>NC_138102.1:159987861-160677028 GCF_964146895.1 Miniopterus schreibersii
GGCCAGACTTTGAACATTAAATAGTACCAGAAGAGCTATCGATGCATTCTAGATTAGAGGAAGGCAAGATTACTACGGACTGGGGCATTCTGAATGAACTTTGATAAGTGAAATGTAAGGTTTCTTGGTTTTGTTTTTGTTTTTAGGAAAGAAGAAAATGCAGGAATTTACAAAATGGGCTCTAGAGAGAGGAAGAATATAGAGTCTATCTGTGACACCAATTCTAATTCTTAAGAGTAGAGATATAGAAACAACAATGTTAATACCAATTACATGTATATTTAAATAAAATATTAAAAGAAGATGAAGGGAAGGGGACAGCAAGGCAGCAGGCCAGAGGCATGAGGCTGAGTTCTAACACACACTGACAGACAGCAGGACTGAAATACCCTGGGAGAAGAGAAGCTCCAGCCCCCAGAAGTCAGGACTTCTCTCTCCATGAGCATGTCCTCCAAGCACCTATGATGGATGGCTCTCTAGACATTCCATTGCTTGAAGTTCAGCAAATCTGAACAGCCCTCTAGACATCAACATTAATTTCCCAAATACTCATGTTTATCTTCTAGAACAAATTGGACTGGAAAAAAGAAAATAAAGGGAGATGTGGCGGGAGATGTGTGTTTTTGTTTGGGGAGGAGACAATAGATCATGTTAAGGATTTGAACCTCACACAATGTCAACACCTAATATCAAGTGCAGGGCACAGAACCAGCAGTGAAACGCCTGCAAGCCACCCCTGGCCAAGCCACTGTCTCAGGCAAGTAATTTAACCACTCTTGTCTTATTTCCATAGCTGTAAAATGAGAGAATTCAATCAAGAGAATGATCTCCTAGTTTTCTTCCAATTTTAATGTGTTAAACTCTAAAAATTATGAGTAAAGAGATTAAATTTAACAATAGATTGAAAGAATAAGAAAGGAATAGAGTTTAATTTTCAATAATTAAATCAGCAATAATCATTGGGTCCACCCCTCTACAAAACCTTTAAGTTCTTTACTTTCTGAGTAGAAACCAAGCTACCTTAGAGAATGGGACAATTACAATCATAGTCACAATGCTGAAAAAAAAAAAACAGTGGGGGAAAAAAGCCATGTGGTCATCATTTTATTAATGAGCTGCTGCCTCCTACAGTACAAGATCAACATAGCACTTGAACTTGAAATGTTTCCTTAATGGCAAAACCAAGCAACTATTTTGTTTTAATAGTCTTGCTTTTTGTAGTTTGTGGGGGTTTTTTAATTAGCGTGGTAGAAAGAAAATAGGATATAAACTTAAAATTTTTTAAGTTTACAAGCACCTGAATGAAAATGTTTCTTGACTATATGCAAGCCCTGCCTGAGCTTGCGTTTGTGAGTTTCCTTCACACGTTCTCTGGAGCTGGGCTTTCTTCCCTGTGCTTTGTGCCACCTGGTTTGCAGCGGAACAAAGAACAATCCTCTCCATTTTGCATTGGTCTTGCTTGAAGAGTTCATAAGAAAACAGTGATACCAAACGTAGTAGGTTTTCGAAAAAGTGTAATTACACAGAAACAAATAGGGTATGCGTTAGACCAAATATGTCTGGAATGATTTATTATTTTTGTTACAGTTCAATAAGTTTTTGTCTTTGATATGGAGATTTTCATTGAAGAAAATGTATGTTAAATTCTAACAGTAAAATAGGAATTATAAGAGAATGGACACTGGAGCCAGACTGCCTGGGTTTGAAATCCAGCCCCCTCCTAGTTGTGTGACTTGGGTTAAGTTGGTTAACCTCTCTGTGTCTCGATTTCTTCAGCTATAAAACAGGAGTAATAGTAGTACTTATCTCCTAAGTATCAAATGAGTTCATCTTTGTAAAGGCCTTAGAACAATAGCTGGTTCATGCTACGTATTTATTAGTACTAATAAATTTTGTCAAATAAATGAGCTGGAGGAGGGGGAAGATCTGAATCCTTACTTTCTCACTTTCCCTTTCATAACCACCATCACGTCGCTCTTCTGCATCTTTCAGTCTGTAACAATTAATCATTTTCTTACTCTTTTTTGTCAGATACACTCTTTCTTCTTTTCCCACCACTATAGCAAAAATAAGAATCAAAGAGCAGAAAAGTACTTCTAATAGAGCTTAGTCCTTTCATCTACAAGGAAAGGAACTGAGACCCAAAAGGTTAACTGACATGTCTAAGGCCAAACAGCTAATAAGTGGCCACTTCTTATGAGACATTTCAAGTACATCATCTGATCATGTGATACTGAACTTCCCCACTTCTCTCTCTCTCTCTCTCAATATATATATTTCATTGTGATAAATTGGATGAGGTGGATGCAGTGTGAAAGACTTCCAGGTTTTTGACCTAAGTTTTCTTTCTTAATCTCACCCATTATTTTCTTTACTTGTTTGTGTGTTTATTTGTTTGTTTGCTTGTTTTCCGGCATCTTTTTTATGTTCCTGGTACACTATAGGAAGGAGCAAGATAATGGAACCAGGTTATGCTTTTAAAGTTTGCAAGCTTCAGAACCTCTTAACGGATAAAAAGGGGGGCCAGCCCCATAAATACATTTTCATTATGATTTTAGATTTTCAGGAAGCGTTTCATGTGCCCATATACCTCCTAGTATCTGTGCCTTAAATTCTACCAATAGAATATTCATTTGGCCCAGAACAGCATCCCAGCTCTCAGAAATTTCCAATCAAAATGTAAATGTCCTAGGCAATATATCATTCTTCCACTTTAGAAAGAAATATTTTTGCAGATAGCTGGGAGAAAGTCCTTACCTGGGTTATATCAAAGAGCAGAAAAGTACTTCTGGTTATATCATAAGTTTGGGAAACATAAAAGAAAAAAAAGGAAAAACACTGAAAGGGGATGTGGAGGATGCCAACTTTTGGCTTTTTCAGAGTTTGGCAAGTGACCAGATTTGGATGTCACTTAGTGATTAGAATGTTATTACATATGTATAGTCAAGTGGATAATTAGTTGAGCCAAATAAGAAAGGTACACATAAAATAGATTAGAATGTAGTAATGATTGAAAGCAAACTACACTGCTTGCAAATGTAATTAACGCAGTATTGTGTGATATTCCTTTTTTCAAGCACAAAAAGAAAGATCAAGAGTGAAACTGTAATTATGCTAGAAAAACACATCCAGTCAGAAATTTAGAAAAAGAAGATTTAGGAGCAATTAAAGACAAAGGCTTCAAAGTAAAAATAATAATAATAATAATAATTGGAAGCAAGTGAAGATCACCAAAGACAGACGTAAGAAAAATCAGTACAAGATTCATTGTAAAGCTAGATCTTGACTTCATATAAATAAAAAGATTGTACAGTAAAATGAATTAAGACAATATAGCAGCAAACTTGAAAGCTTACAATTATGTTAAGAATTTGAATACAATTCCAATTATTTGTTTTTTCTAATTCAAAAACCATTTATTGAAACTCTATTAGACAGAACATCTGTGACATTTTTAATTGCTTGCTCATTCGCTGAATTCTATCAGCAACTATTAGGAATCTACTACTTGCAGAAGCTAGGGATTCAGAAGTGAACAAGACTGTTGAAGTCCCTTTTTCCCACCAGAGCTTACATTCTAGTGAGAGAGACAGGCAATAGCTATGTCAACAAATGATTACATAAGAATTTCAATGAGTGCTACGTTTTATAAAATGTTAATAGGATAGAGTAACTACACAAAAGAACAGAGGAGAGGAAGAGTATTGTAGCTAGAGTTAGGGAAGGTCACTTAGAGGTTGTAACATTTAAAATGAGATCTGAATAAGAAGAAAGCAGCCACGTGAATATTTGGGAAATGATCCGAGCAGAGAGAACAGCGATGCCAAAGACTCTGAGGTGGGGAGAGCTTTTTATGTTTGAAGGACAAAAGGAGGCAAGTATGGCTGATGATCCTGAGTAGCTAGTGGTAGGTAGTGGTGACTTTGGTGTGGATCATAGACAATGGATTCAGAGGCAAAGACTGGGTAGCTTGAAAAACATGGTATTGCATCGAGATCGTGTACTATTCACACAGAGAAGCTATAGGAGGGTTTTAAGCAAGAGAGAGAGATGATGTGACTTATTGTGGGAGAAACAAAATTTTTAGAAAATGTGTTCCCTGTCCAGGAGGGAGAAGGGAACTCAGAGGTCTAGTCTTATTTATCCCAACCTATGTGGGAAGATTATGGGAATGCCTGGGGGGAGGAACTAAGTCTTCTAGTGAGCCTTCAAAGCTGATTTAGCCAATGGAAGTGGGTAAAAGAGAGGAGATAGAGCATTTCATGAACACAACCAGCATAAGCAAAGGCACTGTGGCAGGACACAGTGTGCATGGTCAGGAGGATTCTGGCAGGTCAGAATTAGTGGAGAAAGTTAGTTAAGACACAGCATGGTAAGGTCAGAGGTAGAGCAGACCAGGACACTTCACGGAAGGTCTTGAATGGGCTAGGATAAGAAACATGAACTTTATCCTTTGGACAAGACATTGGACTGTTGTAAGCAGCATGGCCAAAGGATCCAATTTGTGATTTAGACAGAGTAACCTAAAGGCACTGTCGAAGTCAAATTTGACAACAGGAATAGATGCTGAAGATTAAGAGGTTGATGAAATAACCCAGACAGTGCTTGATCAGAACCTGAATATAGTTGTGTTGATAGTAATAATAAGAATAGTAGTAATAATAGCTTAGTGGCACTTGCTCTGTTCTGGGCACTCTTTTAAGCAATTAACCCATATTCATTAATTTAATGCTCACAAAAGTTCTATAAGGTAAGACTTATCATTATTTGCATTTTACAGATGTGGAAACTGATGTAAAATATAGTTAAGTAACTCACCTAAAAGTAATAGAGCAATACAAAAATAAAGCAAGTAAGTGGTAATGCTGGAAGTGAGGATGAAGCAAGGAATCAAGAAATACTTAAGGGAAAAAGTACTTCAAGACATATTTAAGAAAAAAATTAGTAACACTTTGTGAGTATAAAAAGTTAAGAAAGCTCTAACATTTGCACCTGTGCCTTTTGTGTTTGACTATGGCATTAATTGAGATAGAATAAAAATGGGTAAGGAGCCATTAGGTCTGCTGGGAAGACAATAACTCAGTTTGAGATATTGGAGGTACCTGCAGAATACCAAATGGGTACAGTGAGCAGGAATTTGGAAAAGTAATTTTAAATATCAAGAGAGAGATCTGGGACAAAGATACATGGCACAGGCATATACATGGAAATAAAAACCATGAAGAACTTTAACAGGAAGTGACATTTATTAATAACATAAATAGAAAAGGAGATCATTGGGAGTCAGTAAGCATCTGCTTCTTCCCTAAGAAATCAGCAGCCCTTACAGCTTCAGATATGTCCTTAGGTCAGATGAAAAATAAAAACTGAGAGAGTTTATGGTCAATTTATTTAAAAAATGCAGTATTTGAGCTGCTTACAGTGTTTAAAGAAAACTGTATCTTAATGCCAACATATAATTTAGAGTTCAACCAACTAAAATATTTCAAGCTGTAGAGTTTGCTGAAATTGATGATGGAATTCTTATTGTGGATATATTTGATAATGAAAAATTGGTGGGTAGAATTTTATTTTAAGGTGTAAAATACGTAAGCATCATTATTTTTCTGGGAACTACCAATCTTCCAGTCAAAAGCAATGAATACTAAGTAATAATAAGGGACAAAATAAATCTTTCTACTCACATGTCACTGAAAATCTAATATAAAATATTTTTTCATTGGGGGATTTTTCTACAATATATGATTTTGGATTCCCAGTACAGAACTTCTCTTAACAATGATGTATAGAATACTAGGAGATAGACATAACCAGGTTAAACAAGAGAAGAAGGTATGGAAATGATACAGACTTTGTCCTGGTACTCAGGTACTCATGGCCTGGTGGAGGAAATGAACTAGGTCTTGTAATCTCTCCTCTTAATGACTATAAACTTCTCCTTTCTTTTTTTCTGCTTCCCTTTACAGAAAAGGCAATTCTCAATCAACCAATAATGTGCCCATATCTTTAATATTTCTAGTTTTCTGTAATACTAAGATTACAGTGACACTTTCTTCCATTGAATTCACAGCACTTATTGTTATAATATATTTGGCTATTAATTGTTCATGCTGTGATGTCTCGTATCACCATTTTTTAATATCACTTTCAGATTCTGTCATTTCTATATATCTTGTATCCCCAACTTGATTATAAACTGAAGTTAACAATCTTGTTTTATTCTTGCTTGTACCCACTGCTCTATCATGCTGAAAAGAATTCCTTGTGCCTAGAAAGTCTTAATGATTATTTTTAATCAATAAAACTACTTTCCATTGATCAACACATTTTAAGAAAAAATTAATTCACTCACTCAACCAAAAACTATTCAGTCCCTACAATGTGTCAGTCATCACCCTGGAATTATAGCAATGAATTTAATACAGACGCTAGTATCTTAGAGATTATATACTACAGGGAAGAGAGATGTAATTAAATACCCCAGTAGATAATATATTATCAGATAGTAGCAAATGCTTTGAAGAATAATACAGGCTAAGGGAACAGAGAGTGATTGGAATGCCCAGGGAAGACCTCTCTGAAGAGCTGACATATGGACAAGGTCTACCTGCCCAGATAAAGTGAGCACTGAGTCCAAAGACCTGAGAGTGAAATTCCCTTGGTGAGTTAAAGACATGGCAAGAAGGCCAGAATGCCTGGATCAGAGTGTGCTAAGGGGAAAAGTGTAGAACAGGTTTGAGAAATGATTCAAAAAACTCATTTTCTTGGACCTGACCTAGTCATTAAGTAGTCAGTGATTTGGAATGATACTCTTGCCTTAGTATTATCAGGTTTGGTTATTAATGCCTGCTTAATTCACAGATCTGATAAATATGAAAGGAGAGAGAGTATGTAAAAGCATTTTGAACAATTATAAGGAGTTATGATTATCATCTTAAATCCTCAGCCTCTGCTTTGAGGTTTTCCAGTGGGTTCTATTAAAAAAGAAACTCGCCCAGCTGGGCGTGGCTCAGCGGTTGAGCGTCAACCTAGGATCCAGGCGATCGAGGTTCGATTCCCTGTCAGGGCACATGCCGGGGTTGCAGGCTCGATCCCCAGTTGGGGGCACAAAGGAGGCAGCCGATCAATGACTCTCTCATCATTGATGTTTCTATCTCTCTCTCTCCCTCTCCTTTCCTCCCTCTGAAATCAATAAAGATATTTTTTTTAAAAAAAATACTCATTTCTCCTCTAGATTTCCTATAACTATATGGCCTCAATGATTTAAAGCAAAAATGAACAAAACCAATAAATACAGATAAAACCACAATTGTAGTAGAAAATTTTATCATACATTTCTCAATAATTGATAGAACAAGCAGACAAAAAATTAATGATATAAAACAACAGAATAAGGAGATTTACAAGCTTGATTTAATAGATATACATAACACTCCCTCTATCTACTGCAGAACATACATTCTTTACAAACTCACATGAAACATTCATTGACCTTGTATTGAGTTACAAAGCAACTACTAATACATTTCTTTAAAAAATCATATGAATAAAGTGTTATGAACACAGCACAATCTATAAATCAGTAGTTTTTAAATATTAGAAAATCTCCATGGGTTAGAAATTTTTTTTAAAAGGGAATTAAAAAATGAAATTAAAATAGATATCAAAATTAAAACATCTTTAAAGAAATTATAGTCTTTAAAGGCCTATATTTGGAAAAAGAGAAAAATGAGAAAAAATGAGCTAAACATTCATTTCAATAAATTAAAGATCATCAAATTAAGCTCTAAGAAGTAGAAGATAGACTAACTATTCATAAATTTTGAACTAGGAAGCACACACACAATAGAAAGGATCAATGCCAAAAGTTGGTTCCCTGGAAAGACAAAACTGATAAACCACTAGCGAACAAGTAAAGGAGAAAGAAGACACACCCATACTAGACATGAACAGGAGAATATCTTGCAGACATTAAGATATTAGAGAATACTCTGAACAGTTTTTACAATGAATATAAATTTCGGATGAATGGATAAATTACCAGAAAAATATAACTGTGACTCAAGGAGAAAGAGGAAATGTGAATAATCTTCCTACAGCCACGAAAGAAACTGAATCGATAATAAAAATTCTTCCCGCAACTGAACTCTAAGTACAAATAGTTCCATTGGCCAGTTACCCAAGTATAACACATGCTTATTCTAAGAGGCTAATATTAACCTTGATATCAAAACCAAAGGAGCAATAATGGAAAGGAAAATTACTGGTCAACCTAACTATAAACAGAGATGCAAAAATCTTCAACAAAGTAGTGGCAAACTAAATCCAAAAATATATTTAAAAGGATAGTACCTTTTAATAAAGAAAGATTTATTCCAAAAATATAAGCTTAGTTTGACACAAGAAAGACAATTAATTTAATTTTCCACATTATTATATTACCTTAACACAGGAAAATCACTTAATAATATCCAATATTTATCCGTAGCCCCCCCCCCCAAAAAAAAGTTTAGCAAAACAGAGTAGGAAAAAACACCTTAATCTGGTAGAGTTGGCAAACTTTTTCTTGTTAAAAGGCCAGATGTTAAATATTTTCAGCTTTGCAGGCCATTTGATCTCTGTTGCATTACTTAACTTTGCCATTATGGTGCAAAACCAGCTGTAGGCAATAATTACCTGAATGGGCATGGTTGTATTTCAATAAAACTTTATTTATAAAAACAGGTGGCAGGCCAGATTGGGCCAGATAGATTGCCAACTCCTGAGTCAGAGGGTGTCTATAAAATATAACTTACTGGTATATATCACCATTAATGGTGAAACCAATTTCTTTAAGATAGGAACAAAATAAAATTTCCCACTGTTATAACTGTGATTCACATTGCATTTGAGGTCAGAGTTAGTACAATAAGGCAAGAAAAAGAAATAAAAGGTGCAAGAATCAAAAAGGAAAAAATAAAATTGTCACTATTTTCAGAAGAAAGAATTGTGCATATATAAAATCCAAAAAAACCTACAGGTGTTTTTTTTGTGGTTTTATTTTTTAATGAGGAGAATTTAGTATGATTTCAGGATTCAAAAATCAATATAAAAATTTATTCCTACAAGAACTAAAAAGTGATATAAAGAGTATCAAAAATACAAAGTACCTAAGAATAAATCTATAAAAATTGGTATAAGACTTCTACAGAGAAATTTATAAACTTGAGAAACATTAAAGAGGACCAAATAAATGAAAGTAGAAAAAAATGGTCATGGTTGAAATATCTATATTTTAGAGATGACAATTCTCCCCTGCTGTGTAGATTAAAATAATTGCAAACAAAATCTCAACAGTCATTTTGTAGAGTTGGACAAACTGATTCTGAAATATATACAAAATTTCAAGAGGTCAAGAATAGACAAAACATTTCTGAAAAAGAACAAGGTGTGTATTGGGGGGGTGATCTAACCATAGAGAACGATATTTGTAATGTATAAACACAAAAAGAAACTGGTATCCAGAATATAAAAAGAAAATCTATAAATAGATTTTTAAAAGACAATATAGTAGAAATGTGGGCAAAAATGTAAATAGACAAAATGGAAAAAAAATTGTTCAAATGGCAAGTAAACCTAAAAATGGTGCTCAATTTCATTAGTAATCAAGAACATGAAAATTCCCCTAACCATTAAACATATATCAGACTAACATAAACTTTTTAAGTTTAGCTATACTGGGTGTTGGTAAGAATGTGGCTATAGGAACTTACATATACTGCTGGAAAACTAACATGATTTAGTAAAATTGAAGATTATATTGTCTTTGATTCAACATTCCCACATCTAGAGAAACTGGCACATAGGTACACTAAAAAGCAAGTACAAGAATGTTCATAGCTGGAAATACACCAAATGTATCCCAACAGTAGAACAGATATAAATGTGGCATATCCATATAATGAAATACTATACAGCAATGAAAATGAATAAACTATATGAAACTATAGCAAATACAACAACATGAATATATCTCACAAGTGTAATACTGAAATACAGAAGCTAGGCAAAAAGGAATATATGATTCCCTTCAAGTAGAGTTTTAAAAAACAACTAAACTAAAATGTAGTTTTTAGAAACGCATATGTAGGTGTTACTGTCTCCTTTCTTTTCTTTATAGTTTTATGGCAAAAGACCATAGAATGGATACCTCCAGCTCAAAGAGATGGGGTTGTGATTAGAGAGAAACAAAAGAGTTTTGTTCACATGACAAATATTTGTTTTATAATTTTTTTCTATATATACACTATCTTTTACAATAAAGAAAAAGGCAAAACAAAAAACAGGAGTACTATTTTTTTGGTAATTTCTAAGTTCTCGTCACTGTAATCTTGAGTTTTCATTTTATTGTACCAAATAACTATCATAAAATTTCTTATATTTTATAGGTTGTATTTTTCCCACTTAAATGTTTTCCCCTGTATAGTTAAAATACATTCTTTGGAAAATATGAGACCTGTGACAATGAATTTATAGATACTAAAAAATATATATAATATGCAGAATGGAAGTCTTCCCCAATCCCTACACTCCGAAGCTACTAAAGATGAAAATCTGTCCTGACATAGAACAATAATAACATGAATATATAAAGGTGATATCAATTTTTCATCTATCTACCAGTAAATGAAAATAATACCACACATGATTTGTATAGATATTAGATGAATTACTAATACATACAAAATGTTTAATCTAACAAAACTGAATGCTCAAAATATATTATTCTTTTACAAAGGTTTCTAAATTTCTACCAAAAAATATTATTATACAGAGGGTATATGAAATCTCATGGCTTCAAATTAATAGTTTTAAATGCTGGATTTTTGTCAATTTTTTAAGTATCAGTCCTACACACCCTATAAAAGACAATTACATTCAATATTACAGTATGGTCTCAATTTCATACATTAAAAAATAAGAATTTAAAATGGTATTAATGGATGCATTAAAAAACTAAAGTAGTAATACTTTTAAAAACACAGTTTTCATGAAGCTATATTAGTCTGACATTCCTCTGTGCCTAGAATCTGTCTTCTCAATTCTATTTTGAGACTTTTGGTCATTTCTCTGATAGCAATGCCAATAAAGCCGCCAGTTGCCATTAATCTCAGTTCTATGAAAGAGTAAATCATTCCCACAATCAATTAAATAATGAATGCATTAAAATAAGACCAATTAGAGCAATGTCTAGACATTCACCCCATACTTATGAGACAGGCTTGTCATAATCATTTCAATTTTAGCTGGAAATTTCTTTAATAATTTCTTCCAGCAGAGACAAGACTGAAGATTTTATTGTGGGAGTACCCAAATTCAGTAGAGTTTAAATTGAAATACTCCATCAGGAATTTCTGTTGTATGTCTGCAAAGCTTCCCTGTACCATTAATTTGTATGCCCAGGATTGGTCCTAAGCTTTGTTTGCCAGTAATCTGCCATGTACAACACACTCTGACGTTTGTAACTGTACCAGTTCTTTTTTAAGTTTCCAAGCTTTTAATACATTGCCTTGCAAAGATGAAGAGAGCCCACAGATAATGTCCTTTCTTCCTTTAAGTAGTCAATGTTATACAAAGACTGATTTCAATGTGTTTTATTAATCTGGGCCTTTGTGGGAATAAAAATGCCTAAAGTCTTCTTGAATTCAGTAGGTGATCTTTACAAATAAAAATATCAGTTAGTATTTCATATATTATTTCTTAATACTATGCATGTATGGATGAATTTTAGTAATTTTCAGAGAAACTTTGAATAAATTTTTAACTAGTTTTTAAAGTTTTGTTGTTATTCTAATTGTTGTTGTCCAGTTTCATATGTCATATTTTATTCACCAAAAACAACACTCATTTCCACCCTAAGGAAATAGGGAAGTAATGTAGTCATTTGTCTAATGACGTGTTGGCAACAGTAAATTTCAAAAATTTCTTCCAATCACTGATATGCCAACAGTTTTCTCATTAAGGTAATAAAGGGACAGAAAATCCACAAACATAAATGGAGAATTTCAATGCTCTTGGCAGGGGGATGAGACTAGGGTTGGGGAGAGGGAACTTGATGGAGCCAAAGGAGCATTCCCTAAAAACCTAAGCTGAAATAGAAATGCTCTTGGGTGTAATGAGTGAATCAGGAAATTATAAGATGCCAAGTTTTAATTTATTGCCATTAATAAAATATTTTTCAATAAAGGCAATTATTATGGAGAATAATTTTGAGAATTTGCCCTGGATTTAGTGCCAATGAAGCAAAGTGGAGGGAGCACAAGGGTCTGCTACAGGTATAGAGCAGACACAGGTATCCTCCCACTCCAATCAGGATTGTGCCAAAATTCCAGGCAAGTGTCTAACCTTAGGTGTCAACCTCAGCGACTTAAAAATACACTCAACAATTACATAGCAACTTCATAAATTATAAGTGGACCATGGGTATCTAATCTGGATCTTTGAATGAGCATCAGAATGTTCATAAGCAACTTAAATTGAAAGCAAAATATCATGCACATGTATATACAACACGGCTTTCTAGGGAGAGAATCTATAGCATTTGTAAACACATTTTTAAAATGCATACAATCTTTCAGAATGTTTAATGTATATGAGGTTGTATATCTCACTTAGTTTCTGGTTCCATCAGAATAACCCATATCCATACAGACAGAAGAAAGTATTTTATTAGGGTTATGTAACTAAACATTTCAAGACTTTTTAATTTTAGTTTTAAAAAGTTTCAGTGGATTTTTTCATCTAAGCATATCAAGCACTCTAAACAGTACACTTTACAAATAACTAAGAGAAAGCTGTCCCTGTGACACAAACAGACATATAAAATGATGTGTCCAATCCCTGTCTGTCCACCTCAGTCCTTTCCTCCATCCCTCCAGACACGTGTAAACCTTCGTGCAAAATAAAAACTGACCCTCTGTGAATGTATTAGAGATAAAAATAAATAAAAATAACTACAGGAACTATATCTTCTTGAATTGTGACTTTGCCAATGCAAAGAAATAGCTCATATTTTCATCTATCATTGTCTGCTAGTTATGGGAATTAGAAACAGAAGTGTAATGATAGGAACGTGAACTTTGAACAATGGCTGAACCATACTTCAGTCATGTCTAGCCAAGTCTGCTGTCACCCACCAGATCTTATTATGACAGTTGTAAGTGTCTTTTCTGATAGCAGTATTTGGGGGATTAATTTAAGATGAAATCCATGTTTGCATGTACACGGAATAGGGAGAGTGTGGGAGGTTAATAAATGTATATTTCTCATAGAAATAAAGGAAAAATTGTTTCCATCAATGGAAAAACAAATAAGAGGAAATATATGTGTGTACATATATATATATAACATGAGTATAAAAAATGACTCAATCTACTCTTGAAAAATCAGGTTAGGCCTAGTAAAATAAGCCCTAAAATAAATGAAGTCTGACTAAAATATCTCAGCCTACAATGGGAGGGGCATGGAGGAAGTCACTAAAAACTAAAAATATAACCAGGCACCATAATATTTCTTTCCTCTATGCCCCTAGAAATGAGAGAAGCTGGGGAAAAAACACACAAAATCATTCTAATCCACACAGTGTTACAAGTATACTAAAGTCTAATCTACATGTGTTGAAATAGAGTTCACCTTTATATATCATCATCAACATTAATGTTGGTTCTCTTTACATATGAAGGAAATAAAGTACAGTAAAGTTAAATAATTGAAAGATCACACTGTTTAACCCTTAAACATACGTTCTATGTATGTTTACATTTAGCATATTTATTACATTGGGAAAATATTGCAGATCAAGGCTCACCTCAAATCCTGACCTACATGCTCATGACTAATTTCTTTTATTCATTTGTTCTTTCCTGCATCATTTGTTCTTTTCAACACCATTTGTTCTTTCCTGCATGCCAGCATGTGATAATAAGAAGAACTTATTCTTTGCAATGAGAAAAGCCTAAGTTATAGTCTCAGAACCACCATTTAATCAATTGATCTTAAGCAAGTACCTTGATGGCTCAACTTTTCCTTTTGTCCAATAGAAGTGACAATAGATCCTTTGCAAAGATTTAAGGAAACTGGTTTATTGATAGAAACATGATTTCCTTTAGCCCATACTTGTCCCTGTTCTTGAATTTTCTTATTCTAACTCTGATTTCAAATTCACACATGAAAAATGCTCAGAACGATGGCTGATACATTATGGCCCTCAAAACACAGGGATAACTAATGGTTAGAATAAAAATGGTCATAGTAACATACCTGTGGATAATATCTTAGTCTTATGGTTCATCTTAAAAAACACACATAAATATCTTAAAACTTATACCTGGACTCAAGAGTTGAATTGATTGTATTTGATATTTAAGAGTTAACAACAATGAAAGTCAGTTAAACCACATTTCTGTTACCATTTGGATTTTTTTCACTATAATATATTGTGATACCAATGGAAGATCTGACTCATGTCTTATTTGCAAATTACCTCAGCAAACATGGAAGCAATTTACAACCAATCATGCTTCATATTAAAATTTCACAATACTCTGTCATCTGTTGTTGTCATCAAGAAGACCACTTCCTTCATACTAACTTCTGTTTTGTATTTTAAAACTGACTGCACAGTCTTCCAACACATTAAGAAGAGAGCCTCTTTAAACAACTTGCTAAGAGAGATAATACAGTGAAAGAGTCAATGCGTGGAAAATTATTTCCTCTTAATTGATGTTCTAAACATTTTATTGGTTTAACTACACACTAATCATCAAAGCTTCAACCCTGTCTTTGCACAAATTATTTCATTATTAATGTACCCATTAGAGGAACACCATGTAGGTCCCTACAAACAAATTGTTAGAAAACTCTTAATCAAGAGCACAGCCCTAATGGTAATGAAGGCCTGTGTCTGAAAGAAATGAAAACAAAGCCTAAGAAGAGGACTTTATCTGTTCACATCTCATCTTTCCAGAATTTATTTGATTCTTCAGTTCCTACAGAACTGAAGTTTACATGGCTATTAACTTAGACTCTAGAGTTGCAGGTCACAGAAATCCAAGCTAACTAGTTTAAGCACAAAATAAATGGTGGGTGGAGTCTTATCACTGTGGGTGGCATCTCACTATTGTGGTTGAGATCATATGCTATAGATTCTTATTTTGGCACCATCCCTTTTTAGCTGTGTGATCTTCGGTGAGAGAATTATGCTTTCCCTTCCTTAGCTCCTATAAAATGGGAACAGAAATAAAATCTAATAATGGAACTGTTGAGAGGATTACATGATTTAATACATGTAAAGCACTTTGAAAATTGCTTGGCACATAATAAATGTTCAATATTTTTTTAAGAAGAGCAGAGGTAAACCTAATTTTAGAGAGAAATGGAACCAATGGATGAAGGCCATCAGGATTCACTTATTCTGTTTTCTTTCTATCGACATGTTAATATTTCCCGACTTCAACAAATAGCTTAGCAAGCAGTCTGAAAGAGTATTCTTTTCTCAGATCAATATAAAATACTTCAGGGAAGGACTCTGATTGGCCCCAGTTTAAGTGATGTGCCCATTCCTGGACTAGCCACTTTGCAGGTAGGGATCTATGATTAGCATGGCCAGGATTCCCAGTTTATACCATTATCCTGGCATAATGACCAATAGAGCACCTTTCACTCTCTAAAGTGTCCCAATTTTCATAACATTATCCATATAGTAGCCTTGCTAAAATCTTTAATCTGAAGCTAATTATAAAGAAATAACCAGAAATATCTAGATTGTGGGATATTCTATAATACAGTCATCATGGATAGTTTAAAATGTTAATGTCATAAACCATTTTTTAAGAGAAGGTTAAATGAACTCTAGCCAGTTTGGCTCAGTGATTAGCCACGTTGGCCCATAGACTCAAGGGTCCTGGGTTTGATTCCCGCCAAGGGCAAGTACCTCAGTTGCAGGTGGAGTCAACCAGTCGATGTGTCTCTTTCATCTCATCTCTCTCTCTCTCTCTCTCTCTTCCACTCTCTAAAAAGCAATGGAAAAAATATCCTCATCTGAGGATTAAATAAGAAATGAAAAGAGAGGAGAGGAGAGGAGAGGAGAGGAGAGGAGAGGAGAGGAGAGGAGAGGAGAGGAGAGGAGAGGAGAGGAGAGGAGAGGAGAGGAGAGGAGAGGAGAGGAGAGGAGAGGAGAGGGGAGGGGAGGGGAGGGGAGGGGAGGGGAGGGGAGGGGAGGGGAGGGGAGGGGAGGGGAGGGGAGGGGAGGGGAGGGGGGAGGGGAGGGGAGGGGAGGGGAGGGGAGGGGAGGGGAGGGGAGGGGAGGGGGGAGGGGGAGGGGGAGGGGGAGGGGGAGGGAGAGGGGGAGGGAGAGGGGAGGGGAGGGGAGGGGAGGGGAGGGGAGGGGAGGGGAGGGGAGGGGAGGGGAGGGGAGGGGAGGGGAGGGGAGGGGAGGGGAGGGGAGGGGAGGGGAGGGGAGAGAGAAGAGAAGAGAAGAGAAGAGAAGAGAAGAGAAGAGAAGAGAAGAGAAGAGAAGAGAAGAGAAGAGAAGAGAAGAGAAGAGAAGAGAAGAGAAGAGAAGAGAAGAGAAGAGAAGAGAAGAGAAGGAGATAAAATGTGATAATCCAATGAAATGGAAGATCCTAGGAACTGGGGAAACTCTTATAAAGAACATTTTGTGAACAGCCAGGTGTGATGGCAGTACTATGCTTATGTAGAAGAATGTCCTATGCTCTGCAATACACACACTGAAGGAGTTAAGAGAAGACTGTTACATGTGCACCTTGCTTTCAAACCTGAGAAGACTTCTGTTGCTTACAGAGACCTTAATTGGTTCCAGACTAAGATGAGAGTTCAGTCTCTCTACCATCATTTTCTGCACTGTTGAACCCCTTACTATTGTTCTTTAGTACCACAGAAAATTTTTCTCTAGCTGCTGTCTCAACATCAGTTTCAGTTACCTATTGCTGCATAACAAATTGCCCCAACACTCAGTAGCTTAATATAGTAACAATTACTTACTTGCTCATGGTTCTGTAACTGGGCAGGGCTTGGTGGGGACAGCCTCATCTGCTTCATGTGATGTCAGCTGGACCTCTATTAGGACTAAAGAATCCAAAACGGCTATACTGAATGCCTGGCACCTCAGCTAAGATGCTGAAAAAGCTGGAGGCTGGCTGCACCTCACTCTTTCCATTTGGTCTCTACAGCAGGCTAGCTGGCCTTCCTTATCAAGTGGTTCAGAGCTTCAAAAGAGCATCAGTCACTGCCAGGATTCTTAATACCAAAGCCCTGAATCGGCACATTTTCTCTTCTGTCCCGTTCTATTGGTAAAAGCAAGTTACCAGGTCAACCAAGACCCAAAAGAAGAGCCAATAGACTCCACCTTGAATGAGGAGTGGCACCTGCTTGCAGAGATGGAAGGAACTAACAGTGCCATCTTTACAAAAAGAGCAGCTTCTGATTTAACTTCAGTACATTTTAACAAATGCCCAATATGCCATCATTTTAGATGATGACAGAATTAAATTATATTCTTACTTCCCAAGTTCTTTATTGATAACTAATAGAAATTATTTCTTATTTTATAATTTTAATATAAAATAATCTAAGAATATTTCTACAGTCCTGGTGAAATAAGGGTAGTGATATGCTTATCACCACTCTCTTCCCTTTAAATCTTTAAAAATAGCTTTATATCTTTCCTTTCTTTTTTCTCTTTTGTGTGCTGAATATGTCCAGCTCCTTCCACCATACATCATACAACATGGTTTTTAACTTTCTCATCTTCTTGGTCTCTAGCTTGCACATGAATGGCTTTTTCAAGTATGACTCTCCAAAAGGAATACAACTTTATCATATCACACCTACCAGTGGAGATTCAGCAGGAAACTCATCTTCCGTCTTTTGGATGCCACACTCAGGAAGGTTGTGACAGTGGGGTCGATAGGTGAAATAATATTGTAGAGGAGGAAAACTTTTCTTCTGCCTTTCTAGGTTCTGTGGTTGGTCTAAGAATTAAATTGAGCCTGGCCAGGTATGGCTCAGTGGTTAAGCATTGACCTAGGATCCAGGAGATCTCAGTTCGATTCCTGGTCAGGGCACATGACTCTCTCATCATTGATGTTTCTGTCTCTCTCTCTCTCTCTCACACCCTTCCTCTCTCTGAAATCAATAAAGACATATTTTAAAAAAAAAAAAAAGAATTAAATTGACATAATACAGATTAACAGGAGTGATTAAAACATTTTAATTACCTATGCATGTACAGGAGCTACTCAAGGATATGAGACTCCAAAGGCCACCAAATGATTGGAGCTTATACACCATCCTGAGCTAAGGAAAGGGGTAAGGATCTGGGGCTTCAAAGATGAGGGGTGGGGAAAATTCACAGGAAGATGA
This sequence comes from Miniopterus schreibersii, assembly GCF_964146895.1. Taxonomy (NCBI): domain Eukaryota; kingdom Metazoa; phylum Chordata; class Mammalia; order Chiroptera; family Miniopteridae; genus Miniopterus; species Miniopterus schreibersii. Next base: position 160,006,282 of record NC_138102.1, read on the forward strand.
GAAGAGGAAATATTTGGTAAACAAAGGTGGTCCTGCCATGCAGATAAGTTTCTCAGGTGAAACAGTTATCTGTGATAATAGCTCTCTTCCTGGTAAAGGCTCCCTACTAATGTAAATTCCCCTTCCAAAAGGGTAACTTAACCCTGTTTTCAGAGCTTCCTCTATGTATGTAGTTTCTCAAAATAATCTTCATGCTAGGGAGGCATGTTTTGAGGTGGCATATTCTGCCATCCTTCAATATGAACATCCCATTAGTAAAAATAATCCAAGAAAATGGCATAACTTCATTGCCCCTTTGCCTTCCATTTATATATATATAACATATATATGTATACATATTTAATACTCCAAAGTTTCCACCTCACAAAAAAGCAGAATTTTTAAATACAATTAGAATTTTCACTATTAAAAATACCAATTCTCAATCCTCACCAATCCTGCCCAGAATTCAGAATCTTAAATGATGCTATAAGATAGCCTATTGCTTTAATAAAGTAGGTTCAGTTTTATAATATAAATAGTCTGAAGCAAAAGCATTTTATTATTTACACAATCCGTTCACTTACTTAGAACTCTCAAATGCTAATGAGGATAGTATGAGATCAGATACTGTTCTCTCTGTGGAAAAAGTTCAGCAAGAAGACTAAAGCAAAAGTTATTCCCAAAATAGAAAACAAAACAATGTCTTAAATCCAAACAAATCTTTAGACCTTTATGTTACTATTTTGCAATATTCAAAAAAATATATTCAATAGAAATGAAAACAAAACTTTTGTCTTAAGTCCTACCTTATTATTAGGAAATCATTAAAACAGAAGTCATAATTCCTAGAAGAGATGAATCATTATCTAGAGCAGAAGCAGTGAGATGTTCAAGACTCTTGCACAGACCTTAAATGCAGTCAGCCCTAAACAGTGCTAAATGAAATGGTCTCATTGCTAAATGAAGTGGTCAAGATTTTAAAAGTCAAGAGGGAAAAAAAAAGTCAAGGGAAGATTGTCTGGCAGAGGGCCTAGAAGAATCAAGTCATGTGTGGAAAATGACCTTCCAGTTTCTAACATTTTAAATGTTTTCGTTTCTCTAAAGAACCAAATTCTCAGATGGTTTAGGCTAGATTCTTTATGATCTTAAATCAGTCCCTTAATTGTCCACAACTAAAGTCCCCCATTTAAACCTCCTTCTAGGCATCCAAAAGACAGTGATCACAGATATAAGAGTCTTTTAGTTCCTTGGAATCAAGTAAAATTTGAAATCAGGACATTACTATTGCCCCTATACCTGAGATACACACACACTCACACACACACACACACACGTATAGTTATTGATTTCAGAGAGAAGAAGGAAGAGGGAGAGAGAAATAGAAACATCAATGATGAGAGTATCATTGATCGGCTGCCTCCTGCACGCGCCCAACTGGGGATGGAGCCCACAACCTGGGCATATGCCTTGACTGGGAATCAAACCTGGATCTCCTGGATCATAGGCTGATGGTCAACCTCTTAGCCATGCTGGCTGGGCTATATTTTAAATAATACCTGTAAAGAAATTTGTGAATAGAAATGCTACGGCTTGAATGTTTGTGCCCCACACCCCCACCTCCCCCACCCCACAAAATTCAAATGTTAAATCCTAATGCCCATTGTAATGCTATTAGGAGAAAGGGCCTTTGAAAGGTGATTTGGTCCTAAGGTCAGAGCCCTCATGAATGGGATCCTTAGCTCTGGAGAGATCCCTAACCCCCTTTCAGCATGTGTAGATAATACAAGAGGTCTGAAACCCAGAAGAGGGCCCTCATCTGACCATGCTGGCACCCTGATCTCAGACTTGCAGCCTCTAAAACCATGAGAGATAAATTTCTGTCCTTTATAAGCCACTCATTTTGTTATAACAGCCTGAAAGGACTAAGAAAATACATTTATTAGAAACATGTTGAGGTCAAGTCTTCTATAGTAAACAAAATAGTATTTACAGAAGCATTAGCCCCAATTCTCACTGCCAACCGAGTTCAATGGGTTATGAAATATCAGAGCTAAGTGCTTCATCTGCTGATTAGGTGAAATCTCCTCCTGTGCTAATAATTACTGATAGCAAATGCATATTTTTAAGTTTAGAGGGCGATGCAGAAGAGAAGAAATATGGCTACCAAGATAATCAACAACAATGGCCAAATAACCCTTAGAAGTGTCATAAAGGACTATAAAAAAATATAACAAGTATCTCCATGAGCAAGCCTACTGGGGTGCTAGAAATTGTCTACAGTTTGATCTTGGAGGTGGCTGCATTAAGCAGTACATGTGTAAACAGTATCAAGTTATACTCTTACTTCTGGTACACTTCATTCTGTGTAAGTTATATCTCAATTAGGAAGAAAAAAATCTATAAGTTGGTATTTTCTCTGTGGCTCTAAAATCCACTTTTTGTTTGGAAATAAGCCCTTCAGTTTTTACAATGATTAAGAGCACATGACATTCATGTTAAAACTCTGTAACACCCTTGAGAAGCCATGTCCCTTCCTGTATAATCAAAGCTCAGAAAACCGGGGCCAACATTTGACTTAACAAGTGAGCAGGAAAGTCATGTATGTTATGGCAAATGATTACCATGCCCAAAAATCCTTTCCACCTCCTGACAGAATTCTAGAAATGTCCACTCTTAATCAAACCTTTGGGTAAATGTATACAAGTATTTTACTAAAATGCAATTTTTAAAATAAAGTTTTTCTAAAAGTCACCTAAAAGAGCTCTGAAGGAGTGGAATACAGGGAAATGTTTATTGGTGTGTTTAAAAAATCCAGAGTATGGATGCAACCCCTGAAGGATAAGCCCCAATGCCATATGAGGATGCTGTCCGCTTCCCAGAAATGGTAAAAGTGGTGGAATGGGAGGAACGAAAGACAGGCAGAACTCAAATTTTTCCTGCCAATCACATGGAGAGATTATTCAAGTATTAACAATGCTACCACCCCATCCCCTCACCACCAGAGATACAGGCTGGATGGAAATTTGAGTATGGGATGCATGGAGAAAGGCAGGGGAAAGGAGACAAAACTCCTCTCCAAAATTAATCAACCCAAATGCAGATGAAACCACGCTGAAATTATGAACTGGGAAACTTGGCTTCGTGTCCAGAACTGTCACTATGTAGCTGTGCAGCTATCACTTAATTTCTCCCATTCACCATTTCTTCATCTATAAAAGGAAGAAATGGAACAAGATGATGTACAAGCCGGGGATTCCAAGTGCTCCTGGTCTTGCTGAATTATAATATCTCCTACTCTGTCCTGTTGGGTTCTATAACTTTTCAATTAGAGACGAGGAATGTTTCCACTTGGAGCAGGAGGTTGTCATTGTTTATTTTCATGTCTACCGTGGCAACATTCAAACATGCTGAGATCACAGATATGTCTGGCTCTCTCCCCAGTGTCCTCTTGCTGGCATGCTTTCCAAAGAAGCAGACTTGAAACAATAAAGCACAAAATCACTGGGAATTCCTACATGTCTCCTAAGATAATGCATCACCCTCAGGATTCAGGATTGGCCTATGCTGTTAGTATTTTTGGCAATCGCACCAATTCTCCCCCAGGTTTTTGTGTTAGAATTCATAGGTGACTGTCCCTGGGTGATATTCATTGGATTTTATTGAAGGTATAGATTCTTAAAACCTAAAGTTATGAACATTATTCTATTTCAGAGGACAAATCTGCAGACAGAACTAAAACTGCACAGCTAGCAAAAGCTGAAATATTTTAAATGTGAGTTATTTTCTGTACATGTCAAAGCAATATTTCAAAATAGTAATATTTAATGGGTTGAATTGCAGTTTGCAACATTAGATGACTTCAAGGAGTTTGAGATTTAGCCCGTCGGTGATGATACTAGCCAACGACTTAGAGGAGCAATTTTCAACCTTTTTCATCTCATGGCACACATAAACTACCAAAATTCTGCGGCACACCAAAAAATATGTTATATTTCTTGCCAATCTGACAAAAAACAGGTATAATTTTGACTGATTTATAAAAAATAATAATAATAGAAATTACCTACTTTTTTTACTCCAAAGTGACTTTTTAAAAAATCAGGTTCCTATACTTGTATGCAAGGATTTCTGGTACCAAGAATTAATTAATCAATGCAACCTTATTATGTGATGTGACCACTAGATGCAACTTTTATATGACTTATATATTTATGAATTAAGACAGGACATTCACACCAGATGGCTATTGTTGTGTTGGCTGTTGTCATTTTTTTATTTGACAATCTAAGGGAAAAGAGGTCAGTGCTCCTGACTAAATAGTAAGGTACTGCATGTTTTCGAAATTCTTGTGGCACCCCTGTTGAAAATCGCTGACATTGAGGATGTAGTGTTGCAGACCTGTGGGTGTGAAAGTCCAAACACATTCTCTAGGATCTTGCCCCATCAAAATGACTCAGACACGCAACAAAAACATGTAAAAAAATTAAAAGTTGGCATTGTTCCTGCTGAGAAAACAAGTTTCTGAGACAGAATCAGGATCTGAAGGAGTATGGCAGCCATCAAATCATGGACAGAGTAAGTAGAAAGGTTCTAGTTTATTTGGTAACCATTACCCAGGAGGGCACACTGTGCCTCCACAGCTGCCCTCACAAACACCTTTCATACCCCTGTGATGGAGTAGAGAGAAGTGGGAGAGAAGCTAGTATATGAGAGATGGTTTAAATTAAAAATCAGGGCTGCAGACATGGAACCCGGAGGAGAGAGGAAAGAAGTCTCAAGTATCTTTATCCCAACTCCTCTGTAATAAATTTACTTCATAAAATTCCACCAATTCTACCAGAAAAAATAAAAAAGATAAAAACATATATTTCCATTGGTAGCAGGATCTATTTAATATTCTGTTTACCATTTTCATTGGTGTTTTCACAAAACTAAATTTTACCACCCAGCACACCTGCTAAAAATAAAAGCATGATTTAATAATAAGCTTACTTTCAACTACATATCATTCTGATTTCTACAAATCCAGTCCTAAACAACCCTGATTTTAAATTAAAAGTTCACTGTCCTTTTTAATTTCTAAAAATAGTTGGCTTAGCTAAATATGTAGGTCCTGCAGAATTGGCTAGATTTATGAAACATTCCTTAATAAACCAAACAGTGTCTATATAAAAAGCAGATGCAATACCTTTGTAATTCAATTTTATAGTTTAAAAATATTCTACGTGAAGTGCCAAATTCTGCCCTGCAGAGACACAGGGCTCCCAATGACGTCAATAAGAGACACACACCCCCAAAGGAGGGCAAAACTGTGCCCTGAGCACTTAAATTTAGTAATCCATTAGGCACAGCAAGGAAGAAAGATCAGTTCAAATACCATCTCATCAGCATTTAAATCTGCCAATGCTAAATGCTATTCAGGGCATGTTAAACCCATGGCTTATAGATGAAGAAATACAAGAGCAGAACATACAATTTCTGACCAATTTTTTAATTGGAATTTTTGTACACTTCTACTCCCAAAGGTAACTATGCCTTTATTCCTTCTGAGACCATCTTTTCCATTTTAAGATAGTTGGAGAGTCTGACTTCCTGAAATAAAATGTAGAACTTGAGATTGTATAAACAAGGAAAAACCTCTTCCTTAAATGAATACAAAGAGGATTTATACGTGAACTAATGACTGCTTCTGATGTAAGCCAGCACTCTGGAGTCACTTGAACAGGATAGAAGGGAAGGCAACGGGAAAAGAGAAAAGCTAAGAGCTGCAAGAGCTGAGTGCTGCTTCCAGAGAAGCCACTGATTCTCACTGTACCTTTGGAACTTTGTCTAGGTTCAAGTGAATTATAGGAAACTATTATTATCTTAACTATATGCTGTTAAAATAAAGTGAGGATGCAGTACCACACTAAGTGCAAAGATACTTCAAAAAAGTAAATGCGTCATAGGAAAATATAGTAGTAGCAGGAACATCATCTGGATATAGTCTTCAAATTCAATACTCTATCATTAATAATGATTCCTTGTCAGATTCTATCATTAATGGAATTTTTCTAGGAGGGCTCATTCTTTGACTGTTCCATGAATTTTAAACATCTTAGAGACATACCAGGTGAGATTAATTATAAAGCAAGATTAGAGTTGGGCAGTCTTCCCCCTAGTAACCATCTCTCTTTCTATTCCCTTCCTCTCTTGGTCAGTTTTGCTTCCTGCTTACAGAATAACCTTACTAAAGAACGTTGTTCCCAGTAGAAATACTTTTACTACTGCCCCGTGACCCAGAAGGCCAGTCTGAATGTCTTTTTTTTTTTAATATATCTTTATTGATTCCAGAGGGAGGAAAGGAGAGGGAGAGAGAGAGACAGAAACATCAATGATGAGAGAGTCATTGATTGAGCCCACAACCTGGACATGTGCCCTGACCAGGAATCGAACCCTGATTGCCTGGATCCCAGGTCGATGCTCAACCGCTGAGCCACACCTGGCCGGGTAAGTCTGAATGTGTTAACCAAGCAATCAAGGTCCTCTTTGACCCGACCCCACTCTCTAGTGCCCAGTCTGAACTACACTGCCCCCCTTTAAAGCCCCCACACTCTCCCACTTTGCCGTTTTGCTCTGTCTGCCAACAAGCCAATTTCCAGAGGTCCCTATGCTGATTCTTTTAATTCAGACCTCTGACAAATCCCCTCCCACACAAAGCCACACACAATCCCTTCCCAGAAGTACTTTACTCCTCCCTGGTCCCCTCATAGCAGTTGGCTTGTGTAGTAGACCCCCTTACCCTCAAGGTACATGTTCCCAAACCCCCAGTGAGTGCCTGCGACCACAGGTAGTACCTAACCCTATATACAGGGTTGGGCAAAAGTAGGCTCACAGTTGTCCATCTGGAAAATAATTAATAAGTAATAATACAAAAGTAAACTCTGTGTTTTACGTATTCACAACTGTAAGCCTAATTTTGCCCCACCCTGTATGTTTTTTCATATACATATGTTAGTTTAATTTATAAAGTAGGCCGAGTAAGAAATTAACAATAACTAATAACAAGGTAGAATAATTATAAAACTGTACTGTAATAATAGTTATATGAATGTAGTCTCTCTCTCTCAAAATATCTGAAATTTTCCATTTAATATTTTCAGACTGCAGTTGACCGTAGGTAACTAAAATCATGGATGGAAATTGAAACAGAGAGGATAAGGGAAGACTACTGTGCTTCCTTACAGCAATGAATAACCTCCTCCATTCAGTTTCAGTTACTAATGAGTGATTTATATCTCTTATTAGCCTTACAGTAATTCATACTTTTTATCGGAAAATACCTAGACCGATACTTCATCAGCATTTCTAGAGCCAAAGATATTTGCTGGCCGTGGAAAAGATTCGTACACAATGTTATGATTATTGGTGAGGAAACAACCATTATAGTCAAAGTCAAAATAGACTAAAATGCTGGCTCTGTCTCAAGAGTGGTCAGAGAGCCAGAGGACTATAAAATGTGCTGGCGCTAGTGGCTTCCAGTCTGGCAATGGCTTCTAGTGTAAATCTCATCCCTGGGATCAGGTCTTAAAATTTGAAGATATCACTTGTTACATTATTGCTGGAGAAAGATAAAGACAGAGGTAGCTGAGGAGCCTCTGTGCCGTCACCATCTAATCCTCACAATTCATCTGAATGCCGCTCGCCCTGACCTGAGGAGTACAGTGGGTTTTATAAAAGACAGACTCACAACAATGCAAATGAGAAAGTGCTTCCACTTCTCCAACAGAAACAAAGCCATAAGGTGGTGTCCTACCTCCTGTCTCTGCTACGTACAGACAAATGAGGAGCAGAGACTTCTCCAGGTGGCAAAGGAGGAATCAGGTGGACAGGAAATATGACTGACACCTAGACTAGATGGCTGCAAATTAGACTGAAGGAAACACTTTTCAGAGGCTAATCAACTGAGCCACCGTTGTGGAGCCCTTAACCATTTCCAACTGCAGGGAACCTGCAGGGCCCTCGGCTGATTCACCCGGGGCATTTGGGGAGCATGTGGAGGCTGAGTCCACCCCCAGGGTTTCTGATTTAGTAAAACTGGCCTGGAGATTGGGCATCTGTATTTTTAACAAATGTCCAGGACACTATGTTGTATAAACCAGAGTTGAAATGTCAAGTTCAGTTTAAAAAGTTTTGTTGTTTTTTTAATTTTGGTACACCCTTGTAGTAAAACTATGTCATTCTGTCAACAACTTAAAATGACCAATCACTGTTACTAGGTTCATCAAAGTAAGGCAACTAGAAGCAACATCAGATATATACAGGACGAGAATATTTTACTAAAATGTCTTATTGATTAATCAGTTATAATCTCATACAGAATCCGTATGTTGGTGGAGGGAGGGCAAGGAGAATTTGCCAATTAAAACCAAAACCATTGTCTTTCTTGTAAGAGAATCACTTCTTTGGCCACAATATAATAGAATTTCATTAATGAAATTAATTTTTTTGTTTCAAAAAGACGCTGTTTTAAGTAAGTAAAGTAAGGTATCTATGTTTTCCAGTTCCTCTGGGGTGCTTAACCCATTCCACTCGCCTCCATTTCTCAGCAATGCCTAAGTAAGAAGATTCATTAAGGCTTATTTTCTACTGGAAATCCTTTTTTTATTCCTTTCTCCTCCTTTCCAATTATTTATGTATTTTCCTTGACCATTAGAAGCAACAGCTGAGTCTCATCATTTAGAGGATGTTGTTACAGTAAGAGTCCACTCTTTGAATTAGACATTTGAATCCGATCCAATCTATCTGAAAACCCTGAGTCAAAAAAAAAAAAAAAAAGGCGGGAAATAGCATTTTCCCATAAGCTGTTTAGTCTTTCCTGCTTCATGTTTTGCTTGTTGCATTACCTAAAAATAAAGCAATGGAATATAAGATGGTGAAAGTTATTCATAATTCAAAAACATGCAAGAAGGCATGTGTCAGGTTTCTTAATTATGAGGTTCTTGTTTGGGCTCATTTTCTCTTTAAACTGTTTTTCTTTTTATCAGATCAGAATTTTGTCCAGTTAGATTTCTCAAATAGAAAATCTTTCCCTTTTCTCAACCATCATCAATTTTGTTTTATTCCATAACTCAAGATGTTTCAAAATTTATTTTAAAAGGGCATTATTTTCCATTTATCTATTTTATATTATATAGAAACCAAAGGGAAGCTATAGTAAAAATACTCAAAAAGTAATAATTATGGAAACAAAGAGAAGTGAACCTTGTCCTTGCTGCAGCAAAAACAACCAAATTCCTCCTCACTCAGTCTACATAAAATATCTTAAGTCAAAAAGATATAAGAACAAAAGAAAGAACAAAGGAACAAAGTATCACTCAGGAGACACCAATTCAAACAGGAGCATCCTGACTCTGAATCATTCCACTATCAGGTTCAATCTCTCAACAATTTCCTTCCATGGGACAGCTTTTTTAATAAGCTGCCCAGTGGCTTATTGGAAAGCCAAGTGCTACTTTAGATGGGAGCTCATCAAGTCAACTCCGAAAGCACTGATGCAGAGAAATCCTTCTTCAATACCTTTTCTGATTATTAAGTCTTCCTGAATCAAGATCCAAAATGACAAGGCAGAAAAGGGTCACATTAAATTTGGGAAAACAAAGCACACTCAGCTTGTAAGTGAAAAAAGCAGGAAGAAAAGAAAATGATCTTCTTAAATGAGCTCCTGAACTTCACAGCAGTGGATCTCTTAAGAGTGGTTGTTACCAAGTCTACACAAAATAGACGTATCCATCAAGTCTGCATTGCTCTCCTGATGGCTGGGGAAGGCTGGTGCTCTGTAACAGCACCTTTTCCTTGTGTAAATCACTGTTCAGTTGTCTGAATGTTCCAGCTTACATATGTACATAATGAAAGTATAAAATAGGTATTGTTGACAAATCATAGAAATTAGTAATCACCAAAGCTGGAGGAAAAAATAGAAGCTACAATTGACCCTTGAACAGCACACTTTGAACTGCATGGGTCCATTTGTACATGGGTTATTTTCGATAAATATGTACAGTACTAGAAATATATTTCCTCTACTATGAGAATAGAGTATATAATACATATAATATACAATACATGTGCTAATCAACTGTTTATGTTGGGGGTAAGGTTTCTGGTCAACAATAAGCTATTAGTTGTTAAGTTTGGGGGAAGTCAAAATTTATATGTGGATTTTCAACTGCATCAGGGGTCAACACCCCAACCCCTGCATTAAGGGTCAACTATAGTTGTAATGAAAAGAGGTTGACAATCATAAATCTGAAATTTTTATTTAGTACATATGAGAATAGCACTAATACATCATAAAAACTCAAAATAATTCCTACCAAGTTCCCTCTATTTAATCTCACAATGATGGAGAAATTAGAAAGAGTGAGAGAGAATATGGAGGTACAGTATACCTGCTAGTCCTTCTGCTTGAAACCCCCTTCCATTTACCCACATATTGTGTGTGCATTGCTTGTCTCACAAAGACTGTGAAAATCAAATTACATCAGATGTGCTTTGCTTATGTTTCTATCTCCCCACTTAGATGATGAGATCCCGAGGGCAGAAGACAGAATTAGAGAGTGTTTATCTTTGAATTTCCATTGCTTAGCACATTTTTGTGCTGGGAAGCTGATGCAATGCACCATACTAGCAGTAGTAAAAACAGTACAATTTATTAAGTACCCAATAAAGCATCAGGTACTGTGCTCACAACTTTCTAAATATTACCCCTGTTAAGGACAATAACTCTGTACAATAGATTTTCTTGAAACACATTTTGCTGATGAGGGAATAGAAAAGAAGAAGATATGTAATTTGCCTATCACACAGCTTTTTTTTTTTTTTTTTTTTATGCCTTTATTGATTTTAGAGAGAGGAAGGGAGAGGGAGAGAGAGAGAGATAGAAACATCAATGATGAGAGAGAGTCATTCATTGGCTGCCTCCTGCATGCCCCCAACTGGGGATCGAGCCCACAACCCTGGCATGTGCCCTGACTGGGAATCGAACTGTGATTTCCTGTATCACAGGTCGATGCTCAACCGCTGAGCCATGCCAGCTGGGCTCACACAGCTTTTAAGTGGTGGAGCTTTAATTTTAACTCAGGTGAAAATAATTGATGCACATATACCTTCCACTGTACCATTTATCAGGTGCTCAAAAAATGTTTGTTGAATTGAAATAAATATTAAAAAATAATGAGTTATATAATGCTAAAAGTGTTATGTAATACAGCATGTAACTGTAAAACAAGTGACATAACTACACAAAACTGGCAAATTTATCTATATTTTCTACAGAATGAGGATTATAAATATGACAGTTAACCTTGAAAATCCCAAGGATATATAAAAGTATAAGTAATAATTTTTTAAAAAAACTTTAAATCTTACTACCCAGATTTTGTTAATGTTTTGGTAAACATTTTTGGTCATTTCTTTACATACACATATATAAATCTACTCTTTTCATGTAGATAAAATCCTATAGTCCCAGTTGTGTATAACCTACATTTTTATTTAGTAATGTGGCTTACAGATGTTTCTATATCATTGTTAATGCCCAAATAGGCTTCAAATCACTTATCTAGCCTACTTCTTATAAAGGGATATTAATCTCTGCTCATCTCTTTTTATGATCAATTTCTAGAAATTTTCTTATAAATTCTAAAAAATAAATGAACATTATAAAAGCTAGAGAGCATGATTACAGTGAATAAAGTATTTATTTAAAAGTATACTCATTACTATGAGGGGGTTCATTATTTTTCTTAAAATAAAAAATAGTTCTATGACTAACCATTGGTTCTTTACCGCTTTACATATAAAAAAATTCTTTAGGGAAGGATTCTTCATACAAAATAGAGAGAAAACCACCAGCTGAACATGGCCAAAGTGGCAGGCCTTTAGACCTGATAAGAGAAGTCAGCTGGATTCTCATATCTGGTTCTGCATCTAATCTTTGCTACATTGCTTAGGTTGAAATACATGAAGAAAATCAGGCCACATACTAATATGTACTGGAAAGGTGAGGAGCATTTTAACACACTTCTCAGATTATCACATGCATTCTATTTTGAACTACATTAAAACCTTCAAATAACAGTAGCTTTTTGAAGGTTAGTTGCAATGTAGATCCTAAAAACATATCAATGAAGTGTTTATCTTCCATTGGTCTGCCTTGTACTTTGAATGGATCTTTTACCCATGAATGCTTTTATAATATCATGCATAAGTCATTTAGAAAATATTGATTCATCAAGTTCAGCATACCTTCCTAATAGTGACACATTTTATTATAAAATATTTTTTAATCACATTCATTAATATCATCATTAACCTTATCAATAAAGTCTTAGGAAGTGGCCAAGCTCTTGGTGTCAGATACAGATTTTGCAAAATTATATTTTTGCTTTAAAGCTCAAGTTTTATCATTGGCAACAGAGAGTATCAGTTTATTTCCTTAGAATAATAGGCCCACTTTGTTCATTTTCAAGAAAATATCTACCAGATACTCAAATCTGAGTCACAGTTTGTCAGTCATTCTTTCAAGTAATGGTGGTGTTTCATGAGACCCCAAAAAAAGCATTTAGTTCAGCTTGTTAATCAAACAATTGCTCAAGTCTTTTCCCCCGACCAGGGGTTCACATGTTACGACTGCACGAGGCCAATGCAGCCTTACTTCTGCTTTAGTAAATACAATCTTATTTGAACACAGCCACCCTCATCCATGTACACATGATCTATGACTGCTTTCATGCTATGGTGGCGAGGTTCAGTAGCTGCAGGACTTTGGTGCATAGAGTTGAAAATACTACTGGCCCTTTACAGAAAAAGTTCACCCATCCTGCTCTAAACAGACATCAGAACTTCAGTAAGTAACCCAAGTGTTTCATGCACACTTCCCATTTCATCAAATAAAAATTTTAAAGATGTGCCTTCAAGAGTCTACTTTAATAAAGTTAGTGTGTCTTCCTTCATTATGGACTTCTCCAGTGTGTGGCAGTGAGGCAGACAATGATGATGAGCACAGTTTAGTGTTACTGCCTTGATTCATACTAAGGCATCAGTGGGAACAGGTATTCAGTGAAAAAACACATAATGTCTTTGTATTATTATGAAACTAGATTTCACTTGACAGACTCTCTCTCAAGGATCCCCCATGAGTGTGTGGATCATACTTTGAAAATCACTTTGATGGACAAATAGATATGTGGATCAGGATAGAAATTTAAGAAATATACTCATACATATACATTCAACTGATCTTCAATAGGCACTAAGACAATCAATGAAGAAAAAAAGTTTTTCAACAAATAAAGCTAGAACAACCAGAGAACCATGTGGTGAAAATGACCCTCGACCCATGACACAAATAATTAATTTGAGATCAACTTTAAACATAAATACTGAAGCTGAAACAGTAAATTCAGAGAAAAGAGAACATCTTTATTATCTTGGGCTAAGTGAAGATCTTTTTAAATAAAACACAAAAGGAACATCAAAGAATAATCTTTTCTACAGAAATGTGTACTCCACTGGATTCCCTTCCCCTCAGACATCATATGACACAACTATGCAGATTAACGTGGATCTAATCAGATAACCTCAGTGTGTCAGCAAGTTTTCCTAAATGGCCAGCAAGAGGAAGACACCATTATTCTCCACTGTCACCACCTCACCACATGCTTGCATGTCATAGCTGAGTCAGATTTGAAGCGCCTACCCCCCTACAGTTAAAAAAAAAAAAAAAAGGTAATTGAAATATCATCATTAAACTTTAGACCAGAATCTCTACTTCTGGTTTCAGGCAAATTGTTTTTAAGAGTAGATGAATTGCTTAGCCTGCTACATGGGGATAGTGACTCATTTGAATAAGTAATTTGAGAAAGGAGATATGAGGTCACTAAAGAGGAAGCTGTAAATAGAATTATCACCAGAAGTATCTTACCAAGCACTAACAGCTACAGATATAAAGCAATCACGTGTAGCCCCATCTCCTACATTGACGACAGTGGCGTTGCCAGCACATCGCAGATGCACAGCACACGAGCAGGTGCAGGGATGATTTCAGGAGCTGTGTGATGCCTGTTTGGAAACAGTGGTGGGCCCATCCCACAGGGGAATCATCCATCTGTTATATATCCAGCATTTCATTATGGGAAAATCTTTGCATTCATTTAACCCCTTTGGTGGTACATTCATTTAGCTGGGCTAAATATTGCATGAATATTCATTAGTGTACCTTATTTACATAGTTACTAAGCTATTAGACACCTCAGCCAATATTCTAAACCAGAATTCTTTATTAACCATCACTTATGTACAACCACAGTACCATGACGATTGATGTTCATAATGACCCTAAAGAATTATGTGATTTTGAAGTCCCTTCTATATATCAAAGGAAATAAATTCATCTCCAAATTAAATCTCAAGTGGAAATTAAAATGGTAATGAGATTCCTTCTCTGGTCTATTAAGCTGGCAAAGATTTGACACAGATATGGGGAAATGGGACCCCTAAACACTGCTTAAGGAAATGTAAACTAGTACAAACTTTTTAGAGAACAGTTTGTCAAGATATGTTAAAAGCCTTGCAAATAATGATAGTTAACACTTATATAATGCTTATTATATCATATAATATTGTGTTCTGCTTTTATTATCTAATTAATCATAAAATTATCCCTATGAAATAGGGATTATTAATAGCTTCATTTTAAAGATGAAGAAACTGAGACTCAGAGAGATTAATTAACTTCACAGAGCTGGTAAGTGGCAGAGCAGGAATTTGAACACAGGAAACTAGTTTTCAAGAGTCCCCATGATTAACAGCCACATTATACTGCATTATGTTGCATCTCAAAATATACAAACCTCAACCTCCGATCCTCTTCTAGGAATTTATGCTAAGGAAATGAAAAAAGATATTTTCAAAAATGTTATCTCCTAGAATGTTCGCTATAGCATTTTTAATAACAATAAACAATTTCCAAGTGCAAATTTTGTGAATTTCCAGTTGACAATATTCAATTGGGAAGATTATGGCATATCCATGTGGCAACCTACTATAAAACCATTTTCTAAAATGTTAATTTTTATAAAACGGAAAAATTATTATGCATAGCACGATCCTGTGATGGCTTTTTCCATTTGCACTCCTCCACGTTTCCCAAAGCCTACCCTTCTTTGACCTGCTCTGTGCTCCTAAGAGGCTAACCCCTAGGATCCATATCACTTGGGCTCCCTTCAAGACTGGATTCCAGCTGGGTCCTGCCAAAAAGAAGCACTAACATGAGACTAGATCCGAAAGAGAGAAAAGGGAGAATCACTGCAGTGTGGCAATGGGTTGCACTCCTTCTGGATTACAGCTGCTGGTCAGAAACCCCTCCTCCAGGACTCTAGCTTTCACAGGGCTCCAATAATGTTATTTCTTTCCCGGATCCCCCCAGGCTAGGGAGGTGATAGGCTACCAGTGTTGGTTTCCAAGTATCTCAACCTCCTTTGTTAACTTCCAGTGCCCACCCCACACTTACATAAATGGTCCTTTCATTGAGATCTGTTTAATAGAGCCATCTGAGAAGATTTCTGTTGCTTACAGAGACTTAACTGTGAGTGGTGGGGGTTGGGGAAGGAGATGTGATTTAGCTTAGAAAAAGTCTGATAGAATATATGAGAAAATGCTGTCAGTGTTTTCCTTTGGGTGGTGAAATTATGAGTTATCCATTTTAATCTTTGTTCATAGACACTGATGAAAGAGAGAACTTTATTCACATCTTGGTTCCAAATGCAATGAAAACATTGAGTAAATGACCTGATGTCATGTCATTTATAAAGGAAAAATAATGTCTACCTCTTCAGATTTTTGTGGATATAAAGGCAGATAGTCCACGTAAAGGCCTAAGTCTACAGTGGGTATTCATATAATGTCTTTTTTTTTTTAGCAACTTTCTAATGCATGATTTGTGTGGTAAAATTGCACAACATATGATAAAAGTACATATCAAAAAGTGCTGAATATTATCAAAGACCACATGAATTTATATGTTGAATTTTTCAATGAAAAAAAAACTTCAATACATAGTAAACAGTGATCTGCAATATTTTTGGTAATTTTTTGAAATGACTATACATCTACCCATTAAATTATCATTTATAATATATGTGAAAAATCAAAGGAACAGGAAGCCATTCTTGTTTTACATAAATAGCTAAGAGTTAGCTCCATAGAGAAGTAAACAAAATTTCCCAGAACCTAATGTGTTCTTGATGGATATTAGCTTTTAAGATTGTCACAATAAGCATTCAAGAGGTACATCCCTCTTTTGATAAAAAGAAATGAAATTTTAATTTGTCTTTGAAGCTATTCACAGTGAGACTTCTAAGCCATTTGTCTTCTTGGTCCTATAACTCAAGTATGACTCATAGAATTTATTCCAACACTTTCCACCCCACCTCGATCAACACTAGGTGACTTCAGGATAGCCTCATTCAACCCAAAAAGGCCAACTTTTTAAATTGTAACTTTTCCCACTGTTCTCACCAAAAGTGAGTGACTGGATAAAATAATCAAAAATTTTATAATAAAAACAAAATTAATAAGAATTCATCCAAACTGAAGTTTTGAAAGGAGCCAACACCATTGAAATGCCTGATGCCAGACAGGGCCTAAAGGAGTTCACAAGTTCAGTCATTATGGGAAACTGAAGGAAATGTGGTCAGACCTGCTGTCAGTTTAAAGAATATCACTGAAGCTTTGCAAAAATGATGTATGTTCCCATTCAAACATACCAAAAGCTATTGAACTTAATTTCCTTTCTAAACATGTACTTTGCTATCCTCAGTTGCTGATGGGTGAGGAAATGCTTTAACCCACAGGACATTTTTGGTTCACTGACAGACGCATTCACAAGCAGCAGACTGTTCCCACAAACATGTTTTTATGTGTAAGATTTCAAGCAGCAGCCATTTCAAAGGTCTTGCCTCTCTTTGTTCATTTTCCTGTTCAAGAATCCAGCCATCTTCCCATCCCACATCTCCTTATCATGTCATTTTGTGCTGCTCTCCTAACATCTTCTATGATTATTACCTTGATCATCAAAATTGAGTCACAATATTGCTCTCCTTGACTTTTCACGTGTGTGCCTTTGTGTTTGCAGCTCTTTTTAGTCTATCACTGTGTAACTGATTTGTTATACTGGCTGGAATTTCCTCCACCATATCACCAAGCTCAGCCTAGCAGCAGGACACCCAGCTTCAGCACCCAAGACCTTCACATTTCACTTAATTCGTTGTCATGGAAAATTCTCATCCAAAAAATACAAGTCATAAATCGCTTCTGGGCTGATTCTAAATAAATCTACCAGGGAAAAATAAAATTCAACTTCCCCTCTTGTATCTGGCAATTGGTAAAGACTAAATACTTCAAAATTTCCAGAGTAAGATGGGAAGACAATTTACACCGTCATTTTACTGCATTTTCCTTGTGCTTAAAACCTGTGGAAATAAGGTAAGTTAATGTGAAAAATTCCCATGCATACTGAAATATATAGTACAAACCTCTATGCACATTTAAAGATACATATACAATGTATGTGCGCACGGTAACGTCTTCATTACAAACTACTGGAGCAGATAACATTGTTCAGCATCTAACATCTAGTTCAATGGCTTATAAGTAACTAAAATGTCAGTACGATGGAACCATTCTTCTCTAATTATCTCTTAATGTGCTTTGGAGACTATCAGGATAAAGAAGTTAGAGGACAGAATATGAATATAATTTGATGAATTCTAATTATTGCTGTCATGACTGATTGTTTTTCCTCTAGTTGTGTAAGCTGATTTCTGTTACTTCTAAACTGCCTATAGCAATATGGCACGTACTCCTACAAGAGGCCAGGCACATGTCTACCAGCTAGAAGAACAGAGAAGTAGCCCTAAAAAAAAAAGACATGGTTACTTATGCTCAAGGAGAATTTCTCTTTCTAAAAGTTGTAAGCTATGAAATATAAATTTAGCTTTCTCCACTTCCTGGTGGAAAAGTAAATACTTAAACTCTAAGGCACACTGATAAAAAGGATTGCTTTTTCACCATTATTCCTCCCTCCCCGTAATGCTAGGTTGCATTAAGCCAAAAAGAAATATTGACTATCTGGTACCAATTCGCTCCTTCCCTTTTGTGATATTTGCTTAGACCATGCTTACATCCTGCCGCTACTCCCTCTCGCTCTCAGCTGTTCAGTCAGGTGGCAAATGACTTGGGATAGTGTAATACCAGATAGAAGGTGCGCATATATTTACTCAGTGGATGACTGAATGACCTGATTGCAATTATTAAATATAGGAAAATTAGGGTAGGTACTATTTAATACTCCGCAGGTACAATCCAAGTAACTCAGTTTTCATAAAAATGCTGCTAGTTACTCCTTCATGCTTAATTATTGGTTATTAAAACATAGCTTGCTCTTTTTTAAAACATTTGTATAACTTACAAAGTGATCCCTCCATAAGTCTTGCACTCACCCGACACCATACATAGTTATTACAATATTATTGACTATATTTCCTATGTTGTACTTTATATCCTTATGACTATTGCAATTTGTACTTCTTAAGCCCTTCACCTTTTTCCTTATTATTTTTTTTTTTTAATCACAATGGCTTAGACACTCAGGGAAAGTTTAGAATATACAGCACACTCTGATTACTTTCTGTTTTCTACCTTGTATGTCTAAATTTGTTGCTATTGCTGTTGCAGTACCATTATGCTAAGGGCTAAGTTGAAAATAGAAAAAAAAATGACTCAGGGTTTTAGCTGCCTTTAATACCTCTACTTCCATATGATCCCATATAGTCAGTCATATTCCCTGGAAGCTGCCACCCACACAGGTTTTAGTCTCTTATACTGCCACTAAGTAAGTAAATATGTGAAACAATCAGAAATTCTTATTCTAAAAGCATGCATTGAGAAAAGCTTTCTATTGTACCATGTATTATTCAAGTTCTGTTTTTAACTTCAGGTTGCATTAAGAATCATGTAAAAACTTTATCTTTTTTTCTTTCCTCTCACAAGCAAATATATAGAGAGCTAGTTGCTACATAATAACATGATTATAAAAAGTGAGAACAAAATTCAAAAAGCTGATGGTAAATCTATGTACATCCTCAAGCACTAAAAGTGGTGTCCTGCTCTCATGTCTTTCCTATTAAGGTGCTACACAGACTAGTCACTCATACCTGGCTGCATTCTGTATAACCTTAAACTGAGGCTAGATGACCATGGCCTCAACACCATTTATTTTAGTTTAAGTCACAATAAAATTCCCAAGAGCAGATCAGAACTGGTTTGAGACAAAATTGTTCCAGTCTCAGAGAGTATTTTGTCAAGCCTAAGAAGAGACATAGAAGTATGTTTGTGTGCGTGTGCATGTGCGTGTGTGTGTGTGTGTGTGTGTGTGTGTGTGTGTATGCAGAAAGTTCCTCAAGAATATCAGTATAAAAATGCCACTGGATTCTGCAAAGTAATTGAAAACTGTTTCATAAACAACATCCATTTGCAAATGACTTATCTAAAATGTTAGAGATTATTAAATTTATTCTCTCATTCATTCTTTCAGAGCATGTACATTTTACATGTTAGTCAACATTCCCCCATTTACCCTGAAATGTCCAAGAGCCCTTGGATTCTCAGATAAGCTAATTTCTTTTTTATTTTTTTTTTATTTTAATGTACCTTTATTAATTTCACAGAGAGAGGAAGGGAAAGAGAGAGAGAGTTGAAACATCAACAATGAGAGAGTTGTCATTGATCTGCTGCCTCTTGCATGCCCCTGACTGGGGATTGAGCCCACAACCTGGGCATGTGCCCTGATCGGGAATCTAACCATGATCTCCTGGATCCTAGGTTGCTGCTTAACCACTGAGCCATGTGCAGCCAGGCAGATAAGCTAATTTCAAGCATTCCCTTCACCATGCTCCCACCGTGATAACTGATGTCTATAAAGACTCTGCTGTATTTGTTCCCACACCTACTTTATTTTAGTCTAATTACACAATTTAAATTTATAAATGATGTAATATAGATATAAAAATCACTGTTTCTATGAAATCTAAGTGTTTTTAAAATATATAATAAAGAAATTGATTTTTAAAATAATTAACTTCTATTGAGTTAAATGTGAATAAAACAACACTAAAAGTTTAGGAAAAAAAAAATTTAGAAATAGTCTGACTCATCTTACTCTAAAAATGTACTTCAGAGCTCACTCTACTTGAAAGAAAACAAAATTATAACCTGTAGCCTACGAATAATGATTTAGACAAAAAACCTGAACTCCAATCAACAGATGCATAGTGATAGAAAAAATCTGATAATAGAACAAAAGATTGCTCAGTGAACAAGTGTGCACAAGAGTGAATGTGTGGATGAGGTAAACTAAAAGGTTAGAGACATTTAGTATCACTTTTGGTATATATGGCTTTGTTTCAATTAACTAGTCAACTTTGGGCCTTGATTGCTTTGGTAGGAAGGCCTCACTAAATATATAAGACATTTTTAAATTATACATCTATTTGCTTTAATAGCCACTACCTTTCTACTTTTTAACAATGTAGACTCTGTATCTAGGACAAGACACACAATCTGTGTGAAAAGTATTAATGAAATAATAGGCTAAGATTGTAGAAGACTTCAATGCCATCTCTTCAAATGGCATATCTAGTTTTAACTTTTATCTTATAGGCAACTATCAAAGGATTTTAAGTGGGAGAGGGAGAAGATCAGATTTGTTGGTTTAAAAAATAATACTACCTGTAGAGTGGGGAGTAACTGGATGAAGAGAGAGCACTGGAAAGGAACAGAGAACTTGTAGGATGGGGAACAGTTTAGTCATCATGAAGTGCAGTGGGAACGTTTAATCAGAGCAACAACAAGGAGAATGAGACAATTAAACAGTTTCAAGAAAAAATGTGTTGACGTCAATAAATCTTTGGTGATAGATAAATACACTTGTCATATTTTTAAGAAGAAATGTACTCTTGTTGTATAGCTTCTATTACCACTTTCATCAAATCTAGAATTATATATTATCAGTAAATATAAGGTACAAAAGATGAACACAGAAGTTGCGTAGAGGAGCACTTAGAGAGGGTAACTGGCTAGAAAGGGACACTTGAGGACTTGTCTTACAATCACACTTGCATGGCAATGCCCACTTTTTATTTATGTATATTTTTACTGAGGACAACTTGAACCTACATTTACAGAACAAAAATTGTGTTTTTGCTTAGAACATGTTTATTTGTGGGTGGTTGGAGAAGGGGATAAAGAAGATTTGAGGGAAGTCATCCAATCTGACCACCCCTGTGCCTTAGCATTTAAATTAATTTGTCACATTTTAATGATATCATTCTTTTGTGAACTCAGCAGCTTTGCATGCTTTGTTATCTGCCACCATAATGTCAAAGATAATAATGGCCATTTGTAAATGTTTTGACTCCAAATGGCTCTATTTGGAAAACTAGCAAAAAAAAAAAAAAGGCAGGTGCATACATAATGAATTAAGCATGGCAATCTGTTATTCAGCGTCATTCACATCTATGGTTTCTACACAAGATGTTATTATGAGGTCTATGTTCAACTGAATAATGATCCCCCAAATATATTCACATCCTAATTCCAGGAACGTGTGAATGTTATTGTATATGGCAAAGGGGCTTTGCATATACAATCAAGATAAGGATCTTAAAATGAAGATATCTTGGATTATCTGGGTGGGCCCAATGCAATCACAATGATCCTTATAAGAGGGACACAAGTAAGAGTTAGAGAAGGTGATGTGATGACAGCAGCAGAGATTAATGTTCTTTAAAGATGGTATAGATGGAGGTGGCCACTAGAGCATCCAGAAGGAACCAGCCTTGACTTCAGCCCAGTGAAACTAACTTGGACTTCTGACCTCCAGAACCATGAGAATAAATGTGTTGTTTTAAGCCATCAACTCTGTGGTTATTTTTTTTATATCAGCAATAAGAAACTAATACAGCATCTTAGTAAGATGTTTATCAAACCAGGTGCACATCAGAATCACGTGGGCAGTTTGTTAAAGACACAGATCCTTGGATCCCATTCCTAGAAATTCTGATTCCCTAGATTTATGATGAGGCACAGAAATCTAAACTGTTTAAGAAGTTTCTGAGATGACTGTTGTGCTGCAAACCAGAGTATAAGTCAGAAGAGTGACTGGAGACAATTCACTGTTTGAATTAGTTTCCTAGGGCTGCCATACCAAATTACCACAAACAAAATCTTAAGACAACAGAAATATATTCTTTCTCAGGTTGGGAGATCAGAAGTCCAAAATTTGTTTCAGTGAGCCCAAAACGAAAGTGTCCACATGGCTGCATTGACAGAGGAAGCTCTAGGAGACAGTTTGTTCTTTCCTCTTCCAGTTTCTGGTCACTGCTAGCATTCCTGGACCCGTGGCTACATCACTCTAATCTCTACCTCTGTGGTCACGTTGCCTCCTTCCCTGTGTGCATGAAATCTCCCTCTGCCTCTCTCTTATAAAGACACTTGTGACTGGAATTAGTACCCACGTGGATAATCCAGGGCAACCATTCCATCCCAAGATTTTTAGTTTCATCACCTCTGCCAAAATATTTTTCTCTTATAAAGTAACACTCTCCAGTTCCAGTAATCAAGACCAGATATCTATGGGTGGCCATTATTCAGCCTACTACACTGCCATAGTGCCCATCAAGGTAATTTAGGGATGAAGACAATAGAGTTGAAGCAGACTTTCCAAAAATACAAGACTGAAATCTCTTTATATTCAAATCCCCTTCTGACCCTTTATAAACTATAATTATACTATTAAAAACTAGTTTCCCTGGAGTATTCTTATGATTAATAAGGCTATGATATACAGATGGCCAAGAGACACATGAGAAAATGCTCAGCGTCACTAATCATCAGAGAGATGCAGATTAAAACCATAATGAGGTATCACTTCACACCTGTCAGAATGGCTCCATCAACAAATCAACAAATGACTCCTGCTCGTGAGGGTGTGGAGAAAGGGGAACCCTAGTACACTGCTGGTGGGAATGCAGGCTGGCGCAGCCACTATGGAAAACAGTATGGAGGTTCCTCAAAAAATTAAAAATGGAACCAAAGAATTTATATGCATATGTGCACAACTCAAGGACATGAACAATGGTGGGGAGAGGGACTGGGGAGGGGGATGGGACGAGGTGGAGTGGGTCATTGGGGAGAAAAAGGGACATCTGTAATATTTTAAACAAAAATAAAATTAAGAAAAAAAATAAGGCTATGATAAGCAGGGAATTGGGGATTATTAGAAGAAGCAGGTTCCTAGAATTCAGTAGCATTTTTATTATGAGGTTATATGCCCCTTTTAAAAACTGGCTTCTCACAAGGGTGCTTCTGAACACAAAAAGTATTGCCAACAAAGGAACCTATATGAAAATTCTCTACCACAAAGGAATTCACCACATGGAACTGTCAAACAGATTACAAGAAATGTTGCTTGGGGACTTATTTTTATGGAAAAGCATATTTCAAACTTAAATAAATCCAAGATTCCTTTGCCTGCATTTTTACTCTAGGCAATCAAGAAATTTAAACTCTATGGTTCACTGACAAGAGCATTCTTATCCTGTTTAGCTTTTTAAGGTACTTCAGGTAAATAATCCAGAAAGAGATTATTCCACAGTTACAAGAAACACGAACCAGAATTCAAATAATGGCCTACAAAATGTGTATAGTGTGGTGATGCTCCACAGAAATAATAAGTAATATAGATTATTATTTTCCAAAAAAAATGTCCTCTTCCTTCGGAAATAGCAAGTACTCATTCTAATATTTTTCCAACATTCCTGTACAATGAGGCGTAAGGCCTTTCCTAACTGTAAAATGTTGTCCTTTTCTCAAATGTACCTTTATATAACGATCCCCTAAAAACATTTACAGTTCCATTTCCCTTTACCATTCCCTACTCAAAATCTAAATAACCATCCCCTTAAAATAATCCATGGCTTAGATTTCAACAACCTAATTTTCACTTTAGCAGATCATCATTCCACCCTGAATAGCTTTCAGAAAAAAAATAATAATTTCTAATTCATCCCACCCAAGTATGACCATAATTTTCTTGCCTACAAGGTATTATTTGCTTATGTGAATTCCCTTGGTAACAGTGGCTCTAAACTGTGTTGTCAATACTCTGAGCTAATCTGCCAGCCCATATTCCCTAAAATTCCCAGGGCAATAGTGTTGGCTAATAACTACCTAATAATGAATAGTCTTGGGTCATAACCTACTAATAACAGTGCTAAGAATCAACTCATTAGAACTCTTAGGAAGCTTGCAAAAATGCAGATCCCAGGACCCCATCTTCAATATACTAAATATAATTTCTAGGAAAATAACTTAGGAATTTTCACTTTTCACAAATAAAATGGAGTCACTAGTAAATTGGAATCCAATACTTAGAAAGGTCTAACACTTCAAAATACCCACTTCATGCATTCTCTTCCCCCCACTCCCCACCACCAAACACTCAGGTCTTAATGGTTTAATGGCAGTAATCTGCAGAAATAAAACGCTCTTGGTTAGTCCCATAAAGTTAAGCATCATCCACATTCCACTCAGTAACTATGACATATCCTTACTGCATCCTTAAATGCTAACTCCATTTTTGTGTTCTTAAATTCCTACCCAATTTTATTCTTCCCTTTTCGGTCACTGTAATTCCATCATTTCCTGGATAAATTCACCCTTACCTACTCTTCATTATTTCAGTGCCCAGTTCCATTTTCTAGAGACTTCTTAGTGTCTTTATCCTAATCCAGAAACTCCTTACATTAAGGCCAGGAGGGTGAGTAGGCAAGAAAAAATCAAATATCTAGAGGATATGTTACTTGGGAAAGTTTTTTCTTTACAAATAGAACAAGAAAAGGTAGCAATTAACCTGCTTTGAGCATATTTTGGACCACAAAATTACCAGCAGGACCTCATTTCCCCTTGGTTAGCATAATAGAGAAGACTAATTACAAGAGGCTTATTCCTAGGAGAAGAAAAATCTAGTTTTGTGTTATAGTGACACAGGGAAACTGACTCTTCTATCGGTAGAGATTTGTAGTCAACATCACAACATGAGGACCACTTCATCTTGTTCAGTTTTACTGAGAATAAACATTTTCTTTTCCAAAAGGGGGTTAATGTATCCACCACAGACACAACTCTTCAGAAAACCCCACTGACAGGAGCAATTGGCATCCACGCTTTACACTAAAACAGCGGAACCTCTGAGGCAAGACACAGAGAAAGAAAATCCAGTTTTAACTAGGACAGAAAACACATTTTGCCTTTGTACAAAGTAAAACTCCTACGTTCAAACTGTCTTGGTAAAGTGCTTCGCTGTAGAGTGTTGTTGGCCAATTTACATGGCATTTGGATTTGAAGTTATATGCCATTTGGGGAAGATTACTATAATTAGAAAAATGGCCTGATTATTTTTCTGGCAACAGTGAAGAAAGAGAACAGACTTTTCAGCTTATAAAGACAAGTCCTTGAGAAACCTCAAAAGGTTTTGGGATCCTGTTTGACAGGAAAGAACATCTCATGGAACCTCTTGGATCCGTTGAAAACCAAACTTTTTTTTTTTTTTTTTTTTTTTGAATAGTCAAAACCACAAGAGACAAAGAAATTTTAAAAAATTAAAGAAAAACAAAAACATAAAGTAAAAACTAGTCCTTCCTACTGGATTTTGAAATAGAGATGACAGGAACAGTCCTTTCTATTGCACAGCAAGCTTCAGCTACAGGTCCTTGTAAGAAGCACAAACAGGCAACAATGGGGTTGGGAGGAAAAAGTGTGGATTTTCAGTGACAAGATTTGGAAGACGGTTTCTTGAGAGTGTTGTTTGATGGCTGTCTGTTCTTACTGCAAATAATGTGATAATATTGTAACTTCAGAAATTAAAAGAGCAGCTCCTATTATTTTAGGTCTCAAGTTAACATTTTTGATATCAAAGCCAAAATCATACCAAGTTCCTTTTTTCCTGTGTTGAGAGAGGAAGACTGCTGTATTGACTCAAACAGCCATTCTCCAGGCCTCAGTCACACAGGACATTGCCTTTCACACAGTGGGAAAGTGGAAACAGTAGGAACTCTGTCCAGGAAGAATGGTCCAAGGATTTCACTATTCAGGTTCTATTTCCTGAACTTAGCAATTGAAAAACCTGCGGTAGATCAAACATGTCTTCACAAAAATACAATTTAAAACTGCCATGAACTTTTTTTTAAGTGTAAGGGTAAAATTAGGATGGTGAAGAAATGACTTCAAAATAATATGCATTTTGGGGTGGAAGGCAGAGAGCATGATAGATGGGAAGAAGTAAAAGGAGTTATTAAATGGTTGCTGCCTTCAAGTCATGAGCTGTCTAATGGAATTGTTCCCTTGGTCTGTGTGCCTCTCATTACAATGTTTCCTATCTTTAAGTGACTTCTGACGTGTCCCCTCCTTTCTCAGGCACTTTTTCTAACACAGAAAGGACATGTTGGATTTTAAGCTGTGCTAGAAGTGAAAACAGCAGCTCCATCCTTCATGGCTCTTAGAACAGTCATTAAATTAAGGCCCCTTTGATCTAGAATCTCAGGATTTTTTTAATTCAACAGCTTAAATGGAAAATGGAAATATATATAAAAATACTGCCCCCCCAGAATAATTTTGAATCTCTTTCTAATTTCAACTTAGCCTTTAAAAATTATCAGGTTCTTTCTTACTTTATCTCAGGTAAGTCATGTGAACATTTTCAGTATGAGTATTGTTCCAACCAGATTTTCATTAATTGTATTTGTTTTCTGGAAAAAAAGATTTGGTGTAGTATATCCTAGCATTGATCAAATAAATCTGTTCTTCTTTTGGCAATAATCAATTTATTTGGGGAGAAAAAGAAAAATCTTTTATAATTACACATCCTAGGTTAATCTTTGGTGTGTTATAAATGTTAACTAATTGAAATATAATTTTTTTCCTCACCTGAGGATATTTTTTCCATTGTGTTTCAGACAGAGTGGAAGAGAGAGAGTGAGAGAGACATCAATGTGAGAGAGACACACCGATCGGTTGCCTCCTACACACACCCCGACCAGGACCAGGGATCAAGCCTAAAACTGAGGTGCATGCCCTTGGCCAGAATCAAACCTGGGACCCTTCAGTCCTCAAGCCAACACTCTAACCACTGAGCCAAACCAGCCGGGGCTGAAATATAATTTTTAATGCAATTAGAAGGTATGTAACATAGTGCATAGGGTAAGAATTATTTTTCAATGGAATGAATATAGACCTTTTTATTGAGCTGCTATGAACAGGTTAATTAAAGATAGGTTACCATCCTGGGTAAGAATTCTAAAACCAAACTATTATAGTTTGACCTACGTCCCTTCAAAATTTATACATTGAAGCCCTAATCTTCAGTACCTCAGACTGTGACTGTATTTGTATTTGATAGACCTTTACAGAGATGATTAAGTTTAAATGAGGCTGTTAGCACAGGTCCTAATACAATCTGACTGGTGCTCTTATAAGAGGAAATTTAGACACATAAAGAAACACATGGAGAAAAGACCGTGCAAGGACATAGCAAGAAGGCATCTGTCTGTAGCCCAAGAAGAGAAGTCTCAGGAGAAACCAACCCTGCCGGCACCTCGATCTTGTCTTGGACTTCGAGCCTCCAGAACAGTGAGAAAACACATTTCTTTTGTTCAAGGTACTCAGTCTGTGGTATTTTGCTGTGACAACCTGAGCAGACTAATCCACAAACTATCAAGTAAAGGCAGCAATCTGAAAGCAAGGTCCTAATACTAAATTGGAGTTGACAACACAGAGAGCTGGTGTAAAAACAGAGCAAGGAGTGAGGTCTGGAACATAGGGGAAAAGAGACAGGTTGCCAAGTCAAAGCAAGAGACAATAAGAAATGTACATCTTGATTTCCAAGCTATGAAGGGCACACAGGGCTATTTCTTATTAGATGAGTATTCTACCGAATGGAATGTTAGAGTATCAAGTTCACCTGTGAAGGAAGGGAGACAAGTGATCAGGTCTGGATTTTACAAGATACTGGTATGGCAAGAGTATGATCTTTTTGTACTGTCAGAGATTAGGCAAAAGATAATATCAATTTTAATTTAAACAGGATTGGAGACATCTCAACAGGGACCAAGGCTGAATGAATTAACTCAAGGGAGGAAGAGAAAGAAGGTTTTTTTGGTCAATAATAGAAAATTTCAAAATAGAAAAAAAAAAAAAATGAACTCAGATGATTGACTCTGTTTCTAATGTTATTTAAGTGTTAGTTGAAAAACACCCAAACTCGAAGGGCAGAAGATGAGACATGTTTGAAAGTTTGATCCTGGACCTAGATATCCACTTGATATGCTAACTGCATGGGCTGATTGGATGTGTCTTAGGGAACTTAATTAAGGATGTCTTTATGTGCACATAGTTATGCAGATGCCTTAGTGGAATTGAGACCTGTAAAACTAATCAATGAAGAGACTCTCCATTTCCCACTTTCCTCCCCATCTTTGTTCCTCTCTCCCAAAGAATGAACCCCTGTTCTTATAACCCTGGGAGACTTCTCAGAGTATGCATGTTCTTTTTTAATCTTTGGGACTGCCTTCTCATATATTTAGGTCTTTGGACTATTATTATTCCAAACTATGCTACTTTTCCTAGGCTGAAAATACTCTCTATAAAAAATGTATTAATTTTATCAGGTGATATGATTTCTCATTATTCAAAGAACTAGACATTATTTGACAAAGTATCTGCTTTGTTATGAAGAAGAAAACGGAATATTCACTCTCAGTTACATGCAGCCTCCAATGACTAGTGATACCACTAGATTATTTAGAGTCTATGTTTCTGTGGTGGGTCAATTATTTCCAAGCAATTCAACAGAGCATCTCCTTTGAGAAAAAAACTATAGCAGGGACAGGTGGGACATAGAAAGATAAACAAGATATGGTCTGTGAGCTTTAGGAGTTCACAACCAAGAGAGAAGAAGCAGATCTAAACACTGCTAATACCAATCAGATGATGAAAAACACCACAGTCTAATGCAGGCAAGTGCTGAGAAAGTTTAAGGAGGGAACAGATTGATTCTAAAAGGGGTCGATGGAGAGGCTTCCCTGAGGAAATTGTATACAAGTTCGAGAATCCTACTTAATCAGGCAAAACTCACTTCCCCTTGAGAGACCTATTTTCACATCAGTAGTTTGAGATTCCTTGACAAGGCTGAAAAACCACCAGTTGCAGAGAGAGAAAAAAAAATGAGTGTTATGTTAACTTATCTGGATGCTTAATTCTTGAAATTAAAATCTCAGAAAGGCGTACACATCCAGGTCTATTAAAAATAAAGCCTTGGTGACTCATTAATAGTTTCATTCCACTTATTTTTGAAAGTTTTAACAGGAATAACACAAGATAAATATTAAGAGATTCCTTCAGGGCAGCCTGCCTCAGACATCTGAAGTTGCCACTCTCAATACGTCAGACATTGCCCACTGTTATTCCAAAGCAGTCATAGACTTTCTTTGTACCAGATATATACTGTCCTGTCATGGTTCACTGAGTGCCATAGGACACCATGCATATAAGTATGTATGTGTGTGACTGTATGCGTGTGCACGTGCACACTAATGCAAGATTTGAGTCTGAATGGAAAACAATAAACTTCCAACAATAGTCCTAAGAAAAGGTAACCAGCCTAAGAAAGAATAGTCTTATTCTTCTTGCTTTAGAAATATACTATAACTGCTCAATTACATGGGGATCCAGATGAGCCAGCTCCTGAAACTAAGTACACATATTTGGAATTGTTTTTAACAGTCTCCATGACAACTCCTGGGATTGCCTAGTCTTCTCAGAGCCCTGTTTTCACACACACGAAGGAGCATAGCCACACCACACACAGGCTCCAAAATTTACACTGGCTCTTCATTCAGTTAAGGATCTTTCCTAAATTGCTTTCCTAGTTATTTTGAATTTTCTCCCTGAACTTCTTCCAATTCCCTGAGGTGTCTTTACCTCTGTCAGTTCCTTCTTCACTCTGTCCTTTCACATCAACCATCAAGACCTGGAGAGGACTGGTTTCCTGTTCCACCAATAAATCCCTGGCAGCTGGGGCAAGTGCCTCGAGAGGACTCTCCTTGCTGCCATTTTCCCTGCCCAGTCCTTCTTGCACATCTCAGCCAAATGCTCTTCTCCCAAAGGGGCATTTATGACAACCCTGCTCCCAATCCACTTATAAGATTAAGTCCAAATTTGTCAGCTGGGTAAAACAGACCCCCAAAAGCTGGCCTCTAAACCTTATCTACTGGTATTACGCTTCAACCCTAATTCCAAAGGGAATTGTCTATTTTCTGTTCTTTAAACAGGCACCTATTTCCCCAACTCTACTCCTTTGTTCGTGCTATTCTCCTTGCCTACATTATCCTCCCACCTTCTCTTCACTCCATTTAGGCACTGTTCTCAATACTTGCCATAGTTATGTTCTATAAAATCATCACACACACTGAATGTGTAAATACTGAACCACTGCACTTAGGAGAAATACAGGGTTAGGTTCCTGAGAGCTCCAGCAACAACATTTTTGTCAACCAATCAATGCTTAACTTTGTTTGCTATGTGTTTCTGTTTAAAGACGCCTATTTAATATAAGTTGTTAATTCATTGACATTGAACTCATGGCCAGCAACACTATTAAACTATAATATATAATTCAGGTCTGAATGAAGCTTATCAGACACACACATTTCTCCATGAGGCCCACCACAGGCTTCTTGGGTTCAGGACCACTGGAGAGCACTTCCACACTATGCCTGAGGGCCATTTTAAACAGCAAAATCACCAAAAAAATGTGAAAAACATGGCACTAAACAGACCGCAGAAAGGACACTTGTTTACAGTTTAAGAGCTGAAACAAGAAGGCAGAGCACGGCCTTGTTTGACCTCAGCCGGGAACGTCCGTGTGTTGGGCAAGTCAAATCTTTCACCACTCTGCTCATGCCTATGAATGACTGCAAAAGTGTCAAGTATTAATTTGGGGTTACAAATAAGTTGTAGTGAGGAGGCAAATTCTCAAATATGGGCTGTGAGAATAATGAAGATTAACTCTATTACCTATTCATCAAGGAAGTCACAGAGTAGCAAAACTGGTCCTAAACTTTAGGGGGAAAATCTGGGTGGGAGGAGTCCTTTCTGCCCCTGTGAAAGTTAGCCAGGATTTCATCTCTTCAGGCCTCAGTTTCCTCAGCTTAAAAATGACAGTAATGGGAGGGAACAAGATGGCGCGTAGGTCACAGCAGCACCCGCTGCCTCCCGCAACCACATCAACATCACAACTAAAATACAGAACCACCGTCACTCAGAGCCTCCTGAGATCTGGCCGCACATAAGCCCCACAACCAGGGAGCTGAGGAAGCACCGAGACCGGGAGGCGGGGCGGAGACGGGGAAGGATCGGGGCCCATACCCGGTGCTGCGGGGTAAACCCGGGAGGGAATCTCGGTGGTGGGTTTCCTGGAGGAGCGAGGGGTCCCAGCCCCACAGCAGGTCCCCAAACCTAGGGCTCCAGGGCCAGGAAGAGATTTCCCCACAACTCCCGGCTGTGAAACCAGCGGGGACTGTCCCTGAGGGTCGCGGAGGCTGCGGGAGCCCCAGCAGCTCCTCTAAAGGGCCCGGCACGGACTCACTCGGACGCTCCCTCTGAGCCCAGCGCCGGGCAGCAGCCTGAAAGGACCCGGGACACTCGGGGAGGAACTAACCTGCCTGAGATCCGGGCGAGAGGCGGAGGGCGGCTTCCTCCCAGGCAGAAGGGCTGGCGGAGGCCATGGCTCCTGTGGCGAGTCCTCCCCCACACAGCCGACAGGCAGGCGCCATATTTGAGTCGCCAGCACCTGACTCTCACCTTTGGCCCCGCCCCGGGATTCCCGGAGGCCCCGCCCCTCCCCACCTGCAGCTCATCCGGGCCATTTCCAGGGGCTTTTCTGTGCAAGTGGCCTCTGGAGCCTCATGCTTAGGACTTTCCTAAAACCTCTCAAACAAGCAGCAGCGGGCCCCATAGGGCTTGATAAGTGGCCCCAGGCCTGGCACTAGCGGCAGCTGCATTGGCTCATAGCTTGGCCTCTCCTGGGCACCTCCAAGCCCAGCACAAGCAGCAGCCAACTACGGTTTGCTGTGTAGCTCATGCTGGGTGGCCCTGGGCAAGGCACTGGCACAGGCTGACTTTGCATCTCCAGGGAGGCCCCAGAGACAGTGCACCTGGTGGTCAGACTCAACCACGCTGGATTACAGCCCTACCACATCCACGAGTAACACACTCAAGAGGTACACTTGGTGAACACCAAAGCTCCACTGAAGTAAATCCTGCTCCACAGGGGTGTCTCCAGCACAGCAGCTCTTTGGCTATAGTTGCAGCTGGTCCTCACAGCTGATTAGTCTGAGGGTCAATTCCTCCCAGTGACTCCAACAGCAACCAAGACTCAACTACAACAGGACAGTGCACACAGCCCACACAGGGGAGCACCTAGAAGGCCAAGCCCAGGTGACTGGGGAGGCTGAGCCTCTGGACCCTACAGGACACCTACTCCACAAAGCCACTCTACAAATTCCAGGAGACATAGCAGCTCTACCTAATACACAGAAACAAACACCAGGAAGCAGCCAAAATGTGGAGGCAAAGAAACATGTCACAAAGGAAAGAACAGAAGAAACCTCTAGAAAAGGAGCTAAATGAAATAGAACCAAGCAAGCTAACAGATACAGAGTTCAGAATTTTGTTTATAAGGATGCTCAAGCATATTAGTAAGAGTATTATGAAAACAACTGAGACCATCAATGACATAATAAAGTACCAATTTGAAATGAAGGCTACACAAATTGAAATGAAGAATAATTTACAGGAAATCAACAGTAGAGCAGGGGACACTGAGAATCAAATCAGCAATTTGGAACATGAGGAAACAAAAAACACCCAACCAGAAGAGCAAAAAGAAAAAAGAATCCAGAAATATGAAGATAGTATAAGGAGCTTCTGGGACAATTTCAAGCAGCCCAACATTTATATTATTGGGGTACCAGAAAGAGAAGAGAACAAGAAATTGAAAACCTATTTGAAAAAATAATTACAGAAAACTTCCCCTACTTGGGGAAAGAAATAGACTTACAACTCCAAGAAGCAGAGAGGGTCCCAAACAAGAGGAACCCAAAGAGGCCCATAGCAAGAACATCATAATTAAAATGCCTAAGATTGCCCAGCTGGGCATGGCTCAGCGGTTGAGCGTTGACCTAGGATCCAGGCCATCAGGGTTCGATTCCCAGTCAGGGCACATGCCCAGGTTGCAGGCTCGATCCCCAGTGGGAGATGGTGCAGGAGGCAGCCAAGCAATGACTCTCTCATCACTGATGTTTCTATCTCTATCTCTTCCTCTCCTTTCCTCTCTCTGAAATCAATAAAGATTTTTTTTTAAAAAAAATACCTAAGGTTAAAGACAAAGAAAGAACCTTAAAAGCAGCAAGAGAAAAGCAATTAGTTACCTATAAGGGAGCATCCATACGACTGTCAGCTGATTTCTCAACAGAAACTTCACAGGCCAGAAGGGAGTGGCAAGAAATATTCAAAGTGATGAAAAACATAGAACTACAACCAAGATTGCTCTACCCAGCAAAGCTATCATTTAGAACTGAAGGTCAGATAGAGAGCTTCACAGATAAGAAAAAGCTAAAGGAGTTCATCACTACCAAACCAGCACTACAGGAAATGCTGAAGGGTCTTCTTTAAGAAGAAGCTAATGAACAAAAGAATCTGATGAACTAAATAGATCCAGAGCATTGATTCGTGCAACAGACGATCATATTTCAGAGGGAAGAGGGAAGGGGGTGGAGGGTGGGAAGAGATTAACCAAAGAAGTTATATGCATAACCCATGGACACAGTCAATAATGGGATGAAGGCCTAGGGAAGGGGTGGGAGTGAGTTGGAGGGGGTCGATTGGGGTGGAAAAAATGGGACACCTGTAATACAACAATAAAGATAAATTTTTTTAAAAAAAACAGTAATAACATGACACTCAAATAAGAGATGTTGGATGTAAAACCCATCTGCTTCAATACAGCACTATATAAATGATAGGTGGTATGCAGCTATAAAACAGAAGGATCTTTTATCCTTTGGGACAGCATGGGGGGAACTAGAAAGTATTATGCTAAGTGAAATAAGCCAGTCAGAGAAAGACAAGTACCGCATGATCTCACCCATATGTGGAATGTAATAAACAAAATAAACTGATGAACAAAATGGATCCAGAGACATAGAAGCATGGAACAGACTGAGGGATCTCAAAGGGAAGGTGGGGATGGAGGAGTGGGTGGGGAGAGATTAATCAAAGAACTCATGTTTATAAGCATAACCCAGGGACACAGGCATTGGTATGGGGAAGGCCTGGGGGTGGAGTAGATGCAGGGTAGAGGGGATCAATGGGGGTAAAAAAGGGACACGTAATATTTTTAACAATAAAGATAAAGAAACTTTAAAAAATAAAAAATAAATAAATAAAAATTAAATAAATAAATGATAGGTTACAGTACAGTGGTACCATCTTCCACAAAAACTTTCCTGGTTATTCTAGTCTGCCCAGTCTCTTCCTTGAATTCAGAGCACTTATTATTTAAAATATTTATTTGTTGCCCTGGCTGACATGGCTCAGTTGGTTGGAGAGTTGTCCTGTACACCAAAAGGTGGTGGGTTCAATTCCCCATCAGGGCAAGTGCGGGAGGCAACTGATCAATGTTTTCACATCAGTGTTTCTCTCTCTCTCTCTCTCTCACTTCCTTTCTCTAAAATCAATTTTTACAAAATTATAATATTTACTTGTCATTTGACACAGTCTTTCATATTTTGTACTTACTCAATTCCTTTGATTATTTAACTTTTGACTTCTCAAATAGAAGATAAACTTCTTGAAGACAAGGAACTCTTGTCTGCTTCTTTGTCTCATTTACCCTGATCTGGAGCAATTCTATTCATAAATGAAGGCATGAATGCAAAGCTCACATAAATCATTCCACAGACTTCTCTCAGGACCCTGACAGCAAGAGCTTATGCATAAGTATGATGCCAGGTTATGGCTCTTAGCATCTGGCTAGCAAGCAGTCAGACCAGCAAACTTTTGAGACCTGTTGGCAAAAGAGTTTATCTTTCCCTGTAGATAAACTACCTGGCACTAAACCAAAGCCACTTACATACAAAGTTAAGAAAGTTCAGCTGACTTTCTGATCGCTACTATGCTTCCAGTTTCTTCCCATAAGGGCGAGTGATCTGGAAAAACAAGTGAGATTTTTGCCCTTCATGAAATTGCTACATAGATTTTTGGTGTGTTGTGGGGTTTTTTTGTTTTGTTTTTTTCAAGATGTTTGAGGTTTATAAAACTGTCTCTGGTTTGGACTAATGTTTGGGTGTTGATTAGGACCCAACACCCAAACATCCTAATGATCTCCCCTTTTCTGATAACTTAAGCTATTTCCACCCACTTCCAATTCCCATTCACAGCAGCCCACAGTTCCACGTGATTCCATGATGGAAATAACTGGGGAGAGGAGAAAAGGCACAACTTTCAAAGGAAAGCCGTCTGTCTAGGGCAATAGGAGAGAATCACATCACACGGATGGCTCGTGACGTGCTCTTGGCCGTTGGTCTATCCTTATACTTTCTTGGTGATTTATTCAAGGGGATCTGCTTAGTTTCACTTGCAAACTATTTTAACATCGCTGTGGGTAAACAGAGTGTCACCAGATTTCCCGTCTTTCCTGGGTCATTTTTCCTGGTTATATAAATGTTTGTCTTAATCCTACTTCTTCCTCTGCACTTTTCAAAATGTTTTTCTATGCTTCTCGTCTGCACAGGGTCAGTGTGCTAATTACCCAACGAGATGAAGATGAAATAGGCTCTGTGTTTGGGGCCAAATATCTAGGCTACAAGTCTTCAGGCCACATCATATTTTTTCATAACATTCGTAGCCATCCATCCAGGCACCCTTCACCCTCACATGTTGTTTCAAATTACTAACTGACAGCTCCAAATGGACTCCGAGCAGAAAACTCCATGTTAAGGATCCAGTAATGGCTGCTTCTGCTCTTGTGGTTTTCAGAAGCGGCGAAGACTGCGGCCAGGTATGCTGACTTATCAGCATGTTTTCTCCAGCCCCAAACTTCAACGTAAGGGGGAGAAACCTTGGTTAAATGTGAACGCTCCACAGTTTTCCCACCATCTGAACTGTGTTGTATTTGGCAAATGGTTTTCTGGCAAGGGAACAACATGTTAAGCTCTGGCCATGACATAGTTTGTGATAAGCTTAACTGAATTCAAGAAGGAACACTCGATGCCAACTGTTCTTACACTCTTACAATTTCTCATGCACGCGGGGGCGGGTGGGGGGTGGGGAGAGCAAATAAAGCTTGAATATTTCAGAAGCAATTCAATATCTAAACTGTATTAATTAATCCTGGTACTATTCTGAAGTGGTTTTAAAACTATAAACAATCTTCTGATCATGTCCAGAGAGAACTATTTAGACTAAAATATTAATGAACAAAGCAGGATAAAAATATACCACTACGTGTGTGTTTTTTTTAAAAAGTACTTCCTATTCAACTCCAAAGTGAACAGAAAAATAGACCATTTTTTTGCTATAAACTAACATAGCTGAAATAATCACAGGCATTAATTTTTACATCTTTATGAGAACTGCTCATATTTTTGTAAGCCTCACCACAAGAACAGAATTTCTGCTTAAAGTGTTCAATGTTAGAGACTAAAAACTCTATTACCTAAAATCTAGCAGCTTCCACATTTTACTCAACTAAACTCAGCATACCTTTTTGCTAAGGGGATGATTCATTCATGAGCAACCAGCCTACGCATTCCATTTTATCTGTGGGGAGGCCAACAACTGAGCTAAGGTTTAGTACGTAGTTAAAAGAGGAAAATACCTAGAGAAACTTTTCAGGGCCATAGCAATGACATTTCAAATGATTTTAGAGTATCTTAGAGGCGAGGTCAAATATAAGAGAATGGCACAGGCCAGCCTACATAAATCAAATTATTCTTTTCATTAAGAACTGTAGTCACAGTACTTGTTGCATAAAAAATAAACTCTGCTAGATGTAGGTAAGTACACAGATAGTAACTCAAGTTGAGACTTCAAAGGTGTACAAAAGGCCTTTGCTTGTGTTTTGGTTTGCCTGCATGCCTAAATGGTATCTTTAGAGTGATACTGGAAGGCAGGCAGTTAAAGCAAGTATGGGGGCAGAATGCATTTGTTAAAAATAATAAACTTGTTTCCTGAAAAAGTGATTATATGCACAATTTGGCAAGTGTGCAGGAAGTTATTGAGCCCCATAAAATGCATCCATAGAACTTTAACAATTTATGGACCTCATATGAAGAATCCCAGAATAAAGGCATTTTCCCCAGTAAGAAGAAAACATCATTGAATGAAGTAACTTCTGTTTGAATCATTGGCATTCACTGATTTATTCTCTTTCAATAAATTCATATTCAGCACCTGTCCTCGCACAAAGCACTGTGCAAAATGCTATACACCTCTTGGTGATCTCAGCAGCACTTCACCATTCAATAGTAGGTTTGGATTAAGGGCAGCATCTTGCTTTATAGTAATAGTATTATTGCACCCAAAGAGTTTTGTTCTTTATTGTTGTTCTGCTCAAGTTTCTCTTTTTATATTTACTTTTTCAGTAAAGATTTCTGCAAACCCAGAAAACATGTTAACTTTTATTTATGCAATTTGGGGTAAGTGTCTGCAGAAACCTCACTGACTCATTAGAGAGAGCATCACAATCAGTTATCCATTCTAGAACATAGGCTCAGACCTTATGCAAGATTGCCTCCACCTCTGCAACAGGACTCAAGGGCACAGCCAGAAAGAGGAGTCCAGACCTTCACTTAGATACCTGCCATCTACTGCTGCAATGCAGGCAGGTTCAGACAGCAATGCCCCCAAATGAGGAGAGTGAACAGGCTGCTGAATTCTAGCAGCATGCAGAACACAGTCCTAACACTTAAAGACCCTTTAGCTGAGAATTCCCAAGACTCTTTCAGCTATTTTCTACTACTTTGTCTTTGAATTACAAGATAAAAAGGCATTTTCCGGTAGGTAGGTTCAAAGTCTGTCTCCAACTGCTACTTCCTAGTCTTATAACTACGGGTAAGGCAGTTAACATTTCTAAATCTAATTGAATCCCTGTTTTGAAGGCTCTTGTGAAGACTAAGTGAGATCATCTTCTAAAGGATTTAGTGTGGTATGGGACAAAAAGAAGCACTCTGTAAATGTTAAGCCTTTTCCTATCATACATTACCTGCCCTGAGCCTCACAAACTCTGAAAGTTAGTGCGCTCTGGCCCAGAAAAGCAAAACATGCTCAAAGTGATATATGCAAACAGTCGGGGGACCTCAACTGGAAAGTAAGTCTTCCAATCCCTTGTCAGGAAGTGTGCTAATAAACACAGCACGGGTGCATGAAAACCAGATCCAGGCAAAGTGTGTAAAGCATTGCTGATGCCATAATAAACAAGACCCAGTCTTTGTTTTCAGGTTGGAGCATAGTACAGTGAGGAGTCTCCTACATGCACATGTTTATACACCTGAGGAGATTCTTCAGCACTAAAAACAAGTGGAGGGGCCCTGGCCAGGTGGCTCAGTTGGTTGGAAGTTTGTCTTGTACACTAAAAGGTTGTGGGTTTGATTCCAGTTCAGGGCACATACCTAGGTTGTGGGTTCCATCCCCATTCACATATACAGAAAGCAACCAATTGATTTTTCTCTCTCACATCAATGTTTCTCTCTCCCTCTCTCCCTTTCTCCCTCCCGCCCTCCCTCCCTTCCTGTCTTTAAACATATCCTTGGGCAAGGGTTTTTAAAAATAAAACAAATGTAGGGGTCTCCAGGGAAAATCAGGGGGCGAGGGAGTCAGCAATGGTTTTCTACAAAAAATAACACTTGATCTGGCTTTCAAAATGCAGTGAAAGCATTTGAAGTCAGGACACCCAGATGCAATTAGTCTACCACTTACAAGCAATGAGACTTTGAATAAATTTCTTAATATTCTCTTACAGTTTTTCTCAGGTGGAAAATGATGGTAACAATATCTACCCTCATAAAATTGCTGGGAGAATCAAATAATGTTCGTAAAACCCTTATTATCATATAATTCATTGTTTAAACCAGGATACTTTCAAGGGTATGAGAAGACATTATTAAAAAGTATACCAGGGCAAGAGGCAGAAACTGGACATATGGTCACTCTATTTATCACCATACCTAGCACACAGATGGCACTCAAAATATATCAGTTCTTTTATTTGTTCCTGGGTCTTGAAGGATGCATAGTAGTTTCTCAGACAGAAGAAAGGAGGGAAATATGTAACAAACAGAGGGAACTCCATGATTAAAGGAATATTCCACCATAAAATACTTGTATATCGGTTCACCTCATTCATACAATCACATAATTATAAAAAATTATACTGGAAGGAAATGAGATATTAAATCTAAATCATTCATTTTACAGATAAAAATGAACCTCTGAAGGGTGAAATAACAGGGGTATCTTGCCTCAGAGCCAGGACCTGAACCTAGGTTTTCTGACTGCTTACCACCGTATTATCCCTCATCTCTAAGAAATATGTCTCCTAAACCAGAGCTGTCATAGAAATGATGGAAAATCCATAACTTCTCTCAACAGCTTCTCTCACAGTTCTTAAATTCTTTCTGATTGAATCCAACCAACTGCAGATCCAACTCGGACTGTCTTCAGGGAAGAAGAGTACAACTAGCCACCCCCCGGCCAAGAAGGAGAAAAAATTTTATTCTGCTGCATGTTATTTATTGCTAAGTTAAGAAAGAACAAATAACTTAGTTCTCATTTATATAATACATTTTCTTTGGATTTGGAGATGTCATTCATGAGATATATTCACAGGGCAAATAATTTAAGACTTGGATTTGATAAATAATAATATACTTCTTATAAAGCTTGTTCTTTCAATTGATGAAATAACTCCCTAGGGCAGAAGTTATCAATATTTTTCTGCACAGCATGAATGAGCTAGCTGGCTCACGCTCTCCTCATTAACAATAGTTCACAAAAGGGAGTGGGGAATGCAGAATCTCTGGGAGATGTGTATAATTTTTCTTTCTCAAAGGTCCTCCGATTATTCTGATACTCTCCGGACTTCCTCCTGAAGTTCCTCCCACTCCTTAAGCCATGTTTCATAACTCTGGGACAAAGTTGAACATAGCAAATGTCTCCACCTGGAAAATGAATCGGATAGAAAGATTCCCATCCTCATTTAGTTGTATTGTTGAGGCTCAGGTTTCCTGTCTAACGCTCTAGGGCCTCATCCTCCAAGCAGAGTTAGTTATTCCATCCTCTGGGATCTGTGCCATTTGCACTCACCCCTGTTATAGCCCTTAGCCACACTCTCTGTTACAGTAATTACTCAGACCACTCTGCTCAATAGACTGCTACTCAGATATATATACCAGGCTCTACACTGCTCTGCAAACGCAGTAACAGCCTGGCACATAGTAGGAACTCAAATCGGAACATATTTGAACATAATCACCCATTGAATGAATTACTTGGGGTATCTAGAGCACAGTATACTAATACAGAATACTAGTGATGAATTGCTTTTAGGACAGAGGGCATGGTCTATGTAAAAGTACTGTAAGTTCTTTGGAAGAAAGTTATTGTAAAACTACAAGGCATTATTCTCCTTTATTGCATGGCAAATCACTACAGCGCTTTCCTTAAATGGTACTTAGTGGCCTGGAAAGATAATGTCTCTCAGTAAATGCCTGATTCCCAGAGAGTCCCTTATATAACTGGAAGCACTCCAGTGATTTCATTGCATGAAGTCATTTTCTTCTAAAACGAAGACAGAATTTATCTTACCTAGCTCATTATTTGTAACCTTGGGAAAATGATGAAAAAAATATAATGTTGAAAAACCACATGATAGAAAAATGAGAGAGAAAAGAAAAAGCTAAGAAAATGTTATAAGGCAGGGTGGGAATGGAATACTACCCAAACCAAGCCTATTAAATAAACCACATGAATTTTTTAGGCTCTCAAGTCCTATTAGAATGCATGATATTCAAGAAAAACTTACTTAAATATACGTATTTTGGCTTTCATAAACATGCTTTCTGGTTTAAGGAAGGAGAAGTACTTGCAAGATGATGTAGACAAAGAAAGCAGAACAACGGAGGCACAAGAGTTTGAATTTCACCTCGTGATTTTTCACAAAGTATAAAAAGTTGTCACACTTAGTAAAACAATTTCTGGATTTTATGTCCTACAGCTATTTTATTTTCTTACGGCCAGAATGAATGGAAATAGTAATTTATCTGTTAGTCTACTGATTCTTATTTTTTTAATCCTTTACAACTGCATTGTACAAAAATAAATAGCACATATGAACACTTCCCTGCACTATTAGTGGAGATTTAAATCCCAAACTCTGTTTTTGAGACTGCCAAATGTGATCACAGAATTCACAAGTTACTAAAAGACTTCTACTATCCATCTGCAACACAACCATCGCCCACAAAAATACAAAAATAAAAAACACTTCCAATCTGTTGATCAATTCACACAAACGTATTCATTTATCACTGAACGAAATTGTTCCAAACTGTCTCTGAAGGTTTTATTAATTCCAAATGCACATTTTGAGATCCTCAGCTAAATTATAAACATGTACTCGTCTATTATGAATTTCTTATTAAAGGGATATCTTGGCAGTGTCTCCATGTTATCAATAACTTCCAAACATAGATATTTTCAGCACACATTGATTTAGCCCCTATCATAGGCCATGGCGCTACAAGCTACTATAACCAGCAGGTGATTTTTGCCTCC
The DNA here is from genome assembly GCF_964146895.1 of Miniopterus schreibersii. Taxonomy (NCBI): domain Eukaryota; kingdom Metazoa; phylum Chordata; class Mammalia; order Chiroptera; family Miniopteridae; genus Miniopterus; species Miniopterus schreibersii. Next base: position 160,048,312 of record NC_138102.1, read on the forward strand.
AGGAGTTTCTATCACTGTAAACCTTAACAAAAGTAGTGGAGGCTCTGGCCTGTGTGGCTCAATTGGTTGAGAGGTGTCCCTTGCACCGAAAGGCTGCTGGTTTGATTCCTGGTCAGGGTATGTGCCCAGGTTTCTGTCTGGATCCCCAGTAGGGGGTGTGCAGGAGGCAGCTGACTGATGTTTCGCTCTCACATCGATGTTTCTCTTTTGCTCACTCTCCCTTCCTCTCTCTCGAAAAATCAATAAAAATGTTTTAAGAAAAGAAACGTGGGCAGGGAGAACCAAAATACTTCAACCTGAGGGTCCTGAGAAGGTATCTTTCATTTTATGTTAACATATTTAAGATCTGCTCAGTCTTCCCATTGATGACACTATGAATTTCCTTTTTACCCTTTTTTTCAAACAGTTTAGCGATTGTCATCTGAATATGATCCCAGTGACCTCTGGCATACAAACTTTTACACACAATGAGCAACACTACAGAGAACTGAGTGTTGACACAAACAAGTTCAGGCTGAAGAGCACGTGTCATGTTCTATTGGCTGGAGAAAGATATTTGTCTGTCAAGCTCTAGACTTTTGTATTTAATTGAATAAACATTGGGGTACACCCACCACGTGTCCAATATATTCAGCACTGCAGATATAAAAATGAATAAAATATGTTCCCTGCCTCAAAAAAACAAAGTCTTCTGAAGGCTTATGAAAAATAATAATCTAGAGAAGTTTGCAAAGACCAAATTTCATGCATTTTTGTACTTTTTCTTTTTCCCCATCATCTATCAACCAAGTCATCCCAAGGATCCTGTTAGACTTATCCTCCCCTTTTATCCAAACATTTCAATGAAATAAAAGCCTCACTAATTCCATCTTCTAAATTTCTCTCAAACCCACTTTTATTACCACTGCCATATCTCAGATCTGCTTCCCTTTCTACCTGGAATGCAGCAATAATTTCTGTATTTATTAGAATTGTCTTAGTAGAAAGGGATAGAAACCTAACAATCTAGCCTAAGCAACAACAAAAAAAGGAGGAGGGAGGTAATATTTCTGAAATAAGAGAAAGTTGAGTAGCCAAAAAAATTTAAAGAATAACTGTAGGAATCAGTGCGATTGTATGTACTTAAAGACCAGAAGTCAGGACTCTACCTGCCAATATTCTCTCTGCCTGCTGTCTCCATTTCATTGTATGCTGTGGCCTTTTTCTGTACTATTGCAATGGGTTTACCCAGGTATCAGGGAATATGGCTGCACTGGTTTGAACAGTGTTCCTCCCAAATTCATATAAGTGTAATGTTAATTGGAAATAGGATCATTTCAGATGTAATCAAGTTAAGAAGAAATCATAGTGAATTAGGGTAGGCCTTAATTAAATGACTGGATGGCCTTATAAGAAGAGGGAAATTTGAGTACAGACACAAAGTGAGAAGACTGCCATTTGACAACAGAAGTAGATATTGGAGTGCTACATCTATAAGCTAAGAACACCAAGAATTGCTTATAAACACTAGAAGCTAGAAGAGACCAGGAATGATCCTCCCCTAGAGCCCTCAAAGGGAACATGACCCTACTGACAAATTGATTTTGGACTTCAGCTTCCAGAACTGTGAGAGAATAAATTTCTGATGTTATAACACCCCCAATTTGTGGTATTTTATGAGGGCAACCCTAGAAAATTAATACAATGGTCAGTGGCAGAACCAGGCTTCAATCATTTGTTTGGAATCTTTAAAAAAAGAATGCTTTTTGTCTTCCATATTAGCCTATTTGAAATCCTAACCCAAGAACCTGATTGACCTAACTTGAATCAGATGCCTGTCCTTGGACACATCAAAGTGTCCAGGGATGGGATGCCCATGCCTTGGAAATGTATGCTTCTCTTGGACTAAAGAGAAGAAGCAAGGGACAGTCATTGGAAGTCTTCCCCAAAACACATGGAGTAGGAGAGGAGAAAAATGCAGACCAAAAAACACACAAAAATACCAAAACAGTGGGGAAGGGATACTGAGTGAACAAACTGATATTAACTAGGGTCTCTTATTTCTCTGTATCTCACCTTGTCCCCTCATTTATCCATTCACCAGGTCTCTACTAGACCAGTGTTCCCCAAAGACATCTCTTACCATTTGGCCTCCCACAAATCCTTTAGCAGTCGCCTTTAATTTTCAGAGAAGTATATATCATCATCTTGCTCCTGTTTCTTATACCAGCCCCAACACTTACCCCACCTTCACCAGACCAAGCCTCTTACAATCCTCTCAGTGCTTACACACACCCCTCCCCTTGCTTCTCCCCAGAACGTTCTTTCTGCTTTTCTCCACCTTGTTAATTCCTATTCATCCTTTAACATTATATTATTGTTCTTAACTCTTACTGATTGTAATACTGTTATAGGAGGGACACACATAAAATAATACATAGTAAGAACCAAAAAATGGATTAGGTAAATTTAAAGTCACAGTCAAAATAGTATTAATAGCAAGGTGAGAAATGCACTAAATTTACTGTTATATTACCTATAGGGAGCTGGATGCCACCAATACAAATCTAAAAATCACCTTTATTGAAATTCCAACTGAGAATTTGCTCTAAAATCTTCCATATTCTCAGTATAGTTGATGTCAACATCACGATAATTGTCCAAGTCTCTACTCTACTGGGTGCCATTTACTTCTCACTTTCCTCTGCATGCTGCACATGTGCCCTTTTCACAAAAGGTTTTAATCATTTTAGGAAGCCAAGGGAGAAACAGTAGTCCACTGCTCCCTGAAGCACATAAACTGTTCACTTACCCATCCATTCATTCAGCAAACATTTATTCATGTCTGCACACTCTGTAAGGTCCTGGCATGTACTGATGAGTAACAAATTTCTCAACTCTGGAGTTTACAAACTAATATGGAAAGAAAAAGTATTTAATTATTTCTCTTGGTGTGCTTTTCAGGAAATATACAAGTACTTTTCCCAAAATATACCAGTTAGCATGAGAGAGAACCAAGAAGGAACAAATACAAGGGAGTGGAGTGGAGGACCGGGCAATGCTTCCCTGAGGAAGCAATATGCAGGCTGAAATTTTAGGCTTGGGAAAACTTTAGGCAGGAGAGTGGTAAAGGAAAGCATATTTCTGGGAGGAGTATAACAAGACAAAGGCTTTAGGTAGGGAACAGCAGGACAAGTACATGGGACAAAGAGTAGGCAAAGCATAGAGCTTGAGCAGGACCAGGCAAGGTTCCATCATTCAGAGCCTCATTCAGCCATCATAACCACAAAATGTAGCCAAAACCAAAACACCTAAAAATGAGTGTCCTCTCCATTCATTTTGAATATTTAAGTCATTTTGGGAAAACATATATCTTAAAATATTAATAAATTACATGCAATTTCTCTCTATATTGAAGTTTCAGATCTACAGAAATAACCTAATACCTGTTTTAAAATTACTGAGAGACATTTATAAAACATTTTAAAACTAAATATCACTAAATATTTAAAACAATATTCTCTCTATACTATACATATAGATAAACTGATGGCTGAAACTTCTAGCAAACCTTGAGAAAAGTAAAAATAAGGTAACAGAAGCTTTCAAACTTAATAAAATACATTTCAAAAAAATGCTAAAGGTTGAGTAAAATACAACACAGAAAAAAATTATGTATCAATGGACTTAACAATGGATTTTCTTCGTAGGATACCTGAAAGTAAATTTTAGTTTAACTTAAAATAAGAAACATTTTTTCCACTTTAATATTAAAGTTTAAGTATAAAGAAATGAATCTGCAGAGGTAATCATGGGTTGACATAAAATCTATGTGAAATACTGGGGCACTCATAGACTGCAGTGTCAGTAAGAATATGTGAGGGATGTTGGAAAATTGCAACCTGGATGCCTCTACATACAAGTTTATGGGTAAAGGGCTAAACTACGATGCTGTTAGAGAGATCTTAGTGCACTGGAAATGAGCTCAAATGGTCATGAATTCAGTTATAGATGTTTAGAACAGATATGATGCCAGAATCCTAAGCCTTCTCCCTAATTGTGATTTTTGCTTTATTTCTTCTCTCTGTCTTTGAGAACCCAGAAGCCAGAGCACTGTATCTAAATAAAAGCAACTCATTGGCATTTATTCCTCTCTGTTAACTTGGATGTGAATATCTCCATTTTTCTACTTGGACACAGAATAAGATCTGTCACATGAGTCAACATTTGTAAGACACTCTGAAATCCTAAAACTAGGAGTGAGGGGTGAGAGTTACAATTTCTCACCAGAAAATGACCTCAAAGGTCTCTGAGTCCTGAGACGCTACGACATGCTCCATTTGTTGTACATCCATCAAAACCAAGGGGCTGAGGTCAAGGCTGCAGTAGCAGGAAGCACTGGTCTAGGTCAGACACTTAAATGATGGGAAAAGAATGTGCTTTCGACATCTTACATTAACAGTCAATAAAATTCAAATAACATATGTCTTATGAGTGGATAATAAAAATGAAAAAAATGCATTGTAAAATTCAAAATAGAATCGGGACAGGGCAGGGGAAGACCCTTTGGGAAAGTCAACCCTAACCTTCAAGAAACCTTAAAAAGGAGGAGAGGAACAAGTTTATTTTTTCTACTATGAAAGGAAGTTAAATAGCCACATTTCCTCCACTTCAAGAACAGATTTGAGCAGCCACAATTTGCTGGGATGAGTGGGCTACCTAAATTACCTAATTGGATGAGGGTCATTTACTCTTATTAACTGATATTGTTTTAACTGCATTTAATTCTCCAGCCAAAACAAATCAATCTACAAAAGCTTTCAGTGCTCTTAAATGATGATAGTATTGTTTGCATTTAACACGCTATTTCTTTAGCATTTAAAAAATTTATACTAAAGATTCTTCTTTTTTTTGGTTTTTATTTTTATTTTTTAACATACATATAAATGCTCTAAGCCAGACAATACAAGAAATAAAATAAAATAAAAAAGTAAATTTTATGTAGCACTGAAAATATACAAAAGATATTTTTAAGGCCTTGAATATTCTAAATTAAATCAATAGCAACAGAGTTGGAAAGCAAAATATCATAACAAAATTCCAAAGCAGCAGCCAACAAGAATTTACAAAAAAACTATGAGAGCTAATAAATTCAGCAAAGTTTCAGGGTATGAGATCAACAAACAAAAATCAGCTGTTTCTCTACACCAGCAATGAACAATATGAGGAAAAATTAAGAAAATAAATCCATTTACAAATATAATGATTAAAATGACAAGGCAGGTAAGAAGAGACCACAGTGAAGGACCTCAACATAGATGATCATGCAAAATCCACTCAATTTTCTCTACAGGATGCTCTAATGAGCAACTAGTCTTTTCTGAAACCTGCCTTTGTCTCATCTAATCATTCATCAAGTGCTGCCATTCTATCTTGAAAATGGTCCTCCAGTCTCCCCTTTCTCCTTCCTCTCTGCTCTCACTACTGTGGTTCAAGTTCTCACAGCCTTTCACCTGGAGTATTGCTGCAGCCTCCAAATCTGTCTCCCTTCCTCCAATCTCAGAATCCTCAAATCTTCCTTCTACATGTCCAGCAGGGATGATCTCTCTACCCACACCATTTCCTTGCTTAAATGTGTCAAACTTTAACAGAGCATCTGAAAGTCTTCTATTCTAGATCACGGCCTTCCACTCCAGACTGGTCCATTACATCACCAACTGGTTTTCAAGAAACTGCTTGCAGGGCACTGTGCTCTTCTTGCTGGTTCTCCCTCCATTACCTTTGTTCATGTTGTTTTCTCAGGCAACGAGAGCCGTCTCTCATACTGTCTCACTCTCTTAGGTGGACAAACACCTAATCATTCTTTAAGATTTACATCTGAGGCCACCTTCTCCAGAATCATTGACTTGAACCCACACTCCTCCAAAATGACTCTCTCAGGTTGTTGTATAACATGCTCCAAGTATCTTCCCATTAGACTGTGATTTCCTTGGAAACAGTAGTTGCTTATTTATGGTTGTATCCTCCATGTCCTACATAGTACTTTGTACAGTGTGAAAATAAGAATCCAACTATTCTGTATCACCATGGTGTCTCTAGCACCTAGCATAGGACCTGACACATAGCAGATACTTAATAAATATTGAAAAGAAAAGAAGGGAGGGAGGGAGGAAGGGAGAAAAGAAGGGACAAAGGAATGAAAGAATGTTGGTTGAGAAGCTGGTGTTAAGAATCATAGGACCCTGGGTTGTCCAAATACAGCAAGCAGAAGGGACCTTGAAAAAAACCAATGAGCCAAATTGGCTAAAATATAAAAGGACAACTGTTCAAAATCTGTCCAGTGATGCTACTGCTAATTCTGTCACTTTCCATATGACACTGGGAATATATTCCTTAGCATTCTCACCCATAAAATTGAGCGATTATGCCCAGCCAGTGTGGCTCAGTGATTGAGCATCGACTCAGAAACCTTGAGGTCACAGTTGATTCCCAGTCAGGGCACATGCCCAGGTTGCAGGCTTGATCCCCAGGGGGGCGTACAGGAGGCAGCCGATCTCTCATCATTGATGTTTCTTTCTCTCTCTCCTTCTCCCTTCCTCTCTTTGAAAAAAAAAAAAAGGAAAAATATATATATTTTTTAATTAAGCTATTACTACCTATCCCATTATTTTTTAACATTAAAAGACAAATAAAGTACCTAGGACAAAATCTGGTACATATTTCTCAATAAATGGTAGCTATTAATTTTAGAATATAATACCATTTGTTAAATAGATAGATGTAATCTTATAGATAGATAACATATGGATAAAAAGATAGAATAGATATAAGGGATGGATAGATGGATGGATGAAAGGATAGATAGATAAATCTACAGAACCTCAGAGATATGTAAAATAATCTCCTATCCTCATGCAGTTGGGTTATCTTCACCAACTTAATTCTTTGCAATCTGCCAGCATCAATCAACTCTATTTCTCCTCCACAATTTAATTAAGCAAATATTCACTGAAGGCCTACCAGGGTAGAGCACTGTGTGTGCTCTCTGTGACTCATTTTGGTCAGTACTCTCAGAATGTAATTCTGGTTTCTTCATCATTTATTTTAAATGTAGTGACTCAAAGTAGATGCAGTATTTTAATTAAGGCTTTTTCAATAAGCCTCTAAATAAAAATATTAGAACAGCAAGAATCACTTCCTGAACCATACATGTAATATCCCATTTATTATACTAAAGAATCAAGTTTACCAAAATATCATTATACTATTTGTTAAGCATATGTTAAAATGGATTCTTTAGATCTAGTTCTTTTTTGCTTATGTCTGAATAATACTACCTTAGTGCTTGAGTTGTTTTTGTTTGTTTTTCCATAGAGCACCTTGCTTTAATTTTAAAGAATCATTTTCAAATATTAATCATATTAAATAACTTTCTTGGTAAAAATTTGATTTTTAAAAATCACCTTGAGTCCGGCTAGCATGGCTAAGTGGTTGAGCATCGACCTAGGATCCAGGAAATCTCAGTTTGACTCCCGGTCAGGGCACTTGCCCAGGGTTGCAGGCTCAATCCCCAGTAGGGGTCGTGCAGGAGGCAGCCGATCAATGGCTCTCTCATCATTGATGTTTCTCTCTCTCCCCCTCCCTTCCTCTCTCTCTGAAAAAGCAATGGAGAAAATATCCTCAGGTGAGGATAAAAAAAAGATATTTCTTTTTTTAAATCACCTTGACCCCTTTTATTCAGATGGCTAATTTAAATATTTAAAAGATTGCCTGGCCGGGTGTGGCTCAGTGGTTAAGCGTCGACCTAGGATCCAGGCGATCAGGGTTCGATTCCCGGTCAGGGCACATGCCCGGGTTGCGGGCTCAATCAATGACTCTCTCATCATTGATGTTTCTGTCTCTCTCTCCCTCTCCTTTCCTCTCTCTGAAATCAATAAAGATATATTAAAAATATATATATATATTTAAAAGTTATATCCTAAGCCAAGTTCTGTGAGCCACCACTTGAAACATCTTAGGCGTTTTATTCAAAGCACTGCTGAGGATGCTTTGAATAGAGTATGTAAGTCAGTAGGTCACCCACCTATAGTCACAGGGGTATAAAAAGACCTGGGGAGCATCCCACACCTGATGCTTGTAAGCTTTATGACGTTCAAAAAAGTTAGTTAGTATACTTAGTCCACTAGTTTCCCTCTGTAAAATACCTTCATTTCAAGGTAATAGTGAGGAACAAATAAGATTGTATATGAAAGAATATACATTAAATAAGCTCAACAAATCCTTAATAAATACAAATCTAGTACAGATAGAATTGTGTTTTTCCTAACTTTTCAATAAAAACAAAGCTAGATAACATGGGAAAGTTCTGTTAGAGAAAATAATCTCCATGGTTTTCTGGTGTTGGGAGCAAGAAATGCACATCATAGTAAATATCAAATTTGTACCCTCATTTGATCATTTCTATTACCTAATAACTGTAACTCTCATGTCCCTCCAACTATTGCCTCACTTCTACTTAACAAAACTTCTCAAAAAAGTTAATTATACACAATATTACTCTCATTTAAGTAAGGTGACCCATCCCTGCCAACCTTGTGCTCACATAACTCAGCCTAGAGGAAAGGCCCGAGAAGCAGACAGATCCCTACACTACCGTGTGATGAATGAGCCGTGGAAGTATGCGCGGAGCAACAAGGAAGCACAGAGCAGGGAGGGTTTCCCAGAAGAGATGCTGCTTCTATGGAACCATGAAGGACTCAGTCCAACGTATCCAGGTACTCCAAGAAAATGTTGCAAATGTAAAACCCCGCAGATGAGCAACAATGATTAATTCAGGGACCTGAAAATAGTTTGTCATAGCTGGAGCGTCGGGTATTGGGAGGCGGCAAGTCTAAGACAGGTAACCTAATCTCCTATCATAGCCCACATCACACTTCACTATAATCACTTGGACACTATGAGTATTTCCCATTAGGTCATGTGCTCCATGGGCTCAGGGACAGGGTCATTTTGTTCCTTCCTATATGTGTCACTTTTGTATAAGACATGTTGGTGCTCAAAAATTATCTTTGTTACTTGTAGGTAGCTTTGCTTCCACTCATAGTAGCTTCCCTTTCACGTGGCCAATGCAGATTCAATGAACCTTTTAAATAAGAGATTTGAACGATTATATTTAAAAGAAAGATCACACTAGCAGCAGTGCCAAAAGTGAAGAGGAGGAGGGCTAGACTAGAAGCAAGAACAGGCAATAAATTATATCCGTACAAGCATTTTCTTTCTAGTCAGAATATCTAATTCACCAAATATCAGAGATTTACCAATAATGTCAAATAATTGGGACATTTTTAGGTTTATTTTTTTTAATTTTGAAAATAATATTTTAATCCTTCCCTATTTTATTTCTATAATTGCAATGAAGAATTTAGATGTAAAATCAGATCAAAATCCTGAAGGATGATTTCTTTTTCCTTCATTTATTTTTTTCTGTAGATTTTCATGAGTTTTCTATTAATTATTTTTAATTGTTAAGTTCTTAGTTCATTTTATTGCTTCAGAGCATTTCATGTAATAAGGTCATGGACCCTGTGATTGGTAGGCTTCTACAACTTTTAAAATTATTTAAAACTTCATTTTTAAAAAGTTATGAAAGTAGCCCGGCCGGGTGTGACTCAGCAGTTGAGCATCGACCTAGGATCCAGGCGATCGGGGTTCGATTCCCGGTCAGGGCACATGCCCGGGTTGCGGGCTCAATCAATGACTCTCTCATCATTGATGTTTCTATCTCTCTCTCCCTCTCCTTTCCTCTCTCTGAAATCAATAAAGATATATTTTTTTAAAAAAGTTATGAAAGTATAACCATGCAAAGAGACATACAAGTCAATGAAACAGAATACAAAGTCCAAGCAAAATAGAGACAGACTCACAGATAGAAAGCAGGCAGAAAGCTCTGTTTGGGTGCGGGGGTGTTGTTGAGGGGGTGAGGGGTTGAGCAAAAAAGAAAAAAAGAGAGAGAACTCATGGATATGGACAATAGCATGATGATAGCAGGGAGTGGGGGTGGAGGTGGAAGGGCCATAGAGGGGATAAATGGTGATGAAAAAAATAAAATAAAATAAATTTTTAAAAAAAGAAAGGCCAAAAATAGGCCCAAATACATACAGCATCTCAAATCAGTGAGGGAAAGAGAGCAGTTTTAAATAATGGTGCTATGACAATGAGTCATCAACTGGAAATAAAAATAAAATTGGGTCCAAGGGAATCATAAATTTAAATATTAAAAACATGGGCAAATTCCTCTATTTGGACAGGGGAAGGCCTTTCTAACCAGGAATCAAAATCCAAAAGCCACACAACTGACAAAGTTAGTAAAGAAAAAATAGAAAATTTCTACTAGACACTTGAAGTAAAGCCAAAAAGTAAGTAACAAATGCATTTTCCCTCTGCCCACCAACCTCAATTCTAGAAATGTATCTTATAGATAAACTTTCCACATGCTAGATGACATACTTTCAACGTTACTCACTACAGCATTATTTGTAGCAGCAAAAAAAGAGAAATATCCCAAATGTGTATCTATATGAGACTAGTTATATAAGCAACAATATACCCATTTATGTCTGATACAGAAAGTTGTCCATGATATATCAAGTTTTTTAAAAAAAACAAATGTATAAGAAAGGGGTAAGAATATATACGAATCTTCACTTGTATTTGTGTATATATATATATATATATATATATATATATATATGAATCTAAGATATATAAGAAGCTAATAAAAGAAAATGGGGCAAGTATGTACAAATGAAGTGGTCAAAAGCAAGTAATAATTAGACTTCTTAGGGTTACCATTTTAATGTTGCTATTTTTAACCATATGAATATATCACTTATTCAAAAGTTTAAAGCCTGTTTTAAGCCAAAAAATAAAGTCAACGAAGATTGATTATGGTGATGGTTGCACAACTCTGTGACTGTACTAAAAAACATTAAGTTGCTTACCTCAAATGGATGAATTATATCTGAATTATATCTCAATAAAACTGTTATTTTTTAAATGTTTAAAGCCTAAAGTGTCAGTGGGCAAATAAAATAATTACCAAATTTTAAAAACTAAGAATAAAAGAATTGGCATAAAAATGGAGAAAAACCTCTTAAAAAATAATGACATAGAGCTCAGTCAGGCGTGGCTCAGCAGTTGAGCATCGACATAGGATCCAGGAGATCACAGTTCAGTTCCCGGTCAGGGCACATGCCCGGGTTGTGGGCTCGATCCCCAGTCGGGGGCGTGCAGGAGGCAGCCGGTCAATGACTCTCATCATTGATGTTTCTCTCTCTCTCTCCCTCTTCTTTCCTCTCTCTGAAATCAGTAAAGATATATTTTAAAAATATATATATACATCAGTATTATTTACATTCTATATCCATGGAGCAACAATATGTTTTATACAAATACAAAATTAAAAAAAAAAAAACAGAGGAAAAGGGCCTGAATCAAGAGCAGTGAGGAAAAGAGACAGAGGAACTGTATTTCAAGAACAGATGCATACAATCAAGTTAAACAATATTAATGTGTCAAAATGGGTGACTAAAGCCAACATACTTTCCCCACAAAAGAAATGGAGAATACTTTTTCCCTTGGAGAAACCTCTCCCGCCAAACCACCTCAACTGATGGAAACAAATACACCAAATCTGCCAGCACTAGGAAATGAAAGACAAACACAGGAGAAATTCAGAAGCAATCAAGCCACTGGAAAAAATAAGAAGGAATGAATGAGCTGATTTTGACCAAATTTAAAATGCTAAAGTAAGTAGACAAATTTGGAAATAATAGAAAAACATCACATACTAGAAAGGTTATATCAAGGGTACCTTAAGATACAGAACATTTTCCAAAATTCTTATCCAGATCACAAAGGACAACAGCATACTGGGTTTTCAAGTTCAGGGAGCTGTTTCATTAAGAATATAGGTCTCTTGCCCGGCCGGGCGTGGCTCAGCGGTTGAGCGTCGACCTAGGATCCAGGCGATCAGGGTTAAATTCCCAGTCGGGACACATGCCCGGGTTGTGGGCTCGACCCCCACTGGGGGCCGTGCAGGAGGCAGCCGATCAATGACTCTCTCATCATCAAAGTTTCTATCTATCTCTCTCTCTCTCTCTCCCTTCCTCTCTCTGAGATCAATAAAGATGTATTAGATAGATGATAGATAGATAGATAGATAGATAGATAGATAGATAGATAGATAGATAGATGATAGATAGATAGATAGATAGATAGATAGATAGATAGATAGATAGATAGATAGATAGATAGATAGAATGTAGGTCTCTTGAATAGACACTTCTCCAAAGAGGACATACAGATGGCCAAGAGATGTAAAAAAATGCTCAACATCACTAATTATCAGAAAGATGCAAATTAAAACCACAATGAGGTATCACTTCACACCTGCCAGAATGGCTCCATCAACAAATCAACAAACAACAAGCACTGGTGAGGATGTGGGGAAAGGGAAGCCCTAGTACACTGCTGGTGGGAATGCAGACTGGTGCAGCCACCATGGAAAGCAGTATGGAGGTTCCTCAAAAAATTAAAAATGGAGCTGCCTTTTGACACAGTGATCCCACTTCTAGGAATATATCCTAAGAATCCTGAAACACTAATCAGAAAAAATATATGCACCCCTATCTATCTTCATAGCAGCACAATTTACAATAGCTAAGATCTGGAAACCACCCAAATGCCCATCAGTAGATTGATGGATAAAAAAGCTGTGGGACATTTGCACCATAAAATACTATGCACCTGTAAACAAAAAGGATCTCATACTGGTACTTTGGGACAGTATGGATGGACCTGGAGAATATTATGCTAAGCAAAATAAGCCAGTCAGAGAAATACAAATATCACATGATTTCACTTATATGTGGAATCTAAAGAACTTAATGAACTGATGAACAAAATAGATTCAGTGACATGGAAGCATGGATCAGCCTGACAAATCTCAGAGGAAAGGCCAGGGGTGGGTGGGTGGGGAGAGATTAACCAAAGAATTTATATGCATATATGCATAACCCATGGACACAGACAATAGTGTGGTGAGGGACTGGGAAGAGGGAGTGTGGTGTGGAAGGGGTCAATGGAGAGACAAGGGAGCATCTGTAATATTTTGAACAATTAAAAAAAAAGAATTGTATACCTGAAACCTATATAACTTTATCAACCAGTGTCACTCCAATAAATGCAATAAAATTTTAAAAAAAATAAAAACTAATACAACAACTAAAAGAACTAGAACAAGAACAGCAAGAAAAAGCCCCAAGGAAGTAGAAGGAAGGAAATAATAAAAATCAGAGGAGAAATTAATGACATAGAGACTAAAAAACACTACAAAAAATCAGTGAAACCAAGAGCTGGTTCTTTGAAAAGATAAATAAGATTGATGCACCTTTAGCCAGACTCACTAAGAAACAAAGAGAGAGGACCCAAATAAATAAAATCAGAAATGAAAGAGGCGATATGACAACTTACCCAACAGAAATACAAAGGATTGTAAGAAAATACTATGAGCAGCTATATGCCAACAAATTGGACAACATGGGGGAAATGGACAAATTCCTAGAAGCATACAACCTTCCAAAGGTGAATTAAGAAGAGGCAGAAAACCTGAATAGGCTGAACTAATGAAATTGAAGCAGGAATCAAAAAAATCCCAGACAATGGTGGGGAGAGGGACTGGGGAGGGGGAAGGAATGGGATGGAATGGGTCATTGAGGAGAAAAAGGGACATCTGTAATATTTTAAACAATAATAAAATTTAAAAAATATAGATAGATAGATATAGATAGATACAGATACAGATACAGATATAGATATAGATATAGATGATATAGATATAGATATACACTACCCAAAAAAAAAAAAAAAAACAACTCCCAGAAAACAAAAGTCCTGGACCAGATGGATTTACAGGTGAGTTTTACCAAACATTCAAAGAAGAATTAACACCTATTCTATTCAAACTATTCCAGAAAATTCAAGAGGAGGGAAAACTCCCAAACTCTTTTGATGAGGCCAGCACCATCCTAATCCCAAAATCAGATAAAGATACTACAAAGAAAGAAAATTACAGGCCAATATCCCTGATGAACATAGATGCTAAAATCCTCACTAAAATACTAGCAAACCGGATCCAGCAATACATTAAAAAGATCATACATCGTGACCAAGTGAGATTTATTCCGGGGGACGCAAGGCTTGTACAACATCCACAAATCAATAAATGTGATGCATTATATAAACAAAATGAAGGACAAAAATCATATGATCATACCAATAGATGCATAAAAAGCATTCAACAAAATCCAGCACCCATTTCTGATAAAAACTCTCAGCAAAGTGGGAATAGAGGGATCATACCTCAACATAATAAAGGCCATATACGACAGACCTACAGCCAACATTATACTCAATGGGCAAAAACTAAAACCATTTCCATTAAAAACCGGAACAAGACAGGGATGTCCACTTTTACCACTCTTATTCAACATAGTACTGGAAGTCCTCGCCATAGCCATCAGACAGGAAAAAAACATAAAAGGTATCCAAATTGGAAAGGAGGAAGAAAAACTGTCATTATTTGCAGATGACATGATATTGTAGATAGAAAACCCTAAAGACTCCATCAAAGTACTACTAGATTTGATAAACGAATTTGGCACGGTAGCTGGATACAGAATCAATTTCCGGAAATTAATGGCATTCTTATACAATGAACTTTCAGAGAGAGAAACTAAAAAGACAATATCATTTTCCATTGCAACTAAAAAAATAAGATACCTAGAAATAAACTTAACCGAGGATGTAAAAGACCTGTACTCGGAAAACTACGTAACACTGAAAAAAGCAATAGAGGAAGATTTAAACAAGTGGAAGAATATGCCATGCTCATGGATTGGAAGAATATCAATAAAATGTCCACACTACCCAAAGCAATTTATAAATTCAAAGCAATTCCTATTAAAATAGCAATAACATATTTCACAGACCTAGAACAAACATTATGAAAATGTATTCGGAACCAAAACCGAATAACTGCAGCCATCTTGAGAAAAAAGAACAGAGTGGGAGGGATCACATTACCGGATTTCAAACTGTATTACAAAGCCACTGTAATCAAAACGGCCTGGTGTTTGTACAACAACAGGCATATAGATCAATGGAACAGAACAGAGGCCCCAGAAATAGACCCACGCCATTATGGTCAGTTAATATTTGACAAAGGAGGCAAGAGCATACAATGGAGTAAGGACAGTCTCTTCAATAAGTGGTGCTGGGAAAATTGGACAGATACATGCAAAAAAAAAATGGAACTAGACCACCAACTTTCATCATCCACAAAAATAAACTCAAAATGGATAAAAGACTTTAACCTAAGTCATGAAACCATAAAAATCCTGGAAGAAAACATAGGCAGTAAAGTCAAAGACATTTCACATAGTGGAATTTTCACTGATACATCTCCTAGGGAAAGAGAAACAAAAGAAAAAATAAACATATGGGACAACATCAAACTAAAAAGCTTCTACACAGCAAAAGAAAACAGCCTCAAAATACAAAGGAATCCCACGGTCTGGGAAAACATACTTGCCAAGGATGAATCTGATAAGGAGCTAATTTCCAAAGTGTACAAAGAACTCATATATTCAGCAAGAGGAAGACAAACAACCCAATTAAGAAATGGGCAAGGGACCTGAATAGACACTTCTCCAAAGAGGACATACCGATGGCCAAGAGACACATGAGAAAATGCTCAATGTCGCTGATCATCAGAGAGATGCAAATTAAAACCACAATGAGGTGTCACTTCACACCTGTCAGAATGGCTCCATCAACAAATCAACGAACGACATGTGCTGGTGAGGGTGTGGAGAAAGGGGAACCTTAGTACATTGCTGGTGGGAATGTAGACTGGGGCAGCCACTATGGAAAACAGTATGGAGGTTCCTCAAAAAATTAAAAATGGAGCTGCCTTTTGACACAGTGATCCCACTTCTAGGAATATATCCTAAGAATCCTGAAACACTAATCAGAAAAAATATATGCACCCCTATCTATCTTCATAGCAGCACAGTTTACAATAGCTAAGGTCTGAAAACAGCCCAAGTGCCCATCAGTAGCTGAGTGGATAAAAAAGCTGTGGCACATTCACACCATGGAATACTATACAGCTGTAAAGAAGAAGAATCTCGCACCCTTTGGGACAGTATGGATGGACCTAGAGAAAATTATGCTAAGTGAGATAAGCCAGGCAGAAAAAGACAAACATCCTATGATCTCGCTTATACGTGGAATCTAAAGAACTTAATAAACTGATGAACAGAATAGATTCAATGACATGGAAGCACAGATGAGACTGACCAATGTCAGAGGGATGGAGGAGGGCGGGTGGGTGGAGGGGGAGAGAGTAACCAAAGAATTTATATGAATATATGCACAACCCAAGGACACGAACAATGGTGGGGAGAGGGACTGGGGAGGGGGATAGGACAGGGAGGAACGGGTCATTAGGAAGAAAAAAGGGCATCTGTAATATTTTAAACAAAAATAAAATTTAAAAATAAATAAATAAAATAAAATAAAGATCATGCCACATGTCTGCTCAAAAAAATAAAAATTAAAAAAAAAGAATATAGGTCTCACCATAGCCAGTTTGGCTCAATGGTTAGAATGTCAGCTCATGGACTGAAGGGTGGTGGGTTCGATCCCAGACCCCAGTCATGGTGCCAATCAATGTTTCTCTCTCACATCAATGTTTCTCTCTCCCTCTCTCTCTCTATCCCTCTATCTCTCTCCATCTCTCTCCTTCCTTCCATCCCTCCCTTCCAAACTCTCTGTAAAGTAATGGAAAAAATATCCTACAGTGAGAATTTTTTTGAAAAGTCTTTATAAATTTGAAATACAGACAAATACTATGCAGCAATTTAAATAAATAAAGTAGATTTATATGCACTCACATAGAAAGATAGATTTCGGATTTGATATATTGCTAAGAATATATACTCCACGATAGATTTTTAAGAGTAAAAATAAGTTGTAGGAAATTGGTACAACATGATTCCAATTAGTAAAGCAAAAATCATGACGCTTAAGAGTGGAAACTCTAACTGCACATCCTGGTTTCATTTTTCATTTTCAGGGTGGCCTTGGACACATTATTTAATATCATTTGCTTTAATTTCCACATCTGTAAAATCAAAAGAATAATGCTGCAGGGATTAAATGAGTTAACACATCACATAGAAAGCCATAATACAGTACAATCCATTTCTAGTACTTAGCGTATTGTAAACATTTAATATATGCTAGTTACGATTATTATTTATGTACAAAATCCTATATGACTCTATGTATAAGTGTTTTAAATCCATATGAAAAGGTCAAGAATAATACCCAGGAAAGTGTTCACAGTAGTGATCTCTAGGGAGAGATAAGAACAGGAATGTGGGATTTTTTTTTTAATTCAAAAAGCCACACATCCAAGAGCCAAATAAAAATTATTTGAAATTACATAAACTAATGCTTCCTTCCAGAACTATGGATAACCAAGAAGGATTAACTGCATCTGCTTCACCTAAATTCACAGTGGAGTTCACAGGGCTCAGGGGCCCACACACAACTGAGGCGATGGGGCCCCAAGGCCCTGCCCCTGTGCTCCTAATTGCTGAGAAATGCTGACTTGGCCTCTGGTGCCCAAGGTGTGCCGAAGGGCAGGAGTCTAAGAGCACACACTCCTCTCGCTGTCTCCCTTCTCTCCATCCGTTAGGGACTCTATTAAATTGGGCCTCACACTATGTAAAATTCTGCTAAGGATTCCTGCAAGTGGCTGGTTGGTCAGTTGATTTCTCATGCAGGTTCTATTTTGTCTTCTGCAAAACATCTCTGCCGCTCAGCATTGTTTTAGCTTGCTGCTCAGTTACGCTATTTTACTTTTCCTCTTGTGTGTTTACCATTCATCTTTCTCATCTTTCTACTTCTTGCTTTTGTCTTTTTTAGCTTTATTTTAAATCACACCTTTTTATGTTTAATCTTTTTTCTTATCAGCTTTTTTTTCACTTTTTTTCTATTGGTTTTACTTACCCTTATTTAAAAATATCATGATTTGGTCATCCTCCTGAACTTTTATTATTTTTAAGTATTTTATTCATTTTAAATTCAATAAATTCTATAAAAATTATCATTTTTATTTCTTTTAGCTTAATCTTTATGTTTGTAAAATCCTTTCTCTCTTTTTATATATAATCCATATTTGATTTGCATTTTTTAGAGAATTTGAGCTAATTTTTTTCTTCTTCTTTCTTACATTTTAATTTGGTTTGATGTCATGTTTTGTCTTTAGTATGGCCAGCAGAAAGCACAGGCAAGATGCTGCTGATAGTGGACATGCACACCATGCCAACAGGAGAGCTGGAGACCTACTTTCCTTCAGCTGTCCCTGGAATGCCTCTCTGGTTCTACTATCCTCTCCACTCCTATTTAGCAAAAGGCCTCCTTTATTAATGTTATTTGTCTTCTAAAATACCTTACTCTATAAATCATGGCAGGCTATGGATGGTCCCATCTTTTCATGAGGAGATCCCTATTCTAAATTCATGATTCAATCATAATCTAAGGAATTCAAGTTGGGAAAGAGATTATGGTAAGAGAAGTTTGCTTCATCAACATGTCTAGCCTGACTTTGTCAAAGAAGGCAAGGTACAGTGTCCATAATCATATTTCTGACATCACTACGATATCAACCTGATTCTCATATACTTACTTCTAGCTTAGTCTTCTCTCCTTTCAACAGACCTATAGAAGAATCCTCCAGCATATCAATTTCTCCAGGTCTCTTCACTCATTATGAGACACAAAGAGAAGCTCAGTAGAACTGGGCTGATCTTCAATGGGGGGCAGAGGTGGGGGAGAAGGGGAGGGGGGTTATTTCTGTTGTTTTGTCTTCATTGATCAGCTCTTCTTTCACTGGATGGCACCATAAATGTATAGTAAAATCATTAAGTGTATGGTTTATTATCCTATCAAAATCAAATGAAAAAATATTCCATCAACTGAAGAGATTTATATGATCTAGATTCGGTCTCAAGGTATAGTAAAATAGCTCAGTTTGAATTTGTCCTTCCCTATGTCACTCCAAAAAGAAACACAAATCTATACTAAGAAAATATCTTGGTTAGTTTTCTGAACTTGGGCTATAGTGTTGATTCTTCTAATTTCCTACGGTTTTCTCAAACAAGATGCCTCTTGTTTGTTCTTTTTGGATTCTCTCCTGTGGACCCAGTCTACTATTGCACAATCCCCATTATTTTATGCCCCCTCCAGTCCTAGGAAATGACATTAGCCATGTATATTGATTGAAGATTTGAATCATCAAGCCATTCCTATTCACAACCCACACCCATTCAGGACATAACACTTTGCATTCAGTTCACTCACTAATGAATGAATCTCAGGTTGGGTATCCTCCAAGCTCTCTCCACCTATGCTGTAACCTTATAACCTGGCCCATTTGAATTTGGTCTGCTCAACCAGCAACTGCAGTCTTAGCCGATGCTAAGCTGCATGATTATGCTGGTGTCTACCTTTCCTATAATCAGGAATGCTCCACCCAGTGAATGTGAATCCCAAGGCAATAACTGCAATGGTATTCCTCCTAGGTATGTTTTTCTAATCCATTTTAATAGGAGGTGTCTGCTGTAAGAGTCCCATATTAGAGAAATCTATTTGCTTATAGTCAATGGTTAGGCTCCTCCCTCTTTTTATCCAGCTACAAAGCATAAAGAGGAACAGTAAAAAGATCACTCTGATGGCTGTCCAGTGTAGGATTGGCTCCAAATTGCATTTTAAATATTCATTTTTTACTAGTTCTCTCCCAAAAACATAAATGTGAACTATCTAATACAGTTGCAAATGTTACTAAATGTATAAAAAGACAAATAAACTTGACCTAAAGGAACATAAGTTATAGCAGATGTTTGTGTCATCATTTAATTAGTAAAAATATCAAAAGTCTAAGGTCCAAATTAGGAACTCAATTCAAAATTGTAATACAATGCCAAGATATGAATGCAATAAATGTAAAATTAAATTATTTTGTACCATGTTTTTCTTCAAAAATATATCTGATCACTAAAAATTGATGTACAAACTATTTTTTACAATTATTGATATTTATTTTACTCAATATCCTATTTCACAAAAGCTGTTAGCTAATTGCATCAAGGGTGTAAACAAGGATATGAGGTATAATCTACTTAAAAATGTGACAAACCATTCTCAAACTTTTTAAAATTAAATTTATTGGGGTGATGTTGGTTAATAACATTATATAAGTTTCAAGTGTACATTTCTATGATACATCATCTATATATTGCAGTGTGTGCCCACCACCCAAACTAAATTTCCATCATATATTTGACCCCCTCTGCCCTTTACTATCCCCACCTCCACCTTCCCTCTGGTAACCACCATACTGTTTTCTGCACCAATGAGTTAGTTTTGTTTGCTTGTTTTCCTTCTTTGTTCATTGGTTGCTTTCAGTTTTATATCCCACATATGACTGAAATCATATGGTTCTTGACTTTTTCTGTCTGACTTATTTCACTTGGCATGATACTTTCAAGGTCCATCCATGTTGCCACAACCGGCAGTATTTCATCTTTTCCTATGGCCGAGTAGTAGTCTACTGTATGGCCACTATGAATAATGCTTCAATGAACATAGGGGTGCATATATCTTTGCAAATAAATGTTTTTAAGTTTTTCAGGTAGATACCCAGAAGAGGGGTTGCTGGGTCATATGGTAACTTTATTCTTAATTTTTGAGAAACCTCCATACTGTTTTCCATAGTAGCTGTACCAGTTTACATTCCTACCAGCAGTGAATGAAGATTCAGAAACAGTTCCACAACCTCTCCAACACCCAAAAAGACATAGAAATGGCCAACAGATATATGAAAAGATGCTCAGCCTCACTAGCTATTAGGGAAATGCAAATAAAAACTATGAGATACCACCTCACACCTGTTAGAATGTATACAACTATTTTTAAGGATGAAAAAAGCCTAGAGGAAAAATAACATGAAAAAAAAAAATAGTGTCTTTTTTATATATATCAGGAGCCCTAAACTAAAATTGAGCCTTCTCATATGAATGTTTAAGAGTCTGATTATAACTTAAGGCAAAATAAATGAAATAAATGTCTTTTAAGCTAAAAAAGAAAAAGGAGAAGTCAATTGTTACGACTGAGTTTAAAAACCTTGCTCTAAGCTTCCTGGCAGCTAAAAAGAGAGGAATGTTTAATAGTCTGTTACTTAACCTCACCAGTAGAATTATGACAGTACTTTCTTCAAAGGCACATTGTGGGAATATCCTGAGAAAATATAGATCAAGTATTTGGCATAGTGCCTGGCACACAGGAAATGTCTAAGGATGTCATCTAGTATTACTATCTAAAAGAAAAAGACAAGTGAAGTTTCTCAGGAAAGACAAGGTTAATGCTCCTACCAAATCCTAAGAGACTTTTCCTGCATGGATCACTGTATTAGGGACTTAAATGAGAGACATTTCACTGAACATGACTGCAGTAGATTTTGAATTACAAAGATAGTTTCTTCTTTCAGGAAATGCTCATTATTTTGGTAAGAAGCACAATGCTTTGCACACAATAAATGTTTAATCATTCTTGGTGCAAAGTAATCCTCTTCAATAAATATTTCTGGGTATCAAAGCCTTTCTCTTTTCCTCCACAGTCTGTAAATTTCCTGAGCTTTGGCCAAAGGTCTACTCTTCAACTCTTCCAACTTGAAAAAACAAACAAAAAACAACGCCTGAATTCCCAGTCCATGACACCTGCCATAATGTAGCTCATAAACTGATCAAGATCTAAGGGAGAGGACAGAATAGAATACAGATGACATCTTTTCCATTTTCTTGCAAGAAGAAATTCTACCTTCTTAAAAAATATCTGGGAATTTGAGTGAATCTCAACTCCTTGATTTCCCCCCTTACCTCCCATTCTCTTTATAACTACATTCAAAGTTACGATCTCTGTTTCCTCCTTAGTCTCCTACACCCACCACAGGCAGGTTTTGTGCCCAGCGGCTCTCCAGTGAAATTGCTCTTGCTTTGCAAAGTCTCAAATGACTCCTAATTACCAAACCTTGTAACACTTCAATTTGCATATATTTTTGACCCCTCTGAAACATCTATTTGGGGGCACATTCTCTTTCTTTAAACTTTCTCTTCTTGTGACTTACACAACATCACATCTTCATGGTTCTCTTTCTATTCCTGAACAGTTTCTCTCTCTCTTCTTTGTCAGGTTCTCAGTCTCCATCTAACTGTTAAGTGTTGATGATTCTGAGAATATCATCATCATCTCACTTCTACATTTTTTTTAGGAAAATTCACCCTATACATCTTTCCATGACTCCCCTGCCACAAAGCAATCCTTGAGCCCCCTAATCTACACCAGCAGGTATGGCCTATAAGAGCTTTGCATCCTCAGGAACATGTATTCCAACAAGCCATGGAGGAGAGTGAAGTTAAAAAGAACCTCCCAAAGGACAAAGTCAGGAGTCACAGAAAAGGGGACTAGGAAATGCCTCCCACACAGCAAATCAAGAGCGACCTGAGAGACTGGTCAAGGGATTTCCCTAATGCAGAGAAGAGAATCCACGTAATTCCTGTCCAGCAGAACTTGATCATTGATTGCTATGGATAGTGATTTCTATGTATTTCCCTTCGTTTCTAAATGGGAAACTTCATAATAGTTATTCTACTCCTCTATAATTAGATTTTGAGCACATATGGGGCAAATAAAATGTCTTTTAGTTTATAAGTTACCAAACCACAAGAATCTATAGCTGGCCTTGATCGAGAACACCAGACATATCCAGAGATCCAAGGACTTTGAGTTGGATGAGTAACTTGATGGGTTTTAAGGGCTCTCTTCTTTACGGAGGAGCTGGTAGTGTTCTATGAATGAACAAAAGTGTGCTCATGGATATTTGGGAGTCCAAAATGTTGTCCCCCGGTATCCATTTGCCCTTTTTTCAATGGTGATAGAATCTCCAATTTGGGGCTTGGCACATGGCTTCGCAGAATGGAGACTGCAGCTTCCACCTTCCCTTTGCAGCTAGGTACAGTCACGTGACTAAATTCAGGTCAATGGGATGGTAAACACAAGTGTTTATGTAGCAACTTCTAGAATCTTTCAGATGAGATAGAGCATGTATGCCCTTTGCTCTCTTTTTTCTCCCTTCCTTTAGCTTGCTGCCTGGAACTTAGATGCCACTTCAAGAACCAACTCAGATTTTTATGTACAGCTAGGATAAACTTCTATCTTGTTGAACTCTATTAATTGGAACTTCCTATAACTTAGAGTAAAACCTAGTTCTAACTGACAAGGGTATATGATATGGAAAAAGGTCTCTTACTTGAGCAACTGAATAGGTGGATGGTGGTACCACTCACTAACATAGGAGAGGGCAGGTTGAGCGGAGGATTCAATTTTGGGCATCTTGAGTATGGGGTACTCATAAAAATCAAAGTAAAGACACTCTCAGGAGAGAAAATTAGCCAAAAACAAAAACCCAGAAATC
The DNA here is from genome assembly GCF_964146895.1 of Miniopterus schreibersii. Classification (NCBI taxonomy): domain Eukaryota; kingdom Metazoa; phylum Chordata; class Mammalia; order Chiroptera; family Miniopteridae; genus Miniopterus; species Miniopterus schreibersii. Next base: position 160,071,953 of record NC_138102.1, read on the forward strand.
TGTAAAATGCAAATGGTATATAAAACCTCAAGAATGGATAAGTTCTTCCAAAAAACATGTACAAATTCGATGGGCAACTATGGCATGAAAGCAAAAACATTATTTCAAGCCTACAAATTTCTGTCATTTTTCATATTCTGGCTTTCATTCTCATGTTTACTCAGTATACACGATATTTATGCTGAGCCAATCTCATATCAGATCTGACCTTGCCCCTCAGGAATAACCAGTGGAAAACACTGTTCTAATAAAGTCAATGGAAAGTTCACAGACTTGTCCAAATCTTATCTGCACTATTTATAGTCCAAGAAACAGAACTAGAACATTTAGGGTAAAATAGGCTTTTCTGAATAACCCCATCATTCACAATCATAACCAAAAAAATTGTAAAAGCTCACAATAAAAAGTACACTCAGATCCTTCTGAACCAACACACCACAGCAAATGTTACTACTACATAAAGATCATGTGTCACAAATATAATTTATTTAACAAGAATCCTAAATGAACAAATGTAAGAGATATTCCTATATGTTTGATAGAATATAAGAAAAAAGTTCTCTTCCAAGAAATAACTTAGTAAACGTAGAAGTGTTATGTATATCTCATGCAGTCTCAAGATGAATCTTTTCCATTTCTAATTGCACAAAAATGAACTCACCGATGATATTCTGACATCAGCAAGGAAGCTCAATTTAAATATCAGGAACCACTTCCAAACTGCAGGATTATTCAAACATTGCTAGAGTTTACCAAAGCAGTTTACGGAATCTCCCTCAGAGGTTTTTAAGAATCTGTTAGACACTCATTTGAAGGAATTAGTTTAAGATAACTTGAATGTACTTCTTTTGCAACAGGGAGTTGAACCACAAGATTGTTTTTCTATGACACTATTTCCTGGCTGGAAATTGAAGGTGGGAAAAGAAAATAACAGTGAGTTTGAAGTTTGGGGTTTTATTATTTAAATCACTTCCTTGTATTTAATGAGCTGCAAATTTCACCATTTATGGCATTTAAATGTGTTCAAGACCATAGGATATTTTTCATGCCCTTGCCAAATGGGATTTATTTAATTTCGAACTAATTTATACTTAGGATTTCTCTGAAGGAGACATAATATCTTGGTTCTGGCTCCAGCTTTATAACTTCCAGTCAAGGCAAAGAACCACAAGACAGCTACCACACTAGACTGACCTCTATTGTTCAAGGACATCTTGGCTTGCCTGGACATTCTTTGATACTTGAAACTAGTATTTGAAGTCATAGAGAGACATCATCTCTATGGTTTGGAAGCAGTTAATTTTTCCAACCAAAAATTCTATGAAGTCAACTCTTGATTCATGGGTTAATGAGGTGGAGAAAGCTAATGACTGAATTCCAGGTCACAGATAAAACAAAGTAGCAAGTAAGCATGGTTAATCCACACCCAAGTCATCACTTCAACACTCTAAATTAACGATGAAAGAATATGTATAAAACAGTAAGGGGAAACCGACCCAAAGGCTAATTTATAATGCAACTTTGGAAATCAAGGATATTAAGTGCAGAGAGAGTGATGGACTCCGCTGTCTACACTTATTATTTTTTTCTTTAGGAAGAATCTAGATGGAGAACTCTCTCTTAAGGGGTGTTGGAAAACAAAGTAACTAAATTGTTCCAACAAGACCATAATTTAGCAAAAAAGTACTAGTTGAGCAAATGATTAAATGGCTAGAACAGAACATTGCTTGTTGTTGACCACTGCAAATGACACCATATTAAGATTCATAAAGTGCCTGGTAAGTTAAGTCTTTATGTCAAAGTAACTCTTCCAGGAAAAGAGGCCTACCTTCCCTGCACCGCTCAGAAACTCCAGCCGAGCACCAGGGAACAGAAGGAAAGAATGCTCCTGGGAGAAGGGACACCTCAGCCGCTGCTCCTGCAGCATTTGCATTAGACCATAGGGCATCATGGCCAATGTATCTTCATCCTCACTGCTTTCCATCTGGAGAATGTTCCAAAGACCAAAGAAAAGTCACTTTTGAAGACAAACACTAAAACTAGACACAGTTTTCTTTCACCGAGCAGGTGTATGGGGAATCAATGCACCTGAATGGCTTACCTTAGACACAGAAAGCAGTGGGTAAATTGACCTTGGTCTATAAAAACATGGGTTCAAGGCCCCACTTATTCTGTTGCCTGCCCGTGTGCCCTTGGGCACGTCCTCTACATTCTCTAAGGCTCAGATTTCTCATTAAAAGAGGAAAAGGGAAAGGAGAAAGAGGAGAAGGAGAGGGGAATAAAAAATCTGTGCCATACCTACCTTCATGGGTTGTTTGTGAGAGTCAAAAAGTTAATTATGTGAAAGTCCTTTGTAAATTCTATACAATTCTATAGACAACAAAGATTGACTATGCTTATTACTTAATTATCATTACTTGAGTAATTATCAACTTAATGTCTTCTTAAGTATCCCCTATCTCTCTTCCAAAATTCACCTGGAAGTTGCATTTTCTAATGCAAAATAAAGGGAGCTATATATTCACAATCCAAAGGCCACATATATACAATGTGTGCCAAATACCAGGCCCAGCAAAGAGTATAGCACCTCTTATCTATACGTTTATCACATACTTAATCTGGATGTTGTCCAACAACTTCTATGAAACAGTGAACTATTTTTATAAAAACTAGGTACCTAGTGATTTTGCCAAACACTTTATGTCTTAGTACTGCCTAAAATATTTTCTCTCGGGATGGGAGTCTTGATTTTTTTTTTCCTGTTCTATTACATAGAAATTATCTCCTTCTGCCCTGGTCGGTGTGGCTCAGTTGGTTGGCGCATCATCCTATATACCCAAATGTCGCAGGTTCGATTCCTGACCAGGGCACATACCCAGGTTACGGGCTCCATCCCCAATTGGGTGACTATGGGAGACAACTGATGGATGTTTCTCTCTCACGTCAATGTTTCTCCCTTTCTCTCTCTTTCCCTCTCTCTCTCTTTCTCTCTCTCTCTCTCTCTCCCTCCACACTCACACACACACACACACACATATTGCAAATAGAAGAGCATTTACTAAATATTGGCTGCTTGAATGAAGAAACTAAAGGGTTTAGAAGTTGGCCAACCATGCAGTCCATAGTAGAGCACTTCGATTAGTGTTTCCTAGAGGGACACCAACTCTAAGCAAATTCTAAGTATAAAAAAAGACCACCGGGCTTCAAAATATTGAAATAACATTGTTGCCCATTTTTTGCCTTATCCAAGTGCTTCCTGTTGTTTTCCTGCCTGTAAAATGATTAAAGGCAAACTCTCCATATTGATCTCATCCAAAGATAAGAAAACAGCCTACCATCACACCTGCACCAAGACACGTCTGCTCATTCCCAGAGTCGGACTTACATTTGAAGGCAAGATTTTCCTTTACATGTTTAGAAACTTTTCCCAAATTTTTCTCTCGACAAGAAGCTGTATCTGCCTGTTTTATCTCCTGCCAGCTGTTAACTATGAGTATTCCAAATGCAGCTCATCTGTCTGCAAAGTGGTGAGAGGGTAACTGTCCTGAGGCAAAGAATATAAAAACTATGCAACATTAAAAACAGTAAAGATTAATATTAAGAATAAATATTTGCCAAGTTAAAATTTTCAGAGAAATTTCTAAAAAATATATAATAAACCCCCACATTGTTGAATAGCACTACTTTAATAAAAATTTTTAACTTTATAAAAGTGAATTATTGAATGAGGTTGCATTTTCACATCTAGAATCACTACAAATGAGATCATATGTACACAGGGAAATCAACATTTTCATTTCTAAAATACTCGTTTTCAGTAACATCACCTTTGTTACCTTTTATATAATACTGTCTTATCTCAAATTTCTCTCATCGAGGGTAGCAGAAATGCCTCTTCTGCAGCATCCTTTGTGGACTAAGCCCTTCTCTCCTGAAATGGTCATGTCCATTTTCTTGAACTTCCTTCCATAAATTAACCGCTATGGTAATAACTCATTCACAAGTTTTCACCCAACGAGATTTACTGCCGTTGTTTAAAATTGCAACACGCATTACTTTTACTTGCAAGGACAGACTAACTAATGATCTGTGAAGCATATTTTATATAAACTCAAGATACAAAAATGAATTGCCCTTTTGTGTAATCTTTGGCCCATGGCTCTGAAGTTTTCTCGGTGTATTTTGGTTCACAGGCTCAATGGCATTCTCCTTTCGTGTGAATTTTCTTCTGATGTCTTTGGGCTTCTTTTCTCATTGTGCAATGGAATCTTTTCTCTCATTATGAAAATTAAACTTGCCCTCTGGAAATTTCAAAGATTTGCCAAGATACCAATTTCTAAGTTTAAATCACTTCTCTTTATCAGTGAAGTAACAGAATGTTATGATCATTACACTTTTCCTTTAAAAATAATATAATTAATAATTTCATAATAGTAAAAACTTCATTTTTATATACTTTTCTCTTTACATTTTTTATTGATTTTAGAGAGATGAGGAAAAGAGAGAAACCAATTTGTTGTTCCACTTATTTATGCATTCATTGGTTATTTCTTGTATGTGCCCTGACCAGGGATGTAACCCACAACCTTGACATATGGGGACAATGCTCTAACCAACTGAGTTTCCAGGCCAGGACTCGCTTTTACATTTTTGCTACGAAATGTATCACATGTGTAAAAGAATATTTTTATACAAGTTGTTTATTTACATTTCAGAGAGAAACAATAAAGTGATCACTCTTATTACAGCCACCCACCTTACAAAACAGAGCTCTGCTGGTAACTATAGTCTACCTGTGGCCGGTCCCCAGTTGCATTTTCTCCCTGACTCCTCACAACTCTCCCCAGGCAACACTACTCTGAATTGTATGTTAATTACTTATTTTCACTGTAGTCTTTCTACATATTTGTGAATCTATTAAAAAACAGAATTGTCTCTTAGAACTTCATGTAAACGGAACCATACTGTATGAGTTCTTCTGTGATTTCTTTTACTCCACATAATATTTTTGAGATTGCAGCATGCTAATGTAGCTGAGTTCATTAAGTTTACTGTTGTATAACATTCCAGTGTATGAATGTACCACAGTTTATTTATCTAAATGTATAATACTTGCCAATTTCACAAGAGTAAAAATATCTCAATAAATAGCATTTCCCTGGTTATTAATGAGCCTGAGCATCTTTTCAGATGTTTGTAGCCATTAGCATTTCCTCCTTCGTAAAGGAGTGTTTTTTGCCAGTTCTTCTACTTCGTTCATCTTTTTATTGATTTGTTGCTATATGTACTTCTGCTTCTTGCTATATTCATTCACTCTGTGCCTTTTTACAATGAATAGGAATTCTTTTTTTTCATATGGTTGGATTTATAAATATTTTCTTTTATGGTTAATATATTTTGTGTCTTGTTCAAGAAATTTCTCCTACCATAAGATCATAATGCCAATCTGAAATTTTATGTTTTCTAAAATTTTCATAGTTTTGCCTTACATATTTAAGTCTTCAATCTACTAGATATTGTTTGTGTATAAGATGATGTAGGGGTCCAATATTACTTTTTCCCATTGTTAAACACTTAGTCCCCCACAATTTACAGAAAATGCATGCTTTCTCCACTGATCTGCAATACCACTACATCATATATCAAGGGTACACGTAAGCACTGGTCCCCTCCCACTTCTGAGCTATTCTGTTCCTGTGCCAGTATCATACTGTATTAACAACACACTGTCATAATCCCTATAGCTTCAGAATTATGAGAATTTCAATTCTCCACATTAATAATCTCTTAAAATCTTGTAAGGATAAGCCCACATCTTGCTTTTATTTTTCATTAATGTCCTGTCTATTGTTAGCCCTTTTTTCTTGCATATGAATTTTAGAATCAGTTCCAAAACCCTTGAGGGATTTTTATTGAATTTGTATTAAGTTTATAAACATATGTGAACACGGCATCTTTACAATATTGAATCTTGCTACTTCTGAATATGGTAAATCTCACACGTTTGAGTAATTTTAATATCTTTAAAGAAAGTTAATAGGGTAAAGGGAGTCAAATATATAGTGAAGGGAGTCAAATATATAGATGATTCAGCTTTGGGCGGTGGGCACACAATGCAATATACAGCTCATGTATCATAGAAATCTATACTTGAAACCTATCTAATCTTACTAACCAATGTCACCCCAATAAAGTTAATTAAAAAATAAAACTATGAGGGAGAGCAAAAAAATAAAGTTAATGATTTTTTTCCTAGCAGAGCTTGCACATTTTTTGTTAGATGTAAAAAGTTAACTTTTGCTAATATTACAAATGGCAAATATATACAACTGAACTTATTTAGAAATGCAACTGGCTATTCAAAATTAAATATCTACTGCAGTAAAAAATACATACAGAAAAATATACAAATCATAACTTACTGCTCAATTACTTATCACAAAACGAATTTGTCCATGTAACTACCACCCACATAAAAACAGGACAGTACCCAAGAAAAAAGCAGTACCAAAACCACTATCGACTTCCTCCCCAGTGATAAACACCATCGCTATTTCTATCACATTACTTTGCCTGGTCCTCATGTCCTATGAGTAGAATTATGCATAATACATTATTTTGTATGTCTGCTTTCTCTATTGTTCATAAAATTCATCCACATTACTGCAAGTAACTGTAGCTTATTCTTTTTTTGTATCTCCTAGTATTACACTGTGTGAATGAATGTGAAAATACATCCTTTCTCCTGATAATGAATTTTTAAATAATTTCCAGTTGTTGGTTATTACAAATAAAACTGTTATAAACATTCTTGTATATGACTTCTGGTGAAAATAGACATGTATATACATCTTTTTACGTTTTTATCAACTGGTTAGATATCCTACTTTTTAAAAGTGTTCAGGCGGTTGCCCATTTTTTCTACTTAATTATCTGTTTAGTAGGAGTTCTAAACATTTTGCCTGCAAGCCCTCTGTCAGCTACATGCATTGCTGATATCTTTTCCTACTCTGTGGCGTGCCTCTTTGCTTAATAAATGATAATTTTGATGAATAGAAGTTCTTAATTTTAATATTGAACAACTTTTTTTTTAATTGATCTCAGAGAGAGGGAGGGAGGGAGGGAGAGAGAGAGAGAGAGGGAGAGAGAGAGAGAAACATCAATGTGAGAGAAAAACATCAATTGGTTGCCTCCTGTATGCACCCTGACCAGGTATGTGCCCTGATGGGGAATCGAACCCACAACCTTTTGGTGTATGGGACAATGCTCCAACCAATCTTGAGCCTCGCTGGCCAGGGCTTGAACAACTTTTTAATACTTTCCTTAATTATAAATTAGCATTTTTTGTGTCCCTTTTCAGAAATCACTCCCTACCCCAAGATCAGAAAGACATTCTCCAAAGTTATCTTCTAGAAGCTTTAGTGTTTTGCCATTTACGCTTAGATTTCTACCTAGAATTGATTTTTGTGTAGCATGTAAAGCAGGGCTTAAGTTTTATTTTTTCACTTAAGGTTGACTAATTAATTCAGAACCATTTATTAAAAAGATTCTCATTTGCCATAATTTAGAGGTGGGTTAGTTGGGGGACTTCATGTTTTGTTGCATTGATCTATTTGCCTGGCATTGCATATAAGTAATGTACCATGTTAATTAATTCAGGATTAAAATCAATCCTTGTATCCACTAATCTGTGTCTTCCCACTTTGTGGTCCTTCTTCAAGATCGTCTTACATCTCTGTATAAATTTTAAAATCAAAATTTATCCTCACTTTGATTTCTTCCCTGCTATTTAGACTTCCCTACCTCTTTGGCTTTCTGCTACATCATGTGCAAGTCGAATATTCCCAAAGCTGATCATCACTCACCTATGAGACACACAGCGTTGTGCTGAGTACCACACATTTAATCCAAACAGCAAACCAGTGGAGCTGGCACTAGTAGTTTCGATATCTTCGTGGTCTTTTGATGATAGAAGAGTGTGTTTTTCTTCTATAAGAAAAGCTTTTTTAAATAAGTTTATTGAATGAAGGTTGTATTGGAAAAATCTATACATACTTGTAAATATATATACACATATGTACACATACATATATACTTATCTATCGACAGTTCAAGAAAAAATATGGAAGGAGAAAGACAAGTAGTAAGTCCTGTATCACTGATGAATAAAGTCCATTCCTTTTAGATATGCTTAAATGTATCCAAGGAGGGAAAAACAGCATGTGCTGATCCATTCTTTATATGAATTCTTCAGGGCACTTTTTTTTTTTTTAATTTTTAAATTTTATTTTTGTTTAAAATATTACAGATGCCCTTTTTTCTCCCCAGTGACCCATTCCCCCGTCCCTTCCCCCTCCCCGGTACCTCTCCCCACCATGTCCGTGTCCTTGGGTTGTGCATATGTGCATATAAATTCTTTGGTTACTCTCTCCCCCTCTACCCCTCCGCCCTCCTCCATCCCTCTGACATTCATCAGTCTCATCTATGCTTCCATGTCATTGAATCTATTCTGTTCATCAGTTTATTAAGTTCTTTTGAATGAGGACATTTCATCTCTAAGCCCTTTGGTCTTTCTCTCCTTGGCTGAAATTCTACTAAGGAGGGTAAGTACTTGTGGCATCTATAATTTTTCCCTTTACTATATATAACGGTTTTATAGCAGACATTATGTTAATGTCACAATACACAGCAGGTAAGATTTAAAAAGAAAAATTCTATTTTGGGTCCCTGCCAAACTCTGGCTGAGTGAATCTGAAAAATGCATTAGCTCCATATTTTTTCAATTATCATATAATGCCACCTACCTCAAAGATAAAATCAATTTAATTCCTTCAAAATAGGCACCTTAGAAATAAGTAAAGTTGTTCCACATTTTTCCATTAACTTTAGATCTCTTTATTTTAAAAAGAAAATTTAAGAAGGGGCAAATGATAAATATAGTTTATATTCTAACTACTTCCTCTTAAGAAAATATTATTTATGATGCATGTTTCTGTATGACAATTTATTTCTGACATTTCTTGAGAAACAGCATTAAAATATTAAAAATGTGTTTGCCCTCTGACACGGTACTTCTCTTGTTCTCTTGTGAATTTTGCCTAAGAATTATGCCAAAATATCAAAAGAAAAAAGTTTAGACACAAATATGTTTATTGCAGCCTTAATAACTTACACACAAAAATAATGATCCAATAATGGGGCAATGTTTAAGTAAAATTATGATTTAGCCACATAATAAAATACGTATTAAAATATATGCTTTTAGGCCTGGCCAGTCCGGCTCAGTTCGCTGGAGCATTGTCTGTGCAGCAGAGGTGGCAGGGTCGATTCCCCGGCCAGGGCACGTGTCCAGGTTGCAGGGTGGGTCCCAGGTCAGGGCACGTGCAAGGGTCAGCTGATCAACGTTTCTCTCTCACATCAATGTTTCTTTCTCTCCCTCTCTCTTCATTTCTTTAAAGGTCAATAAAATTTTAAAAATATATGTATATATATGTTTTTAAAAGAATTTTATAATAATAAGGAGGATGGCTTACCTCATAAAGTTATGTTTTTTTAAAAAGACAATAAAATTGTGTACATACTCTGAGATCAGCTATACCAAAACAAAAAAAACAAGATTAAAGTGAACAAAAGGTTAATGGTGCATGTCTTAGAATGATTGAATTATAAATAATTATTCTATCTTCTTTAATTTTTCCAACTATCTATAGTGAATTTTTGTTATATTTATAATGAGGAAAACTGAAAATGAAACTCAAAAAAATATTTTCAGGATACATTTTAAATTCAATAGGTTGAGTTTGAATTCAGAAGAAACTGAAGCAAAGCCATGCATGAAACTCCAGTTCAACACATTGCTGATGAGTTTGACACTACTACCAAACTCATCAGCACCTTACACATTTTTTTTATTTAGAGAATACTTTATTAGTTTCTGTAATCAAACCCATGTAGATTAAGATCTTACTTATTTAATACAGTATGTTACCCCTGTACAAATGGAAAAATTATGTTGAACATTTCTAGACCAATATGGCTGTTAATTTCTGTACAATGCCAGCCCAACATGGTACAACTGGGATAGTTCTTCCAAAGTTGACAGCACAGCTAAACTTTTCAAAAATTGAAATTATATATATGTAAATATATACATATTTATATATTTTATAAATATATACATATTTATATTTATATGTAAATATATACATATTCAAATTATATGTAATTTGAATTTTTGAAAAGTTTACATATATATAAATACAAATAGCTGTATGTTATGCATCAAGAACAGCAACAGCTCTTCCAGGTTCTGCAGTCATCTGAACAAAATTATAGAGCCATCCAGCACACTTTATTAAAAAGAAAAAAGGTAAAAAAACAAATCCCCAGAAAACAGCAAAGTTCTCTTACTATTGTGGTACCTGGGACCATTTTTTTATTAGCTTCTCCATCATCATCTGGAAAGAAAATATTCTAGAATAACGTCATTAAAAACAGCTCTGATAAAGCATGGTCACTACTCCAAATCACAAAGCAGGAACCAGGTATTTTACATTCACAGGGGTATGACAGAGCACTGCCCTACATGTATAATACTAGAGACTTGAGACTTGATACCATTTTCCCAGAATCAAGTCGCTTCCACCCAAGGTTGGAACACAGCTCCGGGAGGAACGCACCTTCTCAGACAGGCTTTCCTTTCATTAGTGGCACGCCTCTAGGTACTGACTGCTCTTTATGAGTATCACCTAAAACCCATTTAAGAAAGACCAAAACAAACAAACAAACAAACAAACAAACAAACCCACCGCACTCCATTGGATTCATACAAAGATGACCGAGCGGAGGCAGGCAAGACTAGCCCTGCGCAGGATGCACCGAAATCTGTGTCCGAGTAGTCAGGGCTCCACGGGAGGGAGAAGCCCAGCAGCACTTCCAAGCTTTGGGCCACAATCCTACACATTTTATTCAGCAAGGAACAGAATCAATCAATTCATGGGCCTCGGGCCTGTGAGGTCCCAAGCTCTAGTACAACAATAAAATTCTGCAAAACACCACGGCCAGTACACCCCTGCCCCTTGCTCACTTCATTGCTTTCATAGACCAGCATCTGGTTTGCCCAGAACACGAGTTCCATTTACCGCCACGGGCCTAACGGGCGATTACTGCCTGGCTACGTGACAGAGAGCTCAGTTCTTTCCCTTCGAAAGTTTACACATAGATCACCTTAGGCCTGAGACCACTGATCATTTGTTTTGTAGGATAAAACTGTATCAAACACACACAGTGGCTAAGTTTCTGAGGACAATCTCTTCTCCTTTTCCACTCTTTTACTCTGTTTAGTTTAGGGCAGGCACAGTTCTGCCCATTACAAGAGCCATAAACCTCCCAGCAAATCTCCTCTGGTTTCAAGCAGGCTTTGTCCACCAGACTCGAGGTGAGCAGATGCTTGCACTCTGAGCCCAGCAAATGGGGAACAGTTGGAAACCTGACATGGCCAGCATTTGTACCTTCCTTGCATATTTTGGGGTGGTCCCCAAGTCACACATATGAGAGAACTGAGACTGGTCTTACAGGAAAAAAGCATGGGCTTTGGAATCAGAGAACTTTGGGTCCAAATCTTGGCACAGGCATTTATTTGTCCCACAACCTTGGGCAAGTTCCCAGATCCCTAGGACCTTAGTGTCCTCATTGGTACGAGGGTAACAATTCTTAACTGTTTTGAGCTTGTAGGATGATTTCTTGAGATGATGTAAGTAAACGGATTAATACAATATTTGAAGTTAATATTCACAAGGTCGTGGTTAAAATGAATGTACAGGTGTTAAAATAGATTTCCACTGAGACACTTTCTAAAATAAGGAGTTAGGACAAGGTGCGAAATTGTTCAGAGAATCTAAGAACCAGAGAGAAGACTGGGGTGTGAAGTTTGGGAGTTGGAACTTAGAAAAGAAGATAATAGTTGCATTGTTTTAAGCACCTGAGTGATATTGACTAATCTTTTTTCTTAATTAGTATTTTTGGAGTTTAACACACAGGAAATTCACAAACCATAAATGTAATGCACGATGAATTATCACTAAGTAAACATCCATATAACACCCAGCATCACAGGTCAAGACATAGAATATTGCCAGGACCACAGGCACCCAGAGAGAGATTCTTTTCTTTTCTTTTTAATTTTCATTTATTGATTTTAGAAAGAGAGGGGGGGAGAGAAACATCGATTTGTCATTCCACTTATTTAGGCATTCATTGGCTGATTCTTGCATGTGCCCTGATGGGGGATCAAACCCACAACCTTGGTGTATCGGGACAATGCTCTAACCAACTGAGCTGCCCGGCCGGGGCCAGAGAGGTATTTATTCTTTAAAAAAGTTTTTCAGAGGATTGCCAACCCTTCACCTCAAGCCAAGAGACAGCAATTTTAAAGGAGGCGATGTCCCCTGCTGCTGGGAACATAGGGCAAGAAGCTGCTTGACGTAATCTGTGCGAGAAAATAACTATTTTCTAGGGATTTATCAGAGCAAAAAAATGTCTGAGTGTTTCTCTTGGACCAAATGTGGATCTCGGGTGAGAGAAAACCGTATGGGGAATTTCAGATACTAAAAGTGCCTGCAGGACAAACGAACAGGCATCCACAGCAAGAGGCGAGGGCTTTCCTTCCTAGGGCGATGCAAGAAGCAAGCAGCTGGACGAAACGGAAAAGCATCTGTTCATGTCAGAGGGATGCCGGAGGAATGGGCTGGGATGGGGGGTTCATCTCTGCGGAGCCCACCCGTGTGCCCATGCGAGGGAGAATCAGCTCTAATGTCTACTGTCCCCAGAGCGGTGCCACATCACCTCCACGGCACCAGTCAAGTGCGACGCCCCATGGCCTCTCCTGCCTCCACCCAGCAACGTGGGAAGGGCCAGAGGTCAGTGAGGAGGTGGAGAGAGGAGGAACCGCAGGGTAGGCGGGCCTGAGGGCAGACCCGGGCGAGCCGATGAGATGCCACCCGTCTGGGAACACGGGCTTCCCAGCCCCCGCAGACCTGGCCTGTAGGATGAGGAACTTGAGCTTTAAACCAGGTTTCACCTTTTAATGAAGAGTGATGGCTCTTACATGGGACTAGACATTTTGCTTTTTGGATTTAGGTTCTTTAAGATTGTCCAAGCCCGGCCGGGCGTGGCTCAGCGGTTGAGCTTCGACCTAGGATCCAGGCGATCAGGGTTCGATTCCTGGTCAGGGCACATGCCCGGGTTATGGGCTCGATCAATGGCTCTCTCATCATTGATGTTTCTATCTCTCTCTCTCCCTCTCCTATCCTCTCTCTGAAATCAATAAAGATATATTTTTAAAAAATATATATATATATATATATAGTCCAAAAAAAATCACTGCATTGCATACATTTTCAGGGTCAAGAGAAGAACCAGCTTCACTGAATAAATGTAAAGGAACAATGAAATTTAAAAAAATTTTTTCTAAGCTATTTTCTGACTCCTGATTTGATTTATGTGTTTGAAATGCCGGGTATATCATTATTCTTATCAGCATGGCAGGGTCTAAAAGAGATGGAGGAAACACCTTTGGTGTGATTGGGGCCTGCAGGCCCCCAGCAGGATATACAATTACACAAGACGACCTGCGGGGATGAAGCGGCTCCTCCTGAAATAAAACTCCTTACCGTGTTTTTGCAAACAGCATTGCCTGTTTCAGTGCAGCGGGTGAGGGAGGCTTCCTCAGACCTCCGTGTCACTGACCTGAGCACTGAGATGCTGCCCGACTGTGCAGGGCAATAATGACAACGGCCACATGGCCCGGGCTGCAGGCTGCTGCTCAGGCCCGCAGCGCTCCAGCGGCTCTTCGCTTCCGAGCTGCCAGAACATTTCACTGCGCGCGGTGGGAAAGTTCATCCAACAAAGTGTCTTCCCTGGGCTCTCATGTCGCCTGCTCTTGTCATCGTGATTCTTAGAGCACTGCATCCTATCAGAAAAGCAGGGTTGTTTGCATAAATGAAAAGTCACTCAAAAATAATCAAAAACGAAACTTTCTTCCTCTGTTTATAGCCTGCAGCATAAAATTTAGAACTCAGTGATTATAAAAGAAGGTGAAATTATCAAACACCAAAAACATACTGTCAGTAGAAGTCCCACAAGCAGAAGTAGATTAAAACGGGGTTCTTTAATTCCAAAGCTGGTGCCTGGCTTACCAGTAACAGAGTTTTCCAGTTCTAGAACTGAAAAACTGACTAAAACTCATCCTCTAAATCTTTGTATATTGACCACTGAATCAAAATTTAATTTTGCTGTATCTATAAGCCTTTAGCCACGTCCTAGTCTCAGCCTAACATTTTCTGAACCCATCTTCATCAAGAGGCCTTAGCCTAGAACCCAAAAGTATCAAAGTTATTTTTTTAAAAAACCTTAAAAATTATCTTATTCCATGCCTCATTTTCCACACAGGGAAAACAAAGGCTCAGAGGAATAAAGTGACTTATCTAGAAATTATTAAGTAATTAGTTGTGAAGATAGAACTCCAACTAGTATCCTTTGCATATACAGGAGATTGTCCAACTCTGTTCTCCACAACCTTTGGGATCTCCAGAGACTCCTCAAAGGGTTCCTCTGATTCAGGAAAATGTGCCCCATTTCAAACTAAGCAACTTCATTTTAATTTGTTTCACATATTAACTTCCACATTAGATTTCAATTGAGGAACAGGTTTAGCTAAAAATCATTGGAAAACCATTACTTTCTATAAACATCAGTAAACTTTTTGTTTTTAAAAAATGCATTGTGAGTCAAAAGAATAAACCCAAACATAATTTATCACTTTGCTAGGCTCTACAAGACACTCTTGAATTGTTACTACCTCTTAACAAAAACAAGGAACATCAATCAATCAGCCTGTAGATTGACATTCTCCCCCTAAAAGGTGCAACTTGCAAATAATCACTAATTGGCTGGTAGCTGAACCTTGACTGGATAACTGGTTTTAGCTACATCCTACATTGTATCTTCCTTTGTTTCATTTCACAGAAGAAAACAACTCAAAGGAAACACGTTCAGAATAGGACTTCGTGGAAAAGGTAAAGTGACCCATATGTGCACATGAGGCATTTCCACAGAAAGCAGGAGAGTTACACTTTTTTTAACCCATTGCTATTTGAAAACTTTGCATCTCGAGGCAGCTTTGTTCAGATATACCTACCTCCAATCTTTCTACTTGCATAGAAGGAACTCTTCTTGATACTAATGGAGAAAAAGCTGCGCTCTGGTAAAGCCTAAAATTTCCTGCCTTGTTAACGCCTTGTCACTGGTTATGTATCCTCACAACTGGTTGCCCAGCGAACCGAAAGGAGATGATGGGTAAAGGTGATGGATAGAAAACTCAACCACAAGAACAAATGTAACTTTCTGGTGTAAATATTACTGATTCTTCCAAGAATAAGATAGAAATCACATAAGCCAAGATGAATAGAACCTAAATAGGTAATAAGTTAGTTTAAGGAGTTCAGTTTACGTCTGAGGGCAAGGAGGTAGCAATACCTTTTCACCTCCCACGTGAGAGTTTGACCTTTAGTTAACTTTCTAGCTCTGTTCCCTTGGCAAGCCAATAAAAGCTGGCATGTTATATATTTTACTAGGCAAGTGTGCTTATGGTAGATGTAATCTCTGATTGACAGACTGCATCTGGCTGGGAGGACAATAAATACCTGATTGGAAGCCTTACCTTTGGCTCCCCTAAGGGACTGGCTTCTTTCACTCAGCATGTTTTCAAGAGTCAGCCACGTTGTAATATATGTCAATATTTCCATTCTTTCTCCTCTCTCTTTTTAACAGCTTTATTAAGATATAATTCATGTAACTACCATTCACTTATTTAAGGTGTACAATTCAGTGGTGTGCATTCAGAGCTATGCAAATACTACCACAGTCCATTTAGAATATTTCATCACCTCAAAAAAACACCCTGTACTTTAAATATTAGGCCCCTATCTAGCCATCTCCTCCAGCCCTGGGCAACCACTAAATCTACTTTTCTGTCTGTATGAATTTGCCTATTCTGGGCTTTCAGGTGAATGGAATCTTAAAGTATTTAGTCTTTTGTAACTGGCTTTTTTCACTTAACATGTTTTCAAGGTTTATCCATTTTGTATCACCTAACAGTACTTCATTCCCCTTTGTGGTCGAACAATATTCCATCGTATGGCTATACTACATTTTTTCCATTTGTCAACTGATGGATATTGGGTTGTTTCCACCTTTTAGCTATTATGAATAATGTTGCTTTAACATTTGGGTACAAGTTCTTTTGCAGACATATGTTTCTGTTTCTCTTGGGCATATAACCATTTGCTGAGTCATATGATAACTTCATGTTTAATCATTTGAGGAACTGCCAGGCTGTTTTCCACATTGACTGCACTAGCTTACATCCCTACCAGCAGTGTAGGGGGTCTGTTTTCTCCACATCCTCCCAACTCTTACCTCACTTTTTTTTCTGCATGCTTACTTTCTTTTAAAAAATATGTCCTTACTAATTTCAGAGAGAGGAAAGGAGAGGGAGAGAGATAGAAACATCAATGATGAGAGTCATTGACCAGCTGCCTCCTGCACACCCCTTGCTGGGGATCTAGCCTGCAACCCGGGCATGTGCCCTGACTGGGAATCGAACCCCAATCTCCTGGGTCATAGATCGATGCTCGACCGCTGAGCCACGCCCGGCCGGGCTGCATGCTTACTTTTAATAATCACTTTTTCTTCTCTAAAAGGCTTACAAATTTCATTTAATGATATTTTCAACAATTTTGGCCAGTATTATCAAATTCTCTAGCTTTTAGGTTGTAAAAACTTTCTTCCCATTTTTAAGAGACAATATAACCACTGCTTTTGTCACTCTCCTGCACTCATTCCCATTCTCCGAGCTTGCCCAAATATCAACATCTCTCAAAGGTCATTTTCTCAAAGTGATTATTTTTCAAAGATCACAAAGGGAAACTGGAAGGGAAATAGAAGACTGAGTGTCCATTTGTGTCTCTTTCTTCAACACTGAGAAGAAAATTTGCATAAAAGCAACCCCCAAAAGATAGATGCTTTTTTAAAAAAGAAAAAATGTTAAATTAATTTTGGTTATTTGGCACTACTTTATTTTTTTATTTTGTATATTATTTCTATGTGGAGTTATAATAAGTAACATGTCATTAAATATAAATCAACATTATAAAGGATTATTTAACCACAAAATTAGTTAAAATATGTACCACTGAAAAATGTATACTTATAGTATTTTAAATGCAGGATCTAATCCTTTTGAAATAATCCATTAGTTTTAATAAGTAATTATTTCCCAAAACTTTTCCATCAAATTCATGTTTTAAGTAGATTATCAACAGTGTATTCTATTACCAAAAATGTATTGAAATATTCTGATAATTTCAAAACAGACAGTATATCAAGGAATTTCATAATTATTCCAATCCAGTCTTGTGACTCCATATGACCTAAAACTGAGCAATAGACATTTTGAATTAAAACATTCAGTGCCCCCTCCCTTTAGAAGTAAACTGAGAACTAAAAATTAAACAAACTTAAGATGACATGAACTCAGGTTTAGCTATCATGTTACCTTTTCCTGGCAGCTGACATGCTTGATCTTAGTCAAGGATAGAAAACAGAGAAGAGTTATGAGACAAGAAGCTGTACAGGAAATCTCAACAACTCCAAACTCCCTTGAGGATTGATATCTACATGTCTATTATTGAAATTTCATTGATGTCCAGAACACCATATTGAAAACATAAAAACAAATGTGTTTTATTACTAAATGTAATTTTAAATTATCTGTCATTTTGAGTATCCAGTTCAAACCCAAGCCCATCCTCATTTTAACATTCTTAACTAAAATTTGTCTGTAAATCTGAATTATACCTGTAGGAATTCTCCCATTTTCTAGGGTGACTAGTTAATCGATGTACATGTTTGGATCGATGCCTAAGCCTAATTTTGCTCTTTTTGTTTAGTTCAAGTCCTGCCCAGTCCTCTGGAATTAATCCTCCAGGAAGGAGGGGGAGCGCATCTGGCCAGCACCAGGCGCTAAATGAGAGCAGGGAAAGCGCTTTAGGAATAGCAAACATCCCTCTGATTTTGCTGGTATCTTTTTTTTTTTTTAAATCCTCCTAACTCATCACTTTTATTTCTAGAAAAAAAAAATTTTTAATTTATCTTTATTGCTGAAAATATTACAGATGTCCCCTTTTCCCCCCCACTGATCCCCTCAACCCTGCATCCACCCCACCCCCAGGCCTTCCCCATATCAGTGTCTGGGTCCCTGGGTTATGCTTATAAACATGTAAGTTCTTTGGTTAATCTCTCCCCTCCCACTCCCCCACCCCCGCCCTCCCTCTGAGATCCCTCAGCCTGCTCCATGCTTCTATGTCTCTGCATCCATTTTGTTCATCAGTTTATTTCGTTTATTACATTCCACATCTGAGTGAGATCATGCGGTAGGTGTCTCTCTGCCTGGCTTGTTTTGCTCAGCATGATACTCCCCAGTTCCCTCCATGCTGCCCCCCAGGGTATGTTTTTAGACCCCTCTCAGGTAGGAGCATATATACAGGGCCACCTAGTGGCAAAGAGGGGTCAATGCAGTTACTGCCTCTTGGACTTGGGAACTTTGCCTTCACTCCTCTACATAGATCGAAGGGAAAATATTCCTGAAGTTTACATAGTAGCATTTATAGTATTTAACACACACACACTTGGAAAAGCAAAAAATCTGAACCAAATCTTTTTTTTTCCGTGATAATAAAACTAAGCTCATAGCCAAGATGGATTTATTTCCACCAGGATTCTATATTTTTTCAAGCCATAGTTCTGTCAAGTAAAAGAATAGTTTCACCAAAATTAAGCTTTCCAGAAACACCAGAAGCCAGAATAAACCAATTCCCCTTTATGTTGTAGAACATTGGTTTAATAGAATTGCTTTTAAAGCAATATAACGGTAATAAAATAAAAAAACTAATTGAAAACTAATGATCTATATCACAATTTAAGTCATTAAAATGAAATAACAGTGAATCTTAATTAAACTATTCAGTTTAAGACATTTTTATGTGCCTCTTTTGTAGAAATCTTTTTGCTTCTTTCTTGAAAATGAGAATGAAAATTAAATGAAAACTTACTTTAGTGCAAATATTTTTTCCCCCATTAGCTTTTCTTCCTGCTGGAGCAGGAAAAGACAACTCCTTTGTAGGTATTTCTGGACAGTTGTGGAGCCAAAGACAAGAAAAGGGTGAGCATTTAGATCCGGGTTTCGACAGCAGTGTATTATTGACAACAGATACAATGTTTTGATTTAAATCAATCACTGACCTTAATCATTTCAAAAAACCAACCAGGAACCTTGCTCAAGGCTAACCTCCAAAACTGGCATTTAATTGCAAGGTGTCTTGTTTTTACTTTGCTTTCAACACATGAATTATCCTCTCCCACCAGGGAACCAGCACTTCCAGTTCTCTCCCTGTACCAGCTTTTCTAGTCCCCAAACTGGTTCATTTTCCCTCCTCATGACCATATTTTCCCATTTTTGCTGACATAAAAGTGGGCTTTAATATTTTAACGGCCAATTCTCATTCAAACACTAAGGTTACATTTGGAATTGATACCTAGTCATCAAGCAGAGTTGATACTCTCACTTTTCTGGGAACCTTATTTCTGACTGCCCTAATACTTACTGTCCCGCTCAAGGGCTCAGCATGGACTGGTCTGGCTGTAAAATGATTTGACACTGATTTCTACTGAGTGTGGAAGAAAAAGGGTTCTATGGAAAGTAACTTCACAGGGTGACCTGATCCTAAATTCCTAACTGGGCAGGTCATGGTGGGCAGTCACACCCCAGGCATATAACTTTTTAAAAAAGGCTTATCTGTGCCTTCAGCAAGGCCTGCCCATTGTTTTTGCAAATCTAAGTTAACACACCTTTAAAATAAGGGTGATCACCCTCGAGAAAGCACATAATCTTGTTAACTTTCCTGTAATCCAATCCTAAACTGTCATTTTCTGAATCATTTGAGATCTTGCTTCCCAGTAATTGTCATCAGTTTGACTCAAATAAAGTCTTTCTAAAACTTTATAGGTTTGGATAGTTCTTACGTGGAAAAGCATCAGATGGTCTACAGATTAACTTCCCTTCCTGAGAGCAGTGTTCTTTAGAAGAGAAGGGACCCAGAATATACCACCGTGAAGGGTTTTTTGGTTTTGTTTTTCGTTTTTGTTTTTGTTGTGTGTGTGTGTTGTTTTTTTTCTTTTCCTGAAATTTCCTTATCAGCCTAACAGCAGAGCCTCCCAAAAGAATTCATCTGCCATAAACCCCCTCCTTGGGAATCTGGTAACCAGGGAAGATCGACTCCTACTACAGGAGACAAGAAGTTGGCAGCTGGGTAAGAAATTAAACAGGCCCGGCCGGTGTGGCTCAGCAGTTGAGCATTGACCTAGGATCTGTGCGATCTGGGTTCGATTCCAGGTCAGGGCACATGCCCGGGTTGCGGGCTCCATCCCCACTTGGCGTGCAGGAGGCAGCCGATCAATGACTCTCTCATCATGGATGTTTCTCTCTCTCTCTCCCTCTCCTTCTCCTTTCCTCTCTCTGAAATCAATAAAGGTATATAAAATAAAATAAAAAGAAGTTAAACAGACATTGTCACAAAACTATCATGTATATCTCCCATCTCTTCTCCGAGGGCCCACTGGTCTTTCCTAAAAGGCATTTGTTTTCCCATTTTCTCCTATGAAGAGGGAATATATGCCCCAAATCCTCACTGCCTCTCCTTCAGTCATATTTTTCTGTGAATACTCCTGTACATACATGAACAAAAATCTGTCTTTTCTCTTACTAATCTCTTTTGTCTGTTTAATTTGCATGTCCCCACTTATTCAGCCTAAGAGGGCAGAAGAAAAGTTTTTCCTCCCTAAAAGAAGGAATAAGAATTTATTTTCTAAAAAGAACAACATAAGGGACAAAACCCATTCCTCACCCAGTTGTTATTCTCATAACAAATTCCGTTATAGGTGTTTTATGCACCAACTAAATCTTACAAATAATTTCAAACAACACACAACAAAAACATATAATAAAATAGTAGACTATCAAATTATTCCAGGGAAATTTAAGACGTGTAGGGAGCAAGTAAAGTGAGTATTCAGGTCGTGTGTCCATATAATTCGTTTTTCTCTCTAAGGGAAAAGGAAATTGTGGTTGATTTCTGTTGTTAAAAGGAGAGAAATAAGGATCCTACAGCTCCTCAGAGAAAGCAGCACTTTTCTTAGCACTTAGGGCCGAATGGTATTTCTCAGGTGGGCTTTTCCGTGGGGCACTGAGCCCTGGGGTGGCAGCATTGTGGATGTAGCATCAGATTCCATGAGGGGGCTTCTTGTAGCATTTCCCCCAGAAATGGAGCAATAACAGCGCCCGGAGACGATGCTTACCAAAGGCGGGCAGGGCCAGGGTAGCTCCTTAGCATCCCTCCTGCCATCTGTCTCGCGGCTGTGACTGCGCTTCTGAGCGCTTGTCCTCCCTGGTTTACAGTGACGGAGAGAGCTCAGCAGAAGCCAGAGCGGGAGTTCCTCGGCTCCTTGGAACACAGCAGGTCTTATATTTGGTACATTTTCAAATATATATACATAAATGGCAAGCCCTTAAAGAGGCAGAACCCTTCCTTGCTCCACCAGGATCGGCAATGACTACAGTGCCATTAATACGAGAGAGGGAGAGACGTTCAGCTGAGAGTGGTCTAGGCTAGGACGGTGACTCCAACTCTGGCTCACAAATGCATGAGCTTTGAAAAGTCATTTATCTTCCTTGCCTTCATCCCTAACGGATCTAAAATGCGCCTTGGGAAGAGTTATATTTATACAAAGAAATATCAAGATCGGGGCAGTTTCTGCCTTTCGGTCACTAGCCACCACTCACCTGCTCCCTGTCTTCTGGCGGTGGCTAGTGATCCAAAGGACGAGTAAAGCCACAGGCCTCGCGCGGCGGAGCATTTCAACGAGCAACCAACTGGGGCAGTTCATTTGAAAATTTGTCACTTCCTAGAGAGTTACAAGTATGAATTGGAAAAGGGGGGGAAAAAATGAATTTCTCCTTGAGATTCAATGAATTCTTTTCCAGGAGGAAGCAGGGAAGTCAACAGTATGGAATATGGAGCGTTCAACAGATGGTTCTACTTTTTACTCCATGAAAAGTGACTCAACAATCAAGAAGTGGAAAAAAAATTTTAAACAGGTAATTTTCTCCACATGTTGAAAAATAGACGGCAAACTTGATTTCTCTTTCTTTAATTACTTCCAGGAAATGATTTCTCCTGGTCTGCCTTTCAGGGAGAGAGGGGAAACTATGTCACCGTTGTCACTTAAAGACTGATGACCAGTTAATTGGTCAACTAGTTGGTGGTTCTAGGAAGAAAGAGGTCATTTAAAGGAAAACCAGTTAAATGAGCTGCTT
Source organism: Miniopterus schreibersii (assembly GCF_964146895.1). Lineage (NCBI taxonomy): Eukaryota > Metazoa > Chordata > Mammalia > Chiroptera > Miniopteridae > Miniopterus > Miniopterus schreibersii. Next base: position 160,094,442 of record NC_138102.1, read on the forward strand.
TCTTTAGAAGGAAGGTAATAAAAAAAAAAATTGTGGTTCAAAGTGTGGATCTAGTGTCAAATGCCTGGGTTTGAACATTGGCTTATGAGATGACAAAGAACAGTTGCCTCACCTCTATACCTTTGCTTCCTTGCCCGCAAAATGGGAATGGTAACTGAGAGCACATCACCAGGTCATTGTGGAGATTAAATTGTATAATTCATGTAAAGGGCTTGAAACAGGCTCTGCTCTATAGTAAGTGCTCGTCAAAGTTCATTGCAATGATTATACTTTTAACCAAGGACTCGGGTTACTAAACTAGGCACCTATTCCAAGAGTTGGTCCCAGTACCTCCTGAGAAACAACAAAAGTGAATCTTATGTTGACACAGTCTAAGTTACACTCAAAAATTCAATCATTTTCACTCTCAAAAACTATTATTTATTCTAAATAAATAATAAATAAAAAAACTCATTTCAGCATTTTGAGTGTAGCTTAAATTTATGTTAACTAGCTAAAGAACATTCCCTCTTACATAAACACATTTTTAAATGTAATTAAAAGAAACAATGAGATCCCATGGGGGGGGGGACAATGAAAATGTGTTCACAATCTGAACTTTACAGATTGTAGTTGGAGTGTTTGCACAGCTGCACTATTTAATTGGTTTACTGTCTTCCCCGAATGATGAGCAACACAAGGGGAAGGTTGCTAGACTGTTCTTCTCATCCAGTGGGAGTTAAGGTAAAATGTGTCACAGAAGCAGTGTAAGTTTATAGATCAAGGCACTTGGTTGACCTTGAGTTTGTTGGACTGGGAGGGAAGTAAAAAAGCTCCAGAACACAAGTAATGGGAACTTCTGTGCATTCTGTGTCTATCAAGAATGTGGCTACTGCTCCAGAAAAGGCTGTCACAAAAAGCGCACAAGACCAGACAATAAAATACAGGAATCAAATAGAAGCGCACCTCCGCCTCCAATAAGTGAATTCAGTTCCCGCGGACAGGTAACCTTGAGCCACTTAACGCAGATTACACCCTCCCCAAAAACCTTAACTCTAATTCTCCAAAATAAAACATCCCTCCCTTGAACTTAACAATTTCCATGAACTTCATCCACCTTCCAGAAATAAGAACAGAAATTCACAGCTGCCCGTAAGATCAGATTGGTGAGTGTGCCCAGTCACTGTTGCTCCTGGGACCGCACAGCATTACTCTCTCCTGAATCCTGGTGTGTCAACGGCCAAGTGAGGAAGCCCGAGGGAACCCCAAAACAGAGAGACCATTCACAGCGAGCAGCAGAGCAAAACGGACACTGGATTTTGAGTCTGAAGATCTGAGTTCAGCTCCTAGCTCAGCTACCAACTAGATCATCTTGGGCAAATAGTAGATCCTTTTCGAGCCTCAGTCTCCTTAGGTGTCAAGTAAGTATAATAATATCCTACCTAAGAGTTTTATGAGAGGGCGAAGAGAGAAAAGATGTCAAAGCTATCTGTCAACTCTAACGTGCTCTCAGAGTTGTTACAGGAGTGTTTGATAAGGTTTTCCAACAGCTGTGTTTTCTCTCTCTCAGGAAGATTGTGATTTTCTTGGGAGCAGGGACTCCGTTCTCATTTCTTTTGCACTTACCAATTTCTTGAGAGCTATTTTCATAGAGTGCACAGAAAGGACACCTAACTCTTAAAACTTGGGTTTTCGTTTCTTCCATGAGGCATTTAATCTCTCTGATCCCAGTTTCCTTGACTCAGAAGTTTATTTCCTCACATAACAGGAAGTCCAAAGGTAGGGCAAGCTTCAGGGTTAATTGATTCAATGGCTCAAAGATGTCATCAGATATCACTTTCTCTGCTTCACTGTCCAAAGCATCAACGTCATCCTAAGGCAGATCATAAGATATCCTCTAGCAGCAACTGGAGCACGCATTTCCTCGTTCGCTCTGCCCCTTCGTGTAAACATGCCTCCTTGCCTTAAGAAGCGAACCAGTAACGAACAGCCACCAGGAGAAATGTCACAGCACACTGACTGGCTGAGGCTATGGTTCTCTATTATAACCACACTTTAGAATCACCTGCAAAGTGTTTTCCAAAACACCCATTTCCCACACTCCAGAGACTGATTCAGTATGTCTGGGGTGGGGCTGGGGCATCTTTATTTTTTTAAAGCATCCAAGATTATTTGAATATGACTGCAGATTAATTAGGATGCACCCCTGAGGCTGGGGAGGGGGAGGTTTCGAGGGTGAGCAAGAAGTAGACACAGTAGCCCATCCAGTGTGGCTCAGTGATTGAGAGTCGACCCAGGTCACAGCTTGATTCCCGGCAGGGAGCCCGCAGGAGGCAACCGATCAATGATTCTCTCTCAGCATGGATGTTTCTATCTCTCTCCCTCTCCCTTCCTCTCTCTGAAATCAATAAAAACAGTAAAAAATAAAAAGAAGTGGATACAGTTACATAGTATATACCCCTTAAAATGTTCAAAGTGTACATTTGCATATTAAACATTTAACGGTAAAGAAAGCTAGTCAATGTTGTTTTTGCTGGCTACTTAATAAAGAAGGATCATGGAAAACTGAGGGAAAGGAAGAGCTAACAGCTGAGTGAAGCACTAAGAACAAAAGCTCCTTTTACTAATTTCAGACCAATATTCTTGTAGGACTTTCTCAGATTTTATATAGATGAACTATACCAGCATAAAACAGGAAGTTCAATAAGACCAAAGTCAAGGAGTTCATTGCCCAGAGGTCAAAATAATAAAGTTGTCATTCAGGAATCTGAACAGATAAGAAAGTCATATCAGGACTCAGGAGACCATGAGGTGACAGAGAGCGGAGGCAGAAACTATTTCTATTAGGAAAGTAACCAATTCCAGAGACTAGGCAACTCAGAATCCAGAAGAGAACCACTGTGGAAACGAAACTAGCTAGAAATGCTGCAAGAAAGGACAGCAGTGGCAGATGCCCTTCACGTCAGACTGACTATCTGCATTTTACAGAAGCACAGAGGAAAAAAGTAACTCTTCTTAAAGTAACTGAGGCAGGAAGATGAACTACATGACACCTCTCAATAAGCAATATTCCTCATTGTTGCCTTTAGCAGAAAAATCACCAAGGTGCAAGGCTTACGACCTGGCGAACCAAATATTTGGGTTCTAGCCAAAAGGGAATTAAAAGTTACAGAACACTAATAACTCAAAATAACACCCATCAAACAAATATGCAGTAAATGAAGAATGTGGGCCAATGTAGTACAGACACTCCAATATGCGTCAAGAGCAAGATATAAGAGACGCAATGATGTCAACGTTTTATCAAAATGGCATTAGTGAGGTCATTAATGATGTCTGAATGCTGGCAACTCAAGAAGACTTGGGTATATAAGCAGAATCACACAGAACACAGTTCTGGCAAAGTCACAAATAGGAAGCACTTGTGCAAACATTATGTGACAATGTCCCTTTGGGAAAGGCATGAACGCAGTCCAAAAAGAAGTGTGTATTAGCCCAGTTTAAAGAGGCAGTTAGCTAATTCCTGACCACTCCACAGGCACTCCTTTGAATACCTTCAGAGTCAAATCAACAGATTCTCTCTGGCAGCCATTGATAGAAAAACCTTCAACACATACAATTTAAACACAAATGAGGATCAGGAAGCCCTTTTGGCTAAATTAAACTTTTTATCTTTCAAGAGGATTTGGTCTACTGTCTTAGAATTGCATTTACCACAAGTCCTTGTGTCAAAAATTCTGAGCATTTTTCTTATATTATGTAGGGCTAGTAAGATTAGATTTGAAGGTTACATTGACTTTAAGAATGTGTGTCTAAATCCATGAACTTTAAGATCTGACATGCTCAGGTTCGTAGGAAAACCCAGACACTCAGGTGTCTATCCTCAAGCATCCACAGTTTCACTCTTCCTAAGATATAATAAATGGGGTGGAGGTAATATCTGAATAATCATTTTAGAGTTAGAAAACATAAGAAGAAGAGACTATAAAGTATAAGTTTCTGATACTCTAACCAGATCCCTTCCCTGGAGGGATGGAGGAAGGGATCCAGCCACATGTACAGAGGTGCACACCTGGGGAGCTCTCAAGAGCTCATCTGCCCCTCTGAATAGAAGCACAGGGCTCCCGTGTGTCTGTAGTTAACCCTGGATCCTGAGATATTAGAATAAAGCCAACAAGAGATGTTTCTAAAGTTAGAAGGCCATTGGGATGACTTCTTGTGGGTCTTGGAAACATTGCTTTGTGAGTCTGTGGCTGTGTAGCTGACAGGCCCCAGAAGTGTGAACATCAGCAACCACAGAGACAACCACATCAGCAGTGACGCAGGGTTCCACATCTTAGGAAAGACCTCCAACCATTTCACTTGACTTCCCATGGAAGTCTTTTAGCTGTTGTTTCTTTTTAAACAATAATATTTGACACCTGAGCTTCCTGGAGACATAACAGAATCCTCAACTAAAAATACATGTTGTTTAGCAATCCTCTTATGAAATATGATAGCAATATGCAGAAAACCACTATTTGCCCTTCACTATGGTTCTAATAAGAATAAGACACTTGATGCTTATAATGTTATTGAGTCAAGCACAGGATATTTTTTGTTTCTTTGTTTAGTGTCAGGAGAAGACAGAAATGTTTTCAATAGTATAACACTTTATAGCCATTAGTTCATTATTCCATTTAACCTACTTGCATCCCCTGAGGCTTAGCACAATATTCTTTAAAATCTGTGATAATTGTCAGCCTGGCTGGTGTGGCTCAGTGGTAGAGCGTAGGCCCAAACACCAAAGGGCTAAGGGTTTGATTCTCGGTCAAGGGCATGTACCTGGGTTGCAGGTTCAATCCTCAGCCCCCTTGTTTCTCTCTCTTTCACTCTCCCCTTCCCTCATTCCACTTTCTCTTAAAAAAAAAAAAAAAAAAATCAATAGAAAAAATATATATCCTTGGGTGAGGATTAACAAAAAAATAAAATAATAAATTTTTAAAATAAATTTTAAAAATCTTTGACAATTGTCAAAGTAATTTAGATTTGACTAACAGAGTTGGGGGGGAAAGAAGGTGTGTTAAAAAAAAATGATTATTGCCCGGCCGGGTGTGGCTCAGCGGTTGAGCATCGGCCTAGGATCCAGGCGATCAGGGTTCGATTCCCGGTCGGGGCACATGCCCGGGTTGCGGGCTGCAGCTGATCAATGACTCTCTCATCATTGATGTTTCTGTCTCTTTCTCTCTCCCTCTCCTTTCCTCTCTCTGAAATCAATAAAGATATATTAAAAAAAAAAAAAAGATTATTAAGGTACAAATAGCTCTTCCTAAAAATAGAGGTTGCCTGCAATAGAATTCGGACAGTGCTCCTTATTATCTCTCCAAACTCCTTTTTGAAACATGGGTTCAAAAGATTTTCTTACTTGTTGTCTTGTAGCTTTTGTTTTGAGAGCAAAACTGTGACACTCTACAGGTATGTTATCATTGGAACACAGGCCATTAACTTCTATTAAATAAGTGGAAAGGTGGCATTTTAAAATTACCGTAGCCCGGCCGGGTGTAGCTCAGCCGCTGAGTGCTGACCTAGGATCCAGGCGATCGGGGTTCGATTCCCGGTCAGGGCACATGCCCGGGTTGCGGGCTCAATCCCCAGTCAGGGGCGTGCAGGAGGCAGCCGATCAATGACTCTCTCATCATTGATGTTTCTATCTCTCTCTCCCTCTCCCTTCCTCTCTCTGAAACCAATAAAGATATACTTTTTTAAAAATTAAAAAATAAAATTGTCATAGATATATGCTGCAGGGGAGGGAAGCAATAAACAGTTCTCGCTTTATGAATCATCCGAACTCTCTCTGTAGACACACTTTTCCTATGAGCTTGAAATGAAAAGCCTCTAAGTCTCTCCAGTCATTTTTTTAAAGAAATTCTTTAGTAAACTGGTTCGGATGTGATTTTTAGGCAGAGATGTGCTGGCGCATGCTTGTCAATGAGCTACCATTGTAGCCTTCACTCCTCCTTGTAAATACCCCCACTGAGGCTGACTGCAAGGCACCCCCGTGATGCCCCCAACACAGTGTTGGGAAGAGAAACACACAATCAGCTTTCACAAGCTGGTGTGAACCTACCTGGCACACTCAAACGCCCACTGGGATGGGTGTAGAAGATGAAGCACACCCTGAAATTCAGCTGTCATACCAACCTTTGGGAAGGTAGGTGAGCATATAAGAAAAATGATTTTTTTCCTCTGTATCACTGGAAAGTTGTCTAGTAGTTTGCATTTATCTCAGATCCTAGTCTAGGAGATATAACAAGAATAACTTGTTATATTCTTATAAAAGAATATAAAAAGGGGTGGGCTGGGGGTTCAGCGGGGTAGATGACGGCTTAATAGCCCCTATTATTATTATTAGCACTTCCCATAAATTAATCCAGGGAATTCTCAAGGATACCTGAGGAGAAAGTAGGCAGCAGGTGTGAATTTCAACTTACAGGAAGCAGAGGGTTTCTGAGAAAACAGGAAACCAAGGTGGACAAGAGAACATTAAGCAGCAGTGATCCTTTTCAGCTGCACGGAGTTCCCGCTTCTCTGAGGAACACAACCATTCTCCCCCCTCCCCTCCCCTCCCCACACTCCAATCTTAAAACTCTAACAGTTGTTCCAATTAAACTCAACCTCTTTTTCACCCAGTAAGTGTTGGGGACCTGGCTAGTATAAACAGCTAGCAGCAGCTGCTGTGAATCTGAATTGTCCTTTTACCTCCTCCGGACATCGTCACCCATCTTAAAAATTTATGGCTAGAATGTAAAAAGGAAGAAAATTTCACCCTTTGGGACAGCATGGACAGACCTGGAGAACATTACGCTAAGTGAAATAAGCCAGCCAGAGAAAGGCAAGCACCATGTGATTTCACTCATATGTGGACTTTAATGAACAAACTGAACTAACAAGCACAAGAGACAGACTCATAGATAGAGCGCAGGCAGGCAGCTCTGTGGGGAGGTGGTTTAGGGTGTGGGGTAGAGGGATTGAGCAGAAAAGGAAAACAGAGAACCCGGGGGCACAGAAAACAGTGTGGTAATTGCTGGGCGGGGGGGGGGGGGGGGGCGGGGGGGGCAGTGGAAGAAGGTAAAGGGGGGATAGAAAAATTTAAAAGAAAATAAAGAGAAGGAAAATAATAAATTTATGGCTAGAATATGAAATGGGCTGTATTATTATAAGAAACAAAAATTTGTCTTATCCTTCTTGCTGAAAACTCTTTGGCCAAAAGAATAAAATAATGTACTGTCTGTATTCGAATTCCCTGGGAGAAAGTGACCAGTTCTGGTTTCAGACCCCCTGGATTAAGCTATATGGAGGTTGTTGCCCCACCAGTCCTTGAAGAGAGCTGGATGCCCAGGGCCTGCCGTCTGGGGATGGTGGCCTCGGGTGAAAGTGGGAAGCCAGGAGGAGAAGACACCTGGCACGTGGGTCCCTCGCAGCACCTAAGACTCAGCAGAGCTCCTGTGTCGCTGTCAAGGTGCTGAGCACCGCACAGCTCAGGGGGCCTGCGGTGCAGTCCCATGGAGGGGGGGTGATAACGGCAAACCACCTTCACGTGGGACACGCAAGCTTACACAGCAAACATCCCTGCAACTGCCAACCAGGGCAGAAAACAAAGGCCCCCTTGTCGAATTTTTCCGGTTCATTTGGGCCCCTTGGCTTTCTTGCTGTTCTGAGTGGAACTTGGAGATGGGAAAGGGCTTCTCCAGAAAACAACTTGAATTTGGATGTTCTGCTAGCCAGGCAAACAGCGATCCATATTTCATTTGATTCAGAAGAGTAAAGAAGTGAGATGTTTTTACACCTCAGTATCATCCTGAAAGTCTTGAGTTCCTTTACTGTGACAGGAAGGGATCTGACAGTCCTCCCTCACCTTAGACCCCAGGACTCTGCGAATCCCATACTCCAGTGAACATCCCTTAGCTCCACAAATATCTCCGCTGCACATGAGCTGACTACTCATGAAGTTAAGCTTAGTCAGCTAGCTCAGGGCTTTGACATTTTATACCTGCAACATGGAGAGAACCTTAGGGTTTGGGGAAGCCCTTCTTTGGTTAAATTAAATTTGATTAAAAATATTGCAGCCCTTTTAAAATCAGTAATTACCATGAGAAAAGGTTGTTTCTGCCACACCTTTTTACCTGATTTGGACACTGAGATATAGCTGAGATGCATTTCTAGAATCTTAGCTGCTTTACTTAGAAATTTTATAAAGCAAAGCAAAAGCTGACAAAGCACAGCAAAAGTTCCCATCTGCACCAACAGGTCAAGTGGCCAGCACCCCCGGCCCTTCATGCTGCCAGAGAATAGCAGATCTCCGCAACAGGCAAGCTTACAAGCCTTAGTTCACTGTGCCCACTCTGCTGGGAAGAGAGTAAGGCCCATTTTCTGATTTTCACTGAAAGTGGGTGTTTCTACCTTCTGACTGGACAAATTGTTTAACCTTTGGGGGCCATGGTTTCTCACCTAAAAGTTTGTATATTCAGCTAGATGATTCCTAAGTTCTTTGCAGCCCCAAAATTGTATGATTCCAAGATATTATAAAGTCCCACAAACAAAGGAAAAAAGGGATATTGTTCTCATTCTATTGTCCACCCAGCTGGATTTATCAGATTAAGATTCTGAGTTATAAATAAAGGAAGAAAATAACTGATACAATATAGGACTTGCATTTGCAGGAAGTGCATTTTTCATCCATATGGGTATCAACTATTTCACTTGCTAACAAATAATTGAACAGACTATCTATAGAAATGATTTTGTCCATTCATCCACTTTTCTCTAGAGTGGTAAAAATAACTTTATTGCTTTGTTATAAAACTGTGTTTGAATAAAAATAGGGAAATGCCATCCTCAACTGTTTCTGAGATCTAGCTGAGAAAAGTCACCACAAGCCCAAACTTGTCTTTAAAGGAAGCACAAAGGTAGGAGCGCCATCTGCTGGCCTAAGCTGTCTAATAGAGTCTTTCTAACTTCATTGCATAAAATCGTTACTCCACAAATAGCTTTTAAAACTTCAGTCTGCATCCTGCCTCATGAAAACTCTTTAGTTCTTCAGTAACTTGATATACTGAATCTAAATTAAAAAATCACTTGTCCAAAATACACAAAACATATGAATATACCAAAGCATTGCTCTCTGAATTCAGCAAGGACCTTATTTTAATTACATCATACAATATTTACGGCACCAAAAGCAATAAACCTATTAGATCCAAGAGCGAGTAGATGGTATCTTTCTTTGAAAGCTCAAGCTAGCATATTTGGAGTGTTTATACAGTAGGAAAATGTCAATCGGTCAAGTTTCCTCAGTTTGACAGCAGCAACTAACGGGTAGCTCTATTAACAGAGTTCAATTAAGGAAGAAAGAGAACACAGTTAAGTTGAAGGCATATATCAGATATAATCGTCACTTCACGCCTCCACACTGACGTCAGTGGGCAGATGGAGGCCAGACAGAGGCACTTACTGACTCTCTCCTTTATGAGGTGTTGTGATATTAATATCTGAGCCACCAAGTACACCCTTATTCTCATTGCCCCCAAAAACTCCTGCAGAAAAGATTCTCTTTTAAGGGAAACCCCTATAGCAACGGAGCTGCTCAAAGAATGTTTCACATAAAAACAAAAAGTCCCAATCAATTCCTTAGTTCATTCAGTAAGTCTAAGATGATCCCAGAAAATTTATCCCATTGCCTGAAATGTTGGAAAACTGTTTAGCACAATCCTGAGATCATCTAAGGAGTGTATGAGGCAACTGGAACACTTTTGATTCAAAGAGTACATGAAACTTCCCATGCAGAACACATTTAACTGAAAGAAAACAATCATTCTAAATAGATGAAATTCAATATTACCAAGAAGCCAAGAGGTAAACTAACATGCCTTAAGGGCCCTTGGCATTCCTATTAATTTTCTGCCTTACCTATATTGCAAACCTAGTCACAGAACAATTCATTGATTCTTGGCATTGAAGGTCTTTTGTTTTCTCATGATGCCACCCTGTGAGGTTGTTTGGAAAAGCCAATTATTAAAATATTAAATCAAGTAACCAGTATACTTTAAATAAATTTAAGCATAGAGATAGACAAAATCTATATGGAATAAAACCAATGTACTTACCGATTTTTTTTGTTGAAAGATATCACTTGTGTGGTTTCCCCTGTGTATGAATGTAAATGAGTGTGAGTAAGCCACACTACAGATTACTCCCATTCTGTATTTTAAATTAAAACCATTTCATGATCAAAGTGTCATTTTGGTTAGTATTGGTGACCTATCATCACACCTTTTCTTCGCTGGTACCAGGATGTAAGAACATGGTTTTCTGAAGCTCATACATTGCTTCTGGTTCTTTGAGAATGGCTTTGGGTCAGTTTGCATACCTCCACCAACCTTGCCAAAGTATAATGACAGAGCTCGGAAACCACATCCACAGGAATGCAGGAAACCAACCATGCGTTTACGCCAACTTAATGACAATAGACAACTTGGAGGAAATTAGTTCATGTAAAACATGCCACTCTTCATACTTACTCAACACTGAAAAGCACCACAGATCAACTACAGTGGTCAAGTTCAGACCAAGAATAATTTATGTTTGTATTACACTCCACTATAAAATATTTTCCCATATATTATTTTATTTGCTTTTCAAGACACTCCCTGAGATAGGCAGACCATTTTGCAAATCACTTGAGATCATTCACGCAATTTTTCATAGTTGGAAAATAGCTACTGGGTTTCTTCACTTGTGCAATGTTTACGGTAAGACTAAAAACCCAGTAGATTGGGGAGAAAAAGGGACATCTGTAACATTTTAAACAAAAATAAAATTAAAAAAAAAAACAAAAAACCAGTAGAGCTTGTCAATAACATACTAGTAAACACTAAACCATAAACTAGAGGTTGACATAACCCAATGAAGCACAATGCTAGTGTCTTCTAGAACCATATGCTCTATGATGGAATTCACCTATCAGCCAAATAGCTGGCACTGCCAGACGTCCCAAGAAATGACATTGAACGGGTACCCGAAATAGGCATCTCCCTCTAGCCCAAGGGATGCCGCAGAGAGTGAAAACAGTAGAGTGACAGAACTGAACTTGCTTTCTGAATATATCAAGCTGATATCAGCACCAAAATATATCTGAGATCATGTAGATGAAAAGAATTGAAAATTTAAACAGCTTTGGAACTAAGAATAAACTAGGACTTATGCTTCCGAAGGTCAGTGGCTACAGTGCTTTCAGGAACCTCCGTTGAACAAGGATTAGCCCTTGGGGAATTCACCTGGCTCTTAATTTTCTGGAAGTTAAGGCAAAAACCGAGTAGTAAGTTCCATTTTCTATCAACGGAAAACACATTAAATTATTTATCATTTTTTTCTTCCTGGAACTTCAGTCAAAAAGGAAGTGAGCATCATTCTAATTTCTGAGCAGTAACTTCAACTGTGACCTTAAAAATCAGTAGCTTTCCTTTGACATATCTTAGCATCAATCCTGTGATGAATCATATTCCACTACATAAAATTAAATATAAATACAATTCTGTTTGAGATTTGTGTAATCTCTGGCAAAAAAATAAATAAATAAATGGGTTCTTGTGCATTTAGGGAACAAGTGTTTTTAATAAAACCATAATAATCTATCCTATAATCCTCTATTCTAGAGGAATCATTTCATCAGTTGTAACAAAGGCTTAGTTAGAAGCAGAATGCTTCCTTTTAGTCAAAAGGAATGTCTTTAATATCCCAATATACTATATTAAAATAAAGACTTCAATCACTTCCCAAAGGGATAGTCATAGGTAGTACATGGTTTTGTGTGCCCCACACTGGATTGTGTAACCTGCTCCACATCCATCAAAAGTCTTTCACTTCAAGTTGGAAATGTCTATGTAAAGTGTTCAACTGCATTCTTAGAAATAGCATAAATAAAGTTGTCTAGAAGGCACGATTGAGGTCATCATGTCAACTTTCTGCACATAACCATTTCACCAGTCACCAACCAAAAGTAAAACAGAACTAAGGAATGAGTGTCTCTCTTGACCAGTCTAGATATGCCAACCTGTCTTTCACCTAAATCCCAACCATCAACAGTGCATTTCTCCTCACTTAGCCTGGCTCCTACCCATAGACAGTTCACTGTCCTGTGTATATTCTCTCACCAACTATGACACCAAAAGGTATGTTTGGGAAGAACATTGCTCATGATTCTATCTGTTTCCAAAAAGCAATGAGCATACACCAGATATCCATTTGCCTTTTGATACCATTATTTAATTCAGCAAATATTTTAATTTCTTACCATGTGCTGGTACCAGACCCTATATAAAACAGACTAGAGACAGATATATGAGGATATGTATGGAATAAAGTGTTATAATTGTTATGGTAGCATTATGTACATGGTTCAATAAAGAGCAGAGGAGAAATGTGTCAAGTTTATCTAAATAAGGGTTATAAACCCACTACTGCAAAATATGTTCATGCTCATCTTTTAATGACCTTCATAGTAGTCTTTCATTCTAACATATTGGGATTTAAAGAACAAGTTAATAGTCCAACTATTTTTCTAGCCTTGATTATATTCTCTTTCTACTCTCAGCACTCTTAGTAACTTTTAATACAAATGTATATTAACATTACAGTATTTTGTCACTATATTTAACCAATTCAAAACAGCATTAATTAAATGGTTGTTGTACAAAGCTGGCAACACCCCTTCCCCTATGCCTTCTATCTACCCCTTTTGGGGATCTGCTAAATATTTGTCATGTCTGTGGCAACCCAGCATCTTTTGAACTCCTCTTTCGTCTGAACGTTTTCGTACATTCTGAGTCGAGTCTCTGCAACCTAGAAGCCAGGATTCCAATCTTGCTTGCAGCTGGGTAAAAGCATGTGCTGCGTGATGCATCCACACAGGACTTCAGTCTGGGGCATCGGTGACATGGGAAAACAGATGCAGACGTAATCTATCCTTCAGGGAACGAGGCAGCAAAAGTTTCTGGCTTTTCGGGGTGAGACATCCCAGAACTGCTTGGGTTCAGTTCGGAATCATCAGTGAAGTTGCAATGGCCAGGACAAAATGCAATGTCTGCATTAAGGGGGGGGCAGCATTGGTTTCTGGTTGTTCAGGGGCTGAGCCAGACACCCTGAGTCTACTGCAGAGTCTTTGATGGGCCAAATATATTTTAATAAGTTTCTTCCCTTCATAGTTAAGCTATGGTGGGTTTTATTGTTTGTAACACTGGCACACTTCCAATGGCTGCTGACTGCAGAGGGAGCCTTCCCATTATGGATCCTGGATCCTAAGCTGTCCTAACGATCACAGAGCAATCCCCTTGGAGTGCTCCACGGCCTACCCCTCAACAATACAGACAATGTGTGAGTAGTTGCTAGCTGTCTGGGCAGCTTGCTGTCCCACTTCAACAGTGAAATACTCAGCTCAACAACCGCCAAGTCAGCTTTTGGAAGTAGACTCTATTTCTTTGTTTCTGGGTATATATACCTTTTGCTCACTTCCTCCAAATCTTAGCACGCAACACTGAATTTTCTTCACCTGGAGAAGTATGTGCTTCTCCCTATTTATCTTCTACCTCCAAGCCAGTTCTCTCTGCCTTATAAAACATTTTTCTAGTGCTACAGTGACCATTTTGATAGCTATGTTCTAAAATGTTTTCAGAAAGTCTTAGTGAAGTATTTAAACTTTCCCTTTTACCTCCTATCAAAATAAAATTCTCATAGCCCAGCCTGTGTGGCTCGGTTGGTTGAGCGTTGACCCATGTACCAGGAGGTCTCCAGTTTGATTCCCAGTCAGGACACACGATCGAGTTGCAGGCTCAATCCCCAGCAAGGTCTACAGGAGGCAGCCAATTGATGTTCCTCATTGATATCTCTCTCTCTCCCTTCCTCTTTCTGAAATCAATAAAAATCATTTTTTTTAAAATCCTCATAGATAAATTATATTACATTTCCGTAACAGACTTACCCAGTTAAAGTGCTTGCTCAGTGAGACTATCGTTATTAGAGATTCTACGAGCCTCTCTGACATTCAGTAAGTTCTTTCTGGAACACTAACTTCAATGACTTATTTTTGTATAGTATATTTTAAAAACTTAATAGCAGTTTAGTGTTTTCAGCTACACAATGAGCAGTCACCACAGGTTGTCACTTTTTACCAAGTATGGGTGTGCATATGTACCAACACACATATATTCCAATTTGTATTTTTTATCATAATTCATCAAGACAGTTGAAATTTGCTTTCATACAATATATGAAAGGCAACATTACTTAGCAAAGTGTGGTATAAATAAAATGGAAAAGAAGTCATAATAATTAAGAAAACAAATTATTCTCAAGCCCTTGAATAGCCTCTATTCATGCATGAAATACTGTATCAGCTCAAGTCCATGACATCTCTTACCACATCAAGAGTATGTGTGGGATTGTAGGAATCCATTCTGGTTTCTTATGTTACATTTATTTAATATAATCATTAGTTAATGGGTTTTTGGTCAAAAGCTCCTGTGTATTGACAAACCTAATGGCTTCTGCTTTCCTGTTTGAAGTTGCTATAAGTTCAAATTTATAGATTGCAACCTAGAAAAAAATGCATGTGATATAGAAATTAAGCAGGATACTAACAGAAGGATACACTCCTTCATTGGCTATAGACGCTCTCTTTCTTCAATGAGAGCTAAAATATTTATCCTAGAATTGAAGTAGAGATTTCAAAAACTAAGAAGCATTAATCAAAGCATACATGGGGGATCTTGACACTAATCCTTTATGTTACTGGTGTCAGCATGATTTCTGCAGTACAAGAGGGAAAAAAGTGAAAATTTAGCTTTATTCCTGGAAAAGGGGTTAATACTGATATTTGGCCTCAAGATTATAAGAGGGAAAAAGCGATAACTGACTGCTTATGGCATGCTAAGCATTTCTCTAAGAAGTTTGTAAGTGTTATGTCATTCAACCTTACAACGCTAAGATGCATCTTTATAACCCCATTTTACAAATGAGGTACATAAAGGTGCAGTAACTTCTCCAAGGTCGTGCAGTTAGTACTAATGAACTTGAGTCTCAAACTTAGGCAACCTAAGTCCAGAGCCTAGGCTTTATATGGTTTACCATATTCTTTACTATACTGTCTCTTCTATTTTCCATCCTGAGTCCTTGCAATTACTTGACACTCTATATTGTACATTTCTAAGTGTGTGAATGAAGCTGTGGGGAAGAAGAGGAAAGAAGGGGAACACTTTGACATATCTACTATAAACAAGTTTTCCTCCTCTGGGATTTAAGTAATATTAATACCCTAAGTAAAATAATAATGAACCAATATTACTCAAACATTGATAAATACATATCCTGGCAAAATATACTTCCAGCTCTCTTCAAGCTAATTGCTTTTTCTTTGGACTAAATTTTTTAGAGCTTTCATATTTTTAGCTGTTTTCATTTGAATCATCAACATAGATTGAACAAGCGGCCATTGCTTTAATAATCAACTAAGTCTCTATCTATAATTAGCCACTTACTTTAACGTAAAATATATTTCACCTGCAGTATATGGAATTGGGAATTTTTAAATTGTGCTTGCAAGAGTCTTCAGGCTGCCCTGCAGCACAATCATTACCACGCACTTGACGTCATATGCATGTAACCTCTGCCGACTGTTTCCTGATCACGAGAGTCCGTAGAGTGATTGCCACTAGGGAGAAAGCACTCCTGCTAATACAGGTTTTCTACAGTAAAGGAAACAGATCACTTCCAGGAGTGTGATTTCATGTCATCATTAATTGAACAAACGGGTACTGAGTGCTACCTTGTAGTCCAGACGCCAGAGATACTGCAGGAATTAACACAGACCCTGTCCTCAAAGAGCCCAGTCTAGTTTATAGACTATGCAAGACAATCAAATATTATGATACACTGATAATCAAGAAGGTAAAAGACATTATGAGAGCCCAGCAAAGGCATTTTGATGGAAGATAGAGAGTATATGAGTCACACCCTGGGTTGGATAGAAAAATGCTTCCAGAATAAAGGGCACTTGAATCAAATTTTAGAGAGTGAGAGATTTTAGCTCGGGTGAAGACAATCCCAAGCCCAGAGAACATAATTAGCAATCATCCCTAGAAAATTGTATCAAAACAGCAAGCTAGCCCTGACCAAGTGGCTCAGTTGATTTGAGGGTCGTCCCTTACACCAAAAGGTCACAGATTCCATTCCCAGTTAGGGCACACACAGGGTTGCGGGTTCAAACTCTGGTCAGGGCATGTGTGAGAGGCATCAATCGATGTTCTCTCTCTCCCTCTCTTTCTCTCTCTCTCTCTCTGTCTTCCTCTCTCTAAAAAACATCCTCAGGTGAAGATTAAAGAAAAAAACAGCAAGATACAGGTAGGTTGGTGAAACTGAATGACCGTGCATGTGGAAGTGTGGTGCATGGTGAGCTGGAAAGACCTGCCAAAGCCTGGATTCCAAAGCCACTTGCTCTAATAAAGAGATGCTGTGAATTGTTCACTGTTATGTTCTGATGCTCGCACATCCCCTCAGTTAATGATAAATAAATATATCCTGAAGAGCACAGGAGATAAAAGTAAGACCAAGACCCAAGGACAAATCTTACGTTTTTAGATTGGGAATGATGGTGATGCTACTAACTAAAATAGGCACTATTAAAGAAAGAACCATTTTGACAAAGGGAAATAATGCAGTCAGTCTTGAGACAATAAGTTGAGCTACTCAGCTCCGCGCTCAGGGAAGGCGCACATCACAAGGCTGTGGGAGCGCTGCTTCTTGCTAAGCCCAGCGTGACTCCAGAAACCTCTACTCTTCTCCGCACACCCACCACTGATCAACCAGGGTTGGCACTTGAGTTAAAAACCTATTTTTTTCCTGATGTAGAGCAAGAGAAGACAGCCAAGGACTTGACTCTGAAGAACAGGGTTTTTTTCTTTCTTTTTAAATCCTCACCCAAGGATATATTTACTGATTTGGGGGGGGGGGGGATTGCCTCTCATACACGCCCCAACCAGGGACTGAACCAGAGACCCTTCATGTACAAAAGGACACTCCAACCAACTAAGCCACGCCGGCTTGGGCTGAAGAACAGATTCTTAAACATCTTACAAGCCACCAGCTTCACATGCGTGTGCTGGTATGAGCATAAATGGGACCCTGGTATGAGAATATTATGAATTCATGTTAAACAAAACCATACAGTATGTCCACATCATAGTCTTAGCTAACCTTCTTTCTCATTGTGACTTCTACAGGAGCCTCATAACCACTCTGTCACCTAAACGCTTGCCCTCTTTGATCCAGCCTTCACACTGCAGACAGACTGTTTCCAAAGCAGAGCAACGATGGCATCACCCCACCTGACCCCTGCTATTACAACCCCTTTAGAGCATCTCATGGCACTTGAAATAGACGCCAAGGGTTTTCACACGGTCTACAAATATAATAGGGTTTAACCCCTGATTCTCTAGTCTGTTTTTACTGTGCACTCCCACACACAAACCTGCCACCCAGTCCCATTTTCTGTGTTGCTCCCCTTCACCACAGGCTTTTGAAGATGCTGTCAGCTGTCCTTGACTCTTGCCATTCTTCTTTACCTAGCTAACTTCTACTCATCTTTCAGGTCTCAGTTTTAATGCCACTTCCATGGAAGCCTTCCATGAATGTCCAGATGTCATCACATCCCCATGCGACAGTATTGCACTTACCAAGTTGTAATTCTACATGTGTCCCTATGCTCTGCTGTCTCAATACCTGTCTCTCCTACTTGACACTAAGCTCCATGTGTACAGAAAAAAAAGTTTATTTTTATTTTCCCAATACCTAGCATCATGCCTGGCACATGGAGTAGGTACTCAATAAACATTTATTTAATTTGGTTGGCTTTGGTGATCTGAATTTTGATAATGTATTTTTACTCCTGGAAAATATGCTTAATAAAATATTTACTAAGAGTTTACTTTCATTTAAAAATGAACTAATATGGTTAAACAGACAAGAAATAACACTTGGCATGTAGTATGATATATTTCAATAGCCATTTCAGTTTCATCAGAATTACTCCATCATTTCCCAGGAAATTTGCAACGTATTATTGAATAAATAATCACATCACTTCCTGAAATTACACGCAGCTGGAAATCCTGCTGGCTTCAAAAATAAGAAAATGAGAAATCATCTCTCCTCTTTTATTGGATTTGCAGGCTCCTTTCCAAAAATATTGCAGTCCCATTGTCCTCAGCATTGTCTCAAGAGTCATTAAGAATCATATTCTCAATTAGTTTAGCTAGCTGTGTGGAACACCTCTTATTTCCCACCTCTAAGTGGCCCTTCTCTTTTATAGGTTTTAAAGTAAGACCACAAGGCTACTCTGAGAGCTTAGATGAAGCACAACACCAATAAACCACCATTGTTCCATTGCTTCCCTTAACTCCTCTTTAAGTGAAAGAGGGACACTGTGGAAAAGTAGGTTCTTTCATGGTTACACATGACTGGAAGCATCCTATTAGATGATGAATAATACATAATACTGGCCTTCTAATGCATTGCTGTCCCAACCTAACAGAACTATAATCGTGACACATAAAATGTGCAGTCTTTTAGCAGCCAAATCCCCACAAAAAAACACAAGTTTCACTCGGGTGCTGTTTTTTCAGTAGTTGCAAATGATAACTCTTAGACATGGATTGTACTTTAGGCAAAGCTGTGAAACACACACACTTCCCATATATCACCCAAAGCTCCTTAGCACTTTGCCTTGGTGGTCTCATACATTTTTAGCCCCACTGCCCCAGGCCTTGTGATTTGCCCTTGTTACTTAGAGCACACCGGCTTCCCTTAAAGAAAAAGTATCCTCAGTCAGACAGCCTACCTGGACTTCTACTTTCTTAGCATATACTTCAGACCTGGACCCCTTTAGCCAAAACAAGTTACTGTTGTTTATCTGACAAACTAATTTTTACTGAGATATTAATGACAAGTTACTAGATTATTTCTTTTTCATGTCTTATACATTTGAAGCTTATTAGGGGGAGCCAGAAAGTACAATGCCTTCATCTAAGTGACCACTGGTGAGAACATGGGGGAGAGAAAAGTCACTGAAGAAACCAGGGTAGGAGTTGGCTATCCATCTAGTCAACCCACACATAAGTATTTACCTTCTCCAACATCCACTAAGGGGAAAACAGGAACGGCAAATAAGAATAATTTCTAGTTGTCAGAATTTCATTTGATCCACTAATTTAATGGATATGGTCCCTACTTCCAAGAAGCTCATAGTCTGGGGTGCTCAGCTACCTATCAATCTTAAAGTCAATGGCTCTATAACTCCTTCAGAAATTAATCAAATATAAGTACTAATACATTTCTTCAAAAAATAGTTAATTTAAGAAACAAATAAACATAAACCTTTCCACAATAAATAAATAAAAAAGGCTCTATAACTTATATCCACTAGAATATAAAATCCATGTGGGCAAGGACCTCTTTTTTGGCAACTATAAGCTCAATGCACTGAGCTCAATAAGTATTTGGTGAATGAATAAATACTAAAAGTATGTTCTTGCAAGCAACAAAATCTATCTTAGCTCATTTTCCCTTTGACAAAATAGGAATGACAACATTTACTTCTTAAGACTTTTATGTAGGTTAAGTTAGATGACATTTGCAGAAGCTCCTAACAAGTCTTCAGGAAACAGCAAGTGCCTCTTTATTTTTTATTTTTTTTTAAGTTAAGTAGACTGTACTAATTGTGATGACAGGAACAAAAGATGTAACAGAGGGAGACTACAGTCAGCCTTCAAGCACTCATAACAGAGAAGGGTTCCTTTGGCACAGATAGCTTGCAACACATAGATAATCCGGACCCTATATACCAACCAGTACATACACTAGGATGGGAAAACAGAGTGAAAAAGCAGAATTGGAACGATCTACTTTGAGAGAACTAGGAATTAATATATGTTCACTAGATAGCTAACCAGGGAGGTAGTAAGAAAGTAAAGGACTTGGTCCTAAACTAACTCCAAATATCCCACAATAATCACAATCTGGTGATTTGGCATCACCTGTGATATTTGATAATAATATTGCTAAGGATCCAGAACATTCAGTTTTGTGCCCAACTCTTACAATGTAACAAGCCATTAATCAATTCTGGGCCCTGGTTATAATTAAAATGGTTCTAACCAACCGAACAGTTATTAAAACTAGTAATTGTAAAACATGGAAAACAGAAAGGAAATGGAAAATATTCTCTAGGGTTTTGCCTAACTTTGAAATATGCCTCCATTTCTACCATATGCCATAAGTATTCCTCTCCAATAAAGATTCAAACAAGTAAGAATTCATTTTCAAGGCAATTTAACTAAGTGTTATTGGACATATTGTTTTATTAGGAACTGTGTCAGACACCAAATCGTGTTATTCATTGTAGTCATTATCTTATATAATCTAGTCCTTTGTGCAAAATCCTACAATCCAATGTACAAATATTTTAAATTGTTTCTCCAAGAAGAGTAAAATATATATATATATATATATATATATATATTGTACTGAGTTGTGACCTTCTTTCAAATGGTCCTCTTAGTTAATGTGTGAAATATTGAGCCAGAGCTTGGTGGTGCAGTCAGTGCCCTCAGAAGAGACTTTTCTCCTGAATGGCAGAGGACATTTCATGGGAAGAATAAATCTCAATAGCACCAGAGTTTAAACTTGTGATTAGTGGTTGAGGCCAAAGTATTTGTGACAAAGAAACATGTTGCTAGTTCTCATCTTGAAAACTGAGAGCAGAGGAATATTTTTGGCATAATACCTACTGTTGGGCCTTTCAATCTTCCTTCCAGTTTTTTCCTTATAGCCCATGGAGAGAACATGGTACACAAATCGTTAAACTATCTGGTTCATCATAAAATGCATCCATTTGATCATTCAACACACATTAATTACCTATTATGTCCAGGAACTAGAACACAAAAACGAATAAGATAAGATCATGAGAGAGACAGACTAGGAAACAATTGCTCTACAGAATTTAAAGTGTGACCATTGTAGCTCTAGATAGTTTTCTCAGTGGTTAGAGCATCAGTCCAAGGACTGAAGGTCCTGGGTCCAATTCCAGCCAAGAGCATATACATCAGTTGCAGGCTTGATGTTCAGCCCAGGAGGCAACCAACTGATGTATATCTCTCACATTGATGTTTCTCTCTCTCTCTCTCTGTCTCTCTCTGTCTCTCTCTCTCTCCCACTCTCTCTGAAAAAGCAATGGAAAAAAATATCCTTAGGTGAGGATTAAAAAACAAAAACAAAAATCCAAAAACAAACAAGCAAAATTGTGACCATTGTAGAAAAAAAGTAGAATTTAAATGTAGAGAGACCATGAAGGTCAGGAAAGTCATTACAGAAGTGTTGACAATTGAACCGGATATGAAAGAATCAATTGAATGTTTTTCAGACACACAGTTGATAAGGGAAATTATTGAATCAGCAAGAAAAGTCTTTCAAAGACATGAATTGAGATAAGCAAACTAACTTTGGGAATAGCGAACTCCCTGTCCCCAATAGGTGGAGTTAGGACAGACAGGAGAAATAACTGGAAATGTGGATTAAGGCCAAATTATTAATGTCCTTTATTAATTCATAAACAAATATTTAGGAGGCACTTAACTACACATTAGAAATTATCCTAGGTAATGTAGGCACAGCAGTAAACATGGCAGACAAGATCCCTGTCTTAGAGTCTAATATATGACAGGCTAAGGAGTTTGAACCTTAATCTAAATGCAACATAGTTAAGCAGGAAAAGTAGCAGAAGCAGATTTAGAAAGGTAACTCTTTGACAATGTGAAGAATGGACCGGGACAGAAGAAACTGGACATAGTAAGTTGAGTCAGAAGATAACTTCAAAAGACCAAATGAGTCCTGCTTCTGCTATGTCTTCCATGAAATATGGTCTTCACATATATGTATCTTCATCAAGAATTTATACAGAATATGCATTCCAAAATATCATTATTACTTGATTAAGTGAATTCTTACAAAAGATCTGAGTTTGTTCTCTAACCATAACAAATTTCTACATCAAGAACATATTTTTGTTGGATCCACGTCATATTGCACCACTAGCTACTCTCAGTCATCCTGACTCATTTCCTGAACTGGTAGTTGCTCCAAGAGAACCTCATTTGGTCCAAGAGAGCTGAGACAGGACCAAAGAGACAAAAACCACCTATAAGGGCCCAGTGAATTCTCAATTTCCAGAAGACTTCCAAAGGAATAGATGAGCTAGGACTCCTTGAAGCTAGAGGAAAGGAAATAGGTTAAACTGGTTTTCTTCCTCTAATCCATCCTTCCAAAGATAATTAGGACCTCCAGGATCTATGATGTCCCAAACTCCTGTACTCATTTCTTATACATCCCAGAGTCTCAAGAATGACCCAAAGCTTTGACATTCATGTGAGAGGGCCCTCGAAATTTATTCTTTTTTATATAAAACTTCACACATTTTGCATCTATTATTTCACATGTTCCCAGTAACAAACATGGAATAAGGCAACTCATGTATCATCAGACCCATTTTAAAGATAAAGAAACTAAAACCAAGAGCAAGATTTTGACCTAAAGGTATGTGCCAGTAAGTATTAAAGTCAGAACTACAATCCAGAACTTTTGACTCCTGTACCATGTTCTTAACCTCTATGTGGTCTCTTCAGCCATCAATATTTTCTCTCTCCTATTTTGTCTACACAGCTGCATAATAATCCCTTGCCCTCTTAAGATGAATAAATAACCTCTTTTACATTAACCTAAACTTCATGAAGCAATCACTCTTATTTTCTAAAGCTCAGACAAAACCATCTGTTAAACACTAAATAAAATTACTTCTGTTTTGTTTTGCTTTTTTAATGATTCCCTTCACCTTCCTCTTCAACCTCCTCAGAGTTGCAGAGTAGTTGAGCCCTAGTCAACCCACATTGACCCCAGTAGAATTCAGGCTATTTTTATATCAAGGCTGACATATTCAGGCAGCAAAAAGAGCCAGCGAGACGCCGAATTCAGTATCCGCCCTGGAAATGAACTAAAATGGGAAGCAAGCAGGCTGGTTTACTGTCCCTTCAGATTTATATAATAAATTATCTGCGAGAATTTAGTGAATTAGCAATGACTCCATGCCAGGAATACTTTGCCTCAGCCAATCCTGGAGCTTACTCTGTTAACCTAGGCCACCTGAGGTTTTTCAAAAATATTGCTTTCACATGAAATCCACACAACTCAGCCACTGCTGCCAAGAATAAGACCTAGAGATCACATTGGCAAGCATGGTGCTGCTGTACTATGTAGTCACATGAGACGACAGGCAGCATATAAACGGAACAATCTCCTAAGTAGGAGTCAGAAAACCTAGATTCCTTACCACTTATGAGCCACAAGACATTGAGAAAGTCAATAGAAAACTCTTATGGCCCCAGCTGTGGACTGTACAGCCTTTCCTCTCAGCCACTTTAGGGATTGCCTCTGCCTCAGCCACAGAGAACACTTTCACCCAAAGTCACAGCCTTCCAGGGGTACCCTGCATATAATGAGTGATCAAGGTATAAAGACTGGATACTGTGGCCCAGTGTGAGACATCTCTGACAGGCCTTTTCAGCTTCAGGAAAGTAGAGGCTGCTGGGCTGGGTCTTCATCACAGGTGTACGCCCCTGCCCAGCCCTGCTTCTTCCACCTCTTGTACACAGGTTTGATCTCAAGGGAATTCCCTAATGCACATCCTTAACAATAAGCACTAGGGCATGCATCCTGGAGAACCACGCATACAACACCAATAAACCAATGGCATTGATGCTCTTAGTGAACTCCAACAGAATGACACCTCAAAGAGGAATCTTCTAAAAGCAAAGTCCCTTTATTTAGGTTAAGAAATCTTTACAAACCATGCAAGGTCATACCAGGGTTACAGGGTTGGACAAGATTTCTGCTAAGCTCTTGAAGGACAAAAACACAAATAATAATAATAATAATAATAATAATAATAATAATATAGTTTTAAGTGTACAATTCTATAATATAATTGTATTAATCAATGTTACCCCAATAAATTTTATTTTAAAATAAAATAAAACTAATAACTAATAATAATAATAAATATATATAAAGCCTTTTGCTTCCATTTCTTCACAATTGAACGGAAGCAAAACCTAGATGCAATGGAGTCAGTGACGTGTTTCCTCTCCCTCAGCAGCTCTACCTCTCTCTACAGTACCATCAGACGTGGCCCTGTGCTACCTGCAGTGCCTAAGGCCTTCCTGCTCTCTAACTCCCGCTTTCATAGTAATGGGGAAATAAAATTATGCCAAAAGCCTTTAACTGTCTCAGACAGTTACTGAAATTATGTTTGTTATTTGACTGATTATTATACTGGACTCTGTCATAAGCATTTAAAACCCTTTCAGGACTGAAAGATTTATTCCCCAATGGTTGTAAGTGCTGCTGGCAGATAGTCCTCAGTTCTCAGCTCTCTCCAGGAATTGACTTCAGCTGAAGACAGAGCATCGCACATGAACACAGTCCCATAAAATGGTCAGTACACAAGCTTAATGTCCTCACCCCAACTCAGGACAACTCTGAAGGGCCACCCCAGCTTCTAAGCGCCCCGTAAAGCTGGCTGAGGCTCTGTAGGGACTGCATCACAACCCGACTTCTCCCCCTGCCCAATATTTCTTCCTTTCCTTCCCCAACAAATGTTAGCCCCCAAAATACTCACTAATAAGATTCCTACTTACAAATATCTAGTTTATCTCATCAAGCTCTGACTCTAGACTAGTCCCAGAGTCTGCTTCAGTTGGTACCAGTAGAGTGAAACTATAAAAATCCTAGAAGAAAACATAGGTAGTAAAATCTCAGACATCTCTTGAACAATATTTTTGCCCGTATATCTCCTAGGGCAAGAGAAACAAAGGAAAAAAATAAACAAATAGAACTACATCAAACTAAAAAGCTCTGCACAGCAAAAGAAACCATCAACAAATGAAAAGGGAACCTACTGTATGAGAACATATTTGCCAACGATACATCTGATAATAGGTTAATTTCCAAAATACATAAAGAACTTATACAACTCAACACCAGGAAGACATACAATCCAATTAAAAAATGGGCAAAGGACCTGATAGACACTTCTCCAAAGAGGACATATAGATGGCCAATAGACACATTAAAAAAAAAATGCTCAGTATCACTAATCATCACAGAAATGCAAATTAAAACCACAATGAGATATCAACTCACATCTGTCAGAATGGCTACAGTCAATAAATCAACAAACAACATGTGCTGACGAGGGTGTGGAGGAAAGAGAACCCTATTGCACACTTGGTGGGAATGCAGACTGGTGCAGCCACTATGAAAAAGAGTATGGAGGTTCCTCAAAAAATTAAAAATGGAACTGCTTTTTGACCCAGTGATCCTACTTCTGGGAATATATCCTAAGAATCCTGAAGCACTAATTTGAAACAATATATGCACCCCTATGTTCATAGCAACATTACAATAGCCAAGATCTGGAAACTGCCCAACTGCCCATCAATAGGTGAATGGATGAAAAAGCTGTGGTATGTTTACACAATGGAATACTACTTGGCCATAAAAAAGAAGGAAATCTTTCCTTTTATGACAGCATGGATGGACCTGGAGGTCATTTTGCTAAGTGAAAGCCAGTCAGGGAAAGACAATACCATATAATCTTACTTACATGTGGAATCTAATGCGCAAAATAAACTGACGAACAAAATAGGAACAGTGGAACATGAAACAGACTGACAGCTGTAAGGGGGGAGGTGAAAGAGGGGCCTGGATGAAAGAAGATGAAGGGATTAGCCAAAGAACATAGGTGCATAGCCCATAGACACAGACAACAGTGTGGTGATGGCCACAGGGAAGAGGGAGCAGGAGCTGAGTGGAGGTGGGCAAAGGGTAGGAAAATGGGGACATCTGTAATAGTGTAAACAATAAAAATAAAGTTTTTTTAAAAAGTAAATGTTAATTCCCTAGACGGAGCAACACCAAAGGAACTCATTAAATAATCCTGAACTCCTTTGTAGGTAGAAATTCTACCAAAGGTTTTTCTTGATTTCTTTTTGGGAATCTATGCGTTTGAACTAAGATCTTTGCATTCCTCTTTATTATTCATAATTTAATGATCTCATATAAAGCAGATTATGTGGGTACTTAGGAAAAGCATGTTTGAAAGCCATAAATTTCCAGTCACACTAAGAGTATAAAAGTTTATACCTCTGGACCATACCTTGGTTTTCATGAACTTGGAGTGATTTTTGTAAAGTGTTCAGCACACCACTGGCTTTTACCATCTGGATCTCATCCTCAAGATCCTTTATGTTTTGCTCCAATGAAGCGATTTTTGTGTCCTGTTGGTTAAAAAAGAAAAGAAGAGGGGGGAAAAAGAAAGAAAATTGTTTTTCAGTATCATTAAAACAGAATTTCAGGTAGGAATTTTGGTAGTAATACATTAACTATGATGTAGACATTGCCCTGAATTCAGAACACTTTTTTCACTTCTGAGGATCATTTATGAGATTATTTTTTAAGCTCCCAATAAAGATCATGTCTCAACACCAAAAAATATGCAGATACTATTCGATACTTGAATATTCTCTAGATGACAGGCAATGAGAACCCTATCACTAGTAGCAGATGCAGATAACTCCAGGTCCTTCATACCACATCCAACCTACCCAACGTGTATCAGAAGGAGCCAGAAGAAAATGTATGAAACTGGATTCTAAGGAAGGTGTATCAAAGTGGGCAATGCAATTATAACTTTCACTAGTGGTGAACTGGGATGATATACCAGGGAAAAGAGGTACACTAGCAGGTGCAATGTATCAGGACTTAAAGAATTTGAGGCAATAGAAAATCTAAGAAAAATAGAATTAGATGGCAGTTTCTGAGGACAGTTTATGCTCTGTAGAAAAAGATAATGAAAGTCTGATGGTTTTAAATGATTAATTAAAAGCTAAATGTGAAACGAAGTTGGGGAGTTCACAGTTCCCAATTTCAAAACTTACTACAAGGCCAGAGTAATCGAGACAGGGTAGTACTGGCATAAAGAAAAATATATAAATCAATGGAGTCCAGAAATAAGCCTCTACATTTATAGCCAATTGGTTTTTTAAAAATATTTTTTTATTGATTTCAGAGAGAGGAAGGGAGAGGGAGACAGATAGAAACATCAATAATGAGAGATTGAGTCATTGACCAGCTGCCTCCTGCAACCCAGGCATGTGCCCTGACTGGAATCGAGCCTCGATCTTCTGGATCATAGGTCGATGCTCAACTGCTGAGCCATGCTAGCTGGGTGCCAATCAGTTTTTGATTAGTGTTTTGCAGAAGCTGGAAGGAGAAGGGAATGAGGAATGACTATCAGTGGGCTCAGGGCTTCTTTCTGGGGTGATGGAAATATTTTGGAATTACATAGTGGTGAAGGTTATACAATTTTATGAATATACAAAACCACAGAATTGCACACTTTTAAAGGGTGAATTTTATGGTATGTGAATTATATTTCTCTCTTTTTTCTAATCTAAGATTTAGGGAGGAAAAAATAAACAGTTAAGTGTGCAGACCAAAGGGTCTCCTTGGGATCACTTAAAAATAATTTTGTCTCCTATAGATGGAGAGTAGAGAAAGCTGAGAAATAAGTTCAGTACGTAGCAAAGTTCAAAAAAAAAAAAAATTAAATTCTCAATCTAGGCAAATCTAGACAAAGTCAAGGCCATCACTGACAAAGAATGGGACCCTAAGATATGGAATGGAAGTCATCTAGATTGATACATTATAAATCCAATATTCCCCACATGAGTGAAATCATGTGGTTCTTAACTTTTTCTGTCTGACTTATTTTACTTAGCATGATAATCTCAAGATACATCCATGTTGTCACACTTGAAACCTATATAATTTTATTAACCAATGTCACCCCAATAAATTTAATTTTTTTTAGAAGAGTGATTATTGAGTGCTCACTTTGGCAGCACATATACTAAAACTGGAACAATGCAGAGAAGATTAGCATGGCCCCTGCACAAGAATAACATGCAAATTCATGAAATGTAAAAAAAAAAAAAAAGCTATTATTGATAGGTAAAAAATAATAAAAATAAATCCAGAATTCCTCCAAGTCCTCTAAGCCTACAGAAATGGCCCACTCCACCCTGTTAAAGACAAATATTTTGTCCTTGCTCAAAAACAATGTGGAGGTTTCCCTCCTGCTAGAAAACAAGAGATCCTGTTCCAGGACCTCTTCCCACTTTCCCTGGCTATAAAGTCAATGACTAGGGTTCAGTCACAACGTTATCCATCAGGGAATAGCTACACCTGCTAAAGGAGGAGAGAGACTATATCTCAAAGGAACTGCAGGACCGAGCCTACATGTGCTGCCAGGAGCTAGGAAAATAAACATGGGATTCTAAGGGGGTGGGGCCAGAGCATATGGGAGAGTTTATCAATATCAATATGCTTTGTCTTTGTTTAGAATATAAGAGTTAATATCCTGCCCAGCCAGGCGTGGCTCAGTGGTTGAGCATCGACCTAGGATCCAGACAATCGGGGTTCGATTTCCGGTCGGGGCACATGCCCGGGTTCTGAGCTTGATCAATGACTCATCATTGATGTTTCTATCTCTCTCTCTCCCCCTCCTTTCCTCTCTCTGAAATCAATAAAGATATATTTAAAAAAAAAAAAAAAAGAGTGAATATCCTGGCAGTGCCCTTGAACATGGTGTTAACATGATGCCAGTGTAATTCTTAGAACCTTATAGAAAGTGATGGCCCATACTTAGTGACATAGACTCATCAGAACTTTCATAGCAAACAATGGAAGATGGGATCACATGGCAGAGAGAAGCTGAGGATGCTACAACAGATAAACTGAGCCAGAAAACCCACCAGATAACTATTTTTCCATGAAAGGGCCCAAGTGTTACTTCATTTACCAAAGGCATAAAATATTTGCTGTGAGTCTCACATCTCTAGGACAATGATAGAGACTGGTACATTCTTAAAGACTTGCCAGGGTGGTGGTTCATTTAATTCACCAGTCTAGTTCCTACAAATACCAGAGAGAACTTGAAGTGGGCAAAATCGAACAAACAGTAGCCCTGATTATAGCTGTTATGTCACATATAATATCTGCTAGGGCATATCAACATGCCTCAGGTGCATGGGATACAGCCACTGATGTGGTGAATGTGTTCTTTTCATCTTCATCTGAAAGGAAAATCAGAAAAAATTTTCATTCACACAGAATGGACAACAGTATTCATTTACTACCTTGTCCCAGAACTAGATGGAAATGATACATCCAGGATTGGGTACAACCAGGGCCAGGGGACACATTACTTGTGCCCCAGATCCACCTATCATTCACCACTGTTTACTGAAGCTTCAATTTATCATATGACTGCATATAAGGCTGTCCCTTATAACCACTGATGGAGGAATAAAATTGGAGTTGGTTCACAAATGGTCAGCTCACTATGTGGAAGCAAGTATAAAAGAGATTGTAGCTGCACAACAGAATGATCTTAAAAAACAGAAGTGAAGGGAAATCCTCCCAATGAGCTGAGCTGTGGGCAATGTGCCTAGCCATATATTCTGTGTAGAAAGAGAAGTGGGCAGTGGCAAATCACTTGTCCAGTTGGTAAAATGACTAAAATCAGAAAAATTGAAGGATCAGGGACCAGGAAGTCAGAGGAAAAGGCATGCAGATTTACTTATGGGAATGAACATGAAGTATGAACATATTTGCATTTTATGTAATGCCCTCCAGAGAGCATCCGACAGGGAAGAGATCATCCAACAACCAAGTAGAGAGAATTAGTCAGTCAGCTGATGTCAGCTAGCCCATGTCACTGGCCAGCCCAGTACTGACTTATGAGTACCTTATGGGTGAGTTATGAATGAAGTCGCCATGGCAGCAGAGATGGAAACTATGAAGGTCCCAGTAGGATGTCTCTCACTCACCAAGACTTACATCCCCACTGGCACAGCAGAATGTGCAACCTTCCTTTAATACTAAATCCCATTCCTCAAAGAAACCAACCAGGCATTGATAGAAGGTTGACTACATTGAAGCCCTTCCACTTTGTAGTCAAAATTCATCTTAACCATGATAAATACATAATATAAGAATGGGTTTGGCTTCTCTGCCTATTAAGGCACCAGCCAGTACTACTGTATGAGGATTTTCAGAGTATGTGATCCCCCAACTCAGAATCCCACATAACTTGCAACAGATCAAAGGCCATTTTATAGCAAAGGAGGTGACAGTGGGATCCACCATACCACCTAGAACCTGCCAGCCTTATAAAGTAACCAAATAGGCTGTAAAAATCACTGCTGAGCCTCCAGTTTATAGACAATAACCTGCAAGGGTGGGATACCATCGTAAGGACATGTACATTCCAATCAACAACCATTATAAGGTTCTGTGTCTCCATATGGAAGAACCCATAGGTCTAGAAACCAAGGAGTTGAAACAGGAATGTCTTCACTTACCCTCATTTCCAGTGACCCACTTCCCATCCTTGCAACTCTGGCTTCTGTCCATTTGGAGGTCCTGGCTCCCAAAGGAGACCCAGAAAATTTTCATCTATGGTTGATACCCAAGCACTTTGAGGTCCTTTTGCCAAGGAAGCAATATGCAAGAAGAGCAATCATCATCCTGTCAATAATTTACCCTAATTATCAGGAGGAGGTGGGGCAGGGAGGGATGTATTTGGCACCCTGCTGACCCATTTGGGACTCTCTGAATATTCTTTGCCCAAATTTGAAGGGAAACTGCTAAATGTAGCCTCTATAGAATGAAAAGGGCATGACAGCCAGGGGTTCAAATATCTCAGAGATGAGGGTTTGGGTACCTCATAAGATAAGCTACCAAGGCCAGAAGAGATGGAAGCTGAGGGGGAGGGGAACACATATTGGATAAAGAGGATGGAGTTGATTACCATCAATTGCCACTCAAGGCCAGCTCAGCAACAGAAGCCATGGTTTAGTCCACTAACTTTCCTTTTGTAAGCTTCCCCCATAAAAAAGGGTCCAACAGAATCCTAGAGGACCAACTCCCAGAAGATATATGAAAAGTGGATTGGAGTAGCAGAAGGGGTAAACTGAAGCAGATACTGTAATGTGGAGTCCAGTCCCTTCAGGACTGAAAACTTACATCCCCTGCTACAGAAGTCTTGTAAACTAACTGCCCTCAATTGTCAGGTCTTTCTAGAAATCGCCCTCAACTAAAGGGAGCCTCCTTGCCTAACGTCACATCCTCTTACCAGGGGCTACCTGTGTCAGTGATAGATCAACATGGGATTATAACAGCCTGCATCCCTCAGCCCAATGCAGGACAGCTCTACAGGGCACCAGCCCAGGGGAGTTAGCGGTGGCCTTTGTTGAGATTGCATCATAGCCTTCTAGCTCTTTCTGCCGGATCCTGCTTCCTTCTCTTCCCACACAGGTATTGATCTCAAAAGCACTCACCCAATAAATTTCCGGCTTGCAAATTTCTGTCTGAGTTTGCTCTCTGGGAAACCTGACTTGCAACATTTATAATTATACTATTATGGAAATAAATTTCAGACAACACTGCATTTTAAGCTTTTTATCTATAAATTAATGTTATTTCAGCTCATCTCATAATTCTGCTAACTTATCTTTTAATTAATCCCTAATTAACTTATTATCAAACATCCCCAAAGAAAGTTCAAAAACTTTTCCTACATCTTTCAAGGTTCCAAAAGCCTATGCATACTACCTTTAGTCTCAATAAATGACCTCACTTCACTAAAATCAAGGCTAAACATTATTTTCCTTAATCTCCCACTTCTAAATTTCTTTGTGTGCTTACATATACTTTTTTCTTTTCTTCCTTTCTCAAATAATAAAGCATCTCTTCCATACCAAGGTTAAATCTTACTACTTAGTTCTTTAACCTATGGTTTCCTGACTTCTCCAAAACAATATTTCATCAGTCCTTAATCTCTCCATCTGAAAGTTTCCTTCCTTTGAGTTTATTAATATCTAAAACATTATTCCATCAAAGCCTTTAATCTCTCCATACAAAAGTTTCTTTCCTTTTAGTCTATAAATACCATTGGTTATTTAAAACACAAAAACAAAAACAAAATCTTAAGGTCTGTTTTTCTCTTTAGCATGCCATCTTGTTTCTCTTCTATTCCTAACCAACAAACAAGGTTGAAAAATGTATAATTACTGTATCTACTCCATTTGTAGTCCACGCTTCAATAATCTATAATCTGTATTCTATCACAACACTACTGTAATGCCTTTCTGAAGTCACCACTGACTTCCTAATAGTCAGATCCAATGACTTTACCTTAGCCTTTTTTCTTTCTCAACCATTGTACAGTATTTTACATCATCCTTGCCTTATTCTTAAAATTCTTTCCTCATGATATTTACCAATTTGACACTTTCTCTTGGGCTCTAAACCCAAGTTTTTTACCATGAAATGATATATAAATTATACTTTATTATGTTGTGAATATTTCTATTATTGATTTAGTAAGCATTTATGCTAAGTGAGTGTTAATATAATCAATACCTTTTCAGGATTTATTGAGATGATAACATAAATTATATCATTTGAATATTAGATTCCCTGATAGTCAACTATATGTTCCTGAAATAAATCCTGCTCCTATTTTTTTTATTTTTTTTAAAGGACAAGTATTTTTTTTTAATATATCTTTATTGATTTCAGACAGAGGAAGGGAGAGGGAGAGATAGAAACATCAATGATGAGTCATCGATCGGCTGCCTCCTGCACACCCTCGACTGGGGATCAAGCCCGCCACCAGGGCATGTGCCCTGACCGGGAATCGAACCACGATCTCCTGGGTCGTACGTCAATGCTCAACCACTGAGCAATGCCCCGTCTGGCCTGCTTTTAAATGTTGTGTTTTTTTAAACACACTCCTTGATAGCATTTTGTTCAAGATTCTTAAATCAAAATGCACAAGTAAGACTGACCCACAATTGTTATTGGAACTATCTTCATTGGGTTTTGTATTGGGTTTACTCTTTTTCTATGCTCTGGAAATTTTTATAGAACATGAGAAGTAAGTTTCATAACAGTTCCAAGTACCTGCCCATGAAATTCTGAGTTCTGAGTCAAGAACTCATTTATTTTTTAAGGTAGTTTTTTAAAACATTACATTTCTTCCATAGTTTCTCATTTATTCATTTTTTTAAATTTCTTCCATGTCAATTTTATTTTATTTTTTAATCCCTCTTCTTCTTCCTCTCACTACCCTTTCCCTCTGGTAATCACAGTATCCTCCATGTCAATTTTACTTGGATAAAATATAAAAACATCTTTTAAAATACATAATCGAGCTAGCAAGACAAAAAAAATTATGAGGTCAAAATTCACATGAAAGTTGGAATCCCTTCACTAAAGAAATTATAAGACTGGGGAGTGACTACCCACCATGACCTGCCCAGTTAGAAAATTATAATTAGATCACCCTGTGAGGTTACTTTCAGTAGAACCCATTTTTTCTTTGTCCACACTATTTACATTAAAATTATTTTAATAATAATATTAAAAGTGACTAATTTATGGGATTAAAAATTAATAGAGAAATAAAATTCATAACAAATTAGAATATGACTTGAAAGAGGATTGATAGAAAACATGAATGACCCTGTAACCATTAAAGATATTCAATCAAGTCTTTCTCACAAAAAGAATCAAGCATTTATCCTACCTTTGTTATAGAATCCTACCTCAGAATAACCAAATAATTGGTGGACCATTCCTTTTTATAAAACTGTTCCAGTCAATAAAAAAGGAAGAAATTATAGAATTAAAAGATCACCATTGGAAACCATTAATGAAATAATGAATCGAGGCAATAATGATCAATGGCTACATAATTGCAGAGTATAGTCAGAATGAGCTGCATTAAGAAAATAGCATTTGAGCAAAGATTTAGAAAAGGTGAGGAGGTTCACCATGTGGATAACTGGGGAGGAATAGTCCAGGCAGAGGTCAGTGCCATGGTCCTTCAGTCACTGTGTTAAGAACTACAGACAGGGACCCAGTGAGTGGGAAATGGAACCAGTTTGTAACAGGGAGCCAAATTATGAGTAACTGGCAGAATGGAATTGGTATCACTTGAATGGGGGTAAACTGGTGGAGTAGGTTTGGTAGGTGAAATCAGGAGTTTAGTTTTGAATATATAAGTTTACAATGCTTATAGTCATCCAAGTGAAGTTGACGAGTAGGCAACTAGATTTATGGACTTGGAATTCTGGGCTAGAAACAAAAATGTGGGGACCATCAACATATAGATGGTATTTACAGCCAGGGAATTTCACTAAGGGAAGGAAATTGATAGAAAAATGAAGACAGCTGGTGCCAAGTCTTGGAGAATGGTACAAGGGATGACAGCCTTCTTCACCCTCTTATATACTATCAAATTTACTATGTATTGTGTTTATTTTTGGTAAACTCTAAGAGTGTGAAATCCCATAAGCAGCGGGATTTTTGTCTTTTCTGTTCTGTCCATTGATGCATCACAAGTACACAGAGCAGCTCTTGGCTCAGCAAGCATTCAATTAACATTTGTTGATAAGAATCTATAGATTATGCTTTTTATATTTATTTTAGAAATTCTCCCATGTGTCGAGGTCTTTCTTTTTCTTCTACATGTATTACATATTTGCCTTTCAACTGAATAATATAAAGTAAGGCTCTAACTTCATTTTTCATATATCTCTTCATTTGTACAAAAGAAAGTTCAAAATTGTTAGCATGACATTCAAGGCCCTTCATGAGCTTGTTCCACTTTCTCTCTCCTGTGTTATCTTTCACTGCCATCCCGTGGAGTCTTAGTTCAACTCTACTAACCTGCTTGCAATTCTTGAGCCCTAGATAATGCAATATGATGTGCAACAGAAATAAAAGGAAAATGTAAAATTATTAAAAGATGATATTAGTATTTATAGATCATATAACTGTATACCTAGAAAAATCAAAAATAATCATTTGAAAAACAAAATTAATAAGGACTTAGAATAGCTAAAATATTTACATCCATTAAATTGATGTTTATAAAGATAACAAATTACATAAGGCAGGCTTATAATACAAAATTAACTGATAAAAACAATTCCAAATTATACTTACCACATTGCTTAATCTACATTTAAAAAATTAAATATGGAATACATTATTTAAGAAGCATACTAAAATGTTAATGGTCATTGTCTTTTGATGGTCAAAATTTCCCCTTTAGCCCATGTTTTATATGTATGTTAGTTGAATAATAAAAAATTTAAATAAAAATATTTTATATTTGCACATAAATGTTAATATATCTTATTCCTGATCAGAGAAGGTCCACCAAATTTCAAATAAGGACTGGAAAAATGGGAACCTTAGCTATCTATAATTTTATATCAGCCATAACTACAAAAAAAATGAAAATCTACCTAGAAATCTTCATTTATGCCTAGGAAACACATATGCTCATTGTCACTAAGATTAACAAACCTACATAATAAGGGTGTTTAGGGGGGAAATTTTTAAGACAAAAAAAATAAAATAGGTCACATATTCTATAGCTTGGCACTGTGCTCATTACTTTAAATACATTATCTCATTTTAATTGTCACAGTACTCTACAACATGAATATTATCTACAGTAGTGGTGGATCCATGGCTTCTCACCTACATGTAGTAGAGCCAAAAATATAGGTTTGTTGCTAAGTCCTAAAGTAGTAAATATAGTAAGACCTAAAGTAAATATAGTAAGTCCTCACTTAATGTCAACACAGGTTCTGCAACTTGAAGCAAAACAGCATACAATGATAGGCATCTCATCAATGCTATAATGAAATGACATTGAAAGAAACAACATTATTCAAGGACTTAATGCACTCAGATAATATGATCATATGAGCTTCCATTTTACAACTGAAAGTGTCCCTGAAGATCACCTATCCCAACATTTTAGGGATGAAGAAATTTCAGTACTCAGGGAGAAAAGAGATTTGTTGACGATCATGCATCTAAATAGTGGGAATAATATCAATAACAGAATTATTGTTTCATCATTGTTTTCACTATACCACACTTCAATTCCCAATCACTGAACTCAAATCAAAATAATTGAATATTTGCCTTGAAAATTACCCTGATAGCCTGGCCGGTGTGCCTCAGTGGTTGAGGGTCAACCCATGAACCAGGAGATCACGGTTCAATTCCCACTCAGAGCACATGCCCGGGCTTCGGGCTCGATTCCCAGTAAGGGGCGTGCAGGAGGCAGCCGATCAATGACTCCCTCTCATCATTGATGTTTCTCTCTCTCTCCTCCCTTCCTCTCTCTGAAATCAATGAAAACATATAAAAAAATTACTTGATAGTATGCTCCTTCTCAAATGGTTTCTTTTCTAGAGAAAATTTTAAAAATATATGCATAGGCTTATATGTCCATTCACATAGTTCTGAACATTGGAGCCCTTTAAGGACAATACCTTGAGGCCACATGTTGATAGACCATCTGCTTTCTGGGACCGTCCACAGAACACTCACTTCAATAAGCAGCACAGCTTTCAATAGATAAATTCTCCATTTAAATGTTTATGAAGCAGTTCTGTCTTTTGTTGCTAAGAAATGAAAACACTGTATCTTCTATAAAAAATGCATTAAGGAATGCCATTCATAGAAAGATTCAATTAAGTATATGAAACTTATCCCACTGTGACCTACCCTGAAGTTGTTCTATGAGAAAATATAATTTTGTGTTCTGAGCTCATCTCTGGAGAACAAAACTTAATATCATTCAGAAAAACAGCTCTGCTCTTCTAATTACAGTCCCAGGGGAATTTGACTGTGAACTGTCTAGGGCATAAGGTGGGAGAGAGAAAGACCACACATGCTGTCAGAGAGAGAGAAAGGGAGAGATAGGGAGAGGGAGAGGGAGAGGGAGAGGGAGAGGGAGAGGGAGAGGGAGAGGGAGAGGGAGAGGGAGAGGGAGAGGGAGAGGGAGAGAGGGAAAGAGAGAGAGATAGCAATGTGAGAGAGACACGTCGATTGGTTGCCTCCTACACGCACCCCGTCAGGGCTGGGGATTGAACCTGCAACCCAGGTATGTGCCCTTGACCGGGAATCGAACCTGAGATCCTTCCATGTACCTGGCCATGCTCTAACCACTGAACCACACCAGCCAGGGCAGCATTCATTCATTTTTGTGTGTGTGTGTGAATCCTGTTCTTTCCTCTTTTTTTCCTAAATATATCTTTTTTAATTTCAGAGAAAGGAAGGGAAAGGGAGAGAGACAGACAGAAACATCAATGATAAGAGAGTCATTGATCGGCAGCCTCCTGCACGCTCCGACAGGAATCCAACCGCGATCTCCTGGATCCTAGGTCAATGATCAACCACTGAGCCATGCCCGGCGGAGCTCAATTTTTTTTTTTTTAATCCTCACTCGAGGGTATTTTTTCCACTGCTTTTCAGAGAGAGTGGAAGGGAGAGAGAGAGAGAGCAACGTCGATCTGAAAGAGACACATCGATCGCCTCCTGCATGAGCCCTGACCAGGGCTGGGGATCGAACCTGCAACCGAGGTATGTGTCCTTGGAGGGAATCAACCCGGGACCCTTCAGCCTGCAGGCTGACACTCTAACCACTGAGCCACACCGGCCACGGCGGGGTTGGTTCTTTATACCTGGCACCAACCTGTCACTGGATGCTACCCCCAGGAAGGGGTCATGAACTCAGTGAAGTGACTTTCAGCAGCCTGCCCAATAGCTGAATAAGTCCTTTTGTCCTAAAGGGGTCCGAGGCACACATCACAACATCCAGTTCACCTACTTTCCCTGGAAAACAAGATGGAAAGAGTTAAGCCAGAGCAGTTCTCAGTAGAGAACCAGCAGTTTTTAAATTGCCAAAAAGAGCATGCTATTATCTCTCACTTCCTCCCATTTCAAGCACTGGATACTTATGGAATGATTCACCACTAAAAGAAGCATGAATTTCTCTGTGGAATTATTTCTCATGCCCTACATGGCACTTCTACATGCTCTTTGTGTTTACAGTCTTGATCAATAGAATAAACTGCCTCCAAACTGGTCATTTAAGAGATGTTTGTAATTAATAATGTACTTCTCCCTTAATACTGTTTCTTGGAAAGAGAAAGGAGAATTCCTGTTCTATGACAATCACATACTCTAGCCCTTTTCCAGAGGGTTGTAATAAAAAATCATTATAGTTTCTTGGGAGCCAGGAAATGGCCCTTTTCCCTAGCTTGCCTGATTCAATAGGACTATTAGACAAGAAGAAGAGGTGAGATCATATCTTGGCATCTCCAAATCAGACGTCTCATTACCAGCGATAGAAGTTGATGGGCTGTAGATCAGATGCTAAATACAACACTTAGAGTCAAATATCCTTGGCCTGAACTCCGCCTCTGCTGCTCTTAGCTTATGATACTGAACATTTCACTGAGTCTGAGCTCCAGTTTGCTTGACTAGTAAAATAGGACTAATATTACCTCCATCAAAGTGTCATAATGATGACACAGAAAGACACAACTTAAGGACTTTGTACACACATGCAAAGTCATCACCCCATCATGAAGTCATCCATCATTTTATTTCTCTGCACTGTCTTCATAATAAGCACATAAGCAACCTGAGACAGGTATTTTCTTATATCTCTAATTCAAACACATCACAAATCTTGCATGTGATAATAAAAAATCTACTTACTATGTGCCATGTACTATGGCAAGCACTTTCCGTGCATTACATAATTCAGTTCTTCACACAACTCTATAAAGTGGATTCTTGTATTATTTCCATTTGACAAAGGAAGAAGCTGAAGCTTGGAGAGGTCTGAGACATTCCTACCACCATACAATGAGTAAAAGCAAAGCCTTGCCAGCCCATCCCTCTGCTTCCTTTTCTCTCTCTCTCTTTTTTTTTTTTTTTTGGTTTGTTTCTTTTAGTATTATTCAAAAATTTATTGGGCGTTTAGGTCTTGTATTAATTTTATTGAATTCATTGGAGTGACATTGGTTAATAAAATGACATAGGTTTCAGGTATACAATTCTATAATACATCATCTGTATACTGTACTGTGTGTTCACTACCCAAAGTCTCCTTTCATCACCATTTATCCCCCCTCTGCCTTCTTCTACCTCCCTCCACCTCCTTTCCCCCTGATAATTACCATACTTTTGTCTCCTTGAGATAGAGAAGACAAGAAACCTGTTATCACCACTTCATTCAACACTGTACTGGGGGTCCTGGAGCTGGGCAGTGCAAAAAACTGGGCAATAGCACAGTAACAGGTATAAAATAAAAGGTCTGAGTATTTGAAAGGAAAAAATAAAACTGTAGCTCGGCCGGCCATGGCTCAGCGGTTGAGCATCAACCTAGGATCCAGGAGATCGTGGTTCGATTCCCAGCCAGGACACATGCCCGGGTTGCGGGCTCGATCCCCAGTCGGGGGCGTGCAGGAGGCAGCCGATCAATGATGGCTCTCTCATCATTGATGTTTCTCTCTCTCTCTCTTCCTCTCCCTTCCTCTCTCTGAAATCAATAAAGATATGTTTAAAAAATTAATTATTTAAAAAAAATAAAATTGTAAATCTTTCATTATTGTCTGATAACATGATAGTATATGCAGAAAGTCCAAAAGATTAAAGACTATTGGAATTTAACAAAGTCCTTAGATACAAAGTCAGTATACAAAAATCAATTGTAATTGTATATGCTAGAGTCAAATAAAATTAAATTTTTAAAATAGCATTTTAAAAAGCATCAATTACTTAGGAATAAATCCACTGAGTGCTGTGCAATACTCTGAAATGTTTTTTAAAATATTGGAAGAGATATGTCATAGTCATAGATAGGAAGATTCAATTGTAAAAATATAAAATTCTCCAAAACTGATCTAAAGATTCAAAACAATCCAAATCAAAACCCTAGCTGGACTTTTTTTTATCTTTATTGTTGAAAGTATTATAGATGTTCCCCTTTTCCCCCCACTGATCCCCTCCACCCGCATCCACCCCACCCAGGCCTTCTCCACACTATTGTCTGTGTCCCTGGGTTATGCATTTATACATACAGGTTCTTTGATTAATCTCTTCCCACCCACTCCCCCACCCCTGCCTTCCCTCTGAGGTTCCTCAGTCTGTTCCATACTTCTATGTCTCTGGATCTATTTTGTCAGTTTCTTTTGTTCATGAGAGTCCACATATGAGTGAGATCATGTGACCCTTGTCTTTCTCTGCCTGGCTTATTTCACTCAGCATAATACTCTCCAGTTCCACCCACGCTGTAGCAAAGGGTAAGAGATCCTTCTTTTTTACAGCTCCATAGTATTTCATGGTGTAAACATACCACACCAGCTGGATATTTTTTAAGAAACTTGACAGGCTGATTCAAATATTCAAAGAATCCATTTGATTTGTGCCTAAGATAACACACAGTGAATTAGAAAAAGGATGGTTTTTAGTCAGTGTTGCTGGGCCACTAGATATACATACATGAAATATTTGAATCCTAATCCTCTACCTTACACCATATGCAAAAATAAGTTCCAGATGTGCTGTAGATCTAAATGTGAACATTAAAACATTATGGCCTCCAAAAGAAACCATCAGAGAGTATTTTTATGATCTTTGGATGGAAAAAGGCTTATTAAACAGAATACAAAAAGCACTAACCATAAGTGTAACAGAATTGATAAATTGTACTCTATGAAAATTAAGAATGTCTATTCATCAAAGACATCATTAAGAAGTGAAAAGCAAAGCCCCATAGTGGAAGACGTTGTTTACAGTACATCTTACTGACAAAAGGCTCATATTCAGAATCAAGAGAACTTCCAAAGTCAATAAGAGAAAGACAGACAATCCAAAAGAAAAATTGGGCAAGGAATTTGAACCAGCACTTTGCAAAAGAAGATATCTGAAGAGTCAATAAACAGATCTAAAGGTGCTCGACTTCTTTAGTTGAAACACAAATTAAAACCACTTTGAGGACCACTACCACCTGCCATTATGGCTAGAAATAATAATGAATGAGAATACCAAGAACTGCCAAGGACAAGAAGCACGTGGAACACAACTCTCGTAAAACCACTTTGGAAAAACTGGTCAGCAGTTTCCACTAAAGATGATTACCATATGCCCCAGAAGTTCCACTGCGGGGTATGTACAAAAAGCAATGTGCAACTCTGTTCTCTGTAAGACACAAGAACGCTCATAGCAGCATTGTTAGGATTATGGACTTTTCATACAACGGATACCATAGAGCGCTGAGAGTGTACAAAGTATTGTTACATACAACAGGGATTAAGATCGTAAACAATGCTCAGCTAATACCAAAGACAGAGAAAGTACATTCTGTATGATTACATTAATATAAATTTTAGAAGCAGGCAAAACTACTCAATAGCTTAGAAGTCAGGATGGAGGTTACATTTGGGACTGTTGTACCTCGAGGTTATACCAGGGAGGCCTGTGATTTCCTGGTAATAATCTATTTCAGGTGCTGGGTACAACTACTCTCACTTTGTGGAAACTGACTGAGTTCTGCATTATGATCTGTGCACTTTTCTATATGTAGTTATACTTCAATAAAACATTTATTTTTAAAAAATTCCCAAAGCACTCCACAAAATTGAAGCATTCATTTTTCTTTGCCCACAACAAATGAGGAATCTCAGGAACTTCTAACTTAGATATGAAGCCTACTAAACCGTTGCCCATTCACAAATGACAGATGACCCAGGCTGCAATTTTCCTAAGGCTGATTTATTTGCAAGATTGAACTGCATCATTTATGAGTATTTTTCCCATTCTTTCTGGCATTTCTCTTTTGCCATCCTCTTAAGTCTGCATTTTGTTTTTGCTTCCCTTACATGGTTCTGATGCTGATGAGGCCAGACTTTGTTGGATCTCAGAAATCTATTTCCCACTTTTTAATTGCAATGGCAGGCATGGCACAATCACAGAAAGGCAATTTGCCATCCAAATCTACCAAGAACACACAAAAACTAATTGCTTAGATGCTAACCCATCTGTATTCTTTTAAAAGTGCAGCATGGTTTACTTTGACTCTTCATTCTCATTTTAAGTCCCATTGATGTTCATGAGTAATCTTAGTGTTCTGCAAAAAAACAAAAATTGAATTCCTGTTGCAAATGGGAATACTTGTTAGATATTTATTCCTTTATTTTTCATATTCCATTTTCAGGGTCAAAAACAGAATTAATTCAACTTCGCATTTTATTAAATGTTATGCTGATGTTCCAAATCCCCTGTGGCCCCAACTCTAATTCCTTTCCCACTTTTGATTAGTCTATTTCATCAGAACCACAGCAACTAAAATTGCCTCAGAACAAAGAAGAAAGAGTTAGAATTTAGTTATTGACTTTCCAAAGGGCATGGTAATGAATATATAAAACAATCAGATGGTAAGTAATCACTGGTACGAAATGAGCAATGCAAATAAACTTCCTTTTGGGGTTTTATTTATTTGTTTGTTTTCAATCCTCACCCAAGGATGTGTTTTTATTGATTTTAGAGAGAGAGAAAGGAAGGAGAGAGAGACAAAGAAAGATTGATGTGAGAGAGAAACATCGATTGCTTGCCTTTTGTATATGCCCCAACCGGGGATCAAACCCACAACCTGGTTATGTTCTCTTTCCTGGAATTGAACCCAAGACCCTCAATGCACTGAATGATGCTCCAACCAACTGAACCACCCAGGGCAGGGCCCTATTGGTTTTTTTTAACTTTCTCTGTGGTTAAGCTACAGTAAAGAACAGTGCCTAGCAATTATAATTTCTAATAAAAAATCTGGCCTAAGAAATATTTTATTACTTTCATTGAGCGATCTAAACTTGTCTCTATTTTTGATAGTTAATACAATTAATTCATAAGTGCACATCTGAGTCATCTTCTTTTAAAGATCATGTAATTCTACATTTTGTAATGTATTGAGAATGCAATTAAAGCATTATAAAATTATAGGTAAATAAAAATATAATGACATACCAACAATTGTGTTTGTTTTGATTTGTTTTGTTTTGTTTTAAATATATCTTTATTGATTTTAGAGAGAGGAAAGGAGAGGGAAAGAGAGAGATAGAAACATCAATGATGAGAGAGTCACTGATCAAGCCTGCAACCCGGGCATGTGCCCTGACCGGGAATTGAACCCCGATCGCCTGGATCGTAGGTCGATGCTCAACCGCTTAGCCATGCCCGGCCGGGCCCAACAATTGTTTTTATTACTGACAATTGGGTGGGGGAAAACTCTTGCAAATATGACCATTCCTTTGGGAATGACCATGACCCTAATGTAACATTTTTCTTCCTCTACATTAGTGATTTCCATGACAATTCTCCATCTGCTTCCTAATATTTTCACAGGCATTTAAAATTAAGTTTACATATGTCAATGTTTCCAAGATTATCTTTGTGTTTGCATAAACCATATGGCTCTTTGACAAAGCTGGTTATGCCAATAATATTAGAGAAATATTTAAATGTCATGTCTGTTTTGTAAGGAAAAAAATAGTGTAAAATCAAAATGAAGTTGGGATGGAAAGCACTATGTCTCCAAATTTATTCATAATCAATCCTTAAGCCAATGACTACAGACTTCTCTTTAGTTTCTAAATCAGAAAGTAATTTAAATTATAAAAAGAAAGTATTCTATACAGAATATACTTGAGTTTATCCAATAGCTAAAAGCTCTAGGAAATACACAAGGTTTTCAATGTAACTTTATACTAGCAGTCTTCATTACATGAATTACACTATTTTACTAAGGATCATGCAAAAGGGTAAGTAAGGGATCTCTTAAGAAAACAAAACATGTTAAGAGGCAACTTGGAGCTGTAAGTCTAACAAATTCGGAACTTCTTACTATCAAATCCTTGTTGTGATACTAGAGAACTGTTTCAGAAAGAATTTGATTCATAAAAAGTGTCATAAGTGTTTTTTAAAAAAATTCACCTGAGATTTATTCTTCAGTCATATGTGACAGAAAA
Source organism: Miniopterus schreibersii (assembly GCF_964146895.1). Classification (NCBI taxonomy): domain Eukaryota; kingdom Metazoa; phylum Chordata; class Mammalia; order Chiroptera; family Miniopteridae; genus Miniopterus; species Miniopterus schreibersii. The sequence continues at coordinate 160,138,586 of NC_138102.1, forward strand.
CTCTGGCCACATGCTCATACATAGAGGAAAAAACAATTGAACCCTTAACCCTTAACCCCTGAAACTTTGGTCTTAAGAAAATCATCTATAATAACAAATACATTTCCTACCCCCCAAAAAAGCCATTAATTTTAAGAAGACCTTCTTGAAGGTACAAAATTACTTTTAGATGATATTGTTAAATAAATTTGTTTCCTTTTTTTTTAGTAGGCTGGTCCATTTTGCATATGGAGAAGACATAAAGTATATGTCCTATGTCCTGAAATAGGCTGAAGAGCTTCCCTGTCATAATCCCTTCCACCATTCTAATTTACCCTTGTGCCCCAAATCTTCACTATTTTTTTCCTTTGGCTTCAGTCATTGAAATTCCCTGTGGAAATACTCACATCTGATAAAGGCAAGCCACAACCTCTGGACTCCGTTCATTTCCATTTCCACAGCAGAGTAGTGCTCTGAAAACACGTATGTTTTCAAAGGACAGAAGGGCAGTGTCCCTTTTGGGTCTCTATCTAGAAGAGCAGACTGGAGTGAGCAACTATAAATGAGGACTTTTGTTAAAGTTGAGGAGGGGAAAGGGATGTGACACACACATTAATTATCTGGTACAGGCCCACGCATGGAAGGACAAAGGCAAGTTCTCCTTATCTGCGTTTCTTCAGGGTTAGGCCTGCCCTGATGCAGCGGTACTTGACCTTGGAGGTCCTCTCCTGTCATGACCCAGAAAGACAGGGCTTACCTAAGAAGACAGGACCTCTTCAGAGAGTCAGGACAGTGGCACATGCCACCCCCAATGTAACCAACAGGACTTCAGGCCTACAGCCCAGAGTAGCTCTTGCTATTGCATTTTTTCATAAGGAAAAGAAATTAGTGCGTCGGTAATCCTGTCGGTTATCAATTCCCACTCTCCGTCCTACGTATGGGTTAGAAGGTATCTGCGTCAGCTCTTTAGAATGATCTAGAATAACTGTGACTGCAGAAATAGCACGCCTTTACCATACTAATATGAAAAAGGAGATAAAGAATGTAGACGGGATGGGAGAAAGGAAAGGAAAAAGAATTAAGAAGTTAGTAGTGAAGCTTTAATATCTGTTGTAGGTAGATACAGTTAAGTCCTCATTTAATATCATCAATAGGTTCTACGACCTTGAGGAAAACAGCATATAACAAAACTAATTTTACCCTAGGTTAATTGATATAAACAAGAGTTAAGTTCCTATGGCATCTCATCAATGATATAACGAAACAACCTTGAAGGAAATAATGTTATTTGAGGACCTGCTGTTGATAGATCTGTAAATATATAAAATATAATGTAAAATATAATAGTAGTCCATATTTATTGACTTATAACTATAAACCAGCACCCTGCTAAGTATTTTACATATGTATTTCTTATATCTCACAGCAATACTAGGGATTACGTATAATTATTCTGATTTAACAAACAAGGCAACTGAAGCTCTAAGACATTAAGTAGCCTGATTTACCTCGTATCAAAACAATCTGAATTACTTTATCTATATCTACATTGCATTTTTAGTTTGTACTATCCAAAGTTTAATGTTTATTTATTATCCTCTTGATCATTCTGTCCCCCAAATTGAGGGACAAATTAAAACAAAGTTGGTGTTTGTTTTTTTTCCTACAGCATCTTGCACAGAGCTGGGAAAAGCATAAATGTTTACAAATTCTAGCTTAAGAGTCCGTTAAATTAATTCATAAAAGGCCCTTTTATAAGCTGATTATAGTTTTGCATTGAAATACATGTCAGAATCATTATTTTTTTAGTGATTCCCATCACCTAAAAGTGCTGTGACTCTATCAGCTGTTTTGCCTATCGTGGCCAGGCTGATGATCACCACTGAGGCCAACCAAAGTCCGCAACGTGGGACCAGCTACTGTGTCACCTCAGTGTGTGGAGATGTACTGAGTGCACTGCTGGAACCCAATAAATGTCAAATAACAGCTTTAGAGCAGCATTATTAAATCTCTTTTGAAGCTCAGCATTCAGTTATGTGGGAATACAACAATTACTCTGGAAGGCATTTTAATCCATTCATCACATTTTAGAATTATCTAGAATGCTTTAGTATCAGCAAGAGGGCTTCAGGTCCTAGATAAAAATATTGCTGAAGAATCCTTGCTCCACTATCTACTAACTGTGTGACTGTATTAACTTTATTTTCTCATTTTCTGTATTCTTTTTTTTAAATATTTTTATTGATTTTAGAGAGGGGGGTGGAAAAACATGGATTTGTTGTTCCACTTATTTATGCATTCATTAGTTGCTTCTTGTACATGCACTGACTGGGGATTGAACCCAAAACCTTGGCATATTGCGACGATGATCTAACCAATTTAGCTACCTGGCCAGGACACTAGCTGTTTTCACTGAGCTCTGTTCTCTGGAAAACGGAGCAGTCCTAGAGTAAGCTAGGTCCCTCTCTGACTTCATGTCCTTTTCAGGTGGCCTGTTCATGCCCTCTCACACTGACTGTGGGAACTTACTGTGTTAGAACTTACTGTTCTAACACATCCCAAGGAAATCTGCTTGTTCCATTTACTGATGCGCAATATAGGGACACAGTGACCATCATTAACATGCCTGTTTCACAAAGCAAATGTCATGCTTAAAAAGTTAAGAATTTCTTACAGTTATAGCTATTAGTTACATAATAGCTGGTTCATATATTTTCTGTGCATCTGTAGCCTTGGTAACCACCCTCCCTGGGCCATACCCTATGAATATGCCCTCAACTGACTGTACCTCATGGGCTTCACCACAGGCATTAGGGCTGTTCCAGCTATTTTCATTAGATTACAAATGAGCTTAAATGCATCAGCCATTTTTGCACTAGTGTGAACTGCTTATCTTCATTCTTGTATCTCCTGGGATCTTCATACTGATTCATGGAAATCCCGTGTTCAATAAAGGTGGCCCACTGACATATTTGCTCCACACATGCAGTGTCCCTCCCGTCTAGCTTTTTGTTCTCAGCGTGTATGTGTTTCCTTTTTGTCATAACTTTTCATGTGATTCCCTTTTCTGAGCTCTTTCCCCTCCCCCAGCCCCGGAGCCTACTCTGTCCCCACTCCTGGCACTACCTGGGGGAAGGATGCCAGGCTCCCGCCTCCCTCTTGCACATTCTGATGCCAGGCACTGGCCCAACAAAAGAGCAAGGGCCAAAACAAAGAAAAGGCGGAGGGCTGCAGTCCAATAGGGCTGGGCAGGGCTGGGCAGGGCTGCAGTTGAAGCCCCTCGGGAGTTGCTTTGGCCCCAGGGCAGAGGGACAGGAGAGGCTGGGGCTTGAGTCCTGACGGCAGTGCAGCCATCACATCTGTGGGCAGCAGGCACCAGGGTGGGGGTGAGGTTCAGGCCCCAGGCCGAGCTCAGGGGCCAGGAGTGGCAGCAACAGAGCGGCCAGGCTGAGGGGCTGGATGTCGTGGGCTGCCCGGCCCGGCCGCTCCTCCACGGGGGAGTGTCGCTGGCGCTGAGGGCCTCCTCCTCGGTGAGCTGGAGCTTCCTGGGGAGGCTGAGCACAGCTGCAGCGCGGAGCAGGGCCTGGCAGCGCTCTCTGCGCCGCACTGTGCGGTCACAGGCACGGCGGGTGCTGGCCCGCACTATGGTGTCCTCCCCATCGGCACTCACCCAGAGGAAGCCTGCCTGAGTCCACAACACCAGCTCATCCAGGCACTTTCCGGTCAGTGAAACACAGTCAACACTGAAGTCCCCAAACAGGATTATGTCCTTGCTCTGCCAGTGCTGGGAGACATTCAGAAACACATCATACAGGGCCTCCAGCTCCAGCCTTTGGAGGGTGTGTAGGGGGACCAATACCAAGCTGGGGAGGACCTGGCTGGGAAAAGTGAACTGGGCCACAAAGGGCTCCCAGGCAAAGAGGTCATCCTTGTCATTGTACACGTAGTAATCCAGGACCTGCGTCTTATGTGACCAGTAGATGTACACGTACTCCTTCATGTATGTGCTGCGCCCCAGCAAGCGGCTGCTCAGGAAGCTGTAGGGCCTGGAGCCACCAAATTGGTTGAGTTCCTGAAGCAGGAAGGAGATGGCACTGCCAGAAGAGTCGACCATCTCCTACAGCACCATGATGTCACAGCAAGACAGGATCAGAACTGAGGTCTCCGTCACATGCTCCCTGGCCACCTTGGCAATCGACAGCTGCTGGGGGTTGAAGGCACAGATGTGAAAGGCATCCGCCACACCAACCAGGAGCAGGAGCAGGAGCAGGAGCAGAGCTGGGCAGTGCATGGCTGTGTTTGGGCTGCTGGGACCCTCTGGATGAATTCAGGTCGGCCCAGGGTGTGTTGCAGCTAGGCTTGGTTCTGCGCAGATCAGATCGTCTACACACCTGCCTCCGCTGTAAGGGGATCGAGACACACCACAAACTGCAGCAGCTGCCTATGAATTACAGAGAGAAACAGAGCGGCAGCAGCCTGTTAATGTGGTTGCCTGTGCCCAGGGCAGCAAGGAGAAGCTGGAGCCTAAGTGCAAACCTGGAGCTGCATTCTCCCAGGCCTGGTGCTCAGCTCCCCTTCCAGGACTTCTCCAGATAGCATCTATGGGGATGAATTTTTCTGGGGATGAATTGAGACAAAAAGGCTCATTTTCTGTATTTTTGATGCTCCAGCATCTATGGCCTCACTGAAAGAGGAATGACTGCCCCTCCCAGGGCTACCAGTTCAAGTGCACGTTTCATACGTAAACTAACTAATCCAGAGCCCATACTAACCCCTCTATCTGTCTCTCACACTCCAGGAGGCAATAATCTTCTGCCCTAATCATCCCAAGAACAGGTCACCAGAAAACCAGGGATTAGTCCTGGTGCCCCACAGCCCACTGAAATTATTCAAACCACCCAATCCTAAACCTGCTTACCCTGTCTCTCCCATTTCTTCCCATCGACACCACAATAAAGGCTCTTGTCCATGCTTTCCTCCTGCTCTTTCTGCCTCCCGATCAATCCTGATACTTCCCTATGTGGCCCTGTGTGATGTAACAAGTCTCTTGTTTCTAGGGGACTGTAAACAACATCTTCCTTTTCATGACAGTCATTTGCATGTATGCACATCTTATCACACCTGAATAAAACAAATCTCAGGTACATTTTAAAACTGTGACCTTGGAGGAGTTTCTAAGCCTCCCTATGACTCAAGCTCCTCATGTTTACAATAAAAGTAATAATATTACCTGCCTCAAAAATCTGTTACAATATTTGAGTATTAATACATAGAAAACATTGTGACCAGTATTCGCTCTATAAGGCACATTTGATGGTTGTTAACTATTATCACTGTAATGAATGCTTAGCTCTAAAAATAATTGATTCTAAACCAGTATATTTTATAAATTCTGGATTACTTTTAATTTTTTTAAAATATGTTTTTATTGATTTCAAAGAAGAAGGGAGACGGAGAGAGAGAGAGAAACATCAGTGGTGAGAGTCATCGAAAGTCTTGCATGTGCCCTGACCCAGAATCAAACTGTGACCTCCAGGTTCATGGGTAAAAGCTCAACCACTGAGCCATGCCGGCTGGACAAGGGTTGCTTTTAGTTTTAACATTCAAGGATTTAGCATCACAGGTTTAACTACATGTGAAAAATATAAAACGTCATGGCATCTTAGTAAATGTCTAATTTTGCAAAAGAAGAAATTAAATTGAGCGCAAGGGGAATGTGACTTTAGTGACTGGCCCTGGACAGTGGCCCAAAATCTCTAGTTTGACATGGCTTTCTACAGTCCAATTGCTGCAGTTATTCTTGTTAAATAATAAAACTTACTTTGATTCTGTGTGGAAAATGCCCTTCCAGATGCCCACCCCCTAACAGAGTTGGCTGATAATGTAAGAGAAGATAAACAAATCTTAGGAAAAAAGATGGTTGGAAGCCAGAAAATGCACGTTTGGGGTAAAATAAATGATAAAATGTTGAATTCAGCAAAAGTCAGAATATATGATGTAAAGTTCACCATAAGCTCTATACAAAAACAAGAAAAAGCAATTTTTTAGACCATTTTAAGAAGCTTTCCAACCAATATAAAAAATTGTTTATTTATGAAACATCAAACTGTACTGAAAATAAAAAGGAGTCAACTTATAAAATAAGGAGATGCATCAAAAAACAGATGACCCTTGGAATACATGTGATTAGAGAAAAAAGCCAGATGCTTATTTTAAAAAGAGAGAGTTCAGTGAAGCAATAAAGAACAAAGGAATAGGCTGACTTTTGCTGTGAATAAAGGTAGGTTTAAATGTTAAAACATATTCCCCCCCAGAATATGAAGTAAACATGAGATACAGCCTTAACTGAACATGTTGCTATGGAAGCATTTTCTCCAGTGCCAAAGAACACATTAACTTATATATACTCACAGCACACACACACACACACACACACACACACACACACACAATCATGAAATGAGAATAATGATAGTGGCTTTCCAACTCCTTGTTTAAAGAGCTTGAAGGTATCACCTGATTTTAATATCAAGTAAAAAGCTAAACAGACTGAAAAATCAACAACTCTTCTTGGATCCATAAGAGAGGAGAGGACTCAGGGCAAACCTGTTCCAAGGTTGCAGAGACAGTCAGGCAGATGCAGGGCGTCATGGCTTACCCGAGCAGAAACTGTCATGGGAATGGGTGCGGGGTAGAAAAACTGGAACTATAAATGACAAAATTGCTAGAGTCTCAGTATGGATAAGTCTGAGAGTCAAGAAGTTCAGGAGAACTCAGTCATAGAGTGGCCCCCACAACATTGTGAGATTTACCTCCAGGAGCTCAACTAGAATCTCACAATTAATATGGGAGGAAAATCTCCTGCTTCCTGCAGAGGAAGAGGAACTATTTTTAAGTGCATGAGTGCATTCTGTTCTTCTTAATAAGGCCTGTCCTCAGGGAAAATTAGTTAACCAGAGCATAACCTGCTAGGGAATTATCAGAACCTAACCCTAAGGAAGATACTACTTAACTGTGGCTGGCTCTGGCTTCCATGTAGGAAAAGGAAAATGCCCAACTGAAGCCCACTCTAGCCATGCTGTCCCACCTAAAAGGGTGTGGGGGACTGAGAAATGCCTGTGAAGTTCACTGTCCAGAGGCGTAGGCACTAAAAGACTGACACCACTGCCCGCCACTTCACCACCACGTTACTAAAGGCCTATGTATAACAGTTCCTATTTTCTGGTACACCATGTCCAGCTATCAAAAAAAACAAAAAAAATAGAAGGCATGCCAAAAGGTAAAAAAACACAATTTGAAGAAACAGAGCTATCATCAGAACCTTACATGGCAGGGATGTTGGAAATACCAGACTGGGAATTTAAAACAACTATGATTAATATTCCAAGTGTCCTAATGGATAAAATAGACAGCATGCAAGAAAAGACAGGCAGGCAGAGTAAGGGAAGAGATGGAAATCTTAAGAAAGAACCTAAATGAAATTATAGAGGTAAAAAAAAATGTAACAGAAATGAAGCATGCCTTTGATGAGCTTACTAGTAGACTGCACTTAGCTGAGCAAAGACTCTCTGAGCTAGAGGATATATCAGTAGAATCCTAGAAAACCAAAAAGCAAAGAGAGTAAAGACTGAAACTAAAACAGAACAGAATATCCAAGGATTGCAGGATAATTACAAAAACTTTAACGTACACGTAATGGGTATACCAGAAAGGGAGAAAGAAAAAAAGGAACAGAAGAAATATCTGAAACAATAATGAACGAGAATTTCCCAAAATTAATGTTGGTCACCAAACCACATAACAGGGAGCTCAGAAAACACCAAGAGCAGGATAAATGTCCCCCCAAAAACCTACACGTAGTCATGGCATTTTCAAATTACAGAAAATCAATAAAGAAAAAAATTTTAAAGCCAGGGGGAGGGAACTTCTTGCTTATAGAGGAACAAAGATAAGAATTACATCCAACTTCTCAAAAACCATGCAAGCAAGAAGAGTCAAGTGAAATATTTAAAGTGTTGAGAGAGAAAAAAACCATCAACTTAGAATTCTGTACCTTGTGAAATTATGCTTCAAAAGTGAAGGAGAAATAAAAACTTTTCAGACAAACAAATACTGAGGGAATTTTTTGCCAGTAGACCTGTTTTGCAAGAAATGTTCAAAGAAATTCTTTGGAAAGAAGGAAAATAATTTCAGTTTGAAATCCAGATCTACATTGAAGAAGGAATAAATGAAAGTAAAATAAAAGCTTATATTTTTTATTCTTAATTGGTCTAATTGATAATGGTTCGTTCAAGATAATAATTGCAATGAGCGATTCAATTATATATACTATGTATATGTTTTATAATATATGTTTATGTATGATTATATATAAGTGAAATGAATGACAGCAATGATACAAGGGATGGTAGGAAGAAATTAGGATTCTTTTCTTAATATAAGGTAATTACACTACACTTGAATTAGTATAGTGTTATTTGAAAGTGAACTTTAATTAGTTATAAATGTATACTGCAAACTCTAGGGCAACCACTTACAAAAAAAAGTAAAAAAGTAAAAAAAAAAAAAAAAAAAAAAAAGAGGTATAACTGTAATGCTAAGAAAGGATAGAAAATGGAATCATATAAAATGCTCAGTCATAACCACAAAAGGCAGAAAAAGAGTGGAAGACAAAAAACAAGGGCAACGTATTTTCACACCAATAATATCTAGTTTCCAGTTTTCCCATATTGAATCAATGATATTAATTAGTTTTAAGGAGTCAACTTTAACTTTTAGGTTATATTTGAATACAACTAAGATAATCAGCTTTACTTTCAGGGAAATTAATTTTTTAAATCCTAAAATCTTTCTTTTTCCTATTAACACAGAATTTAAGATATGAGCATAAAATATTACCATAACATAAGATAGAAAGGATGCAGGTTATGACATCAAAGCAGCTCTCTTGTGCAAAGAAAAGGTAATAAAAGGTCCAGTAGCTAACAGAAGGTAGAAAGAATTGGAAAGTTAAGGACTAGGGAAATACGTTAGTTGGGGCCCCAGGAAAGAAATCAGGGCCCACGTCCCACCCTCCTGGGCCACAACTTGATAGAAATCCTGGAGAGGAAGGACCCAAACAATGGAAGAAAAATCCAAGAACATCCAGACTACAGCTCTCTTGCCCCCCACGCTGATGAGCAAAAGATAGCACTTCTAGTTGCCCACAGGTAGTTGTGTAAGGCACACAGGAAATCCTAAAAGTTGCAAATGCTTTGGTGGGAAAGCACAGAAATTCTGCGAAGAACAATGGACTAAAGAATAATTTTATTTTTTTAATATAATAATGACTCTTCTACAAATAGCAAGTGAACACTCAAAGATTGTACTTCACTCATTAATCCATGAGGAGACTAGTAAGATAGTACAACTGGTTCAAAGGCAAATGCTACAATAGAAATAGATGCAAAATGGATCTGTCCAAAGGGCAATTAAGTATTGCATCCCACTGGTTATAATTAATTTGAATTTCTGTAATCAAAAATCATTTGCATCATTACTATTCTATAATTTACAGAATTGTAAAGTACCTCACAGACAATGAAAGGGACAGATCCCCATAGAATCAGATAACCATTAGAGTATGCTAGACTATGCCTTGCTTTTCATTAGAGAACCCAGTAATCTTTTGGTCCGATTCAAAGTCTTTCACAATGACTGGAAGAGGTCTGAGATCTGAAGAAGAAAGCAAGAGCCTGCAGAGACCTCAACTCCAGAGGAACTCTAGAAGATGCCGTGGACAGGATCCAACCAGCCCACCACGAGGAGCACCAAGCTCATCAAGATATTAAGCATGTGCTTTAATCTAGACACCATCTTGGAAAGTCGAAATGAGGAACAACCCCCTAAGAGGGAGAAAGAGCTGGAAAGGTTAAAGGTTAACCTTTTCATGAATATTAATAGAAAGAGATTATCTTAAAGAAATTTTAAAAACTGTTTTTCTTTTAATTGACCAGTTTAAGGGGTTTTTTTCATCTCATACCAGTCAAAGCAAAAGCAATATGAGGTCACTTACAAAAAACGTTACTTTTTTTGGTTTGGACATCTGTGTAAATTTTAATTCCATCATATCAAATGAGCTTTTCATAAATTTTGGACACATTCTCACACCCAAAATTACTAATAATCTTTTCTAGTTACAATATTTCAATGGGGCAAAGCCTCCTGACCATCAAAGAAATAAGTCTCAAAGAACTCCATATCAGAAACGCACAAAAATTTGCAAAAGAGAAAAAATAATGTCATTCATGATTTCAAGAAAGAATCTAATTAAAAAATATTTTCTCTCCAGTCTTACACCTTCTGCTTCATAATTATCTCCCTCGGCATCTCCAGCTTTCCTGTTAAAGATGCCTCAGCTGAAGCATGATACTCAGAAAGCTCCGGAAGGTCTGGAGGTCGTTGGTTTTTATTGTTGTTGTTGTTGTTTTGTTTGTTTGTTTGTTTGTTTATTTTAATCCTCACCAAGGATATTTTTTCCATTGATTTTTAGAGAGAGTGGAAGGGAGGGAGAGTGAGAAGAGAGAGAAATAGCAAGAGGAGAGATCCAGAGAGAAACATCGATGTGAGAGAGACACATCAATCAGTTGCCTCCCACTAGGAATCCCAACTGGGCTGGGGATTGAAACTGCAACCCAGGTATGTGCCCTTGACCAGGAATCGAACTGGCAACCCTTCGAACCCCAACCACTGAGCCACACTGGCCAGCGCTGGAGGTCATTGTTTTAACTACTTTAACCTGACACAATATACCAAGGAAGTAAGCATGATTCACTTTAGGACTAAAGAGTCAAGTAATAAATGGCACAGTTAAGGTGTCACAGCAACAAAGTAATATAACATGCCCATGCCATGCCTTTATTTAATGTGGAAGAGTTTACTTTGATAGATCTATAAATGACTGTGGTCTGCTATTTATACCAGCATTGGAGATCTAAGGTCACTTACATTTTCTTTTAATTTATTAAATTCCACGAGGGGAAATATATTATCTAGCAGAATTTCTAAACTCGAGATTTACAGAAGGGTTTGGGATATATTCCTTTAAATGTTAGAAAATAATCTCCACATTCCTTATGAGCTTTTTAAGTTTGATTCTTCCCCTCCAGGAAATATAGCCAGCATAGGCATTAGGCCAGGCCTCCCAGTCACAGTAAATTGGAGCAATAAAACAATTACTTAAACGGCAAGTTAAAAAGTCAGTTTAATTTGTAAGTACCTCATCTTTCTGTATGTTAAGGTTCTGTTTTCAGAGTTCCAAAGGAAAAAAACAACTACTATATCTAGAAGCTAGTACTGTGTGCACAAAAGGAAATGCCCAGATAAAAGACTGACAGGCGCTTAAGCCAAGTGAAACCAGTATTGCCCCAATTCTGCCTCTTGCTGCAAAAAGCTCCTATTAGTTTCATGCCATCCAAACTATGATTTCACATTTCAAAACAAAGCTGTGCGTGATTAGATCCAAGATAGGAAAAGAGATGGAACTACTAGATATGTAGCAAGCAACAACATCAAAGCATTCCCAAATCCTTTTCTGCCCCATTTAATTATTTACTCATTCATTTTTTAAAAGTACTTACTGATGATGTGCCTGATATAAGAATGCTGTGGAAGCCCAGCCAGTGTGGCTCAGCGGTTGAATGTCAACCGATGAACCAGGAGGTCACTGTTTGATTCCCAGTCAGGGTACATGCCAGGGTTTCGGGCTCCATCCCCAGCAGGGGACCTGCAGGAGGCAGTTCATCGATGACTCTCATCATTGATGTTTCTATCTCTCTCCCTCTTCCTTCCTCTCTCTGAAATCAATAAAAGCATATTAAAAAAAAAAAGAATGCTGTGGAATGTGCTGGTGTTGGTTGGAAACTTCAGGACATCCCCTATGAAATGTGAAACTGCCCCACACATCAGGCAAGGAGGAATGGAGGAAAGAGGCAGACCACTCCAGACTGGTAGGCAGCAAGTTTGACAAGTAAAGGAATTTACTTATGTGGCTTGTGTTCTGGGCAGCTGCAAGATCAGTAGATCTCTGCACCCTCCTGCCAGCATTTTAAAAATTTATAGAGAGGCCTTAACAGGGTTCAGTCGTACAGTCCATCTGGTCTCAAAAACATATTACTCTCTCAAGGCTATGACCTTGAAAACTGCTCCTAGTGTGAGACCGGTGGGGCAGGGTATACATTCCAAGGACAGGAGAGGGATGAGGAGCCTCGGATTCCCAGATTCTGCTCAAGGGTCAACCAGCAGTCACATCCAGTCAACAACCTCCTCCAACAATTGGACATGTAATAAAAGTTTAAAAATGGGGGGGGGGGGTGTCCACATTCCCAAGGTTACTTAAGGTTCAACATGGCTAAAAAATAAGTAAACAACTTCAATATGCTGTTATAAATTCTTAGACAGAGATAATAAGCACAGGGCTTTTCCTAAGCAATTTTGGTGGAAGGAGGGGAATCATGGAGGTTTTCTGGAGGAGCAACTCTAAATAGGGATCTGAAGAGCAGACTTTTTACTCACTGATCAATAGATTAAAAACCCATGAACTTTGACCTCAACAAAGGTATATCCAGGCAAAGTATCTGGTGTAAAAACTGTGCTATGCTAACTTCAGCAAGAAAGAAAAACACAAAAACTGCATTTCCAAATTTAGTCAGCTAAGGACATTGAGTCAGGCCACTTAAAACAAGCACAAAGTTTAATCATTCCAAGGGGCTGAGTATTGTGTCTTTTATCTACTAATCTAAAATTGAATTCCCTGTTTAGCTTTGACATAAAGACTATTAATAGGCATTTTTTTAAAAAAAGAAGAAGAAAAGAAAACTAAAAGTCTTAAACCCGGGGCACATTTCCTAAACCAAAAGCAATGAGAAGAAAGCGACATCTAATGGTTGGTTACTTCAAAACAAGTCCAGTTGCTCTCCAAAACTCAAGGGACTAGGAGAGAAAGACTTTGACATAAACTATCAAAGACAGCCTCAAAAGTCATCCTGAAAAGTCAAAAATGTCATCCAGCCATCTGGGAAGTGAGCTCAATGCCTTCAATCTCATGTGCTGAGCCCTCAGAGGGTTTGATCAAAAGGGATTCCAGAGATTAACTACAAACAACTTAAACACTTTAAGACTCCTCATAAGATTTTTTTCCCTCTTGTGAAAAAATAATAATAAACACTTATGTACTACAAACATGTACCAGACCCTCTTCTAAGTGCCTCATATACATTAACTCATCTAAAGATTTTTTTACACAATCTACAACATTGACGCAAATGAATAAACCATAAATTCTGGTGGAACCTTTAAGGTCAAAATAGGAATAAATTAATGTTGTTCAAAGACAAGAATATTAAATGGATTTAAGTACTCCTTAGAAGAGAACCACAGAAGAACTTGAGACGTCATAGTTTGTATTTTGGTCCTCAAGAGTTGTTGAAAAATCTACCCCATGAGAGGAAATGCAGGGCTTTTATTTATTCTTAATTCTTTCTTTCTGTTCTTTGCTTTCTTATCATGCTCATCTGTGAAAAGTATTTTTTCCAAACTTCTTTATTCCATCACTGAATTTTACCAGTACTTTCTTTATAAGATTATCAAAAAGTTTATCTCCGAATATCATTCCTCCAATTCTAGAAACAGTTGCCAGGCGAATGGTAGTAGTTGATTAGTAGGGAGATAGCCAGGCCAACACCAAGAAGGCATATATGACTCACAATGCATGTTTAGTCTATAGCAAAATGTCTTCATATGAAAATTAGACTGTAAGCATTGTTCTACTAACAGGAAATTTTTAAAATATGTTTATCACCTTAACTAGCTAAATATCAATCACCAAACATAAACTGCTCCTAAATCCAAATGTAGTTTTATTTCTCATAAAAGTAGTAGATATCGCATTTGTCCTCACCTACAGTTTTACCAACCAATGAATTACATGTGGTCACTAGCCTACACATATATTCAGTTTGAGAGACAGCCTCAGGCTATAAGCTCATTACAGAACATTTTTTGGCAATAGCCATTCCTTTGCAACTAATAAAAATGACATTAACTTCATTAATTTATCTCTTAAGGACTCATAATTCGCTCTGAAACATCTTCTGTTGTTGTGCATACCATCCTCACACTCAAAGGCTGCACAGCTACCGATTGGCAATGACTGGTCTCCTGACTTTTTAATTTATCTTTGCCACATGTGAAAGCTTTTACTCTCTTTTGTAGTGGTCAGAACTGAAAAATATAGATTACATAACTTCACCAAAATGCACAAAACCCTTTGCTTACGTTTTTTCAATCAAGAAAAGATTCTTTTAGGAAACAAAATTCTACATGACCCAATTATTTTCCTTAAAAATTGAATATTTTTCTCAAAATATGTTAAGACCGTCCATTAACCAATCTGGTAATCCCCAGCTCCTTCCAAATTTCTTAAAGGAGCTGGTCATTTTGCAATCCTCGAAGGGGTGCATATTTTAGACATAACACAGAAGAAGTTTGGAGAGTTCATTGGGTCCACTGCTGAACAGAATAAGCTCTGACCCATATTATTTATTTTTTTTAAAATATATCTTTATTGATTTCAGAGAGAGGAAAGGAGAGGGAGAGAGAGAGAGATAGAAACACCAATGATGAGAGAGTCATTGATCGGCTGCAGCCCACAACCCAGGCATGTGCCCTGACCAGGAATCGAACCCCGATCGCCTGGATCCTAGGTCGATGCTCAACCGCTGAGCCACGCCCGGCCGGGCTGACCCATATTATTGTCACTTCCAAGTGCCTAAGCAGGAAGATTTTTTAGTTATTTCTCTCAAAAAGGAAGAACTGGAAGCGAAAAAGAATATCGGTAGCTTTTCTTACACACCTGTTAGGAAGAAATGTTTCAGTCAAGCTTCTGACTGGAAAAAAATGGCATGCTCCTAGCAACAAAAATTCAATGATGAACGTTACCAAATTCTCCCTTCCTAGAATCCCCAAACTCCTTCGCAGTTCCAGACCCTGGAATATGTCTCTGTTTCTTCCCACATAAGGTTCTCTTCACCTTTCCTCAGGAAGCTCCATCTCCCAGCCTTCAAGCATTGTTTCAGTGTCCAAAAGAGTCCCTTGCGCGCGGCCGGGCGTGGCTCAGCGGTTGAGCATCGGCCTAGGATCCAGGAGATCAAGGTTCAATTCCCGGTCAGGGCACATGCCCGGGTTGGGGGCTCCATCCCCAGCAGAGGGTGTGCAGGAGGCAGCCAATCAATGACTCGCTCTTCATTGGTGTTTCTATCTCTCTCTCTCCCTCTTCCTTCCTCTCTCTGAAATCAATAAAGACATATAATAATAATAATAATAATAATAAATAAAAGAGTGCCTTGCATAGAGTAGGCCCTCGATAAATGTTTCTTGAGTTAATTGATTATAAGCATAGTTTCTCTAGCTACAATCAACCTTTAAATGAAGTAATTTCAATTTCACGATTATATTTCTGGAGATGTGGAGAGAAGCAATACTGTTTAACCAGACTAACAACTGTGCCAGGCCTTAAGTCAGAGAAAAAGGTAATGAGAGTGGCTAAGACAATTTCTGCCAAGACACTATCTAGTTAGGTCAGAAAAGAATTAAACAGGGCAATAACTTGCCTGGTCATAAGAGGCCTTGGTTTGCACAACTGGGAAACAAATCCTTGGTCTAGATGACTTCTGAAACACTGACATGACTTTTTCACAAAGTGTAGGATAAAAACAAGTGGCTGTAGAAGCCAGGAAGCTTTATGGTATAAGCAAGAAGGAAATCTAATTCACCAGAAATTCAGAGTGTAAATGCTTCTCGTGGGAAAAGAACTCTAAAAGACTAATTCCCAAGGATTTTCTCTTTGTGCAGCATGACATGAAAGAAGAGGTAAACAGAGAAGTGTGGCAGTAAGGAAATTCTGTAAATGAAAAGAAAAGAAAAAAAGCAACAAGGGGCTTCTTAGTTGCTGCCATAGCAGTAAGTTTTCAGAAGACAGAAATGCTTCTCAAACTATCTGTGGTAAACAACCAGGTTTGTTTTTTATTTTTTTTATTTCCAATCTGTGGCTAACTGATCTCTGATCTTTGTAAAGGGAGAGAGAGACATCATGACACTTCATCCCTAAAGTATGGAAAGAAAGTAAGGACTATCTTGAATGGAATATCACCTAGTTGCTGAGCCCTGGTCTAGAGAATTTTTAAAGAAATTTTGCAAAAGCCCACTAGTAATGAATACACCATGAAAAACCTACTTGCAAACTAACAAGCTAGCCTGCTAGAGTTTTATAGATGCTGGAGTAAGACCTGAGATTCCTGGGTCAGATAAAAAGGGCAAGTCATTCCTCACTACACGAGCAGTAGCCAGAGCCTCAGCGGTTGAGCCAGCTCCTGCAAGCCCCAAACCCACGGAGCAACGCAAAGGAAGCCAGATGATATCTGCATCCACACTGGGTAGTGTTCCAGCCAAGAAAACTTGAATTTAGGAATTTGTAATGGGAAATAAGCAGGCCTGCCTTTGCCCTGGAAAGAGACATTACCCTTATTTTTCTGTATAGTAAGCATGCTTACCCTTTGCTCTAGAGAGAAACACTATGCTTATCTGCCAGGGAATATGATTAGGTCCCTACTGCTGCTTAAACAAATGACCACGAACTCAGTGGCTTAACCAATACGTTTATTATCTTGCAGTTCTGGTGGTCAGAAGTTCAAATGGACTACAATCGAGGTGTTAGCTGCTTTCCTTCTAGGAGAATCCATTTCCTTTGCTTTTCCACCAGAATTCCTGGGTTCGTGGCCCCTTTCTTCCATCTTCAGAATTATCAAGAGCAAGCTGAGTCCTCATATTGCTGCACCCTGATCACCTTTTCTGCTTCTCTCTTCCACTTTAAAGGACTCTTCTCCATCAACCGGATAATCTAAGATAACCTGGTTATTTTAAGGTCTTTTAACTTCTTAGCATTCTTAATTCCATCTGCATTAATTCCCATTTACCCTGTAAGGTAACAAATTCAAAGGTTCCTGGAATTAAGACAAGGACATCTGTAGAGGGGCCATTATTCTGCCTCCGTCACAAAACTAAAAGAAAACCTGTTCTTTGCTCCAGAGGGAGACAATCTCTATCTTCCAAGGCTGTTAGCTATAGAAACATCCTTGAGAAGATATTCTAGAATGAAGGGCAGTCAGTGCTTTCCTTTACAAGACAGGTAGAAATAGGGGACACTCAAGGACAATTGTCCCCCAATACCTATCACAACCTCCTACCCTTATATATTTGCATAAAACTGAGTAAAGATTTTTAATTGCTTTAAATTATATATTTTTTCTCATACTGTTGTTTCTGTTTTATTTTTAAATATTACAAATGACAGAATCACAAGGCTACATTGGTTTATAGGGTTTAAAAGGCTAGATAATTCCATGTACCTCTAGAAACTGAAATTATAACTAGACCTTTTTAGCAGAAGTTTCTTAGTTTAATCAGGGACTAAGATTTCATCAACCATCATCAACTTGCAGAAATCAATGAACGCTTACAGAAAACAAAGCAGTTTAAATAGCCCACAAAGTTGGTTCGCTGATATTTCATCTCAGTGCTAAAGAGTTTTCCATGTCAGGAAATTCTCCATACTTAACCTTAAATTTTACTGTTTGCAGCTTTAATTCATCTCCTCTTAAAATGTCCTCAGGGATATCTGTTTCACATGATTCTTCATGTCTTCCAGAAGGGACAAAAATAAAAGCCTCTCATGATACTCCTTCTGAATAAATTGTTCTGAAAGAAATTTACCCTCTTGTTCTGCACCAAAGCCATCAAGAAGATTCATTAGTAAATTTTAATTTTCCAATGAACACAAATTCCATCTTAAGTTATTCTCGGGGCATGTGGCAGTAGAGGGTCTTATTCTAACAAAACTGGTATACATGACTACCATTTCCCAAAAGGTTGAAACAAAGTGGCCTGATGAATGTGCACTTTTTTCTAAAAACACAAAAGCACCCCATGGGCAAGCAGTGGCACTATGCGGGCTCTGTGAGCATGGGGATTGTCTCAACTCCCATTCAGTGTAGCTACCTGGAGAGGCTCATGGCACCTCAGCAAACAGAAGCCAGAGGTGGACCATCAGCCTGCAAATGCAGAGAGCGTGAGCAAGCGCATTCAACTGAACAGGAGAAGCACAGGTGAGAAATCCCCAGCCATGGAAGGAAATGGGTGTCCACCGAGTAAAAGAAAGCACCACAGGAGAGAAACAGTTCATTCTGAATACAAATCCCCTTCTGTAAGAGGAGATGTCAAGCAAGAAACTTCTTGCCTCTTTCCCCATCTCTCTTCTCTCCTTGTTTCAACTGCCAGGGTCAATAACATTGATTGGAAAGATGGAAAGAGTGAAGAAAGCACATAGGCCATGTACTACCACAGAGGGATTGGAAAGTCCCAAAGGAATGTTGGTCCTCAAATTTTTCTCTCATATTTTCAGACCCCACCCCCATGCTTAAATGGCTTCTGCACAACCCCAAAATCTATTTCACACACACACACACACACACAGAGAAATTATGAATTATAATGTTCCTTCAATCTCTAAAATTTGGTAAATTTTGACATTAGTTTTTATGGGTTGATCTTTACTGGCATTTAGAAACTCATAAAATCAGGTAAATTAAAACCTAGGGCAGAAATATAAAAAGCAATTAAGCCTAACAAGGCAAAGAAGACCAAAAGGTAAAGAGGAACGGGGCAAGATAAATGAAAACAGATTGGAGCAGACAAAGGGGCCAGACTTCCAAGGACAACGAAGTTTAACCTAATTGATACCTCATGAGAAAGTCAATGAAAGCAAGACGGCTGACAGGTGGCGGGAGTCACTGCCTCCAGCATCTATCTGGCACCACTGAGGTGATGGTAAGTGTTGTGCCTTCCTGGAATGTGTATAAGGAAAATCAGGCTCTCAAGTTTAAAAGCTAGGAAGCCAAGGAAACTGCTGCGATGGGAGATTTACAAAACATCATAAAGAGAGTCAGACCCAGAATGGACCTTGAATCCAAAGATCACAATGAAGTAATGGGACTAAATTAACAGAAGCCAGAACACAAGTAGAAACCAAAAGTTGGCCAAAATCACTAAGTCCAAGCAGATCAGCCACCAAGATAACTCTAAAACCCAGATAAATAAGCAGCAGTCTTTCAAGGCAGGCACACTTGCCCTGGAGGTGTGCAAAGATTTTAGAATGGGTACTAAGTTACAGATAGCTTTTAAAAATCAATGTTCAGGTCCTTTACCTTTATAGGTACTTTTTCCTTTAAGTGGTATGACTGATAATGTGGTCTCCTCCTTACAGTCATTTTTTTCCCATTTGCAAAAGAAAGATCTACCTCTCACCCATCTCAAACCTTAAAATGGTCCAAGACCAAAGAGGCAAGTTGATAATTCCTTTAATCAAGGCCCCATAAACAGTGTCACACATATATTTCTCAATGGATCTTATTGAGAGGTGCATTTCTTATATATTTTTACTTTTTTAAAATAGTTATCAAATGTTTTAATATATCTGTACCATTTCAAACAACAGCAGATTATCAATCATCATAGTGATAATTCAACACCAAAGAAACATTTCAAGATAATAACTTTAATGTCAAAGAAAAATAAATGTAACTTTTAACTTCAATTGAAGTACACATTTTTTGTTGCTATTGTAGTTAAGCTTATGAGGGTGAATTTATTAGTCAGGGTTCTCAAGAGAAACAGGAACAATAGGAGATAGATTTGTTTTAAGGAATTGGCTATGTGATTGTGGAGACTGGCAAGTTTGAAATCTGTTGGGGAGTCTGGTAGGCTAGAAACTCAGGTAAGAGTAATGTTGCAGTCTTTAGGCAGAATTTCACCTTCAGGAAACCTCAATTATTGCTCTTAGGGCCTTCAACTGATTGGAGAAATTGCAACATTACCAAGGGTAATATTTAAAGATGTTAACCATATCTATAAAAAACCTTCACACTAACACCTAGATTAGTGTTTAATTGATTAACTGAGTACTATAGCCTAGCCAAGTTGACAGAAAATGAACCATAGCAGCCTGCGAACAACAGAAGTGCAAAAATATGTTACATTCGGATAAAATTCTGTAAGAGACGTGGAATGAAAATACAATTTAAAAAAAAAAAAAAAAAGAAATAATGCAATTTTTTAACATCATGAACATCAAATATTTTTTAAAAGAGTATTTTTAAGTATATATTACATATTTTGTAAAATTTTTAACTTATATTAAAAAAATCAATAACAACATAAAAGCATGCAAACATATAAATATTGATTATTAATATTCCAGCAAAATGTTTGAAGACAAGTTCTAGGGCAACAGTGTAGTTGTTAAAATTATGAAGTCAATCAGGTTTATTATACACACATACTATCTATGTGAATTTAGGACAATTACTTAAATGAAATTCCTTGGTTTGGGGGTGTTAGGCAAAATGGTTTCTAGTGTTTGATGTGACTGACACCATCTTAAGAAGCAAGTTGCCCTCAGTGACCTGGGAGGGATGGGTCCATATCACCTGAAGGGAATGTTCTTACATAGATAAGTAGGCCCATTAAGTCCTTTACTGCTTTGAATATTCCACTGTCAATAAGCACTTGGCTACAAGCCACCTGTGTTTCTGGAGACTATATACTTTTGGAGCGTTTTCCTGACCTTTAGCATGAGTGCTGTTCTTTCCCAAACCTCCTGTTTGTCAGCCTCGGTGCAGTTCTGTCAGCTTCCTGGGGCTGCTTCTCCCCCGCAGGTCAAATTCTTTATGGCTCCTACCCATAAAACCCAGAAATTATTCAATTATCCAACTCTTTTCTGGAATTTTGCTTGCTCATCCCAATGGATACTTTTAATCAATATAAAAATATTTCTCCTAATTTAAGCCTTTGCATTTTTGTCAACTGAAGCCTAGAAAATAGGCCTCTTCAAAGAAACAAAGCACAAAATATATTACTCCTTCAACAATAAATTTTGATTGGATCAAAGATTTCTTCCAATTTGATCTTCACAAGGCTTGGATTTTCCTGATTAACCTTGCTCACTTACCACTTAAATTTTAAGATTAGATCATTTTTAAAAATTCATTTAAGTAATATTGCACTTTGAAGACACTTCAAAGAAATGGAAAAAGGGAGGAAAAAACACCACATTTCCATTATCCAAAGACAACCATTGTTAACATTTTTGGATCTTTTCTCTAAGAAAAAAAATTCCACCTCCCCTCTCTCCCTACTGCTATACACACACACACACACACACACACACACACACACACACACACACACACACTTTAAAAATAAAGGAAGGGCCCAGCTGGACGTGGCGCAGCAGTTGAGCATCCACCTAGGATCCTGGAGATCGGGGTTCGATTCCCTGTCGGGGCACATACCCTGGTTGCGGGCTAGGCAGCTGATCAATGACTCTCTCATCATTGATATTTCTATCTCTCTCTCTCCCTCTCCTTTCCTCTCTCTGAAATAAATAAAGATATATTAAAAAATAAATAAATAAAGGAAGGGAAGAAAAGGCAGATCCAAATGTGACTTTCTGACATGAAATCTTTTGCAGGCATTTGTGCTAATTACCCAACAACCTTCATGTCCTTAGGTCACCAAAGAGAACAAGCGGTTTTCTGAGAGGGCTGAGTTGGTTTTACCTGCTCCACTGCTAATAAAATTTCCAGTCTCTCACTTTTGCTAACAAGAAAGGCTTCCTACCGTTTCTGTCCTTTAGGTGGCAGCATGACCTCTAACACTTTACTGTCTTTTCCCCAAGTTTATATAATTCTCACAGTCAAAAATAATTTTAAGGTTGAATTATCCAAGGGTGTGCTGAGGAATCGGAGAAGTTGAGAAGGGAGGGAAGAGTCATTCAAGGCAAAGATGTGGAAAATGGAGAAGCAGAAGTTGTCTGTGGAATCAAAAGGTTTCCACTAAAACATCTATGCCAAAGACAGTATACATGTGGGTTAGCGTCGCCATATCCCATTAACTGTTACTTGCAAGATTCTGAACAAAATGTTTGTTCATTCACTATTCATTCAGTACTTATTTATAGACTTCCTACTGTGGGCAGATACAGTAGGATAGTAGACAATATTAGATAGGAGTATTATCTAGTAGCAGTGCAGTAGACAGACAGTGGGATACAGAAATTTAAAAACACACAGATCTGCCCAGCCAGGCGTGGCTCAGTGGTTGAGCATCAACCTGGGATCCAGGCGATCAGGGTTCGATTCCCGGTCAGGGCACATGCCCAGGTTGTGGGCTCGATCAATGACTCTCTCATCATTGATGTTTCTGTCTCTCTCTCTCCCTCTCCTTTCCTCTCTCTGAAATCAATAAAGATATATTTTAAAAAAAATAAAAATAAAAATAATAAAAAATAAATAAAAAAAATAAAAACACACAGATCATTCTCATTCACTTATTCTGCCCTCATTCATCTTATATTCTAGTGGAGGAGATAGACAAATAAAAAGTAAGCAAGAAAAAATGTTTACTATGTATGGTGACAAATGTTGACTAGATTTATTGTGACAATTATGCAAATATTGAACCATTCTGTTGTACACCTAAAACTAATATAAAGTTATATGTCAATCCTACCTCAATAAAAAGGTAAACAAATAAGCATACACTATAAATTTAGGTAGTGGTAAGGACTATAAGGAAAAATAAAACGGTAAAAGGATTAGAAAAGGTATAAGGAGGGGCCATTTTAGACAGGATTATCGAGGAAAGTTTCTCCTGGATTTGATATCTGAGCAGAGACCTGATGAAGGAAGCAAGAGAGTTACTCAGATATTGGGGGGGGAGTAGGGCAAAGGCTGTCATACTCAGACATCCTTGGCTTATTTGATGGAAAGGAAGAAACTAGTGTGGCTAGAATGGGATAAGCAAAGCAAGGAATAGCCAGAAAGATGGGGCCTTCCAGGGCCTTGTAGGCCATGGAAAAGGTGCCAGGGTCTATCATAAAGGTTTTGAGCAGAAGAGTAATACAGTCTAATTCCAGTTTTAAAGAAATCGCTCTGACTACTGTACGGTGTATATCCTGGGCTTGGAGTTAGGGGAGGCAATAGTGGAAGCAGAGAGGCCAGTCAGGAGGCTGTTGCAAAAACCAGTGATAGGATGGTGGTGGCCGGTAGTGGAAGGGGAGACAGAGCAGAAGGCTGGGAAGCTTCGTTTGCTGGTAGGGCTAGGAAGGGGTGTGGCCGGGAGGGCCAATAGTTCTGTTCTGGGCCGTTGGGTTTGAGTTTCTCTTAGTTGTTCTATCGCAGATGTTAAATAAGCAAATGGATACACAAACCTAAAGCTCAACGGAAAGGTCAGAACTGGAGAACACTGTGTCTGTAGGTAGTATTTATAACCAATTAGCTGAATAAGGTAATTCAGGGAGAAAGTGTGGATAAAGATCCAGGGACCGAGCCCTGGGGCACTCCAGCATTTGGAGGGACTGGCAAACTAGGAAGAAAACCACAGCAATTAGGTGTTCCAGAAGTTGCTATTTCAATAAGGAGGAAGTGATCAACTTTGTCCAAAGCTTTGGAGAGTTCAAGCAAATCAGTATCAAGAACTAACCACTGGATTTAGCAAGATGAAACTCACTGCTGGTGCTGACTGGGGCACTCTCAGCAACTGTGTGAAAGGACTAATTAGATTGAAAGAGAGGATCCTAAGCAAAGGACACAGAGAGATCCTGCTGAGGAGTTTGCTATAAAGAGAAACAGAGACATGAGGCAGAAGAAATGGCAGGAAGATGGGGGTTCTAGGAAGAGTTTTTAAAGATGGGAGGTATTTCAGCACATTCATGTGCTGATGGAGATGATCCAGGAGAGCTGATGCAGGAGAAACAGGATGAATCACTGCAGGAGCAGGACCTAGTGAGGAGGAAAGCCATTGCCCAGGTGGAGGGAAGGGCCTCAGAGAGAGGCCAGCACAGGCACAGAAGCACAGCAGACAGACCAGAGGCTGGACTCTGCAGAGATACAGTGGTGGGAGATGAAGTAGTTTTCAGATTGTCTCCATTTTCTCAATGAAATAAGCAGTGAGATGATCAGCCAAGAGAGGAGGGGTCGGGAGTGTTGAAGGTTTAACGAGAGAGGGGAAAGTATAAAATATTCCTCTTTGAAATGGGAAGGTGAATTCATTAGGGAGAAAGCAATAGGATCTCTGGGAAGTTCCATAGGCTTATTTGAGGTTTAAGGTCACTGATTACAAATGCTACCTGTCAGCACATGTTTGGGTTTTCACCCAAGTCACATGGCGATGGATCAGGAAGCCCCCCCAGTTCTCCCCAGGTCTCTTACCACTGCTCTGGCTTCCTCACTTTCTCAACTTCCTCTCCCCTCCCCACTAACAAAGGGAGCAAAATGTAGTGTTTAAAGGCTCACTCTCCACCACCTTCTCTAATAGCTAGGCACTACCCCTCTCGATGATTTCATTCATTCCCTGACTTCAGCTATCTTCTCTCAAATCCACCTTCTCTGCAGACTGAGATGTTTGTCTCTTGGACATCTCCCCCTGGAGCCTCTGCTGCCGCCTACAACTCAGAGAGCACAGCAGTGAGTTACTTGGCACAACCAGCTGATGCAGCTCCACAAGCCTGCTCTTCATAAAATGTTCTATTTCACTTAATACTACCCACCTAATCTCCAGGACAAGAGGCCTTAGAATTACACTCAATGCCTTTCTCTTCTTAGTTTTCTTTGTTCCCCTGTATCTTAGCAGTTGCCAAGACTTTCTATCAATTCTGCTTCCATACTCTTTCAAATTTAACTTCATTTATGCTGTTGTTTCTTCCTAAATCTACTATTTTCTACAGTAACTATTATTTTCTTTAAGAAGGGTTTGATATTAGTCCTTGCTCAAAACTTTAATATATCCCGCAACAAAGCCCAGGATTTATATTGTTCCTCAATTCATCACAGTAGATATTTCTAGATCTTACTGCCCCTTACTCCCACCCATGGGTGTATACAATACCAAACTTTGAGCAGTGCTTCCTCCTACTATCCCCTCATGGTGACATCTAGGCCCTTTACAATATAAATAAGAACATCTACCAACCCCAGCCCCCCTTACAGTAAGACTAGGCCCAAGTGACTGGTTATGCTCATGAAATGAATCGCTTCTAGACTGAGGCGGGTAACAGCCAAGTGCCTCCTCTCCCTTTCTCCTTCCCTACCAGTCCCCTTGAAGGAGACATGTCCCAAATGGCATGGTTACAAGATGAAGAAAGATTGCCTGAGCTATATCAGGGGTTATGTGAGAAATAAATATAATCTGTTATGCCATTAGGATTTGGGATTTGCCTAATAAAGCAGCTAGCATTCATTATCCCAGTGCTCTAGCCCTGCACCTTTCTTTATACAGATGTCTTTGCTAAAATCCCTTTTTCTTCTTTCCATCCAAATTTCTGGCTTTGAAATCCTCTCATCATTAAAGATAGTACTTCCCAAACACTGGCGCGAAATTGCCTGGCTCATGATGAAATTATACCTAAGTTGGGAGAGGTGAGGGGAATGATAATGTAGTAAGATTCCATGCAAGCAAATATATGAATTTAAAGCACTGTTCTTGGGCTAACTCCTTTCATCTTCAAATACCTTCTTTTATAAAATAATAGTGATACCAGATGGCAAAAGGAGTTCCTCTCCCCACTCCCATTATTTGGCAGTAATTAAGTTTGGCAGTAATTAAGTTTGGCATATGTATTTTGCTTCCAACGCTGTTTTCTAGATGTTGTCACTTTTTAACATTCCCAAATCGGGCAACCACTACTTCAACACACAGCAAGTTTGCCAGGAAGTCTGTTACCCTCTCAGACCTAAATTGAACTGATTATCATTTGTTTTGCCTTGGGCCTTTGGCATTTGAGTATATATCTTTCCTCCTGGAAAAAAATTCCCTTCAGGCATGTGATCTTATTGCTGTCCATGGCAAGAAGTTCAGAAAAATGTATTCTCATATAAATGAGAAAACTGGGATCAAAAGAAATTAAATGACTTGGAAATTATAACTTCTAACCTTTACTAAGCATTTACTATGTCGCAGGCATCTTTTTCTGCATTTCACATATATTTACTCATTTCATCCGCACAACAAACCTATCCGGTAGGTTGGCATCAGCATACCCGTTTTGCAAAAAGATTCTGCAACCTGCCTAAGGTCACACAGGTAGGAAGTGGTCACTCTAAGGCTGGAATCCAAGTAGCTTGGCTTCAGAGACCATGCAGTTAACCACTACGTTACAGGTGAAATGGGGGCGGGGGGGGGGGGTAGGTGACTTTTTAAAATGCAAACCAGGTCTCCTAGTTTTGGGCCAATATTCTTTTTTCTATAGAAGACCATGGTTGCGAAATCACCTTTTCTTCAACCTCTGATTTATAATTTCAAGTAAGTTTATCAGAGGATTCAGACCTTTCATAGTGTCTAATCAGTATTTCCTCATAAGTACTTCATATTTCCCATTCGATATTCTGATTTTCTACATATGTCTGTTTAGCTGTGTGGTCTTCCTATCTCTAATGTATATTTCTTTGCTACCTGTCCCCCAGAAAGAAAGTAGATTAAGTCATTGAACATTGTTCAGGCAACTGTGACAGAAACTCGATAAGGTGAGAAATAGGCAATAACACGAAGCTTCCTCCATTCATTAAGATTTTCAATACCTATTTGGTGAGGCTTAAATAAAGCTGGGTTAATCTGAGAGCCCTAAATTTTAAATACAGTGGGGACATCCACAGGTTGAATTCTTTAGACTTCCATTTTACACTTTAAAGGTACAGAGAGAATTTTGGACTTCAAAGACTAGAAAAATGTCAGTGCTACAGAAAAATAAATAAATAAATAAATAAATAAATAAATAAATAAATAAATAAATAAATAAGAACAGAGTGGCTAGTCTGTCAAAGAGGCAAATGTGATTTTATTTTAAGGAGTTTTCATATTTTATTTGCCTAAGAAAGTCCTCTTAGAAATCACAGGAAAATTTTACAAATGGACGGCCTTAATATGATATCATTTCCCTAAATATTGACCACCACAGTGGCCAGTATGTATCAAAAATATGTTATCAGAAGAAAAAATTAGCAAGTGTTTCTAGAAACCCCAAATTACCTACAGTCACACACTTTCTCAATGTCAGTGTGGTGAATATCCTATTTCTCTGTATCAGTGACAGTCCCAAGATGAAACCCATTTTACTGGGGAGAGCACCCCCACTCTCTGCCAGCAGACTCCTGGAAAAAAGCCTGCTTGCCTCCAGCTCCACCTTCTTCTTCCAAGAACCCATTTTACAGCACCAGGGGCCGGCCCTGGGAGACCAGGCGGTGCTCAGGACGCTCCTGTTCCCCAGTGGTACACCTTGGCCGCGGAACCCATAACTTTAACCATGAACCAGGTTTCTCTTGTTGAGACCTTTTAGCTCTGTTTACGTATCAGCTGCCCCTGAATGGAATTTGGAACCTGGGATCTCCTCCCATAATACACATTCTCTCTCCTTTGAAAGACTCCCCCCTTTTTCCACCTATGGAAGATTCAAAAGCATTCCTAATTTGCAGAGAGGATGACAGACCTCACCACAACCCAAGCAGCCTTCCGGCCCCCCAGTGAGATGATTGAGCACCTCTTCTTTAAGAAACATAATCGGATACTGACTAGGGAGTTGGGGCAGGCTTTTCACATGTTTTTACAGAGAGAGAATATTATATTGCCATATTAAGGTGATGTTATTCTACCAACATATATATGCATCACTAATTTTTAAAAGGTGTTTTTAGTTTGCCCTGGACAGGTAAGCTCAGTTGGTTAGAGTGTCGTCCTGATACGCCAAGATTGTGGGTTCGATCTCCTGTCAGGGCACATACAAGAAGCAATCAATGAATGCATAAATAAGTGGACCAACAAACCTCTCTCCCCCCCTTTCTCTCTCTCTAAAATCAATGAATAAAAATTTTTCAAAAAATAAAAGGCCTTTTTATTTTGATCAGTCACAATTTACATTGATGTTAACCTAGCATGTAAGTAAATAAAGCAACAACTTGTGGAAATATATGAGGAAATTCCTAGAATTACACACATACAATATTCCACACACAAACACATGACAAATATACTATATTTACTACAAACATATAATATTCCATTTTTCAAGTCATCAAGAAGGACTTACAAAATTCAACCATAAAGTAGTAAAAAAGAAAGCCTCATAAAGTGCAAGATTCAAAAAATATCCCAGGCCACATTTGTTGACCATAATACAATAAAAGTAAAAATGAATAACTAACATATAAATTAAAAAGATGTCGATTTAAAAGCATTCACCCGAATAACTGTCAGGTGATGGTAATGTTTTTAATTATAATTTCAGAAGAGATTTTTTTTTTTTTGGTATGCATTTCTGAGGTTAAAGCCTACATTTTTTATATAATCTTTTCAATTCCAGCATTACTTACTATTTATAAAGAAATATCACGAAAGCTAGCCATAGCCATTCCCATGGTTTAATTATTTCTGCTAAAATTAATTTGGTTCCCATAGAAATCTCAAACAGCTGACCCTTTAGAACAGCCTGCAGGGGACACATTATTACAGACTTTAGGACACATCCAGGATGAACCTAAAATATAAAATTAGACCCTCTGGTAAGTTCTATTACAAATTTATGACCTCTTTTAAGTGTATATTCAAAAGACAATGAATCCCCAAGTTGAATAACTTTATTCTAACCTAAACCATTTTTCCCGAATGACATATGAGATCAAGAAAATCGCAGACTTGCCTCTCACTTACCTTAAGATAATTTCCCTAAAGCATGCTCTTCTAAGAGCAAAGAAACTCATTTAGGCTGTTAATTAAATCTGTCCCCCAAAGATGAAGCAAAGAACATGAAGTTCAAGTTCTAAATACGCCCTCCATGTACCTCCCAACACATACAATATCATAACATCTGTGGAAGACATATCTATGTAGAATCAACCAAGAATACAAAAATATTTCTTATTCTAATTCTGAACGCCCTTCAGAATTAAAAATAAGACCCTTAGAGGAAACATGATACACTAAAAGGAGTGGGGGGTGGGGGGGAACTGTATGATTTAAAACTCAAATAAAATTATTCCATTAAAAACTCAGGCATTTTCAATAATCTGAGGATTATTTTTTATAAAGGGAAACATATGTTATCCATACACATCTTTTCATTAAACCCCAAAGTCCCATCTATTTGCTGGTTATAAAAATTCTACATATGGAAAGAGAGTTTAAAACCATGGAATCTGAAGTACAGTGTATGTGCACGTAGACATATGCACATAATTTCCTGGGTGTTTAACTTTAAGCAGCATGTAAAATGCCTTCATGGGTCTCCTTCTGTTTTACTTTTTCCTATGTTAAGTGATACCAAGTCTCAGAGCAACCATTTCATGCCTGGGTTTAGAAATAAGATTTCTTACTTTCTCTGGCCACACACAGTGAGAGGAAATTTAATTTGGCCCTAAGAATCTAAAAGCATGAGGCACTAGTGTTTTTATTTACCTCTCAAACTGTACCCCTCACCCCCCAAAATTAATCATCTAGCATTCCTTCTATACCAAGAAATAGGGCCCCTTAACAGGGAAAAGACCCACAGGACTTGAAATCAAGGAGCTTTACCATATAGCAAGGGGCTCTGTGATGTAAGCCTCCTAATGATACTGAATGGCACCTTGTTGTACTAAATAAAAGGTTCCTCCCCTGTCTACCCTACAGGTTTGTTGTAGGAGGAGATATGAGGAAATGAATGTTCAGCACTCAAGCAGCACAGGATATCTGCTAGCCACTGGGGGAGCAATGATGAGTGGGTCACGGGCCTCGTGCCCAGCCCGCGTGGCTCAGTGTTTGAACACCGACCTATGATCCAGGGGATCAAGGTTCAAGTGAGCCACATGTCCAGTTACAGGCTCAGTCCTCAGTGGGGAACATGCAGGAGGCAGCTGGTCAATGACGACTCTCCATCATTGATGTTCCTATCTCTCTCTCTCCCTCTCCTTCCTCTCTCTGAAATCAATAAAGACATATATAAAAAAATTTTAAAAAAAGACCTGGGCCTCACCTTGTAGATTTGTAGAGGGCTCCCTAAACTGCAAAGCACGATACACATGAAGGGCATCAGCATGGACCATTTGTCCTCGTACAAGGGTAATGCCCCTCCCCCAGCAACAGTCACGGAATTTGATTCAGTTTGGATCACTCACTTTTTTCAGTCTTAAAGGCTTTTGTCCAGAATTCCCCAGGGCCTCGTCCCTCCAAGCTCCAACACCCACAGCTCCCTGACCCCCCACCGGGTCTCCACTCGGACTGTACCGTCTCAACAAAGTCATCCTTCACACTAAATTATTTTGTTAACTTTTAACTTAATAATTTTATATCAAATTATTTAATATAAAATATTTCATATAAATATGAAATTGTTTATATAAGTTTAATAATTTAAGTAATTATTTTCTGGATCATTTTTGTAACTTGGTGGATTTAGGTTTTTCCATCTATGTTTTGCAATGGAATCTAGTTGTTTTAATTTGCGCATGTTTGTGACATCAGAATTTTTATTTTCTTTTAACTTTTTATTGTGGAGGTTTTCAAATACACACAAAAGTAGAGCAAAGAGGTCATTGAACCCCCCACATACTTGTCACTCTGCTTTAACACTTAAAACATAACCTCCTAGTTACAGCTATAACTCCTTCCTCATGCCCCTGGCCCAATTCTGGATTCATCTAAAGCAAATTTCAGACATTTTATGTACCATAATAGCTCTGTATACTTTATTCATAATATATCTGTATATTGCTCCAAATGGTAAAAGTTATTTTTTTAACAAAATTACAATCAGATCATCACACCTACATCTGACACTGTATTTAAAATTACAAACCCCCAGCATGTCCTCTCTTTCACTACTTTATTCCTCTCTATTGCCTTATTGCTGTCTGATTTATTAAATGTTTTATTTATTTATGTATTGTCTTTCTCACCCACTAGAACGTAAGCTCCCTGAAG
Source organism: Miniopterus schreibersii (assembly GCF_964146895.1). Taxonomy (NCBI): domain Eukaryota; kingdom Metazoa; phylum Chordata; class Mammalia; order Chiroptera; family Miniopteridae; genus Miniopterus; species Miniopterus schreibersii. The sequence continues at coordinate 160,169,657 of NC_138102.1, forward strand.
GCAGGTATATTTACCTGTTTTGTTCCTGCTGTATCCCCAGTATCCAGAATTGTGCCAAACACATTGAAAGCACTCAATAATTCTTTTCTGAATAAATGAATCCATCAATGCCAAAACAGACTGGGTTAACATAATGAACTTAGGGCAAGACCCTATCCTTGCTGTAAATGTCAACTTTTGATAGGAGCAAGAAAAAGACTATTCAAATTCTCTCTTTCCAAGGAAACTTGAAGTCCTATATTCCTATGTAATTGCTCAAGGGTGTATTCAGGTGACAAGATAGAAATGTTAAAACAAACAAAAAGGGAAACAAATAAACAAAAGAGCCTAAGTGATTACCAAGTTGACAGAAAGTTGTTTTACCTCATAACAAAGTCCTTAGTCCCTGGGAATGCTGAGGGGACCATTATTTCCACAGCCCGAATTTCTACTTCCTATTTATTAATAGTCTAGCAACAGACACATGCTAGCCAACAACCAAAGTTCTTGAATTAATATAATAGTCAAATAATAACAGCTAACACTTGTAGAGCACTTGTTATGCGCTAGGCATCTTCAAGTGCTTTACTCATATTAACATATTTTACCTTCATAATGACTCTACATTGTAGGTACAATTATTATCCCCAATTTGTACATGAGGTTGAATGAGGTACAGTGTAGGAACTCTACAAGCAGTTAGCTAAGAGTACATTCAGCCCTGGCCCGTGTGGTTCAGCTGGTTGGGTGTCATCCCAGTTGCTAATTCGATTCCTGGTCAGGACACGTGCCGGGGTTCCGGGCTCTACCCCCAGGAGGGGGCATGCAGGAGGCAGCAATAGGACATCTCCCTCTCTTCCCTTCCTCTCTCTCTCTAAAAATCAATAAAATATACTTTTTAAAAAAAAAAAAAAAAAAAAAAAGAGTTCATTCAACATCCCCCTGCTGGTAAGCGAGGGCCCATGACCTGAACTGGGAGGTCTGGGCCCAGAGTCTGCACTCTGAATCTCTGTGCTGTCCCCAAGAGATCGCACATCTGTGAGCTGCTGGGACACATTCTCTGTGAGGAAACCAGTAATGCAGCTAAGAGTAAAACAAATCCAAGCTGGTTAGCATCCCAGCTGCCCTGCTTATATGACTGACAGCACATCAATTAACCTGTCTGAGATTCAGTGTCTTCATTTCTAAAATAGGGTAAAAGTGTTCATTGAACGAGAGCATCTATGCAAAGCGTTTAGCACAATTGCTGGCATGTTGTAGCAGTTGATGCAGCACTTTGATTAAGAGCAGTCTGTGGAGTCAGACCGCCCAGGCTGGAATCCGGCAACATCACCAACCCTGTGATCTTGGGCAAATCGCTTAACCTCTCTGTGCCTCTATTTCCTCATCTATAAAATGGGGAGAATATTAGTACCTATCTCATAAAATTATGACAATTAAAAGCATTACATGTTTAGAATAGCACCTAACACATTATAAATTCTAAATAAATGTTAATTTTTTTAAATTTTACCTCCCATATCATTCCTTCCTTTTCCCAGTGTATTTCCAAGCCAACTCTCCATACTCCATACACCTAGATAATATACACTTATCAGGATATTAAAATTAGCATCTCCACTGAGATCCCAAGAAGTAACAATTATAAAACTTCAAAGAAAGGTGCCAGGTGATCATATCCAAAATTTACAAATGCAAAGTCTCAGAACTGATTTCCCGAGAGGAAGAGAGCCAGCTTGTGGAAATCCATCAGGCTTGGAGAGGGTGACATCACTCAGTCACAAAAGGCTCTTACCCTCAGATGAGGTTGGAATTGCACCTAGTGGAGAGATCGCTGGTTCCCTCCCACCTGCTCCAGACCAGGCTACAGTGGAGAAAGGAGCTCAGAGGAGACCCTGGCTATAAGGTGCATAAGGAAGAGTTTTATCTTTCAGTGAAAATTGAAATGTTAATTAATATGCATAGCTGAACAAATATGCATAGTCAGTCCCAAATACAGAATTGGGACTGACTGTATGCAACCTAAAGTAGGATAGTCAGGTTACTTAGAGCAGGCAGAAAAGTCATGGACCTGCTAGGGTTCTCACCCTGAGGCAAGGATAAACCTGAATAAATTAAACCTGGTCAGTGGGAGGCAAAAATAAATCTGTGTTTTGCTGACGTCTTACATATTTTGCTTGTTCAGCAGACAAGCTACCTTTAGGTCACATGTGACTCCCGTGCCTTGGTTCCCCCACTTCCAATTTAGGGATGTCCCAGGAACCCTCACCGTACTTCTGTGCTATCAACCTCCCATCTCCATCTAACCGCAGCAGATTTTAGACTCACCTTATGTCACACCCACCACAAAGCCCTAGCCACTCAAACCTCCCCACTATTCCCACACAAGTCATAAGCACATGCCTCACTGTCCTTGCACACATCCACCCCTCTGCTTGCAATGTCCTCTGCCCTCTTCTGCACCTGGCGAATACCTGCAAGACATCATCAATAATGGCATCACCCTAGCAGACATTTTCCTGATCTTCCTCAGATACTTTTACCCCTGCCTTCCAGGGGCACGTTGTATGTGCTCCCTTCAAATACTTTTCACACTGCATTGGGTGGTGTGACCACAACACTGAGCTGAAGGCTCCATAAGGGCAGGGACTTACTCATCTGGGTAGGCTCATTAACCAGCACTAAAAAGTTCTCAAGCTGTGTTTACTGAATTCAACACAGGCATTCTGTTTCATTCATAATGTTTGCATGGTTCTTTTCATAATCATTCTAGTCAATTTTCTACCTTTAAAATTTTGTATTTGCTATAAATTGAATATTTCCAACTACAGTATCATAACAGCTGATTTCTGGATGAAACACAAATTCTAAAAATGAAAGCATTTTAGAAGAGACAGGTAGCAGTGAAAAACTCCAACTCAGAAGACTATGTCACCCCTTTCTTTTCTCATAGCTGGGGGGAGCCCCACCAACGAGGAGCTCATGCCAGCGAGACTTTGACATGATGGTCCTTTCCATCCGGGAGGCAGCACATGCTTCCCTTTCCTCTCAGAACTTTGTCCAAAAGCAAAAAAAAAAAAAAAAAAAAGAACCAAACAGATTGCCTTTAGATACATAAAATTTCCCTGTGGCTTGTGCTGGGGCTCCCTGAACAGACTTCCCTTTCATCTGCCTTCAGAGATTTTCTTGTCTGGCCTTAAAACCTCTGGAGATACTTCATGAGACTCCACAGGCAGAGGCAAGGTCAGCACATTCCAACCTGATTGAAGGAAGAGAACAGATGATGCACACATTTTTTCAAGGCCACATGTACCTTTTCTCTTCTTAAGGGTTAATTAGGAAAAGTTGGGCCTTGACTATAAGGGGAGGGTTTCAATGAGACCTGCTAACACCTACTCTGATGACACCTACTTTGAAAGGAACATAAGACGCTGCTCCTGCATGATATTTACACTCATTTGTCATTGTGAGGGAAAATAACAATCACTAAGGACAGTTTTACTGGAGAAACAAATTTCATTTCAAAGGACTATTCAATACAACTAAGCAAGTTCTATATCCTGAGCATGAATTTAGAACGTTTTACATTTTCAGCCTGATTCTATCAATTCCATATGAGGAAATTTCTCTCCAGTGTTCATAGTGAGGTAACTCAGTTCACTCCTTTCCCATGTCAACCACCTTATGCAACTGGCAAATACTGGGCACTGATTGCACTACAGACAGAAAGTTGGGGTCGGGTAGGGGACAGAAGGCCAGAGGTGGAGGAAGGGGACTGGGCTGTGACAAACACTGTCAGTTGTTTGGCACATGATAATACTCAATAAATGTTTTCTGAATCTATGTTCTGCTCCGGATTCAGTGATATAATAATGAGTGATCTTAATGACCACAGAATACCAAAGCCTAAGAGTTTTGATGATTGTCAGATACATCAATATTCTGCATAAATGACTATAAGCAGAAGGTGAGAGAAACTCAATTACTAGGACATCATTTATTGGTCCACATACCACCCCCAAGGCTTTGGACACTGATAGTCACTTTCAAGTCCCTGCTTATATGATCAAAATTGTCAGAAGTTGCAACACAGCTGAATGGCATGGCCCTTTCTGCTAGTTATCAAAAGAAAGCAGCACAACAGTTTCCTGGGTTAAACTGGTATTCAGAAATATTTATTTCTTCCCTACACTTCCCAAGACTCAACAGGGTTGCAGGAAGAAGGGAGAAAGTAGACTCCTGCACTGACACAGTACCTGGTTTTTTACTCCAACCAGCAGAGCAGAGAGACAGTTTCCACAGAGCACCGTTTTGCTGGTAAACAGGAGTAAGTACGAGGATGTTACCTAGATGTTCCACACAAGGACTAGCAGCAATACATTGCTATTTAACGGTGCTCATGACACTCACTCAGAACCCCCCGTAGTTCTCTCTCTAGAGAAGTTCACCCAAAACCACAGCTCCCGGAAAAGCTCCAGCAGCCTGAAGAACAAAATTAAAGTGAATCTATGGCTTGAATGTCATTTCTCTAAAAGCATGACATATATTTCTTGGGGTGGACATCAGCTTTGTTTCACCTCTAGAGAAGATCCTTGGCAAGGTAATTTCTATTACAAATTCCATGGGCCAGCTAACTGTTTAAAGGACTTTTTCTGAACCTTGCAAGTGTAACCACCATTTCTCTTGTCCCCAGCACTTTCTCCCTTACTCCTAATAATCTCATTATCCTACATAACTATGGGAGTGTGTTACAAACTCCCTACAGCCCCAAGAACACATAAACTCCCCCATCTCCAAGGCAGAGCTCCACTCTCCCTTCGCTAAGGAACACCCTCCTGAGCACATGACCTCACTGTGGCTGGCACAGGCAAGGACCAGTAATGCATTCAAAGTTGTTTTCGATACCACATCAATGTGATATCATTGATCTATATAGAAAGATCATACAGAAATCAATCTGTACAATTTGATTTTTTTAGGAGGCCTAGTAGATTTCATGCAATGACTATGAATAGAAGTCCAGTCTGTTAACTAATGGCAACTGGGAAGCAGGTGAGAGAAACAGGCAAAGACTTCGGAAAGAGCTTTTCAACAAGAAGTTCTAGTTCTTTCCTTCTCCTCCCAGTAGTGGGAGGAATTAAAAAAGGAAAGAGGAAGGAAGGAAGGAAGGAAGGAAGGAAGGAAGGAAGGAAGGAAGGAAGGAAGGGAGGGAGGGAGGGAGGGAGGGAGGGAGGGAGGGAGGGAGGGAGGGAGGGAGGGAGGGAGGGAGGAAAGACAAAAGATACAAACTTCTACTTATAAAATAAATAAGTCCTGGGGATGTAATGTACAGCACGGTGGCTATAGTTAATAATGCTGCATTGTATATTTGAAAGTTGCTAAGAGAGTAAATATTAAAAGTTCTCATCACAAGAAAAAAAATTGTAACTAAGTGCAGTGATGGATGGTGATCATGTCACAATATATACAAATATCGAATTATTATGTTGTATACCTAAAACTAATATAATGTTATTATATCTCAATTTAAAACTAAATTTTTAAAAATTTAACAAAACTGTGGGTAATTTTGTTAAGAAAAATAACTTCATCAAAGGAAGGAATACAGGATTCTAAGTGTCACCTTCTTTTTAGGCCAGTTTTGACTCTAACATAGACCTTTGATCTTCCTTTCACTTCATTGTCATCCCAAACTTACACTAGGCCTAAGATTTTTCTATTCTTTGTCAGATTCTTGGAGATGTGAAAACTCATTTTTAGAAATTAAGGAGAGTTCTAGCCAGTTTGGCTCAATGGTTAGAGCATCGGCCCGCAGACTGAAGGGTCCCGGGTTCAATTCCAGCCAGGGGCATGTACCTCGGATGCAGGCTCAGTCCAGGTCAGGGCACGTGCAGGAGGCAACCAATCAATGTACTTCACATCGATGTCTCCTCTCTCTCTCTCTCTCTTCCACTCTGTCTGAAAAGCAATGGAAAAATATCCTCGGGTAAGGATTTAAAAAAAAAAAAAGAAATCAAGTAGAGCAAATTTTTTAAAGAAAATGGTACTTCTTTTACCTTTATCACATTTTTGCTGAATACTTGTAAGAGTTCATATTTTTGGCTCTCAAGACCACACTTCTACAACTCAAAGGACCCGCCATATTTGTAAACTAATATGGGTAAGGCACTCAATCCATATTTGCAGCAAATCTTCACCCATATTGCAAACCAGATGGAGAATTTAACTGTTTTATAGCATCTAGCAGCTGTCGTCTTTTAGTGTTCATATGCCTAGAGTCAAAACTTGTAGCCCGCTGCATGCCTCTAGTGAAGTAAGAGGCTTAAAAATCAGACTTTTCTAAGTTCTCCCTTGTTTCTCTTCTGAAACACTTTTAAAGCATTAACCAGCTTGATAGTACACCAAATAAGCAGAGGGAAATCCCTTTCAAATGTAGCCCTGTGTCTATGCAATAAGTATCTTCATTTTACCACAGGGTGCTCACAAATGTTTTAATATAGTTTGTAGACAAATTGGGAATAAAGATCGATGAATTGCCCTTCTGTATAGCTTATTGCTCAACAGAAACCATCAAAAAAGATTTGGCAACTAACTCTTACTGGCCGGAAAAAACTACACATGGTTCATCTCTTCCTGGTATGCACTAAATCAGAGCCTTAAAGAGAGGAAGGTAGAGAAGCTCAACTTAATGTTCTCATTACAGAAGACAAATGGTAAAGCAGATGGTGGAATATAAGGCAATTCCAGCTCTTTATCACTTTGGTTCTTCCAGAATTAAACATTTAGACCACAATGATTTTAAAATATTTCTGTGGAAAAGCAGAAAAAGCACACAAATTTTCCCAGGAATTCAAGCCAAAGTCATGGAGATGAAATTCATGTAGGCTTCAATAAACTCAGAGACTGTGATGACTGATCTTTTAATATAAAATTAACATATGACCCAAAGCTCTATGGTGCTTTCTGGTACTGAAATAGAGACTGTTTTAGCAAGTAAGGTATTTTTTTAAGGACGACTGACCCCTCAATAGGATAGTAATCTTTAATTCACATCATATAGTTGACTATTTTTTTTAATGTTCATTTTGATAGTAAGAGCCAAGAGCAGCTATAGATTAAACAGACTATGAAGCTCTCAGATTCAATTTCACTGTGAAATTTTACTGTGAAATGTAGTCACAGATCCATTTGCAGAAAAGCATTAACCAGTATGACTCCACACTCAGCCTAAAGACTCAATGAGGGCATCAAAAAGGGCATTGGAGAGAAAGGAGAGGATGAATGGGAGGAGGCAGAGAAGCAAAGAAACTTGGACCCTGGGTGCCCTAAATCATTGCTGTGAATGAACCAGGTTATGTACTCATGGAAAGAACGGAAGTATACTATCAATACCAACTGTACCGGCCTGACATTTCTACACAATTACTGCTGCAACATAATTAATGAAGTATTAAATAATTCCTTTCCTTAAATAAGAATACATCAACTGGTTACAGAAGTGAAGTGATTTCAAATAAAATGGAAAATTATGCTACAATTCAGTCTTTTCGGTGTGAAAAGTCAAACATAATAACAAAGGCAAATTTAAGCCCCATGTCCCAATACTGTCATTTCCCAGGGGTTCCTCTGCAGTAGCTTCAATCAGTAAAGAATAGCAATCTCTCCAAAGACTGAGCTAGACAAGAATGTTCATTTTTCTAACACCATGCCATCCAATCCTACTGGCCTGAGAAGGGAAAGCTTGGATTCTGAAGGAAGAAAGCTTTTAGGCAATTGGAATGCTCTCCTTCCAGAGTTCCAGGAAAGATTAGAGATTAGGATATCTTGAAGGAAATGTTTACTTTTTATTACACACTTAAGGACAAGCTAAGATGAATTATGAAGAAGGAAAAGCTTATCTCCTGGGTGCTGGTACTTTTGTTTCCTTCCTTTTAACAAAACAGAACAGAAAGTCTCTTGGGTATAGGACACAGGGCTGGAACCTTAACACAGCCCTTTCCTAACCATGCATCATTCACCAAGTTACTTAATCTCTTCACCATGTTAAGTTATAATTTGAGAAAGGACATAAAACTTATTTATTCTAAGCCCTGACCTCTAACCAATGCCACACTAGACACTGAAGTCTAAGAGATCACCTCTCTTCTTACATTAGCTGGTATATATTAGGATGGTATATGTGAGCATGTTGGAAACAAAGACATATTTTCAACATAGCTAAGGAAAAATTATATGGCAATATGGAAAAAAAAAATGTGAAAAGCAAACCATATGTCCTACAGTAAAATCTAAAAAAATTTGGAGCTTGTGTAAGACACATTTAGGAAGGAAAGGGCTAAAGGTGCCAAGCTGGAAAGTGGGTCCCCTTCCACTCCAAAGAACATTGCTTCTTCCTACTGACTAGTCAATCACAATCCTCAGGGAGCTGCTCTTAGCTAGCTGCCAATTCTCCTACCTTAGGTATCATCAAAGTCTTTAGTGTATTCCTCCCTTGGTGTTCACATATATGTAGTCAAAGTCTTGAGCTTTAATAGAACATTCACAAAATCCAAAAAGCTATTATATCTCTAAGGAATGAATCTCAAATCATAAAATTTCAGAAAAGATTACAAAGCTTTGGGAGTTTGGGGAACTGAGTGTCTGTGTGTCCAGAATACTATGTGGGCAATTGCATATTTTTACTAACCATAAAATATGATTAGTCCTTAAGGGGTTGCTTTAGCCTGTTAATGTTCAAAGAAAGGGTGAATCTTCCCCTAGGCAGCTGTTTATATTTTTCACTTGTTCATACCAAGTTTACCTAAACTATAAATAATTTTCTGTTTCCAAACAGCCTAACACAGAGCCTTGTACATATTTATGTGATTAGTAAAAATTAGAGTTTTAAGCCATAAAGTTTTCAGAACCAATTCAAGGAAACAGTTTTTACTTATAGCTAGTGAATTGTGGGGTGATCCACCCTGAGCTTCTGCAGAGTTTTTCCAAGTTTTGTGAAAGGGTCATTTTCAAAAATGGTGTAGCAACAGTAACTCAATCTTTGCTACTAATATTCTCAAACTGCAGCCCCTTAAAACAGGAAGTGGTCCCAATGCAAAAGGGCAGTGGTTATACCGTAGTGGCTTAAAACAAGGCTTTGGGCTTAGGGCTGCAATCAAATTTCAGCTCTCTCACTTCATGGTAATATGACCTTGGTAAAGTTATCTAACTTATAAACATCAGTTTCTCTATCTATAACATACTTATTTTCATGTGCACACTAAGTTTTTCCTAATTTACCGTACACAAACTTTCAGGTACTAGAATCATTATGGACTATTTCTCATTGAAGCTTGTACCCAGGAGCTTACAAAATGAAGCCACAATAGACTAACCTGGAAAATTAACCTAAGGAATCACTGATTCACTTTTTATGTACAACATCTTAACAGCAATTCCTGCAATAGGATATACACAGTTTTCAGAAATGCTACCCAGAAATTCATAATTAAATTGCTTTTAAGGCTCAAGTCAAAAGTGTTTGGCTCAAGTGACAATCAACTGCAACTAGCTTTAAACTTTCTGTTAACTAGAAAATGTGTGGTGCATACCATTGTTAAGGCTTCATGGTACATCTGATCAGGCAGAACAACTGATCTCCAAACAGAAGGAGATGACCACCTGGCTTTCCAAGATAAACCCAAATCAGCCTGGACACGCTTTCTTTATCTAGGTTTGCTATATGGAAGCATGACTTTCAAGCATTCTACAGTCGGGTGCTCTTAGTCTTTCTGTGTATTGCAGCTGCCAAGCGTAGACTCTCCGAGTCTTAAGTGCTACTGCATAGCTACTGTCAATCAGATGGTCCAATAAAAGAGACAAGGTCAGACCTGGGTCTAACTCCAAACTGATGTTTCTGAGATGAAGGTGTCATCTAGAGATCGCAACAGTGATGGAGATCAGAACTGGTGTCTTGTGACCAACCCTCTGCCCTGGCCAGAAGATAGAGAAAGGGAGTGTGTGAGGGCTGAAAGCCAGAACAGCCACCCCCATCCGTTATGCAATTACAACTGCAGAATGTCTCCCCAACCTCAGCTCCCTTGCATCCACCTTTACCTTAAGTAATAAATTAATACAAAGACTTGCCCAAGCTTCTGATTTCTCATCCTAAGAATTCCTGAGCCCAAACTATAAGTAATGAAAACTATGCACTAATGAGAAGTCATTTCAGAATAGTCTGTGTTTGTCTATTTAGGGTAAAGTTTGAGCAGATTTGCTTGCATTCTGCTATGAAATATTGGGATTTCTTAAGCTCTGAGTTTCCTTAGAGTTCCTCATCTAGAACACAGGGACACTGCAGGCAAAACGGCCATTCTCGATCCACAGGTCCCCATGAGATCACCGAGGCCACTGTTAAAATGCTATCAAAGTTGAACTCCTCCCTCTTCCCAATCCTGCTTTCTTCACTTCTGTACAGGTATTAGTTATAAGAAAAATCATCCAATAAACCTCCTATGTGGAAATCTCAGAGTCTAGAGTCTGTTCTCAGGAACCTGACCTGGGCTGGGAGAGCCTTAATTTCTGTATATTCACAGGATTCTCACTAACACTTTGGGACAAAGCCTAGGCCTAATAGAGTCCTCTGCTACTTACAACTTTCTTCCTCACTTTTCTCTCACATATGCTCAAATTTCAGACTAATCCACTAATAATCAGACATTCACCGCTAGGAATTTTTTAACTGAGGAATTTTTAACAGGCATATAAATAGTTATTTGAGATTAGTCTCTTGGAAGACCTCCTGGATGCAAGAGACAAGATGACAGCATATTAAACTCAAGGCAGATGATTAGGTGAAGACTTTGCATGAGTTTACATTTCCTGAACTGTGCACATTTTTTCCAATGGTGGCCTGCTTCTAAGAGAACAGACTAAAAGCTATTGGGGCACCAGCATCAATAAACAAGGAGGAAAGGAGAGAATTGAACACTTATCTGACGGACATAGCCAGAATAAACAGCCAATATAGTTAGGTCTTTCTTTCATTTTTGTTTCCTATTATATTCAAGGATTTTTTATATAAAAACAAAGTTCCTTTGCTTGACAGATCTGAACTCTGGGACTCTAGTCACTTAGCCTAAAATCATCAATTACCTGGGTATTTTTTAAAATTCCGAAACGCTACGCTTGGGACCCAAAGGGCATTTTGAAAAGAAGATAGAAAACATTTCTTTGTCAGTGTTCATCTACTGGAAAATGTTCATTTGCTTAAATAAAACAGAAATTGTGTTTCTACCTTTCTACTAACAACTAACAGAGCCAGAAAATCAAAAGGCACTATACTATTTGCCTCAAAAAGCAAAGTAAAAGCACCAACTCTTTAACCTCAGAGAAGAAAAAAAAAAACAATCTGCTTACTTTCAAAAACAAAAGTTCACCCAAAGGTAAATCACAGTCAATTGCTGGTCTTTTTAGGCAAGAGAAAGAACAAATGCATAAGTTGCTAGCCTTGTTACAGCATAGTGTTTATAAAGCATTTAATGCAGTGTTTCCTTGCCAATTAAAAGTGAGCATAGGATTTACCTTTCAGTTTTAATATCTTTGTTGACTCTCATACTAGTCATATGAGCCAAAGGGATTAAGAAAATCACTGGATACATATTTCTACAAAACTTTCTACAAGGTAAAAGGAAACAACACTGGGGCCCTAAAGTACGGATAGGCTGGACTTACTTTAGATATAATTGGTACAACTTGAAATTATTTGTGTTTCTAATGTCAAAGCCAGATTATCTGGCCATCTTAGAGATTCTATAAGCTACCTAATACCCTTTAATAAAGCCATTTTTGTTGTAACAAGCAAGAGATGATTCAACAGTAAGCCACAGAGCCACTGGTGCCAAAGAATTTGCAGTCAACAGACCCTCAGAGGAGCAAGAATCCCTTATTCTCTTCCCGAGTTGGGTTTGAAGGCAGTAAAGATCCCACTGCCATTAAGCACTGGCAGTTCACTGTACATGGGGCAAAACTGTCACTTACAGGCTCACCAGGAGTAACCTAGATCACAGCGCCTACTGTTGGCGAGAATGAGCGATCCCTGCTTCCGCACAGGAAAGCTCAAAGAAAATGCCAAGCTCAACATTTAAATTCTTGGCTCAAGACACACTCATCAAATAAAGAGTTTCAACAACTACCCTAAAAAGGAGTCTCCTATATCTTGCAGTTGCTTGGCTGAGATCGCTAAAAGTCAGACATGGAGTGTGACCTGAACTTGTGCAACTGCAATGTTGGTTGACTTCACAACCCTTCTCTAAGGGACAAGTTAAGGAACCGATTGAGAAAGAGAGAGAGCCTAAGTGCTAGTACAGAGTCCATCAGTATCCCCAAACCTTTCAAACCGCTACTCTTCCTTTGCCAGAAGCAGTTCCCGCTTCCATTAAGTGTTTTCCTGATTTACTACAGAAGGCTTGGTTGCAAATACCTTACCTAATACTGCTCAAAGATTGCCAGTTCTCCCCATGTCCCACTCTTCATTGCTTCTACAGGGTGGGGCGAAAGTAGGTTTACAATTGTTCATATGGAAAATAATACAATAATCAATAAATAGTAATACAAGAATAAACTCTGTGTTTCATGTACTCACAACTGTATACCTACTTTTACCCTACCCTGTAAGCCTAAAGATAGATTTCAGCATGCCCTTCAAGGTATATTATAAAGTCAAACCTTGAGCATACAACAAGAAAAATGACAAGAATTGGCTAATTTCTGTTACTGGAAATCGGAGGAAATGGATTCTGAGGATGCTAAATTAGAGGGAGAAGAACATAATTTTATTTTATTTTATTTTATTTTTATTTTAGATTTTCTAAAGTTATACATATGGAAACAAATGCCAAAAATACTGGATCCAATATACTAGTTCTAGGTAACCCAAGTTGCTTTCAGCTGTTTCTTGGTTGCTTAACTCAAGCCTGGACTCAGTTGTGGTCTATGCTAAATGAGTCTGAAATACCAGATTAAATAATGCAGTAGAAAAATATATAAATATCCAGAGAAACAGGAATAATAAACTAAAATTATTATATATAACATTCTCTAACCACAATTAAGCCTCCCATGAAGGCCCAAAATCTTTACCACAGCAATGAGAAAAATTTAAATGTTGAGGTCTTTGACAAGCACTGTTTTAATGGTCTAACTCTGCGGATCAAGATAAGTGGGCAAGCTGCCTTTGCCATGTGTTCCATTATTTCAATAAAGATTGTGGGATCCCAGAGAGGAAGACGCCAACAGTCACTTAATCGCAAGAGACAGAATTCACTTGCTAGCCATAATAAGCAATAAGGCTAGGGTAGACAAAAATTTAATTTGCTTAACAGAGTTTGCTCCAGAAACTATTTTATAGCGAAAGGTCATCAGTATCTGTGTAAGTCTGGCTAAAATGTGTACATATATTCATGTACAACACTCAGCTCAATGTAAAGGAGTCAATTGCCTAAGTATGGAGACAGTAAAGTGATCATTTCCCCAAAGGTCAGTGTCAAGTTGACTTGCTATGTCTACTGACCCCGAATCGGAGCAGGGCTATGTCAAATACTTTTTAAAATTTATCATTATTATAATTTTTTTTAGAATGATTCTGAGAGAAAAGTTTGACTCAAGAATCTCAAAACGGCCTATAAATATATCCAAATCTTCCTTAAGAAAAATTTTGGTACGACTCTTTGAGTCATAAATCATTACTCCAGAGGGACCCTGTTAATTTCAAAGCTATAATTGTAAGTTGTCTCGGAAGTAACAAAAAGATCACTTGATGCCAAAACCTGTGGACCATCAGTAAAGGTATACTCAAAGCCAAAATTATACCATTAAATTTCTTAATATTTGTTGAAATCTAAAACAAGTACTAAGTGTTAAGAAATTAAAAATATAACTTTAAAAAATACCAAACTAGCCCAGCCGGGTGTGGCTCAGCGGTTGAGCGTCGACCTAGGATGCAGGCGATCGGGGTTCATTCCCGGTCAGGGCACATGCCCGGGTTGCGGGCTCGATCAATGACTCTCTCATCATTGATGTTTCTATCTCTCTCTCTCCCTCTCCTTTCCTCTCTCTGAAATCAATAAAGATATATTAAAAGAAAAAAATACCAAACTAAAATAATGGGCATCCCATGGGGTGGGTTCTGGCTTCCATAGCAGCAGCAGCCAAAGAGGCCGGGTGATGCCATCTGGAAGGGCAGGAAGCAAACTCCCCACAGGGCAAACACTGACCAATGAGAGAGAGGAGACGGGAGGGAGCTAGCAAATAAATCTATCTTTCTTCCTCCCTCCAAAAGACTATTCCAACACATATTTTCTGTACAGCCTGTCTGGAGAGGCCCTGTCTGAGTGAGTGACATACCCTTCACCCTTCAGGAAGCTGGTAACTCGCCAGCCTGCATGGCTTCCCATTCTTGCCTGTCTTGTTTCCCTGCCCCGTCTCTTTTACTGCCCCGGGGTGGTACTTCCCAATAAAACATTAGCTCCCATGCCTTGCTCCAGCCTCTGTTTTCTAGGGACCCCAAGCTAAGGCAGTGATACATTTGAAAATTTAGAGAAAATGGTTGATTTTCCACCAAAATAAAAACTACTATATTGGACCAAACAGGACGTAGGAAAGCTTGAACAGATTAACAGCCACAGAAAGCACTGGAAAGCAAAGTAAAGGCCTACTGTTTTCAAAAAGCCACCAGGCCCCAGGTAACACAACAGCTGAATTATATCTAACTTTTAAAGTACAAATAATTCTTAATTTACTTTATCTATTCTTAGCTAGAGAATTTATTTTATTTATTTTATGCATTATGATGTTCTTATTAACATAATAAAGATAGCCCACAAAAAGAGAACTACAAGCAAATGTCACTTATGAATACGGATGTAAACATTTTTAAATGATATCAAATTCTGGCAGTGAATTAAAAGAATAATTCATCATAACCGATTTTTCAATCATCAGTAGGTCACATCAATGTCAATATATATTAGGGAAGTAATTTTCTCAGTATAACACAAGACCCTTCAAGATATCTCTCTATTTCTCTCTCTCTCTCACACACACACACACACACTCAGAAACACTGTGACCGTATGAATAAAACATTTTAGATACGTAGATACATCCACATTCTTCCTGGGATCTTTCCAAGCCTTTCCCGTGCGTTTTCTTCACCCCTCACCCGTTGACCACCAAAGTGTCTTTGGGGCCGGTGGGCCGAGCCCCTGGTGTATTCCAACAGGGGCAGAATTGGCATTTGAGGGAAGACCACTCTGCTCTGTGTAAGCCTGCCTCGGGCACTGTAGGATGTTCATTTCTGACCCTGGGAATTAAATTTCATAGCACTCCCAAGTCACTGGCGACTGAAAAGCCCACATATGTTTCCAAGTGTCTGATGTGGAAGACCCCCCCCCCCCCCCGCATTAGAAGCCCTGGGGGAATTCCACAGAGAGCGACCCCTGTACCTGTATCCCAGTAACTACTATGAGCTCTCTCTTCCTCCTAAGATAATCTATTACCAGTTTCAGAAACTGGAGAGGGCACCCGTCATTTTAGTTGTCTTGGCCTTTCCTATGTGAGTGTGCTAGAACAGCAGAGCCCAGAAAATACATATCACCAGATAATGATGTTTACATGCACCTCCATCTGAAGTGCACAAGAAACCAGCATCCACATGGCATTTTGTCACGTGGTTTTGATTTGTATGTGCATTGGAACAACAGAATTTCCACAAAGTCAAAAATAACAATCTACCATGACCTATTAGCTCAAAATATTCACCATCCACTGAAGCTCTTTTCCTCCTCTGATTCTCAATATAACACCTGTTAATGGTGCAGGCTCTCAAGAGAGAGAGATACAAATCCAAATTCCATTCTGCCCTTCCCTCTCTATATATCCTAAGGGCAATTTATTAACCCTATTAACTCTATCATTTTATAGATGAGGGAAAACAGTACCTATCTTGTATTGTTGTTGTGATAATTAAATGAGATAATGCTTGTAAGATGCTCAGCACAGTGGCTAGCATATACTAAGTATATTTTATCATCTCCCCTAAACACCATGCTAACATATACTTCCACAGGCAGATTTCCAAATTCATTTTTAATTAATCCATTTAAGTGTTCTTTTACATATTTTTTAAAGCTATAAAGCATTTCACTGAACATGAGATTTTAAATGACTGAAAAAATAGACGAATGAATTTGCAATTTTTATGTGACTACTCAGTACTTCTGCTTTTAAATTAACACTCTAACTATCCTGTTTATAAGTCTATTTATATGATATATGTTTTCTAGTATATTCAATACCTAATTATAGTGCTTGTTAATAGAAGTATATTTTATATGTTAAAGTATATCTCTTTTAAATTCCTAATTGTAGTAGCCGTAACAAGCAGTACTTATCCGATTAGAATTGATGAACCTTAATATTCTCCTAAAAGAGAAAAGAAAGTATACTATATTGAAACATAACCACACATATATGGATCATTAAAATAAACAACTTGCATACACAATTGTAATGTGAACATTTTAACAGTTCCATCAAATATTTTTCCACTCATTTGTACCACCTGAGAATCTCTTCACTGTTTTTGTTACTGGCGATGTTGGCAGTGAAATGACACCAGTTGTTAACCGGCAAAGTTGGACCTCTGTTCAGCAAAGAATGAATTCAGAGTCAAAATCTCAAATTATAAGAGAAAGTTTACTTAGGAAGTAACAGAGGCAGTAAAAGTGAGCCGTAGAAGAAATGAGCTAAGGAAACAAGTTAGAGAGGCAGAAAAGGGGCCCCTGGAGCTTAGGAGAGAGGAAGGCAAAGGTAACATGCTGGGTGGAAGAAGAGGAAGGGAAAGGCGCGGGCATGCTCCCAAGAGGGACAGCGCCCCTGCTTTTACATATTTTAAGGGACTTCAGCTATAGCACACTTCGGTGTGACAAGAAACACACAACCATTCACTCTTGAAAAAGAGTCATGGTTAAATGACTGTCTCCCTAAAAGGCTGTGGGTACTGATGGCAGAAAAGGGACCACCACAATGAATCCAAGCCCTTCACCTTGTAGACGTGGAGTAGCTATATATAAAATGGGGAACGAATGAAAAACAAAAGCTCATGATCATTTAGTGCTTTATAAGTACTTAGTACCTTAATCAATTTAATTAGTTCTTAGTATTCTAAATGGGTTATTTCTAATAGTTCACAACTACCCTGAAAAGTAGGAATGGTCAGCAATTGACCACGGCAAAAGAGATGCATCCCAAAAGCAGAGCTTGGTGAAAAAATTAAAAAACAGAAAAAGCTATAGGACACACTAACATTCATATAAATTAACAACACATACTTAAATTGTCAAATTCATTGAATGTTATGCTGAAATGTTGACAATTTCTCTGTATGGAAATTTTTAAAAACTGTAATCAAATATTGAAATCTAATTAATGATCAAATGCTGAAGTGTTTATAAGTAAAGGGCACTGACGTCTGAATGTTACTTTGAAATGTATCTAGAGATTAAGATGGATGATGGATGTATAGAATGAAGGGAAATTAATGGATATGTATTAAATATAGCAAAATGTTATTTGTAAAATCTAGATGGTGTTCACTGTACACTTTTCCAACTTTTCTGTATTTTGAAAACTTTTCACAATAAAATGTTTGCGAGGAAAAATGCATGCAAAACCATGGCCATTTTCTAAGCATACAGACAAAAACAAGATGTACATTGAACACCTTAAAACAGTGCCTGGCACACAGTAAGCAATTTATACTTATTGTTACCAGAGTAGGGTCTCCTGATGAGGGGAGGAAAATGGGAGTGGAACATGGCAATAAAAGAAAACAAGTGAAAACCAGAAAAGAAAAGCCGAAGTTATTATATGGTTAGTTCTCATTTTATAGGAGTAACAGTTGGGTCTCAAAAATGTTAAGAGCTTCTACTGAAATATAAATAAATTTCTTAAAATTACACCCCAT
The DNA here is from genome assembly GCF_964146895.1 of Miniopterus schreibersii. Taxonomy (NCBI): domain Eukaryota; kingdom Metazoa; phylum Chordata; class Mammalia; order Chiroptera; family Miniopteridae; genus Miniopterus; species Miniopterus schreibersii. The sequence continues at coordinate 160,187,637 of NC_138102.1, forward strand.
TCAAAGAGAGCAAATTGTCTAAAGAAAACTGCCACTGATTCCATCTCTTCTTCTCTTGTATTTTCCTTCTCACATCTATTCAGATAATTAAACTTCTTTAATGTACTCTTTCAAATAATTAGCATTTCTACCTAGAACTAGAAAAAAGCATTGTTCTTTACAAAACACAGTTAATATTTCTTACTCTTATGAAAGTTTTGCTGAGTCTTCCATATAAATATATATAAATATGAATATGAACATGAATAAGTATTCTATGAATGGGGTTAGAAATTATCCCTGAGTTCACTTTTATTCTCCACAAAATTTTAATTTTCTCCATGTTCTCCTGGATACTTTCTTTCATGTTGATTTATGGAAGTCATTAAAACAATTCCGAAGAGAAAGTTTTAGATCCTCACAATTGCTGTTGTTAGAGTCTCATCCATAGGGACTTTGTCTCTATACTGCATGTTAAAGTACCTCATAATTGTTTAGTATGAATACCTTTAGTCTTCTCAAGTTACTCCATTATATCAATTCTCCTTTAAAAATGAAGCATGTCCAAAGGCTCTAATTCTGAACATGTGCACTTGGAAATCAACATTTGATTTGAATAAATCACAAAACACGTGACAAGATTTCATACATTCTTGGTCAATGTAGTCTGCTATTGATATTTTTTTCATTCTTTAGAACAGCAACTTCCAATGTGGGTTGCGCATACTCCCAAGAATAAGCTAATTTATCTACTTGAGAAAGAAAATATGAAAACGCTACTTATATATTTTTTTCCTCATTCTTTGGAATTTCCATTTCTGTGTATAACACTTACTAACAATATATTAGTGCAATACATATTAATCAAATAAGTTTAGAAGCTACTGTTGTGAACTTTAGCACATTTAAAAGTCGTAAGCATTTTTGTTTCTTGATTCATAAAATGAAGTTATCATAATAACCAAATTATAGGGTCAAAAGAATTTCAAATACAGTAAAGAATCGTTTCATTCATTGGACAGTAAGTGTTCAAGACTGAACACATGATTTTCTTGACTACTAACGGTGGCCAGTATTTTCTATCAAGAATCCTTCATGAGAATAGCAAAGATAAATTAGTCAGATTTTCCAACCCACAAATTCTAGTGAAATTCTGGAGTATTACACTTTGGGTTTCGGTGGTTTTGTTGGTGGTGTTGTTTTGGGGGGTTTTTTTGTTGCTGTTTAGGGGGTTGAGGAGAACACTGGTCTTGGAGAGAAGCAGAATCTCTTGACTACAAGGCCCAAGGTGACATGACTAGGACTTAGTAGAATTGCGCCTTGAGCACTCTTCTCATTCCCAAATCCTTTGTTGTTCTTCTAATTTATGCTAAGCACCGCCTTTCTGGGTATCTGAAAACTCCGCCATAGCTCTGGGGCAATGTAGCTTAGAGCTAATGAGGTTTAATGGGGAGAAAAAACCTGAAAGGCTTCAGGAGCTTCCACCTGCTTCTCCCACTTACTGGATGAGTGACCTTAGAAGAGTATTTTCATCTCTCCGAACATCAATTTCTTCATCCTGTAAAGAGGACACAGTAATCCCTGCCATGCCTACCTCAAAAGATTGTCAATATGCCTTAAAAACTGTAAAGAACTTACAAAAGTTAAGCACTCACATTTGTTTTTATGCCCGCACAAGAGGTGTTGCCTGGGGCAGGCATCCAGGCCGTAGGGTCCTGGATATTTCCTGTCTGTGCCTGGAAGCCACTGATCCTCAACTCCAGTAACTTTTGGCACCATTTAATGCGAAAAGCAGAAGAACCTGCAGCTTTCTTAGCCACCAGCTGCAAAACAGTGAATCCCTATTCAAATGCAGTTTAAGATTAATCCAAGCTAAGAATTCAAGGAGAATACTAAGGGAAAGAGAAGAGCCTTTATCCATCTGAAATTCTGGAAGGCAAATTATTGTATGCCCTGAAAGTGGAAGGAAAATAGGGATGAAAAATATTCAGTTTTGATATTCTTGGAGAAGCAACTGTGTACACAATTCAGAAGGAAAATAAATGTCCTGGTTCCAAAATCATCATCTTCTGGAAAGAAAATTAGAGCCATGTTTCTTCTTTCTAGCCAATCTCAGAAACTGTCATTAAGTCTTGCTTGTGGGAAGTTAATGTAACAAAAAAACGACCAAAGGAATATTAAGAGCTAATACTTTCCTTAGAATCACTTAATTCTATAATATACAGATGGAGTTTTTATTTTAATAGCCATGTAGAGAGTAGTTAATACTTTAAAATTTTTCCCTAGCCATTTTGGCAGCTCTTAGTTTACTACTCGGAAGAGTGAAAAAAATATGACCGGTAATGCTGACAGTCACAAAAGTAAAACTTTCTCCATCATTTCTCTCTCACTGCATCTTTATTGCTCATGCGGGTTGACCTGTAGGGTTTAATGGCCAAGGAATTAATCAGAAATGTCTGTTCTGGTAGAAACACTGCTGCCATTGCTGTGGTTAGTGACTTCTTTTATCACATGATATTGAAAAGCTAAATTATCTTCCAGTAGTGAAATGCTCTTTCTTGGTAGATTCCTCTTCATTATTCTTATAAATCTGCTGCAATTTCAGAGGAAGTTTGGTGCCATTTTTCCATTACGTTGAGTAGGTAAATGATCCAAAGAGGTGCTTAATCTTTCTAAAAGTCCTGCCAAGTCACTTCTTCCAAACCTGAGACCACACACTAAGATGGATATTGAGATTTCTTGGTTTCAAGACTAAGACAAATTATAAGTCTGCCAAGCAAAATAAGATGAGGTGCCCACTTTTAGGCCAGTTCCTTGCCTAAAACGCTTTTGTAATACAATAACCATAAAGTTGTTTAATGCTCCCCAGACAGTGATCTGGCGTTTCCTATGAGAAGAAAACCACTTCAGATTGACAACTAAGGGGAAAAGCACATGTAGTCCAAGGGATCAGTAAGCATGAATAGAAGGTCAATGACAATAAACATAGTGACACAGGAAACCAGCTAAGCTAGAACCTTAATGAAGTATTCCAAAGAAGAGTCTGTCACTAGGTTCGGCGTCTTCACAATCAATATGACTGGCACAAATTAGGCACTCAATAATAAATGAACAAATGGGACGGAAAGTGTAGCCAGTCTGCAAAATCATCCAAGGGTTATTTTCCTCTAGAAATTTAGTTTTCAATTCTTAGCCTTTTAGGGCTAGAGAAAACTACTCACGCTCCTAGATAGTAAAGTGCAGGCTTCTGACACAGAGCGTAACCGGGAAGGTCTACTGAGCAGGATGCCAACTTACATTGCTTTGAATGCCATCAGCATAATAACATATGCGGTTAGAATTTAGATACATTTTGGTGATATTCAAATATCCCAGATATAAGAAATGCCGTATAGATACCTCAAAAATACCTGTTTCATCTCTAGTTACTGAAATAAGCAAACCTGGGGAAAGATATAAAGCCACAGAAGATACGCTTTCTGGGCCTTATTATCAGGAAATAAAGCCGAGAACTAGATGGTTGACTTCCCATAAAGTTTTTTTTGTTATGAATCAGAATTAAATCACACAGGAACTTGTGTTTTCTTTGTCTTTCTCAAAACAAGCCTGCATCCCTTTTCCAAAGTGTGTTTATTTGGTCCCATGTGTGCTACTAATAACTTTTATTCGTCTTTCTGGATGATAAACCATTATCTCCACACACTTTGATGTCTAGCACCGTCCACTGAAGCCAATGTAAAAACGGGATAGATGAAACAAGACAGAACTCCAAATTAATGCCATCCTAAGAAGGAAATAAATGAATGAAGCAAGGATAAAACTTCTCACTTGAATAGTAGTGGGGAGAGTTTCTATTCCTAATAAAGGGTATGCAGTGTCATCTGGGGAGTTGGGGAGTTTTTTCTAGCACATGTGATGCTCAGTGAAAAACATCTGTCAACCAGCTTACTGTTGTAGCGACAGCAGCAATACTAAGGCGCACTTAATATGTCAAAAAATGGGTGGGGCAGGACTTCCAGTCACAGCTTTGCAACAGCAACTGCGACCTGATTTCAGAGCTTTTTTAGGCATGTGTAGCATTCGCATACCTTCATGATTTGCTGAGTTCATTGCCTTTTTAAGAAATGCCTTCTTTGCCATAAGCAAGTCTAAACGCAGCATATGCCGAACAGGGAGACAGGTCAGTTCAGCAACCAGTGCAGACCGGTGGAGGAAATGCTCTTCTCTTCTACACTTGGTTCTAAAGGAAAGGCAGTGAGAAAGGCTGGGGATTTTATCATTCATTACAAGAAGAGCAAGAGGGAAGAAGTTTTAAGACCTGTTTTAAGATCAAACACTGAAATCTATGTACTAAAGTTTCCTAAAGTTTGACTGTGACTCCTAAGGTTTCATCTGTAGTCTGTCCATCTATCTGGACAAACCTGATTACCTCCTTGCCCTGTCCCAGCCCAGCACCTCACCCAATTCATGTCTTCTTGAGTAACCAGTTGGTATGATCATTGCTGACATTGTTTTTAAGGCAGGAATTAATTTAGCCCTGGAAACTTGAATAAACTTAAGGGGATTAGAACTAATAAGAAACCTTTATATGGAATGAGTTCTGAGATCTTTACATATCTTAATTCTTTTAATCCTCACAACCCCATAAAGTAGTCAGTCATTCACGTATGATTTGTGTGTGTTTTTTACAGGATTAAGGCATAGAGAGATTAAGCAACTAGCTCAAGAAAACACAGCTAGCCCGGCCGGGCGTGGCTCAGCGGTTGAGCGTCCACCTAGGATCCAGGCGATCAGGGTTCGATTCCCGGTCAGGGCACATGCCCGGGTTGCGGGCTCCATCCCCAGTTGGGGGCGTGCAGGAGGCAGCCGATCAATGACTCTCATCATCGTTGATGTTTCTATCTCTCTCTCCCTCTCCTTCTTTCCTCTCTTTGAAATCAATAAAAATATATTTTTAAAAAAAAGAAAGAAAACACAGCTAGGAATTGGCAGAGCTGGAATTTGAACCCAGGCTGTCTGCCCCCAGAACCCATACCCTTAACATCTGTCCTAGGCTTCCTCTCAAAAATAAGCAAGTAAACACACAAACAAACAAAAAATGCAACATGCTAAGTTGTCTCTTAACCCTTTACCTAATTTACACTGATTACTTTTGGAATTTTTCAATCCCTTCCAGTTTGGCCTCCAGTTGTTGAAGATACATAAAATAGGAGACGAACCTTCCAAAGTCAGTAAAAATGAGTTGAATGAATGAATGAAATACTAGGACCCTCTACTTTTTCACAGTCATCTGTTAACATTAGATTATTCTCTGCCAGCAGGCCTTACTTTCCTGTTCTCCTTGCTCTGTACACAGGTTTTCTACGGACTTCTATCTCTAGCAATTGTTATAATGAACCTAGAAGTAATTTGGTATCATCTTTCCTGTGTGCTCTCCCCTCCCGTCCATCTGCTCTTTCGAGGTTACGTTCCCCCCCGATTCTCCAATGAAGCCACATTGGCTTCTGCTTTTTATAATTTTGGTGAAATATTTTAGGCGTATAAAAAATAAAAATATAACAAACACTACTTAGCTAAAGAAATAAAAAATAAAAGTGACTGCTTAAATTGAAACCCCTATGAACCTTGCATGCTTTTTTCTTCTCACTCCCCTGAATTAACCACTATCCTGAATTTGGAATACATTTTATATTTCTAATATGAATCTAGAAACAATGTATAGTTTTAAACATTATAGAACATTATAGGATTTCAAACATTATAGACACAGTATTACATTGTACATACACTGTTCCCTCAACATTATGGATTATTTTAATAATAATAATTTTAAAAGTAAACAACTTTGTCCCCACCACACAGGTTAAGAGAAGAGCATTACTTCAACAATAAAGATAAATTCTTTTTAAAAAAAGAACATTCCTATCACCATGGCAGCCCCCTTAAAGCTCCCCTCCTTTTGGACACCCAGAGGTAACTACTATCCTTGACTTTTGCATTTCTTCTCTACTTTTTTTTTTAATAGCGGCTACCACTTGTTTGTATTCCTAAAGCAATTTTACTCAGTTTTGTTTATTACCTCATATAATATTTGCATTTATAATTCTAATGACTTGCTGCCTCCACTCAACATTTTGTGAATTCTTCCACCTAAGTTCACATAGATGTTCTTTCATTTTCACCGTGAAATAATATGGCAATGCCACAAATGACCTATTTTCCCATTGACAGGATTTTATCTTGTTGTTGTGCTGTTAATTTAATCTTTTTCTTTTTTTGCTTGCTTGACTATGCCCATGGTGTGTGTGTGTGTGTGTGTGTGTGTGTGTGTGTGTGTGTGTGTGTGTGTGTGTGTATCTAGCAGAATCACTCTATTATTGTTGTGTAACTCAGATTTTCTGGGGTAGTAATTTTAGTCACTTTGTATTTTCTCCATTTAGATTTAAGCTCAGTCACTTCAGGATGTTCCTTGATGATTCTTTCCTCGAGGGAGGGGGCAATGTAGACCAGGTGGCCTTATGAACAGTCATCATTTTGTGTGACTAGGCGGCTTCCAGGTCCACTCTGCTTTCCACTGGCATCCTCTGGGATAGATCTCATCCTGGTTCTGTTATTTTTATTATTGTTTTAGTGTGGTATTGGCTATTTTATTTGGTGGAATCCTCTGAGAGATGTCATAGATCTCCCTCTTAAGCCTTTCTGTGCCTCTCTCAGGAGCAAAAAAAAAAAAAACCTTCCAGATGACTTGACACACCAGTAGGTGGCCATGAACAATTAGAGTGCTGCCCTTGGCCCTCTCTTCCTAGACTCACATTGGCCAAGGAACTTTTCCCCAGTCTTTTCATCTCCCCTGACTTCATCAGGAAGAGAAGTTTGAAATCTCCTTGGTTGCATGGGGCATTGGGGATATAAACAATAGAATTATCAACAGTCTGAGGCTGCAGTGAAGTTTCAGTCTATCTTGGTGGTCTGGGTTAATTAACTTAATTCCAGTAAGTACTTGGAAAGCAAAGGAAAAGATTGTTTCCCCTTGTGGAAGAAACCAGTGAGATAATCCAAAGGCTCAGTCTCAACACCGTAGAGATACACTGCCCCACATGGTAGCCACTAGCCACATGTAGAGATTTCAGTTTAAACTGTAAATAACTAAAATTAAACTTAATAAAATTAAACTTAAAATTCAATTTCTCAGTTACACTAGCCACATTTCAAGTCCTCGGTAGCTATATGTGGCTAGAGGTTACCTTTTTGAACAATGTAGATATGGAATATTTCCATCCTCACAGAAAACTATACTGGACAGCACTGTCTTAGAAGATGTTTGCATAAGAGAGAGCAAAATGGGTGCCCTGGCCGGGTGGCTCAGTTGGTTGGAGTGTCCTCCTGTACACCAAAAGGCTGCAGGTTCTACCTCTGGTTGGGCCAATCTATGTTTCTCTCTCTCTCCTCTCTCTCTCTCTCTTCCTCTAAAAAATATCCTCAGGTGAGGATTTAAAAAAAAGAGAAAGAGAGAGAGAGCAAAATGGGTACTCTAAAGAAAGGCATTAGAGTCCCAAAAAACAGGACTATTGATTTTGGCACTAGGCATCCAGACTCACGCCTAGAGTAACCTAGTTTAACATCAGCATCTGGAAGAACTAAAGGCAGAAGGGCTCACACCAGGGGTAACAGGCATTTTTTGAGAAACCTCAAAAATCATTCCTCCTGTTGCCCCAGCCGGGTGGCTTCGTTGGTTAGAGCATCATCCCATATGCCAAAGGCTGTGGGTTCAATTCCCAGTCAGGACACATACCTAGGTGGTGGGCTCGATCCCTGGTTGGGGCTTGGATAGGAGGCAACATCAGTTTCTCTCTCTTTCTCCTTCCAGTCCTTTCTCTAAAAATCAATGAAAACATATCCTCAGGTGAGGATTTTTTTTAATTTTATTTTTTCCCTTCACCTAGAGGGAGAGATTTGGGCAGGGGCTCTTGTCCCAGTTCATCGTTAGATTGATCAGAGTTATGACAGAATGAGTCAGTCATTGCCTTTAACCCAGGCTGTTACTCCACGTTACTCCACACAGCTGATACCTATTACAAAATGAAGGAAGGAAATTTCTCCACCAGAAAATGTGTGCTCTTTAATCATATAATGCAGGTACTTTTCACCAAGTCTCAGCAATATCGATGGATATTTTTCACACTTCACATTTTAAATGTTTATGTTCATTTTATTTGCCATTTTCTGCACTTGGATATACAGACTTATTAGTCATTGTATATCAATGTTTTAACTGCAAACCTAAACACTCTTCAGGCATGCTCCTTCTTTCTAAACAACTAATTTACAATGAGAACTTTGCATAGTTTGGGTTAATTGGTTTCATCTCATGTTTTCTTCTCTCTCCTTGAATGGAGCTTGAGCCCTCGAGCCCTCAGATGTCATTCCTCTCCCTCCCTTGGCTGCATTTCCAAGGGTCCCCTGTAGTGGGAGGATCTGAAATTGGCCAGGAGTGGTGCAGAGGGAGACTGGAGGCATGAAAGAAAGAAGAACAGGGCCTCTCTCCCCCTCCTTCCCCACCTTCAGCAGCTCCTCCAGCAGGGGCTCATGCCCTCCCTCTGTAGCCCCATCTCATACCACCCAGGCCTCCAGCGGCTTCTTTGTCCATTGAGTGACCCTGCCTCCAGGCTCTGGTAACACTAACTCCCACCTTTGTCATTCCAGCCTAGGAGTGACATTAGCTTCCTGCCATTGCCAGTATCAGGGTTGGCTCGCCACCTGTTTGACGACTCAGCAATTCCATCACCTGTGTGAGCAGTTCCCACGTTAAACTCCCTCCATGTAACTACTCAGAGTGGTTTCTGGGTTTCTGATGGGCTCAGATGCACCTCTACAAAATCAGTTCAAGCTCACGTAAGAAAGCTGGCAAAGTGCTCCCGTCCCTCCCAGGAGTCTATCAGTCTGTCTGTGTAAGCCACAGAATTAAATTCTTCCCCTAAATTGCATACATATATGAGTGCGTGTGCTATATCCTGCTCTGATTTTTTTTTTAAATTGCAATCTTCAAAAGCAAGAACTACAAAAACCTACCCTTTCCAGGCCACCATAGTTAGTGATTCAGGTTGCGCCCGACACAGTAGCCCCTCGCCAGGGGAGTGTAAGAGATGGATCCAATCTGGCCTTCTGACCGCCAGGCAGGTCTGTGTCCTAGCCAGGGCTGACTTGGTCAGGATGCCTTTTTCTGAATGGTTTTTGCAATTTACCTGCCCAGAAGAGATTTCTCTTTCTAATTTGCACAAAAGGAACTTTATGCTAGAGGTACCTCTACCTGTGTATCTATTTTCCTCTCCAGACATACATAGTACTATAGATCTGACATCATCCTATTGCCTGGGAAGCTACTGATGAGGAGCCCGCAATGGGGCCAGGGATCTTACATTACGAGGGTCCCTCAATCCTTTCCCCACCCATAGCATTTTTCAAGTTCTAGATAATAATGCATTGTAGTTACATCTGCCTTTTCCATAGACTGTTAGCTCCCCCAGGACAAGGACTACCTTTATCAGCTTCGTATCTGCAGAGCTTAACAAAGTGCCTCGCACACAGTATGTGCTCAAAATATGTTACTACATGAAGATCTAATTGTGTTTCAGAGTTTACAAAGCACTTTTATGTATGTTAGCACCTTGAAAGCTCACAGCAACACTGTAAGGTATTCTAGGTGATTCTGCAGATGAGGAAATCAAGGCTTAAAGAAGCTGAGGCCACACTCCTGGTCAGTGTTGCCAGAAGGACTTCAACTTGAACCTACGTAACTCCAGACCAATGTTCTATCACACCTATCCAAGCACTTCCGCTCTTTGTTATACTAACTCTGTTCAAGACATTTAATGAATTAGGAAAATGCACCCCCTGTTGGTGGCTGAATTACAAATAGTTCTTCCTCTGAGTAAACAAATTAGAAGAGACCCTCCTTCCTCCTGGCTAGGTCTGCCCACCAGGGAGCAGGCCACCTCGGCCAGGTGATTCTGTGCAACGCACATCCCACCCAGTCACACATGGGCATACATAACCATGCGATTTATTAGAGTCCATCTGTAAACTGAAGTTCACAAATTCCTTTTGATTTTGTCTTTAAATTATATAAGGCTTCATTTATTAATTCTAATACGTTTTTATACTATAAAAATTCTTTTTATGATTTTATTTTTGACGTTTTATAACCTATTTAAACTCAGAGCATTATAGAGGAAGCTTTTGATGGCAGCAATACATTTATCCATATCTCAATGAAATAGCTATTTGATGTTAGCTACTTTCTTCTATTTTCCACCACTCTCATCTTCAAGTGTTTATAGCACTGGGGAAGGCAATTCTGAACAATTTACAACCTCTTTCCCATAAATTTTTCATCTTGTTGAACAGGTAAATTTCTCTGCCTTGCCTCTGTTGTTTTTTTGCAAGTCAACCCATAGCTATTTCTTTTTATTATTATTATTATTTTTAGTATATCTTTATTGATTTCAGCGAGAGGGAGAGAGAGAGATAGAAACATCAATCATGGGAGAGTCGTCATTGATCGGCTGCCCCCTGCACGCCCCCGACTAGAGCCCACAACCAGGGCATGTGCCCTGACCAGGAATTGAACCATGATCTCCTGGATCCTAGGCCGACGCTCAACCGCTGAGCCACACCTGGCCGGACAGCTATTTCTAATAGAGATGTGAGTACATTGTCTTTTTATCAGCTGTCAATTTTCCATAATTTTTATTTTACTTTTAATTCTCATTTTCAAAGAGAGAATGTACCAGAGTTAATAATTTAGAACGCAAACCTAGACTATAAACTATACTTTATGTTATGCCAGGCCTGCACTGGTCTTGTTTCTGGATCATTTAACAGATGCCAGAAACTGCCCTCCAGACTCATGAAAATGGTGATAGTAAACCCACCAAAAAAAAAAAAAAAAAAAGCAACTCTGCAACTTTGTTTGGTCTTCTCCTGAACTTCAAAAAGGAACCACAACTTCATTTCCTGATTTACATTTTTTCCTCTCCTTTACAATATCAATTGGGCTCTCTTTCTTTACATCTTTTTAGGGAATTGTTACAGACACTTCTGGCATTTATGTAATAATTTCCTTCACATTAATGTAAAAATTCTGTTACTTCCCAACTCAATAGAAGCAGAAGTTATGATTCTAATTTTATTTTTCTCTATTCTCTTTCCAATCTTTACCTCATGTTCCTTTCATCTCACCTTTTTCATTTTGTAGCCTCCAGATCAATCTTTTTCTTCTGTTTCTCCAAACCATCCTCCAACCCTTGCACAAGACAGGAATTCAGTCATTATAAACATGTTAGAGGCATGCTCAACCTCCTTTCTTTCTACCACCTCTCAGTCACTGACACTTGCTTAACACTGTTCTCCCCTCCCAATTTAGACCGGTCTGGAAAAATTATGCACCATTAACATCTTTATCCACTGAAGGGTATAACCTTGACATTGATCTTGTAAGATGTGTATATTTTTTCAAAATCAATCCGGTCATCAGAAGAATGGGCAGAAAGATAAGATGTTAGTTGGGAGATCAATTAGGAAATAATTGCAGTGGTCCACAGAAAATGTCATCAGGGCCCAATCGGCCCAGATTTTGAAGAGATATCTGCAGTTCCATGCTCATTGCTACATTATTTACAACAGTTAAGATATGGAGTTAAAGCCTAAGTGTTTGCCAATGGATGAATGGATAAAAAAGATTTGGTGTATATACACAAAATGAAATATTATTCAGCCATAAGAAAGAATGGAACCTTGACATATGCAACAACATGGATGAAACTTGAGGGCATTATACTAAGTGAAATAACTCAGACAGAGAAAGACTAAAGACCTTAAGTCCTTACAGGTGAAATCTAAAAAAAGCTGAGCTCATAGAAACAGAAAATAGAATAGTGATTGTCAGGGGCTGGGAATGGGAGATATGGGGAGATGTTGGTCAAAGAGTATAAATTTTCAGTTATAGGAAGAATAAATTCTGGGAATCTAATGTGCAGCATGGTGACTGTAGTTAATAATATTATGTTATATACTTGAAAATTGTTAAGAGAGTAGGTCTTACGTGTTCTCACCACAAAAAAAAGGAAAAGGTAATTATATGAGTTGATGGAGGTGTCAACCAGTCCTATTGTGATAATCACCTTGCAATATATACATGTTTGAAATCATCACATTGTACACCTTAAATTTACACCTTTTCTATGTCAATTATATCTCAATAAAACTGGAAAAAGAAAAAATATACATATACCTTAGGACCTAGCAATTCACTCTAGATATATACCCAACACAAAGGCACGCATATGTACCCAAAAGACATACCAGAGAATGCTCACTGAGCCATTATTTAGAATAGCCCAAAGCTGAAAGCAATCAAAACATTTTAACAGTAGAAAAGATATATGTGTCATGATTTAGGCACACAGTTGAGTACAGGAGGGAAAACTGAGTCAACTACAACTGTATGGATGAATCTCACAGACATACATACTGTACAATTGCATTTACACTGAAGTTCAAAAACAGGCAAATCTAAATTATGGTGGTGGAATATTTTCTTGTTCCCCAGGTGTGAGGTGCCATAGCTATAAACTGAATAAATTATGATGTTAGGAGTTAGGATAACGTTTACCTTTGTGGAGAAAAGGAGGGAGTGACTGCAAGGAGCTCTGGGGAGGCTTCTGTGTTGCAGATAATATGCTTTTCCTTGGTCTGCATTGCGCCTTCCAGGACATTCTTATTCTGGGGTAAGTTATTGAGCTTATTAACTGTTTACTTCTCTACATGTAGATCAACAAGCAAGCATTTATTAAGCATGAATGCATGCATGTAAGATAGTACTGGGCATTGTGTTCTCTCTTCTTTTACCTACTTTGTTGGCATCGCCCCAATGGAGCGAGCCCATTCTTACCAACTGGCTCAAGGGACAGCCCAGTAAATGAGGCCAGCAAGTCTATTCTGAGGAGAAAGTAAGGACCAGTTAAGCTTAGGACAGAGGTTCAATCACTTTAATTAGCAGAGTCCACTTTAGTACTTCCCAGTGTGTGACAGTTCTCTGTGCCACATTTAAATTTCCAAAGTAATTACACTCCTGATCCAAAGCTTAAGCGACTCTCCTTGGTCCAGGCATCTGGCTCTGCCATCTGGAAGCAGCAGTTGGTAGGGAGCTAGAGGAAGAGCTTGCTGCGACCCCAGATGCTTGAATGGGTGGGAGGTAGTGTCAAGTCTGAACTTGTTGAGAAGTATGCTCTGGCTACACACTGACTACATTATTTATTTTCTCAGCTATAAAGCTATGAGAATCATAATACACCTGTTAGTATTTGGGCACTTGTTTGCATGATTAAATTGTTAATGACATCAGTGTGTGTGACAGTCTTGCTTGTATCCAGATGAAAATTTCAGTTATAAAGTTAAAGAAATTTTTTAAAAAATTTGATTCCCCTCACACCCCAAATGAAAAAAGCTCTTCAAGTTTCAAGAGGAGGGGACAAAAACTCTTCCTCTTGATAGGAGAATGGCAAGTTTCTTAAAACTATATGACTTGAAAAAATGCTAAGTGAAATATGCTTGTCACAGAAAGACAACTATTCCATGATCCCACTTATATGAAGTACCTAACAGTAATCAAATTCAAAGAATCAGAGTGGAATGGTGTTTCCAGGGGTAGGGAAAGAGGAAATGAGGAGTTACTAAGTAACAGGCCTAAATTTTCAGTCAAGCAAGATGAATAAACTCTGGAGATGTGCTGTAGAACATCACACCCTGGGGTCAACAATAGCATATTATACACTTAACATTTGTTAAAGAGTAGATTTCATGTTAAGTTTTCTCTCCATAATAAAGTAATTTTTTTAAAGAAAGTTACATGAGAGAGGAGATATTGTCTTCATCATCTTTAGAAAAGATAATCTTCTACTTGGAAGCACCCCAAATGCCCATCTGTAGATGAGCAGATAAAAAAGATGTGGTACATTTACACAACAGAATACTACCCGGCCATAAAAAAAAAGGAAATCTTACCTTTTGCCACAGCATGGATGGACCTGGAGAGTATTATGCTAAGTGAAATAAGCCAGTTAGAGAAAGACAAATACCATATGATTTCCCTTATATATGGAACCTAATGAATAAAATAGAAACAGACTCATAGATACAGAGAACAGACAGATAGTTGTTAGAGGGGAGAAGGATTGGGGAGCTGGGTGATAAAGGTGAAGTGATTAAGCAAAAAAATTTTTAAAACTCATAGACACAGACAACAATATGGTGATTACCAGAGGGAAAGGGGGTTGGGAAGGAGGTAGAAGGGGGATAAATGGTGACAGAAGAAGACTGGATTTTGGATAGTGAACACACAACACAATATACAGATGATGTATTATAGAATTGTACACCTGAAATGTATATAATTTTATTAACCAATGTCACCTTAGTAAGTTTAATTAAAATTATAAATAAAGAAAAGAAAATATAATCTTCTACGTGACCTTAGCATATTATTTGGGGCTATAAGAATAAGAACCAGAAGAACTAAATTCAGAATTGGTTTAAAAGAATTAAAAGAGGTTGACCCTGCAGGATAGGACTTGAGCTGATTAACAGTAGGGTGGGGACTATGGCTTTTTATCTCAAGCCTTCTGTAATTTTTTTTAAATCAAGAGCACATATTAGTTTGTGAATTCTTTTCATATTGTCTTAGAAAAACATAAATGTAGCTAAGAAACCAGCTGTTCTCTGACCTTCACAAGCGGACACTTCTGGTCTGACATCCGCCAGTACTTAGAACCCAGCTTCTTCTCTGGTTTCCGTAAGAAAAGAATGACTCCAAATTTGCAATTGTTTAAATTCTCTATGGAGATTTATGGGACCATGGAACAGGATCACATCACATATAATTAATTGTTACATTTATATTTTCCTAAATATAATTTTTAAATAAGCTACCAAACTATTATGTGCATTTGATTTTTAAAACTCAAAAACTACAGAAGGCTTATGGTGAAAAGCAAATGCCTCTCCCCCACCACACCTAATCCATTCTCCAGGATCAACCTCTTTCAATTCTTTTCAACTAACATTATATTTAGTTCCTCTAGTGGTTTTTACTTGAAAAGCCCTCCATTTGAAATTTCTCTCCTCTGTCAGGTCTCCTCCTCCCATCTTATCAATTTTACCCTCTGGCTGCACTGCAGAGACTCCTGTCCCCATTTCCTAAGAGGATCTCTGAGCCCTGGGGCACCTCTCTCCTCAGCCCTGGGGCTCAACTGCAGCTCCCGCATGAGCTTGGCAAAGCAACCCCTCTTCAAAGACATGCATCTCCTCATAAAGAATTTTATACTTGCAGCTCATAAGAGAAAGTTTCTCTTTATTTTACACAAATAAGTAAAATGTAGAGTTATATAAACAATCACGGAAGTGTATATTCAATGTTCAGAAAAAACACAAAGAAGGAATGGTTATCACTAAGGATATCAGGAAAACATTTTCCAGAAGGAAAAAAAAATAGTTTGGTAAGCAAGGAAGGCTTTTCAGATAGATGGAAAGGCCTGGAAATGGTAAAAATCACAGTGTAGTAAGGGAAACTGTATTTCTGAATTGTAAAGTTCAAGAGGAGAAAATGTGAGAAATGGGCCTAAAAAAGTTAATAAGAGACAGATGGTCCTTATAGATGAAGATAAGGAGCTGGACTTGAGCCCACAGTCCAGTAGTTGAAAATTTAAGTGCCTGTAAATGCCAAACAGATCATGTCAATGAGCAAAACGAGATCGTGTAAATGAGAAAAAAGGCAGGAAGTGTAGGGCTCTGTGGGAAGCTGGGGAAATCAAGCCCTTCCAAATGGAACGGTTCTATTATTTTCATACAAAATGTAAGCTTAGTGTTGCCAGAGCTTCTAGTTTTTCAATAACAGCAGAATATCCAGGCTTTTCTGTCTAATTCTCCAGTGTTTAAATGTTGGCAACTATTCCATGTTTTTTCAGCCTCACAGTATGTGGTCAAAAGAAAATTATATACATGCATGAAAGCTGGCTTCAGCCAATGGACCACAAGTTTTCACCTCTTCTAGAAGCAACCATTATAACATTTTAAGACAAAGAGGAGCCATGGCCAAATCTGCAGTTTTAAAGATCATTCTGGTGCCAGAATACAGGATGGATTGACTGGGGGGAGCAGAAATTGAAATTGAACGTAAGAGATCAGTTTGAAGGCTCTTGCCATCAATCATTGGTAGTAGATGTGCTGAAAGTCTAAACTAACGCACGACACATTTATCAGCGATTATTATTTTTCAGTGCAAGGAGGTGAAATGATCCCGGGCATTTCCACCAGAATTCAACTCCAAATGATCACTGAGAACTTTCATGTTTCTGTAAATCTTGGGTGTTATATATACTTTCAGAGACAGAATGGATTTATCTCTTCATTATTTTGCATAACTTCCATCTTTTTTTCTCATAAATGTACTTGCCAGTAGTAATAAAAGGAAAGATTGTACATCTGGCTTTAGAAAGGCAGCCTGTTGAACTTCTACCCTCTGCTTCTGTATTATATCAATCGTAGAAGCAAACAAAGATATTTTCTGCAAATGGTTCCCACGTGCCCACATCTCTGAATATAAAATAAACAGTGCAGGCCATGAAAACAGAGTCTTTTAAACAGAGCATTCCAGCTGGGGAAATTGTCTAAACATGACCCTTATTTTTTATAGTCATTTAAAGATGTCCTTAATCTATTCATTAAATTAACTTTTAAAGAGAAAATGGGGGGAGAAAAAGAAAGAAGGAGTGTGGAGTGGACAGAGGGAGAGGTTATCCATTTGTTTCTCTATAACACCAAATACTTCCATTTCTGTGTGCTAAAATATCGATAATATTTTTCCAACACAAAATTATTACATCTAGAGAACATAGAGAAAATTGTAGCCACTTTCAGTATATTTTTAAGATTTTTCTGAACCAAGTCTATGCAAGACAGATCAAATGCTATCTTCATCTCATGTTCTTAACTATTAAGTCAGTAAGAAAAAATGGTCCTTACTCCCACTTGACAGAGCCTGTCAGGTGCTGGCCAAGATTAGCCCTATCCAATTCCATGAGTTCACAGGGTGTACCTAAGCAACAAGTCCATCCCACTTGCCCCCAGAACAAAAAGGAAAGGAGATATTACATTAACCTCCCATTTTGTGCCGGAAAGGCTCTGAACGTAATCCAGGCTTCAGTGACATTATCAGCCAATTGCACCCTGACTAGCACATGAAGAAATAAGGGCTTCCATGAAGGAAGGGGAGCTCTGGCCTGCTTTCCCACCAAGTCTTACACTCTGGGCTCTGTTTCCATGTTCTCCAAGCTTTTTTACTTTTCATAAAGATATGTATGGATATGACCCAGGTACCAGAGACGCTACTCTCATTGCTGTACAATTACTTTTCTCCATGAAGATAGAAGTTACCACTCCCACCCACCATGTGTGTTTTGGGTAGACTTGTTCCTGCTTCTACCTGTGGAGTCTCGGCTTAAAGGGGGTCTAAGATTAGAGTAAAGAGAAATTGAAGTTCCTGAGACTCCTTCTGGAGTTGTGACAAAGGGAGATGTGTTCCAGATATCCTCAGTTGAAAGTTGGAATACATTTTCTCATAGAAATCATTATTAGCTTCCCAGGCAGGTTCATAAAACCTTATTTAACCCATAATGTTCTCAGAAAACTCCAGAAATTTCTGTGTAACCCATCTGCTCTGTTCCCATTCTTCCCCAGCTTGTTTTTCTTTGTTAACTGGGTAGCTTTGCCAGATTCTCCAGTCTTCTCCACCCAAATTTCCAAAGTTCCATTTGAGCAGTCCACCAGATATTAAAAACCTCTGTAGGCTCAGCGGATGAGTTTTGCAGTTTCAGTGCTGCTTGCCCACCTCAGGCCACTGATATAGAGTGTGGGATGTTCCACAGCTTTTCCCTTTCCTTCTACCCTTCAGTTGTCATGGTAAATGAGGGGACGTCTGAGACCTCTTATTTTAAATGGTGGCCTTCCAGAGACAGGCCCATTTATATATGTAAATTTTATAGGTGATACCAATTGATTAATGGAGAAAGAATAGATTGTTTATCACTGTATGGGGGCAAAAAACCCATTCTTCTGCATTTTCAGATTCCTCTCCCCTGTGTTATTGTAGAAAAGAGGCGAAAAATAGAAAAAGCGTTTACAACACAAGAGAGAATTGCACTGGACCCTTGAAATGTAGATTAGACATCTCAGTAGAGCTTGTCAAGGTCTCAGGGTATGGACAGCTGACCTTCTGAACTACAATCCACATGGGGCACGTGATGCACCCTTGAAGGATGATGACCAACAAGATCAGCTTGGCTCCCACTGGCTTCAAGACAGCCACCAGTGAGACTCATCACGCTCCTAATGCAGGCCCAACTCATCTCCACCTGGACCTTCCACAGGGGAGGACCTCTTACCCCCCCAACTCTGATGCACCCAATCCTCCCACCCCCCAGCCCAGGTGTCCTCCTCTGGTCTCCTCGAGAGTGCAGATGAGGGCATCTTATTCTTTCTCAAGTTTCTCACTAACTGTATAGCTAAAGTATAAATTCTGTGTCTAAATTCCATTAGTCCTCTCTTTTGACTCTCAAAACCTTGTTTGGAGGAAGTGGGGGGTGGGAACCCTGAGATTCAGTTATTTCTTGTTCTTGTCTTCTCAGGACAATGAGGATGCATTAGACTTAGAGTATCATGAGGGACATAACACAGGAAAGGGGAAAAGAGCACAAAGGTTGTTTCTAGATGGTAAGTGGCTGCACGTCTGTAATCAGCTCTACACTTATATGACCATAGAAACAAGAGGGTTCATACTCCTCTAATTAAAAAAAAAAAAAAAAGGCTGGGAAAAGTTCCTGATTGGTCCGACTAATTTCTCCCATCCCTGATCAAGCATCTGGCTAGGAAAACAGGGTGCTGTGAGAGGCCCATCCTGTGGTAAAGAAAGTCAGCGTCACCCTAACCACATATTTGGGTTAAAAAAGCATCAACAATTCTCCAAAAGAAGGTGGAAGCACTTTTCAGAGCAGGTAAAATAATAAGCGCTTACAACACAAGAGGCTATTCAAAAAGCGATTGCAGGAATAATTTTTGAAAGTGTTGAAAATGATTGAATTATCTGGTCATCTATTGATGGGCACTTAGGCTGTTTCCAGATCTTGACTATTGTAAATAACACTGCAATGAACGCAGGGGTGCATATATTCTTTCAAATTAGTGTTTTGAGTTTCTTTGGATATATTCCCAGAAGTAGGATCACTGGGCAATGCTGCATGGCTTTGTGAACCAATGTCACCCCAATAAATTCAATTAAAAAAAAAACAAACCTGAAAACAAAATGATTACATTAGATGCTTACAGAACGTATATTCTACAACTGAGGGGAACAGAAACCTATCCAAATATATGTAATATTTGGATGAATATATACTTCCTGTGCTGTGAGACCGGTCTTGAGAAAGTTTCTCAAAAATGATTCTAGCTCAAAGCTCAGCCAGTGGTCCCCAGTATCAGTCTCTTGCTTCAACAGTGTTTAGACAGAACATACCCAAGGGCACCCATACTTCCAGACTCTTTCCCAGTCACAACCCCCAGCACCATCTTCTCTGCCATCCTCTGCCTCGGGGAACAGCCAACGCCGTTTTTCGTGCTTAGCTCCTTAGTGCCCACCAGCCACGAGCTCCCAGAGTCCTCAGAATTATTTCCCCGAGGTGGAGACCACCGTCCACAACCTGGGCCCCCACACCTACCTCTCTCAGGCTCCTGTTTCCCCCACGCCTGTGGCTCTGGACCACGAGGGCCACTTCCATAAGCTGGTGGAGAAGCTAAGCATCAGACAGTCTCTTGAAGACGCAAAACCAGTGTGAAGGCCACATCCATTGGGGGTGCAGCAGCTCACCCAAAAGGAGTGGGGTCAAACCCCAGACGCCACGGAAGCTGCCATGACCTTGGAGAAGAGCCTGCCCCAGGCCTCTGTGGGCCCACATGCCCTGGGTGCTGCTGCGCAGACCCCCTTCCCTGTCACTTCCCAGAGAGCAGCTTCCTGCATGAGGTGAAACTCATCACGAAGGTGGCACCAGCTGACCACCCGCCTACGGGGGGGGGGGGGGGGGCAGGCTGGGAGGGGGGAGTGTCTCTGAAAGACTCGCCTTCAAGCAGGACTAGGAGCCTCGGGGGCCCAGCAGTCTTTAAGGGGCCCCTCTGCATTCCCCTAGTGTCAGGGCATCTGCCAGAGCCTCTCCCTGCAGCCACAAGGCAACTTTTTCACCACCTGGAGCCCTCTCCTGAGCTGTGGGCCACATGGAAACAATAAAGTTTTTACCAGCAATATATATATATATTTTTTCTAGCCTTGCAAACTATTTGCATCAAGAAGTTTCTTTCTACACCCTATATAATCTAAAATCCAGTAATTCCAGCAAGTTTGCTGCCTCAGTGACCACATTTAAACCATTTGTCGCCCTGAGAGAATGGACCGGATTCAAAGCAGAGGATCAATCTCTCAGGTCTTAAAATCCCTGGAAATGCAGGTCAGCTTCACAGATGGTCAGAAAGGCCCAGGTTACCCCAGAATTGGGGGAAGGAGAATTCTTGGAACTGAATTTGTTATTTCCTGGCAGAGATCCTATCCCCAACCCCATCCACAGCATCCAGGAGGAGATGGCATTCTGGGACCCGATGGTGCTCTACTGAAATGCTTGAAGACAAGAGAACCAGCCGATGTTCTTCATAATAAAGAAAACCAAAAGTGCTTTCTGTATTGTCCATAAAACTGGACATCTCGGTCCTAGGAGTCTGAATATTCATGAGTCTACTAATATCTCTACTGGTGAAACTAGCATCTGATTCCCACGGTTAACAATAAATGATTCTTTAGAAGATCTTTTTCCTTTTAAAATATTTTTATTGATTTTGAGAGAGAGAGGAAGGGAGAGGGGGAGGGGGAGAGAGAGAGATAGAGAGAGGGAGAGAGAGAGACATCGATGTGAGAAACATCGATCGGCTGCATCCTGCATGCCCCCAACTAGGGATGGAGCTGGCAACCTGGGATGTGCCCTGACCAGGAATGGAACTGGCAACCTATTGGTGCATGGGACAACACCCAACCAACTGAGCCACACTGACCTGGGCTGACTAAAATCTTTCCCAGTCCCTGAAAAAACAAGAAAATAAGATCCAACAAGTATTTGCAGCATTAGTGACATGTAAAAAAAAAATTGAGGATACACTTAAAATAAGATTCGTAACTATATCCAGCTCTAGTGAGACTTGTCAGGATTTATGTCGCTCTGTAACTATTCAACAGAGCTAGTTCAGCTTAGACTTTAGAAGGTCTCGTTTTGTAGGGAATATAAAAGGTATGATAAATTTCAAAACTAGCCTCAAATATTTTTCCCTCCAACCAAAAAGTAAAATTTGTTTCTTCAGGTTTGAACTTGGGTAGGTCAGGTGCCTTGCTTGGGCCAATGCGGTGCGAGCAGAAGTTTAAGAAGTGCTTTCTCATTGGAGTTTGTCCTGTGCCGCTCTTGGAACCTCCCTCCACCATGTGAACAAACTTGGACTGTTTTGCAGGGGGAACAAAAGGCATGTCACCCAGTCACCAATTGATTTTATGATGAATATTCAAAGCTGAAACAAAATACTTTCTGTTTCAACTATCATTGTCTAGGCTGCTGAGAAAAAAATTCTTCATCATCTTGCTAGAAGGGAAGTTCTATGATATTGACTCTAGTGGACACAAAAGAATAAGATTTTAAATTTATTATTGACTTCATTTTCATTGAACAGTGTATCAGTCTGCTAGCATTTGCATAACAAAATGCTACACACTGGGTGGCTTAAACAACAAAAAACTATTTTCTCAGAGTTCTGGAAGCTCGAAGTCCAAGATCAAGGTGCTGTCAAGGTTGGCTTTCTGTGAGGCCTTCCTTTATGGCACAAGCCACCTTCTCACTGAGTCCTCCTCTGGCCTTTCCTCTGTGCACAGGTGCAGAGAGAGAAGTCTCTGTTATCTCTTTCTCTCCTTATAAGGAGACCAGTCCTGTCAAATTAGTGCCCCAACCTTTCTGACCTCATTTGACCTTAATTACCTACCTCAGGTCTCTTTCTCTAAATACGGTCACATTGGGGATTAGAGCTTCAACATATGAATTTTGGGGGAACATAATTCAGACCATAACAGTAATTTTTTTATTTTAATAATTATGTATAATAATATTAACTGATAACTTACTATGTAGTAATCTATACTAAGTGGTATATACATATTATTTCATTTGAGATTCACAGCGACCTTCTAAGATAGGTATTCCCATTAAAGATGAGATAACCAAGGCTTAGAGAGTTAAGACACTTGCTCAAAGATATACAAATGGTAGGTGGTAGAGTTGGTCTTATTCCAGGTCTGCCTGACTCTGGAATGCAGTGCCACCTCCAGAAAGCCTGTTTGATCTGCTTTTACCTCAGGCTCGTCAGCATTTCAAATTTGTATTAGAGTCAGATTCTTTCTTATTTTGTATTCATTTGTATATATTTCTGGTGCCCCATTAGATTTTGAGTTTCAGGAAGGGAGAAAATTAGCAGAATTAAGGTGTATCTGAAAGTCATTTAACCTTCTCAGTTTCCTCATCTGTAAAATGGAGATAATAACACTACTAATAAAATGCAGTCTGGGGGAAAGTTCAGATTGAGTGTAGCTACTTGTAACTATTCTTTGTTAAACCTCAGAAATATTTAAGTTGGTGCCCAGCCGGGCGTGGCTCAGTGGTTGAGTGTCCACCTAGGATCCAGGCGATCGGGGTTCAATTCCTGGTCAGGGCACATGCCCGGGTTGTGGGCTTGATCAATGACTCTCTCATCATTGATGTTTCTATCTCTCTCTCCCTCTCCTTTCCTCTCTCTGAAATCAATAAAGATATATTAAAAAAAAAAAAAAAAAAAGAAATATTTAAGTTGGAGACCCAGAGATCTTCTCAAATGGACCATAGGACTACCAAGAATCTTAAGAGCACTGCTCCCACGGCACTGTGTGTCTCAGCACAAGTAGGAGGGGGTTTGTAAGTGTGGTTTTCATTTAAAGGAGCAATTCATAGCTTGATACACAAGTCATGTAAGACATATGTAGGAAACCTACGAAGTTTTTTAAAACTTGGCCTAAATGGTCAGAGGGAGTCAAATGATCAAAATACAAAGAGGCCTCTGTGCAGGAGTCAAGCTAAGAATGTTAGACCCAGGCACGCACCATTTCTTATGGAAAAGGAAGTGGCTCAGAGGGCTGACCCAGAACCCAGAAGGCAGGACCTCTTTTACCATTAAATGCTGGCCACATGACTGCCAGACAACTTGTGCTTTTTGTTTGCAGGGTTCTGCTCCTAAGGAACCACACCCAAGAATCCCAACCACACTTTGTCTTAGCTCAGCTGCTACAACAAAATAGCATAAATTAAGTGGCCAATCAAGAACGGAAATTTATTTCCCACAGTTCCAGAGGCTTGGAAGCCCAAAGTCATAGTGCCAGTATGGTCAGGTTCTGGTGAGCAGCCTCCTCCGAGCTGTAGGCAGCTGACTTCTCATTGTATCCCTATGAGGCAGAAAAAGAGGTAGCTAGCCCTGGCCAGTTTTGCTCAGTGGTTAGAGCATCTACAGGCTGACTGAAAGGTCCAGGGTTCGATTCCAGCCAAGGGCAAGTACCTTGGTTGCAGGCTCGATCCCCGGCACTGGTTGGGGTCCATGCTGGAGGCAACCAACAAATGTGCCTCTCTCACATCGATGTTTCTGTCTCTCCCTCTCTCTCTCCTCCTTCCACTCTCTGAAAAAAGCAATGGGAAAGATATCCGAGGGTGAGGATTTAAAAAAAAAAAAAGAGTGAGCTAGTTCTCTGGCCTCTTATCTTATAGAGGCACTAATCCCATTCATGAGGGCTCTACCGTATGATTTCATTACCTCCCAATACCATCACAGTGGGGTTTAGATTTCTAAATAGGAATTGGGGGTTTGGGGCACACATTCAGTCCATAGCATGTCTGAACCTAATCAGGTAAAGAAATGCTAAAATTTGAGCCCATACTATAATAAGATGAGACTTCTGAGGGAGTGCTGACTGTATTCTGTATGTTGGAGGGAGGTGAATTTTTGTTCCAGAGGATTGACTGTGGTTGATAGTTTCAAATGCAGCCACCATTGACTCCTTCCCTCCCTTCCTGTATATGCCACATTTCATCAAAAGGTCGAGTTAGCCCGGCTGGGCGTGGCTCAGCGGTTGAACATCTACCTAGGATCCAGGCGATTGGGGTTCGATTCCCAGTCAGGGCACATGCCCAGGTTGTGGGCTCGATCAATGACTCTCTCATCATTGATGTTTCTATATCTCTCTCCCCCTCTCCTTTCCTCTGTCTGAAAATCAATAAAGATATATTTAAAAAAAAAAAAAAAGTTGAGTTAATTTCCCCTCCCCTTGAATCTACTAAGCTCATTCTTTGCCTATTTTCAAGTAGAATATAGCAGAGGTGAAGTTTTAGGACTTACAAGCCCCAGCCTTAAAAGAACTGGCTAATCATACCTTTTTCCACTTGAAACACAGGAGCCATGCTGTAAAAAAAGCCCAAACCACATGGAGAGGCCAAATTAAGGAGAATCAAGATAAACCAACACAGCTGAGCTCCAGGACAACAGCCAGCACCAATGATGAAGATACCTTAAATATTCTAGACCACTTGAACCTTTATATGCCAACAGCCCCAACCAACGTCACATGGAGCAGAAGATTCACCCAGATTATCCTAGTCAAGCCAAAGAATCAAGAGTGGTATAAAATGTTTGGTTTTTTTTTAAGCCACTAAGTTTTGAGGTGGTTATGCAGCAATAAATAACTGAAATATTCTCAGGTGACAAGGAATAGGAACATAGAATATATTTTTATGATAATGTAGAAAATGAAGTGAGGTCATATGCTAGAAACACTGTAAAGATCATCTATTTTAAACCAATGTGTTCTTCACTTCAGGAGAAAAAAAGCAGACTACACAGTGAGTTCCTGAAGAGACCATTCTAGAACCCACCTCCCCTACCTCACGTAGAACCCGTCTCCCCTGCCTTACCTAGAACCCGTCTCCCCTGCCTTACCTAGAACCCGTCTCCCCTACCGTACCAATCTGCTGAGGCCTGAGAGCAAAATCATTGAACAGACCCATGTTCTCTAAATCACAGCGACATTTCAGAATTATTCTTGAACATAATACAAAATCCTGTTTTATTCTTTTGAAAAGAAGCAGGAGAGCAATTTCTTAGAGGTCAATGCAGAATTTCTAAGAAGACAGTTCTATGACTATATGATATATATGATACATTTATTCACATGAATGATTTAGAAAATGTCTCTTTTCATATAAAACTTCAGAGGAGAAAAGGTTAATGAAGGAGAAAAAAATGTCCATCTAAAAATTTTTTTGTATAAAGAACAGGAAAGATCTGGCTGTTGCTCAAAGTCATTTTTCAGGTGGCAAGGAGATCTGGAGGCCATATGTTGCTGTTCTAGGTGAGGAGGATGCTCATGGAAAGCCAAGCCTCGAAGCAGCTCTACTGCGAATGGCAATTCAAACTGAAGCTACCTGTAATGGAGGGCTCTAGGAAACCACTCTCTTCCCCTTCGAAGGACCATGGAACAGGCCCTCTTTTTCTCTGAACTTCATTATGATTAACTCACAAGCAGGGTTACAAACACGATTTCATCTCCTCACCTTTGATTTCTCTGACAACTATCCTACTCTTTGGGAGCATAAACCAAGGATTTCTAGTCTTTTCAACTGAATTGTTGTCTTTTTAAATGAATACACATTAAAAAGCTTTGGAGGGAAAACACTTGGCAACAAAAGTTTGATTTCATTTTATGTGTTGAACAAATAAGGCATAAATGGAAGAAAATGTGACCTTTTCATTGTCATAAAATTGCAAGTTCTTAATCTTGACAAAATTCAGTATTTTCAGTTTAAATGACATCATGTGTCATATTACATAAGTGTTAGACTAACTTGCCCAATGTTACCAAAGTATCAGAATCTAGGGGAAAATTAAAATGTTTAAAAGAAATAATATCTGGCCTTGGCTGCATGATTCAGTCGGTTGGGGTGTCATCTCATACACACAAAAAACAAAACAGTTGCAGGTTCGATTCCCAGGCAGGGCACATACCTAGGCTGTGGGTTCAATCCCTGGTCAGGGTGAGTATGAGAGGCAACCAATTGATGTTTCTCTCTCACATCAATGTTTCTCTCTCTCCCCACCCCCTTCCTCACTCTCTAAAATCAAAGAAAACATATCCTCAGGTGAGGATTAAAAAAAAAAAAAAAAAAGAATGATATCCTTCTTTGGTAATTATATTACCATTATTTGCACCAGAGTAAAAGGACTATAGGCTTTGAACAAATTTCATGTTTTGCCTTGGCCTCTTGCCAACAAGCAAATATTTGGTGTTAATTGCTAATTAAGCCAAAATTAAGTCTCAATTCATCATTTTAAATGGTCTTGAAAGACCACCTCCTTCATTCTTCACAGGCTTTCATGAGTTGTGTTTTAGAATTTTTCTTTATTTTTTTAATGAAGGAGTAATTATTGCTCTCCCTTTTGTATTAATCAAAGACAGATGTAACTATTAGTGCTTTGCCAAACATTACCATATCACCACACTGAGTTGATATAAATTCCTAGAATTTTTTTCTTGGTTTCTAGATCTTAGAATCTCTTTCCACATGAAATCTTCTCATATAACCCCCCCAGTCCCTTTTTTCTTCATAAAAATTCATTAAACTTGAACCAGGATATTGGGCCTTTATAGGGCATCACAATCATTTTATCACTATGAAAAGGGGGCATGGTTCCCCAACTATAAGCATGGGAAGTTTAATTGTGATTTCTCTCAGCAAAACATGAGAAAACTGAATAGATAATAAATAAGATATTTAGCCCAGCCGGGCTTGGCTCAACGGTTGAGCGTCGACCTAGGATCCAGGTGATCGGGGTTCGATTCCTGGTCAGGGCACATGCCTGGGTTGCAGGCTAGCCGATCAGTGACTCTCATCATTGATGTTTCTATCTCTGTCTCTCCCTCTCCTTTCCTCTCTCTGAAATCAATAAAGATATATTTTTAAATAAATAAATAAATAATAAATAAATAAATAAAGATATTTAGGCACAGAACACTAAATCTTCCAAATCAGCACTCTTATGAATTAAAAGATTAACCTGATGTTTGGATGAACTTTTCTCTGAGGTATGTATGGGCTAAACAAAAGGGGAAAGAATTAAATAAAAGCATTTCAGGTTTTGTTAAAACAATTCAGACAGCTATTTAAGACACTGTCATATCTATTGACATTATAGCTATTGTTTCTGATCAGGAAGAAAATATCTTCTTCGACTTATCTTTTTTAAAACATGCATCAATATCAAAGTAACAAATCTTCTTAATGATAGTTTTATTATTAAAATTTCTTTTAAAAATTGTACTGATAACTAACTTTTCTAAGTTTTATTGTTTACATTTTTAGGATCTTTTCAAAATATAGACATTGTTTTTATATAAACTTAATCTTTATTGATAAAAATTTATCTTTTAAATTTTTTACTTAAAATTCATAACACACAGAGTCTTCATAACTATCATTTCTAATCATTGAAAATAGTCCACTAAGTTAGCAGAATATAAATTACTTAATTTTCCCCCTCTTTGATGCAGGTAGTATTTCTCTAATAAATAGAGAGGTTTAAGGCAGTCTCTCTAAAATTAGTTTATTCTTTGGAATTATTTCTGTTGAACCAATTCCAGACTTATGATTACTGGGACAAGAAAGTCTAAAATTTCTGTGACACATTATTTATTGTCAAACTGCTCTTTAAAAAAAAATGAACCAATTTAAGGAGCCTCCAGGAAACAATGGACAAATCTGGCTAACACTACCTTAGCCAGGTGATCAAGGTTAACATCAACAGTGATAAGTCATGGTGATAGTATATACTGTTGACATGATGCAATAAAAATAGCACTTTACCTCTGTGATCTTCCTCCCCCCAAAAAACATAGTATCAATTTAATCATGAAAAAAACGTCAGAAAAAAAACCCAAGTGAGGGATATTCTACAAAATACCCGACCAGTACTCCTCACAGCTGTCAAGTTTATCAAAAATAAGGAAATCTGAGAAACTGTCACAGCCAGTAGAGGCCTCAGGAGACATGAAATGAAAGGGAGCTAGATATACTTAGGGTTCTAGAAAGAGTGGGAAGTTTTAAAATATTCACTGTGGGAAAGGTGACATTGCCAATGAGGGATAGATAACCGGGAAACATTACGGCCCAGTAAATATTAGGTTCGGGAACTCAGAGTATGGCTTACAAGAACTAGTTGACACTCTGTTGCCATGTAATAAATATCTATTGAATTCCAACTATGTGCTGGGCATTGTTCTAGAAACCCAGGGTACAATGTCAATCGAGGAAGAAAAAGATCTTATTTTCAAGACATTGAAATTCTAAAAAGATGATACAGAAAATAAAGAAGTAAGCAACTGACTATGATTACTTCAGATATTAAGATGACAATAATGGAATTAAGAATATAAAATAGGATTCAGTGAAGATAATGATGGAAGAAAAATTACTTAGATTGGACGTTCTGGAAAGACTTTCTGAGAAGAGGCAGCACAAATGTCAGCCATCAGGGGAGGAAAGACTACATGAAAAACCTATAATTGGGAAATCCCAAAGTAAAGAAAACATGTGTTCAGTTCCCAATTTGGAATATTTTGAAGTGCTCTGGTTATAAGGGGGAAGACAGTGGAGAAGTCAACAAGGTGTATCTATACCAAAGAGCAGCTCCTAAGGGGGTGAGGAGATCCAGAAGTCTCCATGGTCCCCATGTGCATAGGCCTGGATGTCCACCTGCCAGGAGCCATCTGTAGAACAAAGCTATGGCACGAACTTCCTGATTTAAGTAAAAGAGGGCACAGATACATTTGAGAGCCATCATTTTTGCCAGGTTATTTGGTGTTAATCAAACAAACAGGCAGACTTGCCTTTTGCCTGCCCCTCGGTGAAACAAGCCAGGGAAAGACCAAGAAGGAACATGTTTCTTCCTCGGCTATGTCAAATGGCAATGGTGTCAGGCCTGAGGAGTTTTGAATCGGGACTTGGAGGAGACAAAAGGAACATCTTGAGAAGCAGCCACATCTGTACTGAAATTGTTTAAACTGAAGCTGACACAGAAATGACAAGATTGGGCCAAGAAAAAAGGAAAGGATGAAACTAACTGGACCGAGCTGAACACCAGGCTGGTCAGAAATCAGTCACTATAGAACTCAACTTTTTTTTAATATATCTTTATTGATTTCAGAGAGAGGAACGGAGAGGGAGAGGGAGAGTCATCATTGACTGGCTGCCTCCCGCACACCCCTGACTGGGGATCGAACCCGCAACCCGGGAATGTGCCCTGACCAAGAACTGAACCGCGGTCTTCTGGGTCCTAGGTTGATGCTCAGCCACTGAGCCCAAGCCCAGCCAGGCAAATTTAACTGTTTTTTAAATGTCATTAAAAACACCAACTTTGGCCCAGCAGGGGTGGCTCAGCAGTTGAGCATCGACCTAGGATCCAGGAGATGGCCGTTCAATTCCCGGTCGGTCGGGGCTCGATCCCCAGTAGGGGGTGTGCAGGAGGCAGCCAATCATTGATGTTTCTCTCTCTCTCTCTCCCTTCAGCTCTCTGAAATCAATAAAGATCAATTTTTAATAAAAAACAAACAACAAAACCCCACCAACTTTGAACACACTGGAGACCACCACTGTGTTAACCTCCATTCAGATTTCTTCATTTGTGTGCAGACCTCTAACGATAGCTTTTTTAGCCATCTCTAGCAAACGTATAATAACTTAATAGGTAGCAATTCTGCACCAGTCTTTTTTTTTTAAATTCAGACTTGCACATGGCCTCTCCCATAAAATTATACAGGGGAGTAGACTTACCCTAGGACACATTAATCCGATTCATCAAATGCCAGGTGAGGCTCAGATGCTTCTGCTCAGTGCTTGCTCTTGTCAGAAAACCACAGAAAGCAATGATGTAAACAAGTAAACTATGTCCTGATAGTTACTATTATTTTGTTGTTGTTAATCCTCACCTGAGGATATTTTTTCCATTGATTTTTTGAGAGGGTGAAAGAGAGGGAAGAGGAAAGAGAAAAACACCGATGTGAGGGACACATCGATTGGCTGCCTCCCTTGGCTGGGGATGGAACCTGAAACCCTTCAGTGTGGGGCTGATGCTCTAACCACTGATCCACACCAGCCAGAGGTGTCCTGATAGTTATTTAAGCATAAGTCTTATGGTAAGTTTTGGATACTTTTGTTTAATTTTTTTTTTCCATTTTCTGGTGAGATAAAGTAATTATCTTTAAAAGTAGAAATGAATCATTGATTTAAAATATATATTTAATGAGAAAATGTGATAAGTAAAATAAGATTGCCTCATGATGAAAAGTGCCCATTTTACACTAGTGATATTCAATTAATGGTCAGCCACACCACCATAGCAACAATATCTGAAATGAAAGCAATTGCCTATAAGTTTCACATGAAATCCTTTTTTTAAGAAAGGGAAACTTTGCCCTGGCCAGTGTGGCTCAGTTGGTTGAGTGTCATCCCATGCACAGAGAGGTTGCCAGTTCAATTCCAGGTCAGGGCAAATGCCCAGGTTGTGGGCTTGATCCCAGTAGGGGGTATGCAGAAGGCAGCAGGTTGATGGCTCACTCTCTGTCTCCTGCTCCC
This sequence comes from Miniopterus schreibersii, assembly GCF_964146895.1. Lineage (NCBI taxonomy): Eukaryota > Metazoa > Chordata > Mammalia > Chiroptera > Miniopteridae > Miniopterus > Miniopterus schreibersii. The sequence continues at coordinate 160,218,497 of NC_138102.1, forward strand.
TTCCTCTCTCTAAAAAATCAATAAAAATATATTTTTTAAAAAACAAAGGAGCCCGGCTGGGCGTGGCTCAGGGGTTGAGCGTCGACCTAGGATCCAGGAGATGGAGGTTCGATTCCCAGTCAGGGCACATGCCCGGGTTGAGGGCTGGATCTCCAATGACTCTCTCATCATTGGTGTTTCTATCTCTCTCCCTCTCCTTTCCTCTCTCTGAAATTAATAAAGATATATTTTTAAAAAAACACGAAAACTTAGAAACATAGATGGACTCAGATGTTCCTGCCTAATTGAACTACTTGGTTTCATCAACAAAAATTTTATGTGAACAAAATTTAAATCTGACAAGGACAGCTCCTTAATAGGATTATCCAAATTCTATCAGAAAAAGCTTATTAAAATCTGGGCTATGTTAACAGATATTTACAAAAACATAATTACCCTTCTTTTCTGCTGGCCTTTAAGGTGAGACAAGTGCACGTCACTTAGCATCACTGAGTCAGCTGAATGAAAACGTGGACTTGCTGATCTCTCTGTTTTGCTTGTTTTCCTATAATCACACAAATGTCTCCAGGAAGATTTATTAAATAAAACAAAACTGGAAGGGGAAAAATTAAGTTTTTAGATTAGATTATAATTATACTGTTGAATAACTTGTAAAAAACATAGCCATGTCTGTACTGGTGATATGAAAGGAGTCGCTCAGAAGAAAGCAGTTGCTGCAATGTGTGTGTGGTCATTGTACTCATGTTAAATTGTCGTCTATGCAGCATTTTGAAAGAAGTTGGATAAAGTCATAAAAACTGTCAAATTCATTAAGGCATAGTCTTTAAACTGGGGACTTTTCGGGGTTATTTTAATGATAAGGGTAGTGAATTTCAGAAAGCACATGTTTACATTGAAGATTTTTAGTAGTTTCAAGACAAGGTTCTAGAACAGATATGTCAAATAAAAATATAAACAATTTTTTTTGTTTAAAAAAATTCCATTAATTAAACATCTCTCAAATGTAAAGTTAGTTGTACCAGCTGGAGTATCTACATGCTATTTTTAACCAGCTGAACGGGTTCATTTTGACAGTTCACAGTCCCCACGTTACTGCTCAGAAAAGCAGAGACAGTGTCAGCAACAAAATTGAAACAAGTTTAGATTCAAAGCACAAAATAAGACTATTTTAACTTCTTTGAAATTTTGAGGGAATGTCAGACAGAACGTGGCACTAACGAGATGTTTTCAAATGACACCGCTGAATAATTCAGGGTATCGTGACATTTAAAAAACCACTGTCGGCCAAATGCAATGGTGATCTGAGCTTCTTCAGGGGTCCACTTATTAACTCCTTTTAGAAAGGGAACCCTCTCTACTGAGGACAGAGAGCGTTGTGTAGTACATTCTCAGTAATTTAACATGGAAAAGTAAATGTCCTAGTGAGGCTCTTTCAAACCTCAGGATCAGTTTAACCGAAGGGATTGAGATTGAGCTTGCAAGATGACGTGTTTTTAAAAGTTTTTAATTATAATTTATAATTTATCCATGGGGACTAGGATTTCTCTTCATATTGTGCCACCAATCAAAATACAGAAATAAATTAGGCCCTGATGTTAATAGAACGCTGCAATTATCATCTGCAACTCTTACCGTTGAATCACGTCCCCCAAATGATATGATGAAATTCTAACACCCCATACCTATCAACATGACCTTATTTAGCTCTTTCCAGACAGCTCTATGCCAGGGGCATCTCTTGGGACAACTGGCACAAGCGCAACGAGAACAGGGTGCAAGACAAAGGCCCACCACAAGAAGTGAAAATATGAGCTGGGACGCTCTGCTGCCAACATCAAGGTTGTCCCTCCCACACAGTCTGCAAGAAGGGAGGTAACAAGAGGTACCGAGCCTTGAGGCTGGATGTGGGCAACTTCTCCCAGGGTTTGGAGTGCTGTACACAGAAAACAAGGATTATCGATGTTGTCTAACACGCACCCAACAACGAACTGTTCCGCACAGACCCTAGTCAAGGACTGCCGCGTACCCACTGGCAGCACCTGGTACCCGCAGTGGTACGCGTCGTGCTAGGACTGCCTCTGTGCGGCAAGAAGGGGCCAACCTGACTCCTGAGGAGGGAGAGAATTTAAACCAAAAAAAGAAATGATCAAAGAAAATTTAGAAGAAATATGATAAAGGAGAAAGAATGCCAGAGTGGGCAGTCTTGTAGAGAGCAGCTCCAGCAGGGCCAGCCTCTTGTGTGCATCGTTCCAAGACCAGGCCACTGTGGCCACACAGATGGCTCTGAGCCGGAGGCAAGGGGCTGGGGTTCTAGGTGAGGGAAATCAAGGCCTGGAAAGGCAAATAAATCCCGCTCCCTCCTATCATAGCTCATGTAATCAGGGTGCTTATTGTTCTAAAAATAAATAAGCAAATGTGAACTTATTTAAAAATAGGGTCTTTGTGGATGTAATCACGTTAAGATGAAGCCATACTCGATTAAGATGGGCCCTACAAGAAATGACTGGTGTTCTTATAAAAAGAGAAAACCGAGATACAGGGAGATCACTATGTGAAGACACAGACACACACAAAGACAGAGGGAAGATGGTCATGAGAAAATGAGGCAGAGATTAGAGTTGTGTTGCCACAAACCAAAGAATGCCTGGAGCTACGGGCAACTGCAAGAGGCAAGACCTATTCTCCCTTAGAACCTTGCTGGGCGCAGGGCCCTGCCAACCCCTTGATTTGGGGCTTCTAGCCTCCAGGTAGTGAGAGAACAAATCTCGGTTGTTTGTGGTAGTTTGTTACAGTGGTCCTAGGAAACAGACACAACTCCCATTTCAATTGTTTAAGAACACCCAAGTGGCCTCTGTTCTCATTACCTAGCCTCTTAGAATTCATAAAGTATCTATATTATGTACAGGAGTCTATGTAAGATTTCATTTGATAGGAGGATGCTGCAGTGGGGGGGAAAAAGAAATAAAAAAGTTTACATTCACTGCCGCAGTTCAGCTCCATCACGTTACTGATTGTTTCACTAAAATGTGTAGAGGGAGAGGAAAATGACTCGCCCAAGATGACAAAGCCAATTCGCAGTAGATACTGAGCAAGGGCTTTTACATCTCTTGATTTCAATGCAGTATTTCTCTCCTATCCCTCTGGCATAAGGCTGCATCCTCCAAGGCTGGAAGCCAAAAAGACTTTGAAAAATATAGCCTCTCCAGCAAGAGAATATTTAAATAGTGCGGTTCCCACACAATGCTCTCAAGAGATTGCTTTTCATATTTAAACAAATATAGATTCTTTACCTGAGACAAGTCTAGGATTTGTCACAAATCCAAAATCAATTTCCACGTATTTGGGTAGAGAGCTAGATTCTGCATTTGATGACAGCAAAAACAAACGTCAAATATAATTGTGTTCTACTGAGTCAGAAAAAAAACCAAGAAAAAAAAACCAAGGGGGATTTAGGATCACTACCACTTCCAATAGGAACAAAATAATTACTTTTTTCACCCTAGGATATTATTTATGAAAAAGACATTTTAAAACAGTAACATCCTCATATTTCCTATCACGTTGCGTCGCTGAGCGAAGTAGCTTCCAGGGATTATTTGGGTCCTCATTCGGAATGACAGAAGCCCCAGTATTGTGTTTTGGACGCTCTTCAGAAGTTCGATCCAGCTTAATGTCTTGGCTGAGTTCTTGCCTTTGTTGAATTCTCTCCAGAGGTTAAGGTCAAAGGGGCCTTGCTAACAACAGGCATCCAGTCTCTCCAAAGGGAGCAGAGCCTCAAATTGTGGAAAGAATGCAGAGGCAGCGATGCCTCTCTTATTTCTGCAAATCATCAGTGATATGGAAGGTCAAGCAAGCAGGGCTGAGATGGAAACAGTGTGTTTTTCCCATTTTAAAGGATGAGAAAGAACTTGCAAATATGAAGGTGGGTGGCGTTTTCCTGAGGCTCAGGGACTGAAGGCTAAAAGTTCCTAAGCTTCAAACATCATCAAGATACCCACCTAAGCAAAAGGTTACTTGTCAATGGAGCAGGTAGTTAAGGAAAAGTTACAGAGCCAAATGTGATCAAGGAAAAAGTTCAGTCCTTGGTTATAAGAAAAATTTAAAAATTTAATTTAATTTTAAAATCCTCCAAAGCAGCTCAGCCAGCGTGGCTCAGTGGTTGAATGCCAACCTATCATCCAGGAGATCATGGTTCGATTCCTGGTCAGGACACATGCAGGGGTTGCGGGCTCAATCCCCAGCCCGAGGCCTGCAGGAGGCAGCCGATCAATGACTCTCATCATTAATGTTCCTATCTCCTAAAACAAAAATTAGTTTTAAGAATCCTCCAAAGGAGCTTGTTTCTCTCGTTGAATTGCCAGCATTTGCAGTTCTGAACTTGAACATTACCCTGAGAAGCACTAGCTGCTGACCCGCCTCCCCGGACGTACTTAACACCTTGTTTTTCAAACACACTGTGTCTCTAGGCAGACCTAGAGCTTGCCATAAATCTAAAAATCATCACCACTACCTGGAAGCCATCCAGTCAGCCAGAGAAGCAGCCTCTGCACACCATTTCACTCTACAAAAAAAAAAAGGAGCCACAAGCTGAGTTTGTTTTCAGACAGGCGGTGCAAACTCCCTGTGAAGGCAACGGCCATGAACACAGTTTTAGATTATTTCATTCTTCCCTGAAGCTTTCGGGGAAAAGCTTGCCACCAGATTTGTTTTAAAAAATTACACCTCACGTGAGCGATTTCTTGGCACGAAGAACCTCTCCTTTTATGTTATATTAAGAGCGTGCACGCCACATTTCTTCAAAAGGCAAGATTTCCCCATGAACAAGTTGCTAGCTTGCAGAACCTGGGGCAATTGTAAACAAAGCTACACTTGCCAATCCCAAATCCCCAGCTTTGTAAAAGCTCAAATTACATCTGCCCCAAACATCTTCATTGCTTCGCCCGAGTTGGTCAATATTTTGTAATGGTATTTTTAAATTTTATTTATTTATTTATTTTGGCTAATAAGGAAACAATTTTCTGTGATTCTAGGTACTAAAATCATAAACGATCTTTCTTGCAGCAATGGGAAATATGATTATGACACTGAAAACTATGTTTACTGTCCAACAAACACGTGTTCCCAGTGTCCTGGAGTGGAAATCAAAGGCATTTCATTGCTTCAATTGCCTGCTTCTGGAATCTCTCTCCAGGCAGAAAAGAGGGTGGAGACACGTCAGGACCTCAGGCAACATTCCCTTTACTGGAAGCAAGGTGATTTGTGATTGATAAGAAAAATAATTATCTTGTCCCATTCGGAGACACAGCACACAGGGAGGTGTCCCCTTTCCTCCACCCGCTACGAGGTGGCCGAGAGCACAGAGGTCGGGGCCAGCTCAGCGCCGCTGGCGCTTCCCTCTTTCAGCTCTTCATTAGGCTTTTGAGGTCAAACAAGAGATTTGATGCAAAACACTGAGAAATGCAGTTCTTTGGGAAATGCAGTTTTGAAATTAATTTTACTCCTCTGCAAAAAGCATTAGGTAAACGGGAATGTTATTCCATTTATTGTATCTGATATGGACAGAGAAGTGTTAACATTTTCAGGTAGAAATCTCTGGTCTCTCCTACCTGCGTTCCTTTCTCATGGGATGCTTCGGCACTGACTATAAGTAACCAGATCATGTTCCCCCAACCTTTTTTTTGTATACCAAGAAAGAGCTTTAAGACCATGAAGGATTTCGAAGTACAAGATCTTACACCCTCCGGTTTTAGGTCAGAAGCGGTAGAAATATAGGGGACTTGCCAGATGGGACTAGGCTCTCATCGTGGCTCAACGATACATCAGCCCGGTTATCATGGGCATGTGCCCAAACTCTCGTGGCCTCTCTGTCAACTCAAACTAATGTCACCTTCCTCTCAAGGTTGTGAGAATTTAATGCATTATGTAAAACGCCTGGGTCATTATTGTATTCATGTCATTGTTATTGCCAAAACTACTAATGCCTAATAAAAATTACATGCTTAAAATATAGTTGTTCTGTAGAGGAATGAATGAATATTTAAAACAGTTCTCCACAGATCTCCTCAATCGTCTGTGATGTAATTAATATGCTAAAGCCATGCCTCTCACACTTTAAGGGACATACTAGTCACCTGGGAATTTGCTAAAATGCACATTCGGGATCAGTAAGTCTGAGATTCTGCATTTCTAACAAGCTCCCAGTCGATACTGAAGCTCTGACTAAATTCCTAGATAATTCCATCATCGAGGAACAGACCAGTGGTGATCACACAATGCAATACACAGAGTATGTCTTACAGAAGTGTACACCTGAAGCCTATATAATTTTATTAACCAATGTCACCCCAATAAACCAATAAATATACCAATAAGTAAACATCAAAAAAATAAAAAATATATTCTATCCAAATAAAAACTAAACATCAGTTAGACACAATTGGTTTTTCTCACCACAGCAACTAATAATGGATTCTCAACAGTATTATCTTTGCTCAAGTTATCAGGAAGTTGAGCTCCAATTAATCATCAATGAACTTGTGACATGCAATGAGCTAAGAATCAAATTGCAGTCTAACAAGAGCTGGGGCACACCTATCTTCTTAACAAGAGCTGGGGCACACCTATCTCCAGCTTTGTCTTGTAGGTCAGAAAACATCTGCTATTATTCATGGTAACTAGAGATTAAGTTTTGAATGTCTCTATAACAAAAGCCAAAAATACACACGAAAATAACATGTATTTGCAACTCCACTTCCATTTGACTTGCATCCACTAGATGCCAGGCATCATAAGCACCAAAAAGGGAAGTGCAGAAGAGAAATAAAGTCCTTCACTACATGGAACTTAGTCTAGTGACAAAGACATGTTGGCACAGATGGACTTTAGTATGATTGGTACTTTGGTGCCCCAGGACCCTAAACTAAAACAGAGGAGCCTAATCAAGATAGAGGGTCACCAAGGAAGGATGCTCTGAGGAAGGGATGCTCAAGCCACAATCAGGATGAGTGATCAAGGCCAGGTGTCCAGGAGGAAATGTATGGAGAGTGCTCCAGTCAGAAGGAATGGCATGCTGAAGGGGTAGGGAGTGCTGGAGGGGTAGGGAGTGCTGAAAGGGAGAGAGTGCTGGAGGGTAGGAAGGGCCAGAGGGGAAGGAGTGCTGGAGGGGAGGGAGTGCTGAAAGGGTAGGGAGTGCTGGAGGGTAGGGAGGGCCAGAGGGGAGGGAGTGCTGGAGGAAGAGAAGTCAGTCCAAATGCTCTCAACTAAATATTCACACAGGGAGGACAAGAGGGTGGAGAAGCAAGATCCCCCACAGGACCCACGATCTGTCAAGATTTTAAATGAGCTTTTAGCTTATTAGCTTTATATGGCACATAGTAAGTGCTATAAAAGTGCTGAATACTTTGTAAAGTGTATGACTGGTCTAACCACTATGCTGTACACCTGAAACTACAAAACAATATTGAATGTAAACTGTAATTGAAAAATAAAATTTTAAGTTCTTAAAAAAATGGAGGGGGTAATGGAAGGATTTTCAAAAGGCCCTCAGTGCAAGGTACCTGATAATTATCACTATATAATTCTAGCACTAATAATACAAGAGTTGCCTGGGTTTATTATATGCAATGGGACATTGTTTTAATCTGTATTAGAATATGTAAATATACAACACACTGTGCATAGATGTGTAATTTACACTTATGGAGAACTTATAAATCTGTTTTATAAATCACATACTATATGAGGAACATGTTAAAATACACACACACACACACACACACACACACTTTGATGTCAAGACAATCGAGCTTTGATTAACCAGGAATAGATTTCTGAGAAGACAGTGGCTTTTCTTACAAAGATGAACAATTTTATAAGAAATGTACAGGGATAAACAGCTTTTTAGAAAGGGACTGGGTCCTCCTGGCCTGTGTGAGAGGAACACTGATTTCTCAGGTGAGGATTAAAAAATAAAATGAAATTTTAAAAAACACCTACTGTACTGCCAGTCGTATAAAAGGATAGCACAATCATGCACAGTATGTACTTGATAATTATAATAAATGACTATGTTACTGGTTTTTGTATTTCCTGTACTATACTTATCTTTATACTTTTTTTAAAAATATGTTTTTATTGATTTCAGAGAGAGGAAGGGAGAGGGAGAGAGAGAGAGAAACATCAAGGATGAGAGAGTCATTGATCGGCTGCCTCCTGCACACCACCCACTGGGGATCGAGTCCACAACCCGGGCATGTGCCCTGACCGGGAATCGAACCCCAATCGCCTGGATCCTAGGTCCATGCTCAACGGCTGTGCCACTCCCATCCGGGCTATCTTTATTTTAGAATGTACTCTACTTATAAAGAAACTTTGCTGTAAAACAGTACACTGTGTTACACCCACAGCAGCCTCATACATCTGGTGTACTGAGTCTCTTTATCACAACATTCTCTTGTGCTTGATTTAACCTCATGTTGTTCTATAAATGCAGTGTAGCCTAAGTGCACTGTTTATAAAATCTACAGTAGTGCACGTAATGTCCTAGGCCTTTGTTCACGCTCTACTCACTGACTCACCCAGAGCGACTTCCAGTCCTAGCAACTTCCAGTCCTAAAAGATCCATTCATAGTATAAGTGCCCTATAGGGGTACCATTTCTTATCTTTTATACTGTATTTTTACTATACCTTTTCTATGTTTATAAATGTTCAGTTGCACAAATACTCACTTCAATCTCCTGGATCACTGGTTGATGCCCAACCGCTGAGCCATGCTGGCTGGACAGTCCAACTATTCTTGAACCCCACCAAGACCTATGATCTCTTGATTTTTCACCCCCCACGCAAATTAGATTCTGCATTTCCCTAGGTCTCTCTCCCTCCATTCTATCTGCCTAATAAAATTCAAGTTCTAGTTAAATCCAACCCTCCACTAACTCCACCTACACCCACACAGCTCATTACAGCTGAGGAAAATGTACACAATGATACCTATTCTCTTTAAATTTATGACAAACCTTGTGTTATTTCAGTGCTGTCTAGTATTTCTATTAACTTCCTTATTCCATTCACTCTCCCAGATCATTTTCGCACCATCTCCTCTCCCCCTGGAACAATGAAGTCTGGAAACATCCAACTCCCTACTCACTTCTGACCCTGAGATGTCTAATTGGCACCTCAAATTTAAGCAAATTTGACTTGTCCACCAAATCTTTCTTGTGAAGTCTTCCCAGAACTGGTAAGATGTTCTCTACATTGCACTCAGTTGCCCACATAGTCTTTTTTTTGTTTGTTTTGAATATATCTTTGATTTCAGAGAGGAAGGGAGGGGGAGGGAGAAAGTTAGATACATGACACACATTTTTGTTGAGTTTAACCTCCAGGGGTCTATTAGATTCTCACAGTGGAGACAGGGAAAAGTCCTCTCCTGCTTCGAGGAGAAGCTGGGGAAAGTAGCCATTTTCAGAGTCCCAGAGCATTCTGCAGTCCTTTAACAAGGCCTGCCCCCAGGGAAACTATTTCACCTGAGCCTAACTGACTGGGGAGAAGCCTTCCAGGTGGGAGAAATACCCAACTACAGCCTCCTCCAGCCATCCTGCTCCACCTAAGGAAGGAAAAAACTGAGAGGCTCTGTGAAGGTCACAGCCCAGGGGCACAGGCTCACTCCGCCCCCTCACACAGCACCCCATCACTAAAAGCCTGTTTACAGTTCTTTTTACAAGGCACATCATGTCCACTTTCAACAATTATTACATGGATACTAAAATGCTAAAAAAAAAAAAAAAATTTTTAAAGAGAAAGAACAAGCTGACTCGGATAGAGTGGGCATGTTGGAATTATCAGGCCAGGAATTTAAAATAATCAAATCAATATGCTAAGATAATAAGTCTTAATATGATAATGGAAAAAGTAGACAACATTCAAGAACAGACGGCTAATGTAAGCAGAGAGATGGAAATTAAAAGATTCAAAAAGAAATGCTGGAAATAAAAAACACCGTAACAGAAATAATGAAAAAATGACTTTGATGGGTTCACTAGTAGACTGGACACAGTGGAGGAAAGCATCTGTGAGCATGGGGATATATCAAAAGAAATTTCCAAAATTAAAAAGCAAAGATTAAAAAATAATAAGAAAAAAGGGAACAGAATTGACACAAACTATGGGACAGCTACAAAGGCTTAGCGTATGTATAAGGGGGATACCAGAAGAGAGAAAGGAACAGAGGACATACTGGAAGCAATAAAGACAGAACTTCCCCAAATTAATGTCAGACAGCAAAACTCAGATACAGAAAGTTCAGAGAACAAGGATAAATGCCACCAAAAAAAAAAAAAAATTTACATCTACACAAATCATATTCAAACTGCAGAAATACCAAAGAAAGAAAAAAAATCTTGAAAGAAGCCAGAGGGGAAAAATACCTTATCTATAGAGGAACAAAGGCAGAATAATACCAGAATCTTCTCTAGTCTGTGAAATTATCCTTCAAAAGTGGAGAAATAGATTTTTCTCAAACAAAAATTGAGGGAATTTGTTGTCAGTAGGTCTGCCATGCAAGAAACAGTAAGTTCTTCAGAGAAGGAAATTATATAGGTCAGTGCCGATGTAAGAAACATCCAAACCTGTAGAGAAGTTTTGAGTTTATTTCAGCCAAGCTGACAATTACTGGAAAGTTAAATTTTAATGGATTGAGAAAATACTCCAAAGAATGGCAGTTTTGCAACTTATTTTACACATTAGAATCAAAAGAGAAACAAGATGGCGCGTAAATCACAGCTGCACCCGCCGCCTCCCGCAGCCACATCATCACAACTAAAATACAGAACCACCGTCACTCAGAGCCTCCTGAGATCTGGCTGCACAGAAGCCCCACAACCAGGGACCTGAGGAAGCACAGAGACCGGGAGGCGGGGCGGGGACGCGGGGGGATCGGGGCTGAATCCCGGAAACGCGGCCGGGGGCCCACACCTAATGCTGTTGTTTAAACCCAGGAGGGAATCTCGGTGGTGGGGGTTTCCTGGAGGAGGGAGGGGTCCCAGCCCCACATCGGGCACCCAGCCCAGGGCTCCAGGGCCGGGAAGAGACGTCCCCACAACTCCGGGCTGTGAAACCAGCGGGGACTGTCCCTGAGGGTCGCGGAGGCTGCGGGAGCCCCGGCAGCTCCTCCTAAAGGGCCCGGCACGGACTCACTCGGACGCTCCCTCTGAGCCCAGCGCCGGGCAGCAGCTGAAAGGACCCGGGACACTCGGGGGGGAACTAACCTGCCTGAGATCCGGGCGAGAGCTGGAGGGTGGCTTCCTCCCAGGCAGAAGGGCTGGCAGAGGCTGTTGCTCCTTTGGCAAGTCCTCCCCGCACACAGCCGCAGGCAGGCGCCATGTTTGAATCACCAGCACCTGACTCGCACCTTTGGCCCCGCCCCGTGATTCCCGGAGGCCCCGCCCCTTCCCACCTGCAGGTTTGTCCAGGCCATTTCCAGGGGCTTTTCTGTGCAAGTGGCCTCTCGAGCCTCATGCTTAGGACTTTCCTAAAATCTCTCAAACAAGCAGCAGCGGGCCCCATACAGCTTGATAAGCAGCCCCAGGCCTGGCACTAGCGGCAGCCTGCACTGGCTCATAGCTTGGCCTCTCCTGGGCACCTCCAAGCCCAGCACAAGTAGCAGAAAACTACGGTTTGCTGTGTAGCTCATGCTGGGTGGCCCTGGGCAAGGCACTGGCACAGGCTGACTTGGCACCTCCTGGGAGGCCCCAGAGACAGTGCACCTGGTGGTCAGACTCGACCACGCTGGATTACAACCCTACCACAGCCACGAGTGACACACTCAAGGGGCGCACTGGGTGAACACCAAAGCTCCACTGAAGTAAATCCTGCCCCACAGGGGTGTCTCCAGCACAGCAGCTCTTCAGCTGGAGCAGCAGCTGGTCCTCACAGCTGAATGGCCTGGGGATCAATTCCTCCCAGTGATGCCAACAGCAACCAAGGCTCAACTACAACAGGACAGTGCACACAGCCCACACAGGGGAGCACCTAGAAGGCCTAGCTCAGGTGACTGGGGGGGCTGAGCCACTGGACCCTACAGGACACCTACTACACAAAGCCACTCTACCAATTCCAGGAGACATAGCAGCTCAACCTAATTCATAGAAACAAATACCTGGAAGCAGCCAAAACGTGGAGGCAAAGAAACATGTCACAAAGTAAAGAACAGAAGAAATCTCTAGAAAAGGAACAAAATGAAACAGATCCAAGCAAGCTAACAGATAGAGTTCAGAATTTTGTTTATAAGGATGTTTAAGCATACTATTAGGGAAATAACGGAGAAAATCGGTAACATAATAAAGTACCAATTTGAAATGAAGGCTACAGGAACTGAAATGAAGAATAATTTACAGGGAAACAACAGTAGAGTAGAGGACACTGAGAATCAAATCAGCAATTTGGAACATGAGGAAACAAAAAACACCCAACCAGAAGAGCAAAGAGCCAAAAGAACCCAGAAATATGAGAATAGTATAAGGAGCCTCTGGGACAACTTCAAGAGGCCCAACATTCATATTATTGGGGTGCCAGAAGGGGAAGAAACGGACCAAGAAATTGAAAACCTATTTGAAAAAATAATTACAGAAAACTTCCCCTACCTGGGGAAAGAAATAGACTTACAAGTCCAGGAAGCACAGAGGGTCCCAAACAAGAGGAACCCAAAGAGGCCCACACCAAGACACATCATAATTAAAATACCAAAGGTTAAAGACAAAGAGAGAATCTGAAAAGCAGCAAGAGAAAAGCAATTAGTTACCTACAAGGCAGCGCCCATACAACTGTCAGCTGATTTCTCAACAGAAACTTTGCAGGCCAGAAGGGTGTGGCAAGAAATATTCGAAGAGATGAAAAACATGGAACTACAACCAGGATTGCTTTACCCAGCAAAGGTATCATTTAGAATTGAAGGTCAAATAAAGAGCTTCACAGGTAAGAAAAAGCTAAAGGAGTTCATCACCACCAGACCAGCACTACAGGAAATGCTGAAGGGTGTTCTTTAAGAAGCTAATGAACAGAAGAATCTGATGAACTAAATAGACCCAGAGACATTGACACATGCAACAGACGATCATATTTCAGAGGAAAGAGGGAAGGGGGGTGGAGGGTGGGAAGAGATTAACCAAAGAAGTCATATTCATATATGCATAACCCATGGACACAGACAAAAACGGGATGAAGGCCTGGGGAGGGGGTGGGAGCGAGGTGGAGGGGGTTAATTGGGGGGTAAAATGGGATACCTGTAATACTCTCAACAATAAAGATAAATTAAAAATTAAAAATTAAATTAAAAAAATGAATAAAATAAATAATCAAAAGAGGCATAAGGGGGTTACATGAAATCCATTGCTGGCAGATTAGGGAGGCCAAAGAAAGTAAAACAGGAAAATCCCTGGGATTGGATAAAAAGTACAACAGAGACACACGCTTCTTTTACATTGGTGGGTATAGGATAGTTAATTAACATTCACAGCACCCAGAGATGGTATTCAGGAAGCAAGATAACAAGGGACTCTGTGGTCTCCTGTTCTGGTGCAGTGGGTATAGCCCAAGGGGTCTAGGAAAAGGGGGTTACTCTGATATTGCAAGGATATGTTATTTTACATACAAAAAGACAATAGACAGGATCACTTAAGGTAAAGATTGGCCTCTGTCAAGGAAGCTACAGGCCTAGGATGTGACTACCTACCATGACTGGTTAGAAGTTTAATTAAGATTCTTTCAGGGTGCTTATTCTTTTAACACGACATGCAAAATACATTCAAATAATTAACCACTTATCAAAAAGGCACAATGCGTGGTAAGATCAGGCAGAACTGGTTCAAACTCCCAGCTCAGCAACTTGCTGGCTGCACAGTCTTAGAAAAGTTACCTTAGTAACTCACCTGTAAAACAAAAATAGTAAAACCCATGTTTCATATGTTAACTGGAAGGATTACATGTGAAACACATGCGAACTCACCAAACCTCTATCCAGCTATTTCTAAATGCTTAATGACCAAGTTATAAACACTACAAATCTTCTAACTTCCTCTTTAGCTTCATAAATTAGCTCAGAGCTAGCAAGTTAAATTTCAGAGCATGCATTTTGTGGACATCACCCCAGCTGTACCTTAAATTTTTCCTGTCTTGTAATGATCAGTTTTTAAAAATAGTATCTTGATTCACACTTTGTAATATGAAACCTTTTGATAAAGGAGTGATAAAAAGGTAGAGACCAAACCAGCTTTATATTTTCTCCAAGGGAGTAGGTGAAATGATCCTAGAAAGTGCCTTCTAGAAGTACCTCAACCTCCAATCTTCATAAGCTGATATCCCAGGCAGCCCTGCTGGCCCATATTCCCAGCCACAGAAAACACCTACTACACACATATTGGTTGCTCACTATGATTCGCTTCTGTATTTTGCTTTTCTGGCAAAGAAGTTAAACTGTCAATTACTTGATATTTACTAAAGCTGCTTTGAATAACTGTCTTATGTTCAAATTTCCTTATAAACTACAAAAATCAACTAACTGCTCTATACTTCTCAATTTCAGGAAATATTCCCTATGTTGCTAAATTTCTAAGTGATTTTCACAATGTGACAAAATAAGGCATAATGCTGAAGACAAAAAAACAAAAAAGTAATTTTTGGCTCAGTCCCATGTTAATGAGGCTGCTTTTCGCTATTTGGAACTACATCTAGGCAGAACTGCCTGTTTGAATATCACATACCATAAAGGCAATACCATTTTTAAGTGTTTTAAGGACATTCCACCCCCCCATTAACTTTAGAGGGGGAGAAAGGGAGACAGAGAGAAACATCAATGTGAGAGAAACACAGCAAATGGTTGCCCCCTGCCATGCACCCGACGGGGGGACCGAACCCGAAACCCAGGCATGTGCCCCGACAGGGAATCGAACCCAAGCCCACTGGACAATGCTCCAGCCAAGCCACACCGGGCAAGGATTTAAGGACATTTTTAATGTTTTACCTCTCACAAAGATAAAATGGACAACATATTGTACTCTGTATTACTCTAGTACTTTTTTACCTGTCATTTTATTTATTTATTTTTTAAAATATATCTTTATTGATTTCGAAGAGAGGAAAGGAGAGGGAGAGAGAGATAGAAACATCAATGATGAGATTCATTGATCGGCTGCCTCCTGCACGCCCCTGACTGGGGATCAAGCCCGCAACCAGGGCATGTGCCCTGACCGGGAATCGAACCCCAATCGCCTGGATCCTAGGTCAATGCTCAACCGCTGAGCCACGCCCAGCCAGGCTACCTGTCATTTTAAAAGAAAGCATGCAATGGTACAATCAGAGCAACAGAGAGCTTAAAAAGGAGACTTAGTCTAGCCCCCTACCTCACACCCGGAAGCAAGTCTGACTTTGATATTTTTTAAGAACCATAATATGTTAATTTCTCTAATAATGAATTCTAACATTTTCAAATCTTGGGAAATTAGTTGTCACCACACCACTAGACCCAGACTGTCACCTACTGCTCAGCACAGATCATAACTTTTCTCTGCTAAAAACCCTGCAATGGCTCCTGATCTCCTCACAGGTGAAGTCCTTCCACATCAACTCGAGCCCTACAACCCACCAAGCATGATGGAATGTGAACTCCAAAAGCTGTGAAATAATTTAATGTTTTGTTCAATGCAGCATCACCAACACCTGGGCTCCTGCTGGGCAAGTGTTAAGAAGCTAGTACATATTGGAGTAAGTGACCTTGCCTGAAGGGTTTTTATGCTTGTCCCCTCTGCCAGGAAGCTCTTCCCTCAGGTGCCTACACAACTGCTCAGCTCCTTCAGAGCTTTGGTCAAATGTTGCCTTATAAATAAGGCTTTACCAACTACCCTGCTAAACTGTATCCTGAATTCTCTCCCTGCCCCTTCCCCCATTCATTCCCTACAGCATTTACATGACCCCACTGTATATCTTACTTGGATACTGCCTGCCATCCACACCGTTCTAAGTTCCTGAGATCAAGAATATTTATTTTGTTCACTGCTGACTCCCCAGTATCTATAGCAGTGCCTTGGACTTTGCACATGCTCTAAGACTTTGCTTTCTATCAATCAATATTTAATTAATTTAGGCTGACAGTTAACTTCATGACATTCCTATTACAACAGCAATATCTTTGCTACAAATACTTGTTCTAACGTCTCCAGCATAAATACCTAAAAACTTACATTCTAAGCCACATAACCTTTAAAACTGAATTATGAAATTAAACATAATTTGTTTTGCCTGGCAGGGCATGGCCCAGTGGTTGAGCATCAACCTACGATCCAGGAGATCGTGGTTTGATTTCTGGTCAGGACACGCGCCCAGGTTGCAGGCTCGATCCCCAGTCGGGGGCGTGCAGGAGGCAGACGATCAGATGATTCATCATTGATGTTTCTATCTCTCCCTCTCCCTTTGTCTCTGTGAAATCAACAAAGATATAAAAAACAAAAGTAATCTTTTTAAAATGCCTTGTCTTTAATGCTGCCCAATCACATCCCAGTCTTCTGTGTTTAAAATAATCTTAAACCAAGACTTCAGATAACTTAGTGTCCCCAATACCTACTTAAAACACAAATAGCCAAAAAATACAGAAATATGTTCAGTATCACTAAATAAGCAAAAAATATATTTACAGTATTTACTGATCCATCTCAAAATCACTATAGTGAATGACAGACACAAAAGAGTACATACTGATTTCATTTATATAAAATTTTAGGAAATCCAAACCAGTCTACATTGAGACATCAGTGGTTGCCTGGGGCTGGGGCTAAGAATGAATTGCAAACAAGCACAAGGAAACTTATTGGAGGTGAAGGAAATGTTCCGTATCTTTATTGTGTCAATGTCATGGTTGTATGCATGTGTCAGTTCTAATTGTAAAATTTAAATGGGTTAGGAGATACTTACCAAAATGAGATACTGTTAATTTTCTGACTACACATGATTAGAGAGCTTTTTATTACCTAAGAATAATCAGAAAAACTAAGGAACCTACATGAAATTTCTTCCAATGACAAGACCATATCCAGAGTGGATCTGAAGGGATCATAAAACGTCAAGATTAAGGTTGTACTCCACAAGCCATGCATTCAAAACAATGACTATACGTGTCATTTGAACCTCAACAAATTATGGATAAGCCATAAAAAGTGCCATTTTACAAATTTAAAAATGGCACTGAGTTTAAGTAAAATTTTCCCAAACCAGTTTTCAGTTGAACTGAGAATTAAACTGGGGCAAGTCATATCTTAACCCACTTTTCCACCTTAGACTGACTGAAATTTAAAGAATAGTATTTAATTATTGGTACAGCACAGGGAAAAAAGCATTCACATCAAGTCCATGGAGTTTATGTGGGCACCACCTTTTAGGAAAACATTTTGGCAATACCAAACTCACAACTCACAAACACTTTTAAGTTAACTAACAGTACCTTTCAGGAAACTACATTACAGAAATCTCTCTCCAAGTATACTTTCAAGGATGCTGTTGTAGTAATTGTATGACAGAAAATATGTAGCCCTGGGCAGCGTGCTCAGTGGTCAGAGCACTGGCCCTTGGAACCAAGGGTCTCCGGGTTCGATTCCCAGTCAAGGGCAGTACCGGGGTTGCAGGTTCGATCCCAGCCCCCAACAGGAGGCATATTCACATCAATGTTTCTCTCCCTCCACCTCCTTCCACTCTCTCTAAAAATCAATGGGAAAAACATTCTCAGGTAAGAATTAAAAAAAAAAAAAAAGTAAACAATGTATGTCACCCAATACAGAATGGTTAAGTGATTTCTGGTATATCACACCTGGACATAAAAAGAATATGTACAGGGTGGGGCAAAAGTAGATTTACAGTTGTAACTACAAGAAACTTGTATTATTTTCCATACAAACAACTGTAAACCTACTTTTTCCCCACCCTGTATATGGATGCCGTGATGTAAAAGCCAAATCCTAGAACCGGGTGTATATATATGATAAAAATTTAAATAAGCACAAAAGTTTTAGGAGGATTCAACAAAATATTAATTCCAAGACCAGGAAAAGTGTGACCAGTTGAAAGTGATGACTTTCACTCTTATCACTATTCTATATTATTCTTTTTTCAGCAATTATAGTTTTAATAACAAAGATACTAAAATATTTTTTAAACACTATTTTTTAATTTTGCTGTTGGCTAGAATGTTTAAAACAAATTCTGAATGAACTATTATAAATTACACTTTTAAAATAAATTAGATATTAACAATAAATAAATTTTTAAAAAATAAAATTAGATATTTGGGGTGATATAGGGGAGAACACATAGGAAGAAAAAAGATAGAAACTTAAGCCCTCTTCTACGAAGAATGACATTTATCATAATCTTTTAAAGGTATTATGGCAAGTATTAAAAAGATATACAAGTATTAAGAAGATACTGAATTAGGCTCTCAATTATGAAAATCAAAAAGACGTAAACTGGGAATCTTTTGACCCACTCTTCTGCAAGGCTCGATGTTGTTTATATTAAACTACTTGCACTGGGCTCAGCTATCAAGGGTAAATGCTCACATTTTACAATCTATTATTATTCCCTAACTACACACTCTCCCCCTAAAAACTTTACACTTTTCTAAAAGAAAAAATGCCCCAAGGCTTGTACTAACCTTATGCAAGATCTATTGGGGAATCCAAATATAGGACTTCTAAAATGATTTTAATAGGAACATATAATTCCCTGATGATTTCATAATAAATTTTTAAGATTTGTAAAACGTAGTTTTTTCTTTAACCACAAACACATAAATATTGAAGAAAAGTGTGCTTCCGGGGAAAATACTCTGGGACTAAGACCAAACTTCAAAATGAAGAAATCAAGGAAATGAATGGTGATGGGAAAATAAATAACATTGAAAAATGCACCAACAAAAAAAACAAATACTGGGTAATTCCTTCAAAATAGTGTTATTACTTAAAGATGGTTACTCATACCATAAATATAACTGAGGCCCTATTGTTTTTTTTAAAAAATGAGGCTCTACCATAAACAAGATTGAGAATATTTTTAACAAAATTAAACCAAAAATGGTTTCATTACAAACTGAGTATGTAAAAATATAACATCAATAATCCTTTACAACAGGATTATTTAGACAAACTTAAGTATAGGTTCACATTAAAAGTTACATAACATTATCGCAGTGTGGTTTAAGCCAGGGTGCTTCAATCCTACTAGTGTTTTATATGACAACTCTCCAAAATCTTACTATAACATACACACACACACACACCCCCCAAGTGCTATATACCACGCAACCGATTCAGGGAATAAATTGGATTATGTAAATATTTTCTAATTTTTAGAAAATTAAAAATAAGAATACAGCATTTCATTACATTTTAAAAGCTGCTGAGGCTCATAACCACTAGAAATGACAGAAATGAATACGTAACTCTGCAGACTTTATTTAGATTAAATCTGTAGTTCTGGAGTTGCAAAAGATGCCCAACCAGGTCAAAGATTCTTTAAGAATTAAAAACATATATATATACACATAAGATATTCTCTAACAAAATTTTGTCCTTTTAAGAAATTATTTTCTGCATTTTTTTAGAATAGAAAAATATGTTTCATTGTTATCCCCCCAAAATGTACTTATAACCCTAGGCCTTGTTATACAGATAAATATATCAGTTTTACAATATAAGAATTTGTCTGTTTTAAAAACTTCGACCACATTTCCCACTTTTATATTTTATTCAAATATAAAAATGGTTAACTTCTGTTAACCATATATTAACATTTCAAATAGCAAACAATAAAAGATGACTTAAATAAAGCTCTGGCTGGTTTGGATAAGTAGTCAGTGTCAGCCCACACACTGAAGGATCCCGGGTTCGATTCCGTCCAAGGGTACTACCTCAGCTGCAGGCTTGATCCCCGGCCCCGTCGGGGCACGTGTAGGAGGCAACCAATTGACATGTCTCTCTCACATCGTTATTTCTCTCTCCCTCTCTCTCTCTGCCGCCCCCTTCCACTCTCTCTGAAAAGCAATGCAGAAAAAAAATCCTTGGGTGAGGATCAAAAAAAAAAAAAGAGTACTTGAATATTTAAAACATTAAAGTGTGAACAGAAAAATTATTTTACAGGCAAAGGTTTACTGATAAGATCATCATTGCTTTCAATGAGAATAAACCAAATCTTAAAATATGCCTTGAGAGTTCATTACTCCCCATCTTAATTTCCTTTCATCTGAAACTCAGACGTAATGTGTGTCCACTTTAGGGAAGATTTATAAATGAAAAGTTTACTTAAAAAATAAACAACTTTAAATTTTACAGTATTTTCCACTTCCAAGATTCTTTTAGAGATGTGCTTTGTGGCTTAAAACAAGATCTTGATTTATAAAATCTCCTTCAGTCGTATTTAGTAAAACAAAATACAAAAACACAAATGGTGAAATATTAATAACTATTAAGAAATCCAAAGTAAAAGCGTAAAAAAAAACAACAACACACCAAAAAAACACCATTTGTTACAGATACCTATATGGCAAAATTTCCAGTATAGTAAACAGCTTTCACTGGAATGTAATGTACCGCTTCATTACCAAGATTAATACTATTATATTAAAATGTGTAGTTTTTTTCCAAAAACTTTATCAACTGTATCAGTGATTGGCAAATTTTTCTTTATAAGGTGAGAGAGTAAATATTTTAGGATTGTAGGCCAAAAGGTCTCAGTACTTAACTCTGTTGCTACAGGAAGAAAGCAGTCATGGACAACACATCAATTAGTGGTATGCCGGTGGACTTCAGTCTGACCACTGCTGAATTAAACAATGGATTCTGAGTAAGAGACTAATTATATTTCAGGTCCCATATTATAAACATGTGATATATGGAAGTTAGGAGGAACAATATATACGGATAGACATCACTCAATGAACGTTAAGTTAAAATGTTCACACTTAAGCCCTGACCAAATGGCTCAGTTGGTTGGAGTGTCATCCTATACATCAAAAGGGTTTCGGGTTCAATTCCTGGTCGGGGGCACACAGGAGGCAACCTACTGATGTGTCTCTCTCACATCAATGTTATTCTCTCTCTTCCCCTCTCTCTAAAAAATCAATAAAAACCTATCCTCAGGTTAAGGATTAAAAAAAATGTTCACACTTACTTGCCAATCATAACTGCTGGTTTGTAATAATGTTTACATAAACAAATTAAATACTCTTTCATTCATTTTAATTCCATATTTTTTGGTGTGTTAATAGTACAGGACCAGAGTCAGATAAGTAGCCCAAGTACCATGAGTGATTGAGTACTCAGAGGCTAATCAATAACCATGAAATTTGGTGTTGACATCTAAATATTTCTACCCAATGAAAAAGCTATTTTATTTGCTGGACCCCTAAAGAAAATATTAGATGTATATCTCAGATGCTGTTTTAAAATTTAATTGAATTGTTACAATTTTGAAACTAAATGTGATTTGCTTTTTGTTTTATTAGAAAAAATACTCAGCAAGGTCTACAATCATCGGTCAATTAAGAATGACTTACAAGAACATGAGGCAATAAAATATAAAATACAGGTACAAACTATATATCTGAAACACTTCTATTTGGCAATTTTTTTAACAAATCAAAATTTAAAAAGAACAAAGAAGATTGCAGATTACTTCGCAGATACAGAATAAAGCAATTAATGAAGTGCTTAAGCAAAAGAAAACAAAAAACGGTAAGAAAACACACTGCTTTTTTCTTTTTAAAAATAAAATCACATTTGCTACAGGTCATATGGATAATACCCTTATTAAACAACCGTTCCAGAATGTCTTATAGTAGCAGTGCTTTTATTTGCACTTCATTTCATTTTATATGACTCATTTCATGTATATAGCTCTTTACCCCATTGTTAACGAATAAAGTCCCCCATAATATTTATTTTTAAATTTTTTTTAAAAGTAAGCGAGAAATGACTTATGTATCATGTAACTTTCCCATTTTGGAACCAAAGTCTTCTATATTTTTGTCTATTCTTTCTTTAAAAAATTTAGTGTAAAAATTGCTGGTTTTTATATCACTGTAGTAAAGTGAAAACTCCTCAATCTGGAGTATTTTCTGCAGTTTGACTGCATATAACCACATACTTTACAATATGTCCTTCCAACAGTAAGGAAATGATTGATTTCACGGTCACTGTCAGAAATGAGTGCCATAATTCTATTATGGGTATAGGTCCTCCCTCAAAGACTTTCTGGAAGGATGTTCAATGTATTTTGTTCTTAAAGATATTAACAGTAGTACATAGTCCCTTAAGTCTGCAAAAGACATTTATTGTTAAAGAAGGTGCTTTATTAACAATTCCTCTGGCAGCACTAGTGAATTACAATATCCTTCAATATTATTTCTACCCATAATATATACATTTAACTTTCATGCCTCTAGAAAAACATCTACAGTACATTTCATAATATAAAAATATATTACAAATCTGCTGAATTATTTACAGGCAATGTTCTATTATCTCTATGCAACATTTGTTTGATACAATACTAACAAGTTACACATATTTCCATTTCTGTAAGTTAAAAAAAAATCCATATGGCTTCTTGCTTAACCAAGCAAGAAAGTGATTTTATTTTCCTTTTCAAAACCAACTTTGGTGCGTAAAGGATTGAGTTTGAAGATACGTTTAAAAAAAATACAATTTTTCTTACGTTAAGAAAAAACTAATAAACCAAATGCTTTCCTCAGAAAAAAAAAAAAAAAAAAAAAAGAATTAGAGGCTTATGTAGGTTAAAATGAAAATAGAGTATTATTAAAATATCTGAAATAAAGGTTTTTCAAAAACCGTTAACAGATTAGTTATATAGGCAAATATTAACATACTGTACTCCATGAGAAAACCCTAGTCCTGAAAAGGGAGCCACCAGACATACGGCAACACTCTTTAACAGAAATTTGCAGCCCTAATTCGAAAGACGAGTATTTAGTTGATTGCAAATGTCGTTCACTGTTTGCTTAAATACAAATTGAACACTTTTCTTATCAGAGTTCTGCAAAAGAACACAAATGGCAACCAATCACATCTATTTATAATTGATAATTTTCATTGCCTAAATATGTCCTAATATGACTTCAAATCAATAGCCACTGTCAAGACAAATATCCTAACAGTGCTTTTGGTATTTGTAAGGACACATGTTGTAATTATTTTTCTTTCCAATATAAACTAACTGCAATCACTAAAGGGGGAAAAAAAGCAGCTTAAAGCAGCAAGCATGCAAAGCCTTTAAGAAACCGTTCCACTAAGTTGCCAAAAGAGTGTTTGCTCAGTCTCCCACAGTACCATTCCATGAAAATGTGGATATACAGTAATATATTAATATATTCCACAGAAGAGCCTACTTCATTCACAGAATGTTTACACTAAGCATAAATATTATTCTAAATATTGGATTAAAAAAAAGGAAGGGGGTTGACTCTAATGTGCAACTTTTTACTAAACCCATTGTCAGTGACTAAGACTGCAGGTGTCCCCGCTTGTTTGCTTTTTATGTATTTATTTTTTACCTCTTCAACCTCTTCTGTGGCATTGTTCTAGAAAAAGAGAAAAAGGAATATTCTTTTATTCAACTGTATCAAAAACACATTAACTACTTCAAGAGACATTAAAAATATTTATAAAATATAGGCAATGTGATAGTCACTGATCATCACTAAAATTTATTTCCAAAGCATTCACACATAATGAATGCAAATTTATTTACATAGTATACGTTTATAATTAATTCTTTTTATGCTGCCTGCTAGCGTATTTCTAAAAAGGGATCTCATGTCTAACACATGCATTTTAACCAACTAGAATTTTGAAAACTGATGTTTAAAATCTCAAATAATACCCCAGCTGGGTGTAGCTCAGAGGTTGACCACTGACCTAGGATCCAGGAGATCTCTGTTCAATTCCGGGTCAGGGCACATGCCTGGGTTGCGGGCCCGATCCCGGGGGTGGGGGTGGGGGTGGAAGCTGATCAATGACTCTCTCTCATCATTGATGTTTCTCTCTCTCTCTCTCTCCCCCTCTCCCCCACTCTCTAAAATCAATGAAGATTAAAAAAAAAAAAAAAAATCAAATAAATAGGTTCTTTATGTAGGGGGTTCTATTACTCTGTATACCACTTTAGGGTAGACTAAAGAGCAGAAGCATGAAAGTTTAGACTCAAAATTAATGTTAAGGTTGTGGGGACAAGGAGGTACAGGTAAAAAATATTACCTCCACAGCAGTACCTACACGTCTTAAGAACATCTTCATTACCCAAGAATGGAATCAGGAAGTACTGTAGAATTAGTTACACTATGAGAACATGCAATTCCTACGCACTCAGATATCAGTTCTGAGACTGAATGATTTTTTTAAGTCACTTCCACTAAAATGTCTCAATTGCTTCCTATATAGCACAAGAACAGAAAAAAAAAGCTGGTTCTGTGAGAAAAACAGACCCATGGGGGGAGAAATAGAATGCAGGGCAGAAATACTGAAGTTAGTCTTAATCATATAATTAAGATTCAAGCCCCTCTGTCAACTCTTTGCCTAAGAGATGTTTACAACCAGTTGTAATAGCAGGGTGGCTCTCCCAAAATATCACTCTTTTAGAATGCTAATTTTAATTACTCCCTTCAAAGAGTAAGCAGAAATAACCCTAAATTAGGTGCCAGTAAATAAACAATATTCAATTATTTCTTAAATAGTGGCTTTTCCATATTTTGATAGTGGATTTCCCTCAACCGTCCTTTAAAGTCATTTCATTGTTCTCTATACTAGTTAATTTCTTGATAACTTAGCTCATTCCACACAAAAAACAAGGTTTTTTTGTACTTAGCACTTCCAACAAAAGGTGTTTTTTTTTAAATTTCTTTTTGGAGTAGGAAAAATTCAAGAGTCTCAGTGTTTGCACATGGCAAGGCCCATTATGTTAGAATTTCGTTCTCAGAAGATGTCTCAAATTATAGAAATCCTATTACATTGAATAACATTCCAAGAAAGTTGAGTCATGGAATGAAAAGAACCTTCGAAGTGTTAATTACTTCAAAATTTGGCATAGGATATATAGTCTCATGATAGCTAAAATTCACATTTGGGATTATCAATTATTGTATGTCCTCTTATTCTTATCCAACCTATTTCTATTGTAAAATATATATTAAATTAAAATTTCTTTTAAAAATATAGCAAGTTTGTTCATTAAGAGTGCCTTTATAGCATTTCCACCAGTTTTGAAATCACCCTAGTATACACTGTTTAAATAGAGGGGGTATGGAGTTCTGTCACGCACTATCTGTGCAACCTTGGGCGAACTATTTAACTACTGGCCTCAGTTTTCCAATCTAAAACAGAGATAGTGACACCTACTTCACAGGGCTGCTGTATGAGTAAAGTGTGCATAAAGCACCTAGCAAAGTGACTCAGCACATAGTCAGAAATGTTGGTCTCTTCTCCTCCCCACCCCAATACCTTCATAAGTAGAGCACACTAAAACAAAGATCAGATTAGAAAAGTGTTAGCAATGTAAACCTCTGAGCTACCTCTTAAGAACAAGAAGTAATATATAAACTGCTCTTTTGAAAACTTTGGGAAGAGTCTAAGTTTTAAAACCATAATCATTTATGGTATTTAGGGTGCATGCAATACATTCCAAGGTCTACAAAAGTCTGATATTATAAAAAGTACTACATACTTAAACAAAAGGAACTTATATAATTGTAAGTTACAATTACACTACTTAAGATAAGTCTGGAATTAAAGTGGCACACAAATTTTATGAAAATGTTATCTTTCTCAATTCTATAATTTATAAGTCTTTGTAATGTAACCGCCATATAGAATGCTCCAGAAAATAAGATTATGCTTGGTATTGAATTTGGTACTTAAAAAATAAATCCTTATCTTACAATCAATATTTAGAGAGATTTAAAGATTACAATTCAGAAAGTAAAACATCAAATCAAGAATTAAATCACCTGTATATGTTTGGGTCCAAAAGCAAGGCAGTATCTTTGGGTAGCTTTGATAAATGAACTACTTTAGTTTTTAACTGATGTCGCTCACTTTCATTCACCCACACGTCAGGCAAACTATAAATTAAAAAACAAGTCATACATAAAATAACATTAATTTTAAATTTACCCCTCATACACTTTCACATTACTCAGCCATTTCTGCTAGTTTGACAGAGCCACCTAGGGTTAATAAGCTTCTCAGAAGCCAAAGGAACTCAGCAATCTAGGTAGTGGAATGAGGAGAAATAGCAGGGTGAAATTTTAGGCACAAATTTGGGGATTCATTAGGAATTTTTGGTGGCAAAGCCGTATGAAACTTAGAAAAACATATTAGAACACACTGTCTGTTTTTCAGCTTGCTGAGTGAAATTCACACTTGAGCTTGACTTGATGGAAATCTAACACCCAGTTTCTTTAGGAAGAAATAAGTAAACCAACCCCATCAAGTTCCACTTTTTTAAAAAACTGCACGCATAATCAAAATTCTAAAATCAAAGAAATGGCCCGGCCGGGCGTGGGGCTCAGTGGTTGAGCATCATCCTAGGATTCAGGAGATCTCTGTTTGATTCCCCGTCAGGACACATGCCTGGGTTGCAGGTTCCATCCCCAGTTGGGGCGTGCAGGAGGCAGCCAATCAATGACTCTCTCATCATTGATGTTTCTATCTCTCTCTCCCCTCCTTCCTCTCTCTGAAATCAATAAATATATATTTTTTAAAAACCCCAAAAATCCTTTATTCTTTAAAAAGAAAAAAGGATTCTATTCTTGGTGCTCATCAATTTCATCCAAAATTTCTACAATATATATTACCTATTGTAATAAGAAAAAAATTTTAGTAAAAGGATAAAAAGAAAATTTAAAATTGAAATATCTGAATTAAGGAGCATCTGAGTAGTGCTCTAAAAAGATACTAAAATGCAAAGAAAAACGTAACGCTACTGGAAAGCTGGTCAATCCATTGTTTTCTATAAAAAATTGTGGGCTAGACAATGTTTAGAATTTTTTTAAATAAATAATTCAAACACTGAAAATCTTAAAAATAATCACATCCTATTAAAAATTGCTGAAACAACTTTTATTAAAAACAATAAGCCTGGCTGGGCGTGGCTCAGCCGTTGAGCATTGACCTAGGATCCAGGTGATCGGGGTTCGATTCCCAGTCAGGGCACATGCCCGGGTTGCAGTCTCGATCCCCTGCCGGGGGGGTTGCAGGAGGCAGCCGATCAATGACTCTCATCATTGATGTTACTATCTCTCTCTCCCTCGCCTTTCCTCTCTCTGAAATCAATAAAGATATATTTAAAAAAATAAAAATAAAATAAATGCCTACTTACTGGGGGGAAAAAAACAAAAAAACAAAAAAGGCTAGTTTTAAAGCTTATACCTTGAGCTAGGACTGTAAGCGCTTTCACAGATTTTCTCTTTAATCCTGACAACCTCAAAATATTTTGTAGTTTAATTTTTGTCTTTTATATTTGAATCCAATAACAATTTTTGAGTATAAGATTTTAATAAAAGACATTAGTCTATTAATTACACATAATATTCCAAATACTTACATGTCTTCAGGCATCCAATGAAGCAAAAGTTTTATCTTTCCAGAATCCTCTTTTCTCTTAGCTATTACCTAAGTAATAAAAAATCATAAAAATGATTTGTAAAACATTATTCTAATATATCATTAAAGGGCACTTTTAATCCTAATTAAGAACTTTTTGGGGCACACAGCAATATATAGATCTTGTAACAAAGAAACCCACATCTCAAAACCTGTATGTTCATATTAACCATTATCACCCCAATAAATTAAGAAAATAAAAAAGAACTTTTTGATTAGGAACTTTTTGACAAGTGTCATATCCTGGACCAGATATTACCACCACCACATCTTGTTCTGCCCTGTTTTGTAGCAATTTTACCTTTGGTTATGCATTTTCACTAAAGAGAGAGAGAGAGAAAAACCTGAAGATAAGGTTTGTATAGCCAAATAGAAAAACCATATTATCTTTATTAAGGGACTGAAAATGCTATTTACTTTACTATCTCCTAAGTCCATGGCTTAGCTAGAATGCTAACCAAGAATCCACACTGACTGGAATATTTTTAAAGAACAAGTAGTAAAGGAAAAATACTTCTGGGAGGGAAATGTCTGTAATTTACAGCTGAGGTATTTTTTGTTTGCTTGGGGTTTGTTGGTTGGTTGGTTGGTTTTATTTTAAATGAAACATTAGCCAATGAGTGTTTAGGCTCAATCTTAAGGAATCCACCTAACTTTAAGGGTGGATCATCAACCTGAACAAAAAGACCTATAGAAGTGTAAGTAAAACAATATACTTGTCATTCATTACTAGATTCTGAAAATTAAGGCAAAGCTTAAATAAAAACAGATCAAGATGGTATTTTATAACTTACAACTTCCATATTAACAAAACTAGCACTTTAGTGTTTAATAATATAAATCTCAGTATTTTTACCAAGTTTAAGTTCCAAACAGCCACACTAAATTATATGGCATCCTCAAAACATTAGAACTAAGTAACAGCAACACTCTATGCAAAAATAAAACACTTTCTATCTCCATTATTGAAAAACCTATAGTCAAGTACCCTAATTCTAGACTTGACAATGAGATTAACTGAAAAGCCCAAAGACAGAGCTGAAGATGCTAAAACAAAATACCTCTACAAAAAAATAAGATATGACAACAATGTAAACCAAGCAAGTACGGCAAGCCAATTGACTGGTAACTAGGAATCTGGTGACCTCTTCTGGAGAAGGCTCGAAAGAAAATGTTTCAATTAAAGAAGACAAATTAGACATACTGCACAGCATAGAACCTCACAGATACATTTTTCTGCAAATTGTTTCATTATCAGTATGATTATTTCCTATAAAGGTTAATTTGGTAACTAGGAAACTTAAATCTGCAGTTGGTATTGAACATTTTGACTGCTAACATAAATGATTCTGCTTAATACATACTGCCTTCATCAAAACCTTCCCAGCCACAGGACTTCGGAGAATTTTGCTCACCTAGCTCCTTTCCTTTCTATTGTGTCCAAAAAAGACCTTTTCCCATTATGGATGTCTCTGCCTTCCACTTTCCCCAGGAAAAAACATTCTCCAGATCACACTCCACCTTTTGTGATTTTCCCTCAGTCAAGGTTACCTCTGCTTCCCCAGTGTCACTTGTGTGTACAAGTCACTTTTATTCCTGTTTTTAAATTTATGACAAACATACGTTTCATGTTCTTAAAACCTCTCGGATGTTTTATACAGCTAGAAAGCTTATTTTTATTGCCACAGACTCTTTTGACTCTCAATAAACTTTTAAATTTTCTTCCGGACTCCTTACATCACCACCACTATTTTCAATTCTTTCCCTTTTTTTCTTTTTTTATCATCTCAATTCCTTCCATAATAAACCTAAGGATTTTATCACAGGAACTACTCTAATGAAAGCATGTGGAAGTGGGGCTTTGCTTTTTAAAATACAATCTTCTTTATCACCGTCACCCCTCCCCTATTCCCTAATGTGTAGAGATACCTGCTCAATACTAGACCATTACTTCATCAGATTTATTGCTTATTAAATCTTAATGAGCCCCAAACCTTAGTCCTTAAATTTCTTCTCTCTTCTATTTATACTTAGTTCCTAGGTGACCTTATTCAGTCTGATACCTTTAAACAGCACTAATACGCTAAAAACTTCCATATTTGAATCTGTAGCCACACCTATTCTCTGAGCTCAAACTCTTGTGTCCATCTCCCTACATGACACAGGCACTATATGGCTCTACAGAAAGTGCTGAAATTATAGCTCTTAATACATCCCTAACCCCCAAACTGCTCACCACAACAGCCTCTATTTTAAATGGCAATTCAATCCTTTGGCCAGTTGCCCAGGCGAAAAAAACTGAAGTCATCCTTGCCTCTTCTTATCAAACCTGACATGTGTGTGATCCATCCATAATTAGTGTCAGTACTATTTTCAAAAGATATCCAGAATCTAACCTCTTTGGCATCTCCACTAGCAGCACCATTCCGGTACTCTTTCACATGAGATACTGAAAAGACTGATCCCCTTATCTCTGCACTCTGACCTACAGTCTGTTCTCACAACAGAGAAAACAAAAGTGAGCACATTAAAACTTACAGGAAAGGAAAGAGATCAGTAAGTTCTCTAAGGCGAGGGATGGAGACAGAGATGAACTGAAGTTACAACAGACAAGATTTTGAGTGATGGGACTGTTCTGCACTTTTAGTGTGGTAGCAGTAGTTCCATAGTTAAGTAGAACTGTCAAAGTCATAGAATTGTATACTTTTAAGTGGGTGCAGTTTATATCGCTATGCCTCAATAAAAATTATTTTAAAAATCACATCAGACCATGACTGCTCAAACTCCTTCAATGGCTTCCCACTACACACAGAATAAAAACCAAGGTCTTAGTCCAACAAAGATCTACCTAGTACTTCTCTGACTTAACTCCTACTCTCTCCGCCTCATTCATTTCCTCCAGCCACACTGGCCTCATCACTGTTTTTCAAAATAGCTGGCATATTCCCATTTCAGGATTTTGTACTTGATTTTCCCACCAGCTATGATGCTCATCCCCTAATAACTGAATGGCTCATACCCTCTCTTTCTTTAAGTTCTTGCATTTTTACTAATTTATTTGTTTATCATGTCTCTTCCACTAGAGTGTAAACATGGTTTACTGTTTTGTTTTAACCTGGTTTGTTCACGGCTACATCAGTAATACATGGCACACAGTAGGTGCTCATTATTTAAGTGAATAAACAAATTAGCCCCATTGCTACACTCTGGGTCTGGGAACCACGTCTTACTGAACAATTTATAGGCCTACCAAAATCATAAACCTACGTTACCAAACTTCAAAGGAGGACAACCAATCATCCCTGGCAAGCAAGCTACTGATCTTGCTGAATCCTAATAAAATTCCCAATGTAACCACTTTAACTTTGTCTTCAAACCCTCTAATTTTCCTTCCAACATTAGATAACTACATTTCTAATGTTCTTTAAAATAACATAAGGCCCTGGCCTGTGTTGCTCAGTGGTTAGAGCGTGGGCCCATGAACCAAAGGGTCATGGGTTCGATTCTTGGTCAAGGGCACATACCTGGGTTGTGGTTCACTCCCTGGAAGGGGCTCATGTGGGAGGTAACTGGTCAATGTGGCTCTCTCACATGGATGTTTCTCCCCCCGCCCCACTCCCTCCCTTCCTTACACTCTCTCTGAAAAAGTAATGGAAAAAATATGCTCTGGTGAGGATTAACAACAATAAATAAATAGATGAATAAATAAATAAAAATAAAAGAACATAGGTCTGCTATACCTTTCCTTAAACCCACACTCACATCTCTCATGTGTTTCAATGTCAGAAAAGGTTCCCTTTCTTTGTGTCTAATCTTTTAATTTCTTGCCTTTAATTTTGGAAATCAAAATCAAAACTAGAAATTTTGAACTGGAAGTATACATAGAAGAAAAAGTAAATATGCCAAGAAAACCTTGTTATTATAGGAGATAGTACTGATTTTTTGTATTTAAATTCTCATGCATTTTAATTGAACTATAAAAATACAACCTTAATTTAGTGTATTTCATATTTCAACAGCCAAAATTAAACAGTCTCTTTTTCCAGGGATTCAAATGACTAAGAGCCTGGTCTAAAATTTTTACTTCTACTATCTATCACCAAACTATAGCAATTTAAATATGACTGGATAATAAAATGGCCAGGAGCATGGGAAGAAAGAATACTCTATTAACTTCTAGTTAACAAAATATATACTATGTATTGCTTTTACAAATTTGATAGTTTTGTATTTGTGTTAAGCAACATAATCATTCAGCAAATATAATCAGTGCCTAGTATGGTATATCAGAGACAACTGTAAAAACCTAGGATACATCAGTGGAACAACACTGAACAAAATCCCTCTCCCTCACAAAACTTTAATTTGATAGCCATTATCTTTTCTGTTTAACACAAACTTTAAATGTGTGTTGGGGGAGGGGGCGACATGCAGTATACGAGGATTTGAGCTAAAAGGAATCTAATGTTCTAATTTTACAAATGACGAAACCAGGTCAAAAAAGACACCAACTATGCCTAGTGGCCCAAATGCCAACCCAATATTCCCAAAGAGCTCAAATTAAAGGCTAAAATAGTCAATCTAATCATAAAAATGTCAAATTGTGGAAGATACTTGCTTTATAACCAATAATACAAGTAATTTTTTTAATGTTTACAAAGCAAAAGGTTTTGTGATTTTTTTAAAAATGTGTTTTCTTAGATTTTGAGCTATTTAGAAATATTATTATGAAAGTCAAAATACATGTTCTCGCAAACCTATACAAATACTTCAAAAAAACAAACAAAAGCAATACTTACAGTACTATGAAAAACAACACTGTGTCCCTTTCCTAAACTTTCTATATGAGCTGAGAGGTTAAAGCATATGGCTCGATGTCTTATCGCATCCAGTGTCTGTGCATCGAAGAAATCATGTGGTCGTGCTAAAAGTCAATACAAAAGAGATAAAGAATATTTACATAAATAAAACAGTCTGCCAAGCAGCCATGTAGTCCGTTTTCCACAAAAATATGTAATAAGTAAAATGGAAACAATTAACAAGTATCAATCTAGTGTTTAAATCCTAAATTTTCTTTGCTTTCAAAACAGAGTCTAGCTGAAAAGGGTATACAAAAGCTAAATTCCAACTAATGAGTGAATGCGGGTTAATTCAACCCCTTGGTGTTGACTTCAGACCTTACAATTTCACATTTCAGCTACTATCTCTTTCATATACTTTTGTATTTTATTCCAGTATCTCTCCTGAGCACCACTCTGCATTTTCAACAATCGATGACCACTTCCATCTGTGTACTACACTGAGATCTCACTCACCACAACCAAATATACAGAATCCACTTCATTAACATTCTATATTAATATGTAATCAAAACTTTTTCCAAATTTAACAGCGGTAATATTATTTGGGGGGTTTTTAGAAGTATTTTTTTATTATAAATAACTCTTCTAAAAAAAAAATCTAAGAAAATTATAAATACATTTTTGAATGCCAAGGAGTCCATCAAAATTCTTTCTAACTCTCAACTCCTCCAGTTATCAGCTGTGTGATTTTGAGTAAATTCCTTAAATCTTAGCCAATTCATTATTTGTGAAATGGAGATAAAACATCTACAGATGATTAAGTAAAATAAATACCTATGAAAAATGTTTTGTTAAGTCATAAAGCAGTTTACATTAATAAGCTTATACCACTTTATAAAGAATAATAAATGCATAAACCCAGGGTAAACAGTCTTTTAATGTGATTAAAACAAAGTTATACACTGAAGATTTAATTTGGTAAGAACATTTTTAAAATTTTAACTTTCCTCCTACTATTATTACAAATTGTGTTAATTTTTATTCTTAATTAGAACATAGCTCAAAATAAGGAAAATGAATTTATTTGTTTTACAACTATGGAGTTTATTAATACATGTAATTTTATAAGATCATCTGTAATTAAAAATTAAATTTTACAGACAACAAAAGAAATGGCTTGATTTCCTGGTACAGCATATTCTGAATTACATGTAGCTGATCTACCACACTATTCTGATTTACTACCATGTGGAGTGGATTTAACTCCACCATTCATAGAGCTGTCTGAACATCTACACAAATCCACCAGAGCTTTTGTGAGGGATGATTTCAACAAACTGGCATACACAAAACCACCTAGATACCTCTGTTATTGTGGGGTTTTTTTTCTCAGAAGGAAATAAGCAAAACACCAACTAGTAACAAACTAGCAGAAACCATAAGACTAAGAATGCAATGATGCTGGCAAATCAGTAAGAAAAAGATATTAATATTTACAAGAGAAGAGTCATGATTTTACCTAATGCCGAGAAACAAATCCCCTTCCTATTAGATCTGTGACTAACTAGTATACCTTCCCCATCCTCTCCAAATATGCTTTTTCCTGGGAAAGATAAGCACTTAGAGAAAATAAAAATAACTAACCTCTCTAAATCTTTACAATAATAAAGGAGCCCTCAAACTTCAGATTCTATTCTAGTCAGACCTTAATGATGCTATGTCCATTATTAAAATAGTCTCCAAAGCAAGTGAGTGTCATGATCCATTAGAGTAAGGAAAGAAAATACCTCTTTTCATCTTGATGTTTTTCAATAGTCCTTCTTGGTAACTTTTATAATGTGCATTAACACTGTTACCTGTTTATACTATATACATATGTTAGAATTAGGTGCCCACACTTTTTTTTTTTAAACTGGTGAGTTGCATAATCAAAAGGTAAATGGGTCCATAACCTAAATTCAGTTGTCAATTCTTGCTCCCAACATTTACAAGTCTTATCATCTAATTGTGTTCTACCCTAAATATCCAGGATACATCTCATCATCTAGTCATTAAGCACACTACTGTATGTGTGTGCCACAACAGACTCTGAGGTGCTGAAAACACATACAAATAGTTTGGCTATTCACACACACATCACTTTGGAGCAGATATAAACTATCTTAACTTTTACTTGATTTTTACCTTTAACATGTTAATTTTTCTAAAATATTGTTAGAAACACCAACACTGCCATGTTTTAAATTTTCTTAATTTAGAACAGAATCAAAGTAGTCCTCAAAATCTATTTCTATACAGTTTGTATTCTAAGGCCATATACATTCACACTTCCTTAGCTACTACAGATAAAACTACATCACTACAGGTATCCTATCTGTTTATTATTCTTAACAAAAATAAACAGAGAAGAACAGTAAAAACTGAATATGTTCAAGATATAAACAAAAGCATTATAATACAGATTTTCAGTGAAACACTTACGTAATGAGCGTCGTCTTTTGTTCTTTAATTTCCTCCTTTTGTTTATTCCAGCTTTAGAAGGAGATTCTTCTTTGGCCTTTGGCTGGCTAGAAACTTTTGAGGAGTTCTGCTGACTAAAGTGTGTGGGTACATGGCGAGCAAGCCCTCCCTGAGAAGCAAAGCTGGCATTGCAGCCACCGACGACACACTAAATAAAAATAAAAAGGGTATCAGGGATGCTGTGTAGGGAACAAGTATAATATGAATGAGTGAATAGTTCACATTTTCAGAAGTAAATCAGCAACGCTATAGAACTAATGCCAGAAAGAAACTAAGAACCCTTTCATTTTATGAGTTGCCCACAGTAATAGACAATAGGCAGTGGCAGAGCTGGAAAATAAAACTCAAGTTTCATGACTCGGCAATTTACTGCTCTTCCCACTATAAGCAAGACAAAAAATAGTGGATTCTTCTTCCCAGAAAAATCAGTTTTGAATTAACTACTTTTTTAAGAGGAGCAATAAGTTATTTTACATCAAAAAATTAAATATTCTGACAACTACTTGCATTCCTGGATTTTTTTAAATTATTTTTATCTTACAACATATATTTCAAAAGCTCCAGCAGCCTCCCTACTATTCTAACAGCTAGGAAAGAAATACCGATTTTTAAACTATTAGACCTAGCCTCTCAGAGAAGACTTTTGTTCAGAGATGGACTTTTGCAACCTCCCTATAAGTTCCAATAAATACTGCTTCTTGAACTTTCTGTACTTGCAAAATTGAGAAAACAAAAGGTCAACTACTTAGGTCAACCTGGTCAATCTGCAATTCCAATAATGAATGCAGAATGCTTGGATATCACTAAAATTACAATATACAAATTAGCTACAGTTTAAGTGTATGATTTCTACTTCGGCCTTAGGAAATAACATTTGCAAGTGTTCTAACAAATGAATGTTAATTAAAACACCATTTTCCAAAATGAACCCCGAACAGCAAAATCCACAGCTAGATTGCTGGTGTCTTTTCTATTAGTAATTTATTCACTTTACTTAGTTTACTTTACTGACATGACAACCAAACTCCAACCATGTAAATCTGTAATGTTTAACATCAATTACATCCATCAGATTATTCCTAGGTGGTTCAATTTATATTACACTTTAACAAGATAACATCACAAAAAAATCTACATGCATTTCCAGGGTCTTTCTTTCAACAGGCACAGCTACCATTTTAAACCTCTAAAAACACAATACATAAAAAAAACCACCTAAATATATAATAGATTGGCTAATTCATTTCAAAAATACCGCACAATACAATCCTCAATTAGTAAGAGATCCTAACTTTATTCACAAAGTCTCTCTAAAGCTGCCTAAGTGAAAGGAGCTCACCCTCTCTTGAGGGGGTCCTTCACTGCATATCTAGATACTTATCCCAACTCATCCTTTCCATGCATTTTGAAGGTAAGAATATGAATATACATATACATACATATACATATATACACACATATGTATATATTTCCAGAAGCATCTTGTAAATCATAGATATATTTCTAGATATCAGCAGAACTGAACTGCTTAGAGAATCTGATAAAACCAATGCTGGCTAAAACACTTCATAGCAAGCTCCTTATATAGTGTCATTAATAATAATTATTTTTACTTTGATATACAAGAGACAATTTTCTGGACTCTAATAGCACTCAGCATTACTAATAAAAATCTTTGTCTACTCTCAGGTGCACACTAAGAGGCAGAGGAATGAGTCAAGATTTTCGTTCAAATAATTGTCTACTTTATGTCCAGTACTATACGAGATTCTGTAAGTATAAGGATGACTGACATACAGTTCTCACCCTGTAACTGCTTACATATGCTCAGCAAGACAAACATATAAAGAGACAACCCTGAAAAGAAGCAACTGACTATATCCAGTACTTTAAAATAATATTTCATTTACTTCTTACAAGGACCCTATCAATAGTGTGGTCCTTAGATAGCCTGCATCAAGAATGTTCAGTTATTAAAACAAACAAACAAACAAAAAAAAACCCACAAAAGTTCAGTTATAGCCCAGCCGAGCATGGCTCAGCAGTTGAGCATCGACATAAGATCCAGGAGATGGAGGTTCAATTCCCCGTCAGGGCACATGCCCGGGTTGCGGGTTCAATCCCCAGCAGAGGGTGTACAGGAGGCAGTCAATCAATGACTCTCTCATCATTGATGTTTCAACTCTCTCTCTCCTCTTTTCCCTTCCTCTATCTGAAATCAATAAAGATACATTAAAAAAAAAAAGTTCAGTTATAGCCCTAGCTGGTTTGGCTCAGTGGTTAGTGTTGGCCCAAGGACTGAAGGGTCCCGGATTCAATTCCAGCCAAGGGCACGTACCTCAATTGCAGGCTTCAGCCCCAGGGCCCCGTGCAGGAGGCAACTAATCGATGTGTCTGTCCCACATCGATGTTTCTGTCTCTCTCTCTCCCTCTCCCTTCTACTCTCTCTGAAAAGCAATGGAAAAAATAACCTCTGGTGAGGATAAAAAAAAAAAAAGTTGTTATAGACTCTTACCGTGAGAACAGTATCTAACGGTTACTGAATTCTTAGAACTTAAAAATTTACTACACATACTCTGAGTACCAAGAAAGAAGGCTGCTTTTTAAAATTCCCATCCTCTGTAGATTACCATATTGCCATATAATGACCCTGTCCACCACAGGAGCCAAGAGACAAGTATTGCTACTTACCACATAAGGCAAAGCTACTATAACTAAGAAACCAAATTTTTAAATTTTATTTAAATTATTATTTACTGAGGTGAAATTCACATTTCATACTACGTTAAAAGTGCACAATTCAGTGGTGTTTATGTATTCACAATGTTGTATATAACCATCAGCTCTACATCCTTGCCAACATTTATTTTATTAAAACCATCCTAGTAAGAAGTAGTGCCTTTAGGTTTTTATTTGTATTTTCTTAATAACTATTTTAATTTTCAATTTAAACACAATCCTTACCTACTGAAAAACTTTAAAGTATGTTTGGCACAACTTGGGTATACGAATCTACCTCTGAAACTGCAAATTTTGTAAAATGTAAACATAAAACAACTGTTTAGCATCTGAATTGAGAGTGTTTTAAGAAGAATTACACTAATGGGACAGTTCTGCACTACCCAATACATTTTAGCTATTAGATACATATAGCTACTGAGCACTTGAAATGTGGCTATAAAATACACACCGAAATTAGAAGATTTAATACCCCAAAAAGCAAAACATTTAATCAATTTTGTATACTTATAAAAATAAGTTATTTCAAAGATATTATTTAAATTATTTTCGTCTGGCCCGGCTGGGCGTGGCTCAGCGGTTGAGCGACAACCTAGAATCCAGGAGATCAAGGTTCGATTCCCGGTCAGGGCACATGCCTGAGTTGCAGGCTCCATCCCCAGTCGGGGGCGTGCAGGAGGGAGCTGATCAATGCCTCTCATCATCGATGTTTCTCTCTCTCTCCCTTTCCCTTCCTCCCTCTAAAATCAATAAAAAACATATTTTAAAAAGAAATATAATAGAATCACAACCACACATATTTCACTTCAATACAAATCTTTTACTCAAAGGAGAAAATAATTTAAGGGTCATCTAATCAATATTCCACTCATTAGTGTGCATCAGAGAACAGGTGAGAGACAATCTGCTGTCACCTCAAATGGCCTGTAGCACCTTCATTCCTATTCACATGAGCATTTCATGATACTGAGTGCAATTTTAGTGTTCAAATATTCACGTTTTCACCCACATATACAACAACCTCTGAACTTAAGCTACCTCACACGATGTTCTGATGAATAAGCTACCTGTTTCAACAATTAAAAAAACAACTGGTTTTTAGAGATTTGAATATTTTAAGTGTCCTATTTCCCAAGTCCACTGAAACACTATGTTGTCTACCACTGTGGTGAGGTAGCTGTTCTAAAATCTGAAACATGGAATTACTGGGTATTCCCCCTAAACAGATTTATTCAAATGAAACAATAATAACACTGTCTTTGCTAGTATTAAGACTATGAAGTACTATGAAAATCTATAAGGGGCTACTGAAACAAAATAGAAAACATCAGTTTCACAGAAGATACAGTAGTATTTATCAACGGGTAACCTAAAGGAAAACAAAAATTTCAAGTAGAAATGTTGGTTTCTAATTTTTGACAAATGTAGCACAGTAACATGAGATGACAACATCGGGGGAAACAAACTGGGTGAAGGTACAGGAAGACTCTCTGCACTATCTCTGCATCTTGTCCCTTAATCCAAAAATTTTCCAAAATAAAAAGCTTTTTAAAATTCCAGGTAGAGACCTGGCCGTGAATGCATAAACAAGTGGAACAACAAGACAATCTTTCTCTCAAATCAATAAAGAAAGAAAATTTCAGGTAGAAAGCACAGCCTATACAAAACCATAATGAGGGTAAAGTGTGATCTATTTGAGAACCACTAGTGGCATAGTGTGGCTGGAACACAATTTCCTATGAAGGTATAGTAAGGGAACGAATAAGAATAGAGACACAGGTAAATACCAGGTATGAAGACCTTACTATGCTTCATGCCAAGAAAGGTGAGTTTCAATTTGGAGAGAATGAGGAATTACCAAGAATTTCAGATAGTGTTGATTAACAACCACAGAAGATGAACTAGGATAAAACAGTAGGGTGAAAAGCAGCAGTAATATTAAAAATATACTGTGAGTCAAACTGACAGGACTTGCTACTGTTATTTATTTCAGGGGAGTACAGAAGTCTAGAAAGGAATCAAGAACAACAAAGGGCTCTTAAAGCCAAAGTAACTGGATGGAGTACTTACTATTTACTGAAGCTTGAGTAGAATCATGTTTGAAATTGAAAACCTAAAGATTTCGTACATGTTAATTAAGTTCAAAATCTCTATTAGACATGCAAGGTGAATACACTATTCTGGAAGCCAAGAAGGAAAGTTAGGGCCAGACATAAGCATCTAAGAGTAAACAGAATACAAACAGTACTTAAAACCAAAGAACTGGCTGTGAATTTGTTTAGGACAGGAGTCCACTTGCAGTTGTCGGCTAATAAAAATCTCCAAAGGGACGGACATACATACATACATACATAAGTAAATAAATAAATATAAATAAAACCAAAGGACTAAATGAGAACACCTAGGGTGAGAACTTTTAAGAGCATTTTCTCTACATTTAGAAGTCAGGTAGAGCAGAGGAGAGCAAAGCAGACTAGAAGGAGGAGCCAATAAGTCTGGAAGGGGGGGCTGGGAAGGGAATGAAAAACAGGGAAGTGAGACATCAAGTAGGCCTAGAGAAGAGTAAGTTAATAAACACAGTAAATACAGCACAGGCATTTCTTTATCTATGCTTTTTTCCCCTCTCAAAGAGCACTGAATTGGTAACCACATTTACCAGAGAAATGCTTAGTAGCAGCTATTATATCACTAGGTGAACTAACACAGCTCACCTAGTGATATAATAGGTGATATTTCTGTTATAAGGACCCCATAAGACAAATACCTCATAGGCCAGAGTTTCTTAAGCCTTGGTGCACAACAGAGTCACCTGAAAGACCTTTTTAAATCAAGCAATGCCTGGCAACACATGCCCCAGAGAGTCTCATTTAATTGGTCATGGGTGCAGCTTAGGTACCAGAATCTGGGTGCCCAGTGGCACAGTTCATATAGTAAAGGAAGAAACTCCTGATTTTTACTGACTTTCCAAATAAGATCCCTACCATTCTCCAACAGTGACCAATTCGTTTTTTGTTTTTTAGTATCATGATGTTCATTTCAACTGTTGTCCCTATTTATACTCAAACTGTACCATCTTTGGTGAGGGGGAGGAGCCTCCTAAAACTTGGCTGTCAAAGCTAGGCAAGATGGGAGCTTCAAATACAGACACACACAAACATACAAAATGGCAAAGAAGAATTAATGAAAGATAGCAAAACAGGGTGTTTGAAGTTTTGTATTATTAGAAATTTCTGTTGAAAAGCAAAAGATTATCGCCCGGTCGCCGTGGCTCAGCAGTTGAGGACTGACCTAGGATCCAGGAGATCTTGGTTCGATTCCCAGTCCGGGCACGTGCCCAGGTTGTGGGCTCCATCCCCAGTAGGGGGCGTGCAGAAGGCAGCCGATCAATGACTCTCTCGTCATTGATGTTTCTATCTCCCTTTCTCTCTCCTCTCCTCTCTCAGAAATCAATGAAGATTAAAAAAAAAAAAAAAAAAGATTATCACTAAAGTGTGTGTGTTGTGTGTAAGGTGGTGGATGTGTTAAGTAAATGAAAGGAATCCTTTCACAATTGTATATGCATATCAAATCACAATGTACTTTAAGTATCTTACAATTTTATTTGTCAATTCTACCTCAATAAAGCTAAAAAGCAAAAGACTTTTAAGTTAGCAGTATCAACTACCATTATAGAATAGATCACAAAGGAACTGAAGAAATTATTTCATCACTCATCATAGTGAATGATGTAATGCTAGTATCATCACTCACTGTGTCCTGTAACAAATTACCAGAATTTGTCTGTGTGCACAGCTATAAGCCACCTCAGAGTAAGGATATAACAGTTTAAGTCTGGTTTCTTTTCTCTTTATCAACCTTTTAAGCTATGTTCTTAGTCCCCAAATACCTAAAGATTGACTATTTCAGAAAAAGAAAGGCTCAGTTTTTCAAGCACTACTCTATCACAATGAGAAGTTATTCAAGTATGTCAACATCATGAAAGGAATCTATCATGTTGAGCTACATAAGAGTAGTTGCTGAGGAAAATTACAATAAATTAATCCAAGACAACTAAGAAACTATAAATATTGTGTTCAAAGTAAACAGATATATCAGACTAGAAGAGAAAAGTGTGTGGGAAGAAAATGAGCTTACTTGAAAAGTCCAGCTACACAATTTCAACATACACATACAAATTTACCCAGACAAACCACTGCCATATTGGCAATAAAGAAAAAGGAAATCAAAACAATCACCAAACATGCTGTATATAACTAATTTTTTTTTTTTTTTCAGTTGAGTAAAAGATGTGTAAGAAACGTTGGGCTGAAACAACTTAGCCATGATGAAGCTTAATATTAGATGACTAACAAGAATCAAAATCAGCCCTACCCGGTTTGGCTGAGTGGTTGGAGCATCGAACTGAGGACTGAAGGGTCCTGGATT
The DNA here is from genome assembly GCF_964146895.1 of Miniopterus schreibersii. Taxonomy (NCBI): domain Eukaryota; kingdom Metazoa; phylum Chordata; class Mammalia; order Chiroptera; family Miniopteridae; genus Miniopterus; species Miniopterus schreibersii. Next base: position 160,260,685 of record NC_138102.1, read on the forward strand.
CGATTCTGGCCAAGGGCACGTACCTCAGTTTTGGGTTTGATCCCCGCCCTGGGACGGGGCGTGTGCAGGAGGCAACCAATTGATGTGTCTCTCTCACATCAATGTGTGTTTGTCTCTCTCTCTCTCTCTCTCCCCCCTTCAACTCTCTCTGAAAGCAATGGAAAAAATATCCATATTCTTTTTTAAAATAAAAAAATCAAAATCACAGTTACAAAAAGAAAGGGCCAAGAGAATAAAGAATCCCAAAATCCTAGTACTATAAACACATGTAATGTGTCCAAACCTTTAATTATTATGTCTTACTATGTTTAACAAAATGACAGCAATTTCCTTTCCCACAAACTCTAAATATACATACAAAACAGAGGTGTATATACATGAACACAGGGTGCGGTGAAGGGGCTTATCTAGGAATAATCTTTGCATTTTAATTATCAGGGATAAATATTATAAAAAACATTTGCTGAAACCTTTAAAACCCCTTAAAACAAAGGTCCTAGCACACACTCCCTGCAGGAAGCACGCCTGCCCATGCCATTCCCTTCCCCTTCTCCTACAGGCATGCATCTCCTAAACCCTAAGGGACCCCACGAGACTTGCCGCCAGGGGAGCAATGGGCAGTGGCAGCTTGTTACAGGCTAGTAACCCCCTGAACCTATCCCCAAGGCCCCCTTTTCTCTGACTCTCCAGTGAGCTGATAGCAGCCCCATCCAGTCTCTCTCCTGTTGCTTCTACTATCCTCCTATCCTAGGCCCTTCCTTATTTCACTGTCCCCAGTTCTAATAAATGTACTCTCAAAATAAATTTTTAAAAATGTATTTGCAATACGTATAATTGACAAGGGACTTATTTCCAAAATACATAAAATATTTTAAATAATCATAAGACAAACCATTTAATAAAATATAAGCTTAGATACTTCACCAAAATAGGAAATCCATATAGCCATAAATACATGAAAATGTGCTCAGAATTATTATTCACCAGAGAAATAAAAAAATTAAAAAAAACAGGATGAGGCAACATTACACAATAACTAGAATGGCTAAAATTAAAAAATCTGATAATACCAAGATATAGAGCAACTAATACTCTCACTTGCTGCTGGTGGGAATTAAAATAATATGACCAATTTGAAGATGAGTCTGGCAGTTTTTAAAAGCTAAAAATGCCCTATTCTAGGACTCAGCAATTCCACTTATAAGTATTCAGCCCAGAGAAATGAATCCATGTGTGCAATCAAAAGACACGTAGGAAAATGTGCAGCTGATTAATAGTCCCCAAAGACTGGAGAAAACCCAAATGCCCATCAGCATTAGAATGGATAAAATATGATTTATTTGTAAATCTAATACTACATAGCAATTAGACACTGTTATATACTATGTAACTAAAAAATTTTTCAAAAAATAAGAGATTTGCCTCAAAAACCACATCACTTTTTCTATCTTGAGTCAACTACCTAACTCAACTTCTATTACTCCCTCCCAGCTCCTATTATGCAAAAGAACGACCCTTGAAAAATGGGGTATGAACTGTGTGGGTCCACTTATACACAGATTTTTTTCAATAAATACAGTTGGCCCTCTATATCCGTGGGTTTTGCAACTGCAATTCAACCAAACTGCAAACTGAAAGTAGTGTTTTCGATCCACGGTTGGAAATCCACGAAATGTAAATGTGTAGGGTGGGGCTGACTGTAAGCACTGCTCTACACCAGTTTATAAGGGACTGGAGCATCCTCGGACTTTGGTATCCTTGGGGGTTCTGGAACCAATCCCTCCTGGAAACTGAAGGCTGACTGCAGTTAAGTTTTGGGGGAGTCAACAGTAATGCTCGGATTTTCAGTTGCACATTTAACTGACCTCTAATCGATGTTTCCGGAGATCCTATCACAGGTCACCATTAAAACACTTAACACATTTCATTACTTTAATCTATTTAGATTTGTATAAACCTATAGAATGTAAGTTCCCTGAAGAGCAGAGGACTGCCTTTCTTATGTACCTTGCTTCCAAAATGCCTACCATATTGCCATGTACTGAAGACATCAATAAATGTTTTCTTGATTTAAATGATTTCTGTAACTTACAGAACAATGCCTTGCTACATCATACCCCTTAATTTTTGTCTTTTAAAGACAATTTCTTTCCCCCTCTCCAATGGGAATCATTTACAGTTTCTAAAAAGATTTGGGGAAAGCCGGGCCGGGCGTGGCTCAGAGGTTGAGCATTGACCTATGATCCAGAAGATCAAGGTTCGATTCCAGGTCAGGGCACATGCCCGGGTTTCAGGCTTGATCCCCAGTAGGGGGCATGCAGGAGGCAGCTGATCAATGACTCTCTCATCATTGGTGTTTCTATCTCTCTCTGTCCCTTTCCCTTCCTCTCTCTGAAATTAATAAAGACTTATTTTTAAAAAAAAAGATCTGAGGGAAAACACCATTTGTACAAGCTTTGAAAATAACCTGCACATCATAATCAACCAGCAACAGAATTGCTGCCTTAAATAAAAATACATGAAAATACACACGATGAGAAAGTAAATTATTCTTTTATTTCAATGATAACCTCTTCCATTTACTGGATCCATACTGTACAACTCTGAGGTCAATATTATTACCAGCTACACATTAGACAACAAGTTTAAAAACCTGTCCCAGGTTACACATTTCTAGTAAATGCCAGGGCCAGGAACTGTAGTATGACTACAGGAAAGACTAGGATATTAAAGGTATAGGACCCACAGGCCAACAAAAAGGTCAATTAGACCATTTATTCTTTAAAAAATAAAGGAAAAGAAATCCAAAGGGTTAAACATATGAAAAGATGCCCAACATCACTCATAAACAAAGAAAAGCATATTAAACTACATTAGGATGCAATTTTTCATTTACTACATTGGCAAAAATCCAAAAGTTTGACAGCACCCTATTAGGAAGGCTGTGTAGAAGGCAGTCGCTCTAACATTGCTGATGAGGGCATAACTCCCAAGGAAGGCAATTTGGCAATACTGATCAAAATTACCAATGCTTATATAGCTTTTGATACACCCACTCATATCGTTTTGGGAAATTTTTCCTACACATATAAGCATACAGGTACAAAATGACATATGTTCAAAGATTCATCACTGTAGCACTATTTGTAATAGCAAAGATTAGAAACAACCCATATGTCTATACAAGTTTGGTTAAATAAACTGCTACAGCCACACAATGAAATACTATGAAACTGTTAAAAAAATAAAAAGAGGATATTCTCTATGAACAAATATGGAAAGAGCTCTAGTATAAAGTATGTTTTTAAAAAAAGCAAGGTACACATACAGACAATAAAGATGTTAATAGTGGGGGAAACTTGGTGTAGGATATATATAAAAACTCTATAATCTTTGTAGTATTTCTGTAAATTTAAAACTGCTTTAAAATAAAAAGCTTATTTAAAAAAATATAGATAGTATAGTTTACTAGACTGTAAGAAAGAAAGAAGAATGAGATTACAAATTTATCTGCGTTAGTTTCATATATTAATGCTCGAAGAATTCACTAGAAACAAATGGGAGTTATTCTGGGGGAGAAGGAATAAGGGAACAAGAAAGGGAACAAGATTTGCAATGTAAATTATTTTTATATACATTCTTAAAACTTGTTAAAGATTGTCTTTTAAAAAAAAAAAATTAAGTGGCTCAGTGATTGAGCAGTGATCCCATGAACCAAAAGGTCACAAGCTGGATTCCCATTCAGGGCACATGCCCGGGTTGTGGGCTCGATCCCCAGTTGGGGGCGTGCAGCAGGCAGCCGATCAATGACTCATCATTGATGTTTCTCTCTCTCTCTCTCTCTCGCCTTCTCCTTTCCTCAATCTGAAATCAATCAAGATATATTTAAAAAAAAAAAAGGCAACTCCACAAGAATTATCTTCTACCTAATGAAACCCAAGGGAAGTTTCTGGCACAGTATTTATATACCAAGAGATATTATGGGTTTAATAACTATTAAACTTCTTCAAACACAAACTTTCAGTCTCTATGGTATATGCTTTCCATAATTACAAACCAAAATATTTTAATTTTTAATTAAGATAAACGGAAAAATAGTTTTTATTAAAAATTTGCTCTTTATACAGATTTCAGAAAATACACCTATTGGACACAGTAATTTACAACTAAGCTCTGCACAAGACCTCAAAATTGAGTGAAAGGAATCAAGTATCTTAATGTTCTACAATTACAATTTTCATACAATAATCACTGTTTGCTAATAAAAAGGCTGAGGGGGGTGGGGCAGGGTGGACTGGCTCAACATGGAGAAAAAGGGACATCTGTAATATTTTTATAAATCAAAAAAATAAAATGCACTGGTTTCATGTTATCTCTTGAAAAATACACGCATTAAAAAAAATAAAAATAGCCCAGCCGAGCATGGCTCAGTGGTTGAGCATTGACCTAGGATCCAGGAGATCGGGGTTCGATTCCCGGTCAGGGCACATGGCCGGGTTGCTGGCTGCAGCCGATCAATGACTCTCTCATCATTGATGTTTCTATCTCTCTCTCTACCTCTCCCTTCCTCTTTCTGAAATCAATAAAGATATATTAAAAAAATAAATTCAACTTTATAAAAAATAAAAAGGCTGAAAACTATGACAGTGAGAAAATAGAGCACAAGATATTAATACCAACCAACCAACTTTAAAGATACGCATTCAAGTCATTCATCTGTCCACTATTTTCAAGACCCTAGCCTGTTTTTTCTGTTCTCCAAATTTTAAAAATTGGAATAAATCATCTTTCCTCCATTATTTTTTAAAATTCCATGCATCTACTAGCATGTTAAAACAAGTAGTTCTTTTCAAATTTTTAAGAGCAAAAGTATGCCCATTAAGAATCTTGTCACTCAGCCACCGTGGCTCAGCAGCTGAGCATCGACCTATGCTCCAGGAGATGGCAGTTTGATTTCCGGTCAGGGCACATACTGGTTGTGGGCTTGACCCCTAGTAGAGGGGGTGTGCAGGAGGCAGTCAATCAATGACTCTCTAATCATCAATGTTTCTCTCTCTCTCTGTCCCTCTCCCTTCCTCCCCCGAAATCAATAAAGATATATTAAAAAGAAAAAAATCTTGTCAATTTAAGTTGAAATTAAAAAAAAATAAAACTCACATTTACTTACCTTGAAAGGTTTGTCTCCACTGTGTGTCAGCATATGCCTCTGTAACCAACTCTGACTGGTTGACGGAGTGTTATATACTTTACAGCCTTTCCATAAGCAAACAAACACCTATTAAAAGAAGAGCCATAGTAATTTTCAGTACTTATTTCAACAGTTTTATTCCTTCTAAGCTCAAATGAGCATGCTGCAAACCATCAATTAACAAAAAGAGCCAATTAAATGCTTAATGTTAAACTTTCTGAACTTCCACATGAGAAGCAGTTTTAACCCTTCCTTCCCCCTTAGGGCTGCTGTCTGTTCCCTCAATAAGGAACTAATACACCAATGCCAAAGTACCCTTCAGAAGGAAACATACAAATTATTAACAACACATCCCTAGGAACTAGGTCTATGAACCATTCTGTATTTACTGTATGAGGAAACAAGCATGTATTAATTGTAATTACCATGGAACAGACTGAGGAATCTCAGTGGGAAGGCTGGGGTGGGGGAGTGGGTAGGAAGAGATTAATCAAAGAACTTATATGCATGTATGCACAACCCAAGGACATAGACAATAGTATGGCAAAGGCCTGGGGTGGGGAAAATGCAGGGTGGAGGGGATCAATGGGGCGGGGAGGGGGACATCTATAATACTTTTAACAATAAAGATAAATTTTTAAAACAAGAGAACATAGCCCTGGACACTGTTGCTCAATGGTTAGAGCACTGGCCCACACACCTAAGGGGCCCGGGCTTGATTCCCATTCAAAGGCACATATCTGGTTTGCAGGTTCCATCCCAGGCTCTGGTGGGGGGGGGGGGGGGGGGGGTGCAGGAAGCAACCAATCGACGCCTCTCTCTCACATCAATGTTTCTCTGTCTGTTTTTCTCTGTCTTTCTCCCCCCTTCCCTGCCTTCCTTCCACTCTCTCTAAAAATCAAAGGAAAAAATATCCTTGGGTGAGAATTAACAAAACAAAACAAAAAAAAGAAAACATAAAGGTATAAACAATGAAAATAAATCAAAAGTCAAATGTTAATTAGTGGCTGATAGTTTCATCTTCAAAGAATGAGTAATACAATTAAACTATCAAATTACAAATTCCCTGTTCCCCAATTCCTCTTCTCACATGCACACTACTTATTCTTACATTGTTCTATTCATTAAAAATGATTTTCAATTATCTTGAAGAGGAAGCAAAATCTAGCGCAGAATGTCAAACTAATATAGTTGCAAAAGCAATGGGCATGAGCTTCTCCATCATCATAGTAACCTATATTCTTGACTGGGTTTGGAAAAACACAAATCTGTCAACTAACCATCTAATCTTTATCATTTTCCTACTAGTGAGATACCAATCTTCTACTTGACTATATTTCCACCAAATGACTTAAAACGGATCCCTAACATCAGCAAAAGAATATGAATCTACTGTCATCACCACCTTCAAAGTACCATTTCTAGGATCCGTTCTTTTCTGAGGTAAGAATAATTATAAATTGAGCCACACTTTGAAGACTAGAATGTACTTCATATAGAACAGAAAGAAGAGACACACAGAACTGAGGAAACAATCATTAAACTCAATTTAAAATAAACTGTTTCATTAAAGCCTAGAAAAATCAACAATCTAAAATAACTGAGATCCATTTTTACTCAAAACTAAAATCATTTTACATCATATAGATCTAACCAGGCAACACTGCTAATGCTGTCTGATGTGACTGTTTAGGTAGAGATATGGTATATCCTGATTCCACAAAAGATTTGCTAATTTCTTTAAGCTAAGCAGATATAGAAGTCATTAACATTTCCTCCTTCATAGTTAAAATTCCTGACCTAGTATACATTTATAAAATGATTCCTGAAGTTCCTAAAATTAAAAGCTACTTTTTAAATGAATTCAGAAAAAAGAAAAAAATTGTAAAGCTACACCTATATGTTATGGAAACTAGTTCAATAAGATTTGATAATGACATGCAGATAATCAGTGCTATTTATCAATTTCCTAACTTGACTTACTAGACTCTCAGAGTCTTAAATTTTTAATCCAAGTAATAAACAGGAATCAAAGTTTGGTTTAAAATTCTCACAAATCATACTCCCCCAAAACAGAAATGTCTTAAAAAAAGTACTTGAGTACAAAATTAACATAATTTATGTTTAACAGTGAAGAATTCTGTTGATGTAACTCTTAAGTGACCCCTGTGCTAAATTAGTCTCAAAAAAAAAAAATCAGAGAAATACTCAAACACTGCCCTAACCTAATATTACCCAACCACCGCATTTGAGGGAAACCACAAATCTCTAACTTCTAATTTTTTTTCCTATGAATAAACATATGTATGGAGGCAATGGCAGATCCTGTAATTCCATCAGATAATAGCCTTAACTGTGAGTAGGTATGGTCTAGACTCTAGATGGAATAACGTCTAGTAACACTGTTAAGGCAACACCTTCAGGTTCAAAGAAAAACCATAACCTTCAACCTAGTGAATATTTTAGGAAATGAAATAAGTGTAAAGAGACCAAAGCTAACTATGTTTAGCCATATTTGGACGAAACACTTGTGAAATATTTGAAAAATAATTAGGGGGCAAGGAGGAGGAAGCAATAAACTTGGACAAGGATAGTCTTGATACACAAAATGGCATTAAAAATCCACATCAAGGATCCACAAAAACCCCAGAATTTTTAAAAGCTAAATTTCCTTTCCTAATTTATATTAGAAAAACCCTTTGATAAAACAGGTAGTCTAAAATCTGACAAAAGGATCTTTATTCAAACCTCAGTCCTTTTCTGATGCCAGTATGTGAACATTTTTATACCCTATTTTTGGAAACTTTCTCCTTGCATAAATTAACTCTGAAAACCAAACACCATAGAAATTAAACCCAAATATGAAATAAATTTCAAAACTAAAATCTCTTATGGTTCCTCTGTACTATCATAAAATGAATTAAGATTTAGCTATATTAATCAGAACACTGAGGCACAGAAATTCATACTCCAGGCTGTCACAACAGACAGATTTATATTATATTAGGTTGTATTAGATGTAACAGAAATAGAAAGAACAAAAGTAAATGACTAAATTCTACCCAGCTTTCACACTTCACAGCTACGTAATCTTGGGAGAATCACTTATCTAAGTCTCTTATTTCCTTCTTCATCAAATAGACACTATGAACACACGTTTGATAACTCCAAAACACAGTAAAAATCTAAGATAATGTATATTCTCTAAGAAAGACTGGTTAACAAAAAAATTGTTTATATTAGACATTGGGGGTCCCTTCTCAAAATAGCTGCCACCAGATTTTTCTGCCACTGTCCAAGAAAAAAAGGTACATACCCATTAAAAGAATATTTTCAGCCCAGCCAGTTTGGCTCAGTGGTTGAGCATCAACCTATGGATCCACAAGATGGAGGTTCGAAACCTGGTCGGGGCCCACGCCCAGGATGCAGGCTCAATCCCCAGTAGGAGGCAGCCGATCAATGACTCTGTTTCATCACTGATGTTTCAATCTCCCTCTCCCTCTCCCTTCCTCTCTGAAATTAATAAAAACATTACTTAAAAATATACATATAGCCCAGCCAGGCATGGCTTAGCGGTTGAGCATCGACCTAGGATCCAAGAGATGGCAGTCAGGGCACATGCCTGGGTTGCGGGCTTGATCCCCGGCTGGGGGCGTGAAGGAGGCAGCCAATCAATGACTCTCCCATCATTGATGTTTCTCTCTCTCCCCCTCTCCCTTCCTCTCTCTGAAGTCACTAAAGATATATTTAAATACACACACACACACACACACACACATATATATATTTTTGGACTACCAAAAAATCTTCAAATTTACAATGACCTAACCTATAAGATGTACAGGTCAACAATTTCAGTGTTACAGGGAGGTTTCCTGTTGATAACGCCTCTAGAAAACTTGACTCACTACTGTCAGAATAGGCGAGCTTTACCTAAGAGGACAATGCAACCTGACAGAGTCTAAGTATGCATAAGGAAAACTTCAGTGATTATTAGTAGTAAAGTAAATTAAAACCAGGCAAATATATTCTAAATACAGAGCCAGCAAGCAGAATATTTTACATGTCCAAAGGGGCAGGGGGGCTAGTTTTACTAAGGAATTAGAGTCCTCTGTCAGTAAAACATGCTAAAAAAGATTTCACACATACAAAGAGACATACTATCTAAAATCAGGAAGGGATTAGATGGATGATTTTATGGTTCCTTTAAGTTCTAATATTTCTCGGAAGAAAAAATTCATTTTATTACAAAATGTGAACATACAAAAGAGAAGCATATTTTTATATCTAATTATTTTGTCTCCAATCAGTCTAAAATGATAGCTATAATTTTGTATCATTATTTTTAGCCACAGTAAATGTATTAACATTTCCAATTTTCTCTGTTAAAAGATATGTAATAAAACAGAGGATAAAAATATCTAATTAAAAACCTAATATAGTTTTCATGTATTGCAAAAGATACAACAAATTTCATGTTGTGTTCAGGAGATACCAGACTGGCAATCAAAACACAAAGTGAGCCCTGGCTGGGTGGCTCAGTTGGTTGGAGTGTTATCCCACACACCAAAAGGCTGCATGTACAATTCCCAGTCAGGGCACATACACGGGTTGCAGGTTCAGTCCCTGGTCAAGGGGCAGCCGATCGATGTTTCCCTCTCATATCAATGTTTCTCCCTCTCTCTCCCTCCCTTCTCCTCTCTCTAAAAATCAAAAACATATCCTCAGATGAGGATTAAAAACAACAACAATGCAAAGGGACTTCCTAAGATTGATTTCACTTCCTAGAAGCAATCTGATTTAACACTGAGAGTCTACGAATGTCATTCTATATAACATCAAGGTAACTCCCCTCATTCAAACCTTTGAATAAATATGCTATCCCTCCCCCTACCCCCCAATCTTACTCTGGCCCGCTCCCCTTCAAAAGTAAACTTAATAAAATGGAACATGTAAAATAACTCCTGCATCAAGAAACATGAACATATTTCTTTCTGGCAATTGTATTTAAAGAAATAGTTAAAACAGAAAGAACAGAAGACTAATGGATCTTACTGGACCACTGAAATCCTCCTACAAGATGAAGTTCCCTACCTACCAAAACTTAGGTGTATATTAAGAGGGATACTGGGGTTTGAAATTTAGTTAGTAAAACAGCTCAGTCTCGTTTTGGAAATCCAGTACCACAAGAAAGTATGGACACAAGAACACAATTCTATTACACTTAACAAAAAAGTTTAATTTTTTGCCTGTTTTCATTTTTTAAATAGCAGAAAATCATCCTATGATTCTTTTTAATAGGGTAGGGTGTATTCATAATTTGGTATTTAAATGGTTAGTCTAACTTTTTTTTTTTAATATCCTCACTTGAGGATATTTTTTCCATTGCTTTTCAGAGATAGTGAACAGGGGGTATGGGGGCCACACCAATGTGAGCAAGCCTGCAACCTAAGTATGTGCCCTTGACCAGAATCAAACCTGAGACCCTTCAGTCCTCAGGCCAACGCTCTAACCACTGAGAAAAACCAGCTAGGGCATTTCTTTAAAAAAACATTTTTTCGTTACTGATTTCAGAGAGAGAGGAAAGGAGAGGGAGAGAGAGAGAGAAACATCAATGATGAGAGTCACTGATCAGCTGCCTCCTGCACACCCCCGCTGGGGATCGAGTCCAGACATGTGCCCCAACAGGGAATTGAATCTCCATCTCCTGGATCACAACCACTGAGCCATGCCAGCCAGGCTAGTATAACTTTTAATGTAGAATTAAGTATCCAACCACTTTGATACATGAAAAGGTCAGGAAAACCTAACTCCACCTAGCTTCCGCATAAAAGTAGGAAGTCCACGTGACACAGCAACATAGTTTAAAAGGGGAAAAGTTGTTTTTAAGCTATTACATGATGGTTTGTTTTTTTCCAGGGTGATTAAAGTGGGGTGAGGGAAAAAATAGGAATTAATATAGTATTTAAATCTTACTACCTTACTGCTCCAGTAGAATTGTTATCTTTCAATAATTAGAAGCACAAAGTCCTCTAGAGTTACCAATGTTTCCCTCATTTGTTTCTATTCCATTATAATAGTTTAATACTTAGGGTAGAAAACAGAAATTAAAAATCTAGAAAAATAATTATGTCATCAAAATCTGCTGTTTTCCATTTATATGAGGTATCTAGAATAGTCCATTTTATAATGCAGAAAGTAGAAGAGCAGTTACCAGGGGCTAAGGGAAGGAAAGGTAAGGAAGTTATTGTTTAATGGGTACAGACTTCAGTTTTGGATAATGAAAAGGTCCTGGAGATGGATAGTCGTTATGGTTGCTCAACAATGTAAATGTACTAATGCCATTGAAATATACACTTAAAAACAGTTAAATGAATTTTTTAAGTTCCAAATTTCGAAGAGGCTATTTATAAAACACACAGATGTTCCAACCAACAGCTACTCTATTTTAAAGCACAAAACCAGATCAAGATTTCCTATCTTGTATAGTATCAGGTTTTCAAATTCTCATTCATTCTTTCATTCTGAAAGTTTAGTTTATATATACCAATGACTGGTGTGTAGAAATAATTGGGGTGGATTTTCTACTGTTCTCCAATACATTTGTAGTTTAGCAATTAATGTCCTTCAAAAATGAGGACTCCTTTCTTTGGTCAAAATAGCACTACTCTTCAATTAGCCAGAGAATCTTATTATTTGTAATAAAGCAATTTTATGAGTAAGGGTTCAAGAAATGACATGGGAGTTTTCATTTCAACAAGTTTATACTTATTGTAGAAATTAACAAGACTCATGTATAGCTTTGTAATATCAATAACGTACATGTAGTTGCAGTGGTTACATGACACATTTAGTGTGAAACTCCATTTTTTCTACAAATCTGTAAAAGAGTTGAAAGCAGTCTCATAAAGACTGTGTGCCAACTCAACTTGTAGAATCCAAGACTTAAAAATGTTAAATTCTTCCACGCTTACTAAGAGAAACCCAGGGATCTTCTACATAGCTCCTGATCCTATGTATAGCTGCTAAGTCAAGTGCCTAAAAAGCAAAGTGCCATGGCTCAAAAGACTACCATAGTGATATAGACCAAATGATACCAAGCACTGGCTCACAAAAGGCAATTCAGTAATGACCACGAAACCAACTTCAGAAAATTCACACCAAAAACCTGATTGGGGGGGGGGGGGGGTAAGATGGGGGAAACCCACTGCCAAAGTTGCCTAACCACTGAGATGGTTAAACAGTGAAAAACCATAGGATGAGCACAGTTCATTAATATAGCATCTGGTGTCTACCTAGACACCATATATATTAAATCTATTAAGACAAATGTTTACTTAAAGCTTGAGTATTCAAAAGACTGCTGACACATTACAACATATTGTGACAACAGCAAATACCTTTTTTTTTTAATGTATCTTTATTGATTTCAGGGAGAGAAAGGGAGAGGGGGAGAGATAAAAACATCAATGATGAGAGAGCCACCGATCTGCTGCCTCCTGCACGTCCCCCACTGGGGATCGAGCCCACAACCTGGGCATGTGCCCTGACCTGGAATCGAACCACCATCTCCTGGATCATAGGTCAGTGCTCAACCACTAAGCCACACTGGCCAGGCAACAGCAAATACTTCTTAAAAAAAAAAAAAAGTTAAATGTGCTCTGGCCGGTATGACTCGGTGGTTAGAGAGATAGCCTGCCACCTAAGGGTGTGTGATTCAATTCCCGGTCAAAGGCATATACGATGGTTGCAGGTTCCTTCCCCAGCCCCCATTGGGGCACAGGAGACAACCAATTGATGTGTCTCTCTCACATCGATGTTTCTCTCCCCCCACCCTGACTCCTTCCCTCCCACTCTCTCTAAAAAAATCAGTGGAAAAAATATCCTTGGGTGAGGATTAAAAGAGAAATCTTAAATGCAATACCATAGGTAAATATGTTAGAGATGCTTATAAGATTGTATTTTTTTTTTTTTTTTTTTTGGTAAAAGAGCAATAATATAACGTAACTATTCAAACAACTTTGGAGCCCTGGCCGGTTTGGCTCAGTGGTTGGAGCGCCGGCCCATGTACTAAAGGGTCCCGGGTTCGATTCCAGCCAAGGGCAGGTACCATGTACCTTGGTTGCAGACTTGATCCCTGGCCCAGTTGGGGTCCGTGTGGTAGGCAACCAATCAATGTATCTCTCTCACATCGATGTTTTTCTTTCTCCCCCTCTCTCTCCCTTTCACTCTCTGAAAAAGCAATGGAAAAAGTATCCTCAGGTGAGGATTAAAAACAAATAAACAAACAAAAAAAACAGCCTTGGAAACAGTTGTGTACTTACTTAAACCCTGATGATTTTAACCATTTCTGTATCAGTATATCTCAATAGTGATGGTAAGATGACGGAAAATGTATGGCCTAATAAATTATCTGTATTTACAATATGACATTAATTCCTGGAAAACACACTAAACTTGGTAACTATTCAAGACAAACCTAGATAAAGCTGAAAAACATTATGAATAGTAGAAATATTATAAATATTTTTGTACAGTACACTTTGACTCACCTAATTTGCTCAGCTCTTTATTCACTACCCAATAATTATATGAGCTAACACAATTAAATGCATTCCTGAAAGGGTATAGGTCAATACTGACTAATCAGAACTTTCTCTCTAAGCCAGCTCTGGCAAGACCTGGGAAAGACGATCAATTTTCACTCACAAATAATGAGTGCAGATTGTCATTTAACAGGATTGTAGCCTGGCCGGTGTGGCTCTGTGGCTGAGCATCGACCATGAACCTGGAGGTCATCGTTGGATTCCAGGGTTGCAGGCTTGTACCCCAGTGGGGAGGGGAGCATGCAGGAAGCAGCCGATTGATGATTCTCTCTCACCATTGATGTTTCTCTCTCTCTCTCTCTCCCCCCTCTTCCTGCCTCTCTCTGAAATCAATATAAACATATATTTTTAAAATTTTTTAAAAGGATTATATACACTAATCCTGGTGTCAAATAGTCTCTCCAGTTAATTTCTGCATCATGGATAATTTAGAACCACCCTAACAGAGATCCTAAACAGTGCCAATTCCTAAATGTCCTCAACTTAAAACATCAGAACTTTGGAATACACTGTATTCATTTATAATATTCCCACTATACTTTAGAAAGTCTAAGATCCTCAAAGTAATGTACCTAAAAGAAAATTAAAGTCCAACACATCATCTGTTCTATTTAATTTGATTCCATCAAGTACGTGGGAATTTGTAAATAAAAGGGAAAAAAAACATTTGGAAAAAATAAAGCCTATATAAAAACAATCCCAAATTACTTTGAGAGAGAAAAAAAAGCCTAACTAGCAATTATAAATTAATAAAATTAATGAAACAGGGAGTAAAAAAAAGAAATGACAAAACAAACCCCTCCTCGCTGACCATCTACATGTATGGAACGGATGTGATCTGCCAGATCTGGACTAGAGTTGAAGCAAGCCTGGCACTGGTCCCAACAACAATTATAGGCAATATTTTTGCTTGAAGAAGTAGTGCTTCCTTGTCCATTCATCATTGCTGGAGTTGAACGCCCACTGGAAATTGTGCTGTCTACATCCATTATAGTACTGCTTATGCTACAAAAGAAGAAAAAAGGCTGTGTTATTCCTAGAAATTCACTAACATGAATATGATCTTATAAATATTTAATTAAGATTACCACTTGATATTCTGCTCCATACAAAGCATACTACCCATATTTTCCATTAGAAAATAACACTGCTTTGAAATTATATAGTTGACAATAAAGTGCAAATCAAGGAGGGGGGAAAAAAAAAAAAAGCTAGTACTTCAAAACCAGATATGTATGGGATAATTTAAGCAACTTTTGGCAGTCACAAACTCCCCAATACTATACCCTACAGAAAGCAAACTAAACACAAACACACACATACACATACACACAGGTCATCATATTTCATCCCTTTCATGTTTCTAAGCAAAATAAAGTTTCCAGCTATAAGTAATTTAGAATGAAAAGATTATCTTTACACATTTGCAAATCACTAGTTGATCTGACATTCTTTAGCCTATTCACTAATCAACTGCCGTCTCACATCCTACCTCTTTCCATCTCAAATAATTTGGAAAATTTTGCTGTATTTTCCCTTCCAAATAAAGGAGGAAGAGAGAAAACTGGGTGCAATAAAAGTTTCTCTGATTTTACCAAAGTCCAAATAAAATGTCTTTAACTAATTTTTACCAAAAGATTGAAAATGCAGTCAATCCCTTTCACTTTTTATCTACTAAACAAAGTATTACATATTAGTAACCTTTTTATTTACCAAAAATTGCATTAGTAATAAAAGTTATTGAATAATTTTAAATACTCAAAATTTCACATCTTAAGAAAATGTAACACAATTTTGCCTTTATTTTAAAGGCAATTTTTATTGCAGAAAATTTCAAAGACACAGAAAAGTGTATCTAAATCTGAAATCAACAATGAACATTCTATCCTATTGACTATATGTAATTTGTTTTTCTCAATCATCTGCAAAAGTTGAAAACATATTTTAGCACATGCCTTCTAAAAATAAGAACATTCACTTATACCATTTCAACCTTTTTGCTCACACCTGAGAATTAAACTTAATTTGAACTTACTTAAGTAAGCTTAATGATTTGTGTCTAACATCAAATGCACCCCAACAGCTAGCAAAAATGTTCTTGATGCTTCAGATACAAAAAATGTCTCAGATTTTCCTTTAAAGGATATTCACATATTTAAGTTCATCTACATATCTATTAGCCAACACATATATAGATTCTAAATTTCAACTCTAAAACATTGTAATCTCTATAAAATTCTCACATACAAATCAACTCTTGAATATCTGAATATGTATTCATAAATTGTTTCTGCAGAAATAAACTGTGATTATGGTAGTTTTTCCTATACTAAAATACAAATTTTTATTAAGCCCTGAAATTTCAAGTTTCATGAGGCCCTTGACTGTAATATGGTTACCTATTTTCCTTATCACTTGCTTCATATATTTTAAAACATTTTAACTGTTAAGCTCATACTTTCGTAAGCCATACTAATTAACCCCAACGGCAAATAATATATTAACAGCTTTAAGTTAACCAATCACACTCAATTTATAGAGAACAATCTCAGGAAAAGAGCGAAATCTCGCCTGGCTGGGAGTGGCTCAGCGGTTGAGTATCAACCTAGGATCCAGGCGATCGGGGTTCGGTTCCCAGTCAGGGCACATGCCCGGGTTGTGGGCTCAATCAACGACTCTCTCATCATTGATGTTTCTATCTGTCTCTCCCTCTCCCTTCCTCTCTCTGAAGTCAATAAAGATATATTAAAAAAAAAAAAAAGCAAAATCTCAGTGACCTACTACGGTATAATCTCAAAGGCACAGTTAAGTGTGTGTGTATGTATGTATGTGTGTGTGTGTATAGTACACACACAAGTACAGTATAGTATGATTCCAAAGTGGAGGAGGGGGATAAATTTAGATACAACTATCCCCTAAAGGTAAAATCTCTTTTAAAGGATACACAAAACACTGTATGGGGGTGGGGGAATGCACAGGAAATTTTCAGTGTGTGTGTGTGTGTACCTTTTGTATCATTTCTTTTTTCATTTTAGAGAAACATCAATGTGAGAAACATTGATTGGCTGCCTCCCCCACACACACCCCAACCAGAGATCAAGCCCCCAACCTGGACATGTGCCCTGACCAGGGATCGAACCAGTGACCTTTCTGTGCATGGGACAACATTCAACCAACTGAGCCACACTGGCCAGGGTTCAGACACTATATTTTTAACAGGCATCTACTTGATGCTGCTGCTACATTATAAGTAGCAAACTCTAAAAGATCCCTTTCACCATTATTATCCAACTGAGACTGACCAAACTAAAAATGTCTCATATGATAAACTAAAGCATTCACCTACACCCACACACAACACACCATAACAAAAAATCTGTAAGTTTAATACACACACACTGAGAATCCAATGAAATATTTAGGAAAGGACATGATGTATTTTTAACCTAACATCCCCTTTTTCCTCTTTTCCATGGATCTTGTTAAGAAACTATCTGGCAGACCAGAGTTTTCTACCCCAACATCTAGAGTAACTACAGGGATTTTTACAAAACTGGTTTCCTCTGGGAAACCAACTAAGGGCCAACTCACTCATATATACAAGCCCCTTCTTAAGTTACTTCCAAGCAAAACATCTAGTTGATGGACTTGACCATAGGCAAAAGGGATGCCAACACTGAGAAGACCCACTTGCTAACTCACAAGATACAGGAGCAGAGGAAACAATACATGGATGCTATGCTATCATAATGGAGAAAGACAAGACCATGGTCTCAGTATAATAGTGTAAGAAAAGTTCACTGATGCCCTGGCCAATTATGGCTCAGTTGGTTGACCACAGTCCCATGCAACGGAAGGTCGCAGGTTCGATTTAAGCCCGGGAATATACCTCGGCTGTGGGTTAGATCCCCGGCCGGAGTGCGTACTTTTATCTCTCTCCTTTCCTCTCTCTCGAAAATCAATTTTAAAATGGTATAGGGATTGATTTAAAAAAAAAAAAAAAGGTCACTGATATGGTTTCCAGATTCCACATCGCAAAAAATCTTGTCAAAGTATCACTTGTCGAGTTTTAGCATATCAACAAATAGCCACAAAATACCTAAATGGCTATTAAAATACCCCTTCCCCCACTAAATATCTGAGGAAAGCCAGATTTTCTTCACAGAGTTCAACCAAACCTATTCATTGCAACAGACTAAGAGGAGAAGCACATGAGAAACTAGCTGTTAAGCCAGACATTAAATATAAAACGACGTCACTTCTATTTCTTTAGCTGAAAAAGATATTTTACATTAAAAAAAAAAAATACTGTTTGGATTACATATAGTTGGTCTATTTTTAAATTAATGTTTTAAAAAGTTCTTAGTTTTAATTTCTAATCCTGTAATAGTGATAAATATAACCGACAAAACAAAAGCTATGCATTCTCCAATAACTTTTTTAACAGTTTTATTGATATATAATTCATATTCCTCAATATTTAAGAAAGCCAAAGTGCCCTTTAGAGCAAAATGTTTAAGAACCACTGATGTAGAGTATATATGGAGGAAAGCTTAAATGTCTCTCGAATGTAAATAGTATGTTTGTGACCTGGAATATTTTTATATTATTCTGAGGTTAATTGCTGAATTTGAAATTCATTCTGAGGTCAAATGGGAGGACAGCTTTATCTGCAACCTTCTTTTCAGTTACCTGTTAGGAAGTTCATTTGTGTTGTGGGTTTTTCTGGGCAACTTTGGGTATTTCTCTTCTTCCCCCTGCTCTGAAATGATGTCTAGGCTACTGAAAAGTCTAACTTTAAAGAACAGTTGAGAACAGGGACCTGAAGAAGATATGGGTGCATAACATGAAATCAAATATAATTTACTCTTGTCACTCAAAAAAAATTAAAATATAAGAATGTCCAATTTCCTATGAAGATGACATTGATTAGCAAAGTTGCAGCTCTGCACTTGTGTTTCCCAACCCTAATTTAGCATCCACAGGTCCAGTCACATAAAATTAGGTCTGTAAATCACACACCTTATGCCTTTCCCAATTAAACACCATCCAAGAAGGCTCAGTTACTTGCTGCATGCTCTCCTCTCCTAGAGGAACAGCCAGGTGGCTGTTTCCAAATTAAAGAGCTAACATGAAACAATATTAAGTTTTATTGCTTAAGTTTGAGGAACTGACCATTTTTGCATTTGTGATATGAAGTAAAGATAATTAAATAATGATGTCTTTCAAACAAAATTTCCATACTAAAAATCCTCTTTTATAGCCCTCTATCAGTACAACTAAAGTATATATGGAGTCTGAATGACAAGCTGTCCTTATCTGCAAGTCAAATTTTCACAACTAAGCAGCCAAAGAAGAACAGAATGCTAAAACTCGCATAAACTTGTATCATCCACAAACCCTACTTCAAATTTAAATTCATCTAAAAGCTTTACTGTTTTGATTGACTTTATAAATTAACGTTAAATTTTTTAACTTCTAAAAATAAATACTGCCCTGGCTGGTGCACCAAAAGGTCTCAGTTGGATTCGGGTCAAGGCACATGCCCAGGTTGGCAGCTCCATCCCCAGTAGGGGAATGTAGGAGGAAGCCAATCGATGTTTCTCTCTCATATCCATGTCTCTCTCGCTCTCCCTCCCTTTTTTTCCTCTCTCTCCCACCTCCCTGTCTCTCTCTAAAATCAATAAAAACATATTTAAATAAATAAACACTAATAAAATACTACTTTAATATGTCTTACGCATTGGGGTTCCATATAAAAATTCATTAGGGAAAAAGTTTCATTCACTCCTCAAAGTCTGTTAATATTTAGATTGTTTATTTTCTAAACCACAGACCTCAAAATTGCCAAACTACTAATTATGAACTAGATAGTACTCTCACACTAAAAGGTTAGAAACCACTGGAGCTACCTTACATGCAGAGCGACTGAAAGGATAAAATGTACCATAAACAAAGAATGTAGTAGGAAAACAGAACAAGCAAGGCATCTAAACCCCTTTCTTCAGGATCTGGAAGTTATTAAACAAGTTTCCATGAAAGAACCTCCCTCATCTCTAATGGATCAGGCTGTTTTATTTTTATTCAATCAATGAAAAACATAACCTTTAGGAAGTTTTTAGTACATAATTTGTATCTTAATTATTATTAAACAAATATTCTACAATTCTAATGTTTTAAGAATGGACATGGTTCCATACGGAATGAAGAAAAGTGGCATGAGAAGAGAGGACAGTAATTCTACTGGTCCAAGGAATATTTAACAGGGTCAGAGCAAGTGTTATAAACTTAAGTTTATCTTTGTAATTGGTAACATACTTTGGCTAGAAACAAATATACTATGTATAGTTTTCAAAGTATCTTGCCAAATTGTAGGTAAACATAACCACACACAGGGGAGTCCTAACCTAATCATTTAACAGGGTAAGCTATTTTGCAGCTAACAGACAATGTTCCTTTCATCTATTACAAAAAATTAGAGCTCACTACTCGAAAAATGTCTCTCCCACACTTGTAATCAAAATTATTAAAGGTTAAAATTCAAAGGATTTAAGAGGATTTTATTTTTTTGGTAATTGTGAAGTTGTATACCAGATATTATACAACTTTAAGGGTGAAAACTCTTTACGTGAGTTATCTATACCATTCCTCACCATTTGTTGGAATGGACCATTATTTTGTGCCCTCCTCCTCAATCTATGCGTTGACAAAGGGATTAAAAGCTAAAACTGAACTATTAAAAGAAACAGGTACTTCAAGAAAACTATAAACTGCCTATCTGTTATATTTTATGACTTTCTCTTAAGGAAAAAGAGGGATAAGTAACTTACAAAAGTATATCACAAAAGTAAGACACAAATTAAATCTGACTTCCCATTCTTTATCATAACAGCTTACAGCTTGCTATATGTCCTGCATTGTTCTATGTGCTTGTGTCAGACTGTATTTTCCAAAGTTGATCACACCAATATTCATCCCCCACATCCTCTTCTTACAATGTGGCATTAAGAGGTGCGGGGGGGGGGGGGGGGTCCTATATTACCTCCCCTTGAATCATAGGAGGTCAGAGACTACTGCAGAAGTTATGACACTACCAGACATCTTAAGTCATAAAGGCAACACAGCTTCAGCCTGGCTCTATCTCAGAACACACAACTTGGGAGCCCTGAACTACCCATAAAGAAATAACCCCTCTGAAGCCACCATGCAGAAGAGATCCTGTGAAGAAAGTACACAGAGCTACAGAGAGGCAAGGGGGCCCCAACTGTTTATCGCCCCGCTGTTTGAGTCTTCTCAGCCCAGGCACCACATATATGACAGACACATGAGTGAGTTTTCTGGAGATTGCAGTCTCCAGCCTTTACGCTGCTCTAAGCTGACACCAAGTAAAGCAGGAATGACCTAACCAAGCCAAACCCTGCTCAGATAGATTTGTAAGCAAAATAATTGTTTTAAGAGATTAAATGTTAAGAGTTGATTGTCATGCAGCCATAGTAACTGGAATAATGATTGACATGTATTAACTCATTTAATGCTTACAATAACCATGAGTTAAGTACTATTTGTATGGAGACTGAGATACAGAAATATGTGACTTGCCCAAAGTCACACAAGAACAGCTCACTAATGCCAAAAAATGTAATTGTCAGATTTACAAACTTGGGTAAATTACTGATTTCAAAGAAATAATGAAATAGAGCCATTATTATACATCAAAATAACTCAGTTTCATCTGGTACGTACACACACAAGAAGTTGTTTCTTTGCTTTTGTGTATCTATGACATACACACACAAAGATATTTAGCATTTACATATAATTTGATGTATCTGGGCATATAGTTTTACTAACAAGATAACCTATTAAATAGGTTTCCTATAAGTCAATTAGCTTCATAAAAAATTAATTCAAGGTCAGTCATAGAAAGCAACACTATCTGACTTAGGGTGAACACACAATACAATATATAGATGATGTATTACAGAACTGTACACCTGAAACCTATATAATTTTATTAACCAATGTCACTCCCAATAAATTCAATTAAATAAATAAGAAAGGAACACTACCTTGAGGTAGAACTTGTCCCAAATTTAGAACTAAAACAGATCTCAACCCAACAATGTCAACACAAAATCCAACTCCAAATGTTCATTCCAGAGACAAAGGGACAGTCACTTTAGTTTTTGTTTACAAAAAACAAAAGTAATTTATGAAATTGGTCTTAAATGGGATTAAGGAATTTAGACCACATCCAATTTCTGTAAGGCTGACTCATTTTGCCTTCCAAACTGCTGTGGTGCTGCAGGCTTTTAGGTGTTTAAATTGGAAAATAATTTTTTAAAAAAGAGACGTGCCTATTTTATTACGTTATATATTCCCAAGTCAAATTTTCTCGAGGCCCTTCCTACTCACCCTCTCCAAGGTAGAAGGAATTCTGCTTCCTTATGATCTGATTTATCTGTACTATGATTCACCCACAAACATCTCATTTATAGTAAACTCCTAAACCTAGCTACTGTCTTGCACGTAAGAGACGTTCAAATAGTTTTTAGTGACAAATTTAAGGGTGATTTTTTTTTTTAAGTATGATTTTTAGGGCAAGTATAATATGTGGATTTGTCACATGAGATAATCATCAAAATTAACTGGAGGTACACTGCAAATCATTAGGCCAAACCAAGGTATTATTACTATTATTACTATAATTACAATCTATTATCACTATAATTTAAAAAGATAAAATAGATTTTTCTAATCAACAAAAAGACTACTCTCTGTCCCCACAATTATTTCTGTGAATAAAGACAAAAGATTTTTCCCGAAGACCCAGAGCACTCAACTAAATTGGCCAAAAGGGACTTTATGCAACAATGATGAAATACAGCCTTTGGAAAACAAGCAGGTTGCACTCTTCTATCGCCACTATGCACTGTGCACATTTTAAATTTGTTTCTCATCTCTAGCCTATTGCCTTTTAAGATTACTCCACCCACATTTTTCATCATCCATCTTAAGAGATCAGCAAGCAACTATCTTCAAAAAGATGGTAATACCTGAAACATTTTACTTCAACATGATTACAATAAGGAGTTATCCTTTACCTTCTTTAAGAAATTTTCAGAAGAATGGTTATATAGAAGGTATGCTAAAAAAAAAAAAAAAAAAATGCTATGAGTTATCCTTTACCTTCTTTAAGAAATTTTCAGCCCAGCCGGGCGTGGCTCAGCGGTTGAGCATCGACCTAGGATCCAGGAGATCAGGTTCGATTCCCAGTCAGGACACATGTCCAGGTTTCGGGCTGCAGCCAATCAATGACTCTTTCATCACTGGTGTTTCTATCTCTCTCTCTCTCTCTCTCCCCTTCCTCTCTCTGAAATCAATAAAGATATACTTAAAAAAATAAATAAAAATAAAATCTCTTTTAAAAAAAAAAAAGCAATATACAGAAATAATCACATATTTATTTAGTGGTTTTTTAAACTTAGTGTTAAATGATAAAAATGTTTCTGACAAAAATGACTACAGTAGTGCTCAACACCTCAAAAGACATGTCCAAATGACTGCCAACATGAATTGAAAGCACTAAAAAGTCTACTCCCGACTCATTCACTCCCAGTACTTTAACAAATATTTATAAAAAGTCATGGCAAAAATTTTATAATTTAGAAATTAACTAGCAAATGTATTTACTGAGAAATACTAATACCCTTCTAAAATGTGTTTTCTCAAGCTGGTAACACTTCATCTTTCTAGAAACTAAAAATAAAAATGAAAGCCAGAAAGCAAGTCAGGGACTTCAAAAAGTGTTACAGAAATAAAATGTCAATAAAGAGCCTCTATTCCCCTTAAGAATGAATAACTAAACACTTAAAAATTAACTTCTACATTTCAGTCTAAAGAGGGATCTAGGCTACATAATCTATGTATATATAAATATTACAAATGAAAATAAGGCTCAGAAATGTATATGAATTCTTTGCAAAAGAGAAAGGTTGAAAACTTAAATAGCCACTTAATTATACGATTTTAATTAAACTTCCCTGGTCAAGATTGTTAAAACAATTATATAGGCAGTATAGTAGCTAAGACCACATGTCTAGAGCCAGGACTGCTCATTCTCAAGGAGCTGTGTGACTTGGGCAAGTCATAATCTCTGTGGGCTTCCTCACCTCATTGGTTGTTTGTGAGGATACCATGAACTGCACTTCTTAAAATCCTTTCAATAAACTCAAGAGTCAGAGTCTTAAGCAATCTAGATAGTTTTCTCCTGAAATAATATGCAAATTTATTTTTTTGTTGGGAAAGTCTACTCTTTAAAATTATTCAAATAATCACAACTTTATTCAAATAGTGTTTTCACATATGCTATTTAAAAAACATTGGGGCCCTGGAAGGGTGGCTCATTCGGTTGGAGTGTCACACCATACACCAAAAAAGGTTGCAGGCTCGATTCTTGGCCAGGGCATAGGACTGTGTCCCGTCAGGATGCATGCGGGAGCAACTGATGTTTCTCTCCCTTCACCCCCCCACCCCCTTCCTCTCCTTTCCTCTCTCTCTAAAATCAATAAACATATCCTTGGGTGAGGATTAAAAAAAAAATGGGGGGAAGACATAAAGCATAGAACAGCTCTCTGTGTTTCATGCAGCCACACGAATTGCAGTGAGAAAGAATAAATACGTATCAGATACACTCATATTCAGTTGAATTCAACCAACTACTGAATTACTGAATATAGGCAGTGTAATAGATGAGTGTTAAGTAGGTATGTGCTGGAAGTATAAAGATAAATAGGACCTGATTTTAATCTTACAAGTGTTAGAGCCCAGAGGAGACAAACAGAAATGGTATTTCAATACACCACCATAACAATAAACTAGAATTCTGGTGATGTTTGAACCAAGAAGAACCTATCTGAAGTATCTTTGAGATCCTGGATACAGCAAAGCCACACCTGCAATTTTCTGGGTTTGTCTAAAGGATAGCTCCAAATTATTTTAGTCAATAACCCTCACTTTTAAGAAAGAGAATCTGAAGTCCAGAGAAATGAAATGATTTGCCAAATCTTCTGCAGGCAGTATCTAGTAAAACCAGTACTACAATATTGATTACTTATTCCCACTAGAGTATTCTTTCCACATCTCTATGCATGAGAAATGGGAGGGTAAATGACTATGTATTAAATAGAGCCCTAAGCCATTTTACATATTCCATCTCACTTATTCATAACACTAAGATAATTCTCCTATTTTGCAGGTAAGGAAACAACTTCTGAGATGGTTAAATTAAAATAAACCAAACCTTTCTGACTCAAGGTTTGTGTTCTTTTACTACCCAATGTTCCTTTAGTTATTTCAGTAATAGATATGTTTGGAAAAAAGAGGGTAAGCTAGTTATAATTATTTCCCCAAGGAAAAAAAGTTTCACTCAGAAATAATAACGTAGTATTTGTCTTAGAGACAACTCAGCAAATTACCTTTTCTTTCCTTTGATTCAGTTTCCCAGGCTTGACTCTTCCCCCAACTTCTACCCTAGCTCAAGTCTCTTCATTTCACACCTGTACCATTCCTCTAACCTCCTAATTGGTCTCTCTGCTCCAAACCTTCCTTCTCTACCTTTGTCACATATAATTAATTTTCCTGTTTCACCAGTTTCATCATTCATCCAAAATATATTTAAGAATACCTAAAATAAGTGTGCACTGTGCCAGGTGCTTCAGATAGGGCAATGATCAAAACATGCCGCATGGTTCCTATTCTCAGGGAGAGCACATTCTAGCAGGATAGACTGTAAATAATTATTCAAATTGTGGTAAGCACAATGAACTTACAATGAACTTGGAGAGGCAACCAATTGATGTTTCTCTCTCTTCCCTTCTCTCAAAAAGAAAAAAAGGAAGAAAAAGTATCAGGAAAAGTTTACCTGAGAAAACGTTCAAGGTCACACCTGAACATAACTGCAAAGATAGAAGCAGCAGAGACAAAAGAATCTGATCCACAAACCTACACTGAGAAAGATGTGCATGTGTGGGTGTGAAAGGTCCCACGTTAGCCATTAATTCTCACTTCCCAGTTCCAATGTGCATTCTCTCATCTAGGCATAAAGTCTCCAGAATATGTTCTTTCCTTCATATGTTTCATTTAGGATTCCTAGAAATTTTTCTTCACTAACCTATCCATAAAATCCAGTCCCACACTCCCACCAAAACTTTAGTCATTAATTACAATACTCTCCAATTTTAACTTTAATGTACAGTATCACAAACAATTTACAGATAAACTAGAAAATAATGGAATTACCTTTTTAGTCTTTTTAAAAACAACATCTGGAGAGGAACCATCACATTTCTTTCTTATCACTGAACAGGGTACAATGGTAACCATGATTTAAAATGACTTTTAAACATCCAAATATCCAGCTGATTTCCTATCTATGCCCAGAACTGTCCATTTAGTTCTAAGGTCAATAACTATTATTTTCACATGCAAACCATTAGTCATAAAAATGAACTCGACATTTGGTTCGATCACTGCAAATCCATTACCATTATTAAGAAAACATACCTCAAAGCTTTTTACTAACAGATCAGTAGATTAACTTACATATTAAAAACTATTAAAAATAAAAGGTATTATAAGGCCTTTTAGATTAACTACAGAACAGATATACAGGGTGGGGCAAAAGTAGGTTTACAGCTGTTCATGGAAAATAATACATTTAATAAGTAATAATACAAGAATAAACTGTTTTGCATACTCACAAATGTAAACCTACTCTTGCCCCACTCTGTATATGTGAAAGATAATTGATTAAAATATAGATTTTGTATGAAATATTTTGGTCAAGCATATCCTTTTGCAAGTTTCCCCAGCACTCATTCACAGACACTTGTCACACATTTAACAGTTGGTATAGTACTTTTTGGCATTTCAGATCGTATACTGTATCCTAACAACAGTAGATCATTACTAGCTATTATCAGTTCATTTGTGCATTCTGTCTCCCCCACTCAGGAGGTCAGATACTATTTTTTCTTGTTAATCCTCACCAGGGGATATTTTTTCCACTGATTTTTAGAGAAAGTAGGAGGGGGTGGGGGAGGGAGAGAGAAGCATTGATGTGAAAGACACAGATTGTTTGCCTACCACACACACTCAGATCAGGGCCAGGGATGGAATCTGCAACCCAGGTAAGAGCCCTTGACACACAATCGAACCCCCAACCCTTTTTGGTGCACAGGCGAACGCTCTAACCACTGAGCCACACCAGCTAGGGCCAGATACTTTATTTATTGCTGTATACCCAGCACCAATAATAGTACCTGGCACATAATGGCGGTTCTATGCACATTTGTGAAATAAATGTCTACCGCATAGTAAACACTTAATAAATTGTGTACTAAATACTCTACATGTAATCCCCACAACAATCTTATAGGAGAGTAACTATTATTGCTCCCCTTTTGCAGATGAGAAACCTGAAATAGCAGTAAGACATTAAATAAATAAATGTCCCATGGTCACCAGCTTAAGTGAATTCAAAATCCAAACATTCTGACTCATACCACACTTAACCACTACTCTCCCCATACTTTCTCCCTCCTTTACTTCAAAATTTCCATTTAACTTTGATCAAATGTTAAGCAAGCATCCAAATAACATGGATTCTTTATAACAGTTCACAGGAGTAGTTAACAGAAATTTTTTTGGACCTTAGAACATCTTCATGGTAAAACCTAACCCTATTTTGCAGCCGAGGAACTAAGGCTCAAAGACATTACTTAAAATCATAACATAGGCAAGACTAAAATGTGAACTGTGCCCTCTGACTCAAGATTACAGGCTCTTTATATTGTAACATTCTACATCCCTCCACCTATAGAACAGAGCCATACGAGGAGAGGAAAAAATAGAAAAAGAAATTATAGAGAAGTTTTAAAAGACCAGGAAAGAATTTGTTGTGGCATTTTGATGGGTTTTGAAAGGTTGTCTCAGCCATCAAAACTCTGATGAAAGTTTTAGGGAAAACGTATGTGCTAAATGAAGATGTATGAAGAAAACATGAGCCGGTATATTCAGGTCATAAAAAGGCATTGTGACTTCTTCCTTGCTCGCTCGCTCTCAGGTCACTTGCTCTGGAGGAAACTAGCTATTATGTCATGAGGACACACAAACAGTCCTAAGAAGATACTGATTTGGTGAGTTAACCGAGATGTCCAGCCAAGAGCTACATAAGTAAGCCATCTTGGAAAAGGTTTCCTAGCCCCAGTCAAGCCTTCAGATGACTGCAGTGCTGGCCGACATTCTTACTGCAACCTCATGAGACACTAGTGCAGAACCAGCTAGCTAAGCCTCTCCATTCTTGACTCTCAGGAACTACGTGGTAACAAATATTTGTTCTTTTAATTTGCTAAATTTTAGGAAATGTTATACAACAATAAATAACTAATACTATAGGCAAGGTGTGAACTCTCTGTTCACATTAGATCAATGAAGTTTTCTGCTAGGAGCTATGGCAAATCCTACACCTTGGAACTAAGCCTCACAGCAATCAAAAAAGATGAAGAGGGAGTCATTTTGTCTTCCCATCTCCCACAATATCCAGCAGAGAGTCCTGCACACAGTAAATACCTATGTTTGGTAGCAAACTAGTTTACACACAGGATTCCCTAATTGACCAAAAAAAGTAGTCTTAATGTTTTTTAAAAGTAAAATGATCCCTTAGAATCTCCCTATATAAATTGAATCCTAAAATCTATAGTTTCTGTATTGTTGCCATACCTTCCTTTACAGAGCACTACAATGTTATCAATAAAAACTGAGACACATTAGAAGCTTTTCCCTAAATTTAACCAAAATAAAAAGGAAGTTAAAAAAGAAATTCTAGAGACTATGAAGAGTTGACTGCTTCAGAAATAAAAGGGGTAAATAGTGAAAAGGAGTTTTATTATGAAGTATGGGCAAAATATTACTTTATATAAAAGTATTTTGTTGCTTCAAACATACAGATCCTTAATAAATCTTGACAATAACCACAACAGGCAGCCTTCTAGCATTAATTAGATTTAAAAGTTTAGCCTCTACAGTAGAAAAAGATTTTCCCATTCATACTATAGAGAAACTGAACACAATATGTCTGCTTCCCAGTTTCAAAGCAATGTTAATTATACCTCAAAGCTTGTAACCTAAAAAGTTCACAAAGTTTGATCCACAAAACGGTAAGGGCCTGTGGCCTTTGCTGAGCATTTAAACTAAGTTTCATACTATATGCCCTTCCCTTTTACCCCATCCTCACACATGCACTTTTCACTTGACACCTAGATTTATCCTGAAAGACTGATAAAAGTGGCTGAAAGAGGTCCTGACTTTTTCTAAATAAGTCATGGCTTAAATTCTAGTTGGGGGGGGGGGGAAAGCAACAGTATATACAAAAGAGACAACCAACCACAAAACAGAAGTTGTTATTATTGATTCACTTATGTAGGATAAGTAGCTAAGAGTACTTTCATATAAGTATAATCTTATTTAATAGCTAGAAATAATTTGTAAATTAAAAAATAATTTAAGGCATTTTAAATTCTAAAAGTGTATTTGTTAGCCTCTGAAATTTACTTAAAAGGTGGTAACTTTTTAAAAAATACTTAAGCTTAGATTCAAAGTAAAAGAAAAAGTAGCTTTTAGTGTTCCTGAACAGCTATATATTCCCCCAAAGAAAATTCCATTATCTCTATAACCAAAGTAAAAGTAAATTACCTATCAACTTTAAGGTTTCCTAACTTCACTAAAATAAACACACTAATACATTTATACTGGTTTTGAATAACTGTCTCTCGGGGAAAAGAATCAATGTTTTTTGTACCAAGTGTCACTTAATCCTTTTATAAATTAGTCACTTCCAACACATTATAAAGTGACACCTTGGAACACAAGCTTTAAGATCTAAGTTTTTATATTTAACTCTTTCTTAAAAAGAAGCTCTTACAGTTAAAAATATTTAAGATATTTCAACAAATTCTAACATATGTTAAACTCAAAGAAACAATCTAATTTCAAAGTGATAGGAAAAAAAACTGAACAAGCATCCGAATAGAAACAAGAGTAAATTCTAATGATAAAATCGTTGCAATAGGATTGCCTCAAGTTTTTAAAAAGCACTTTAAAACCACAATATCCTTTCATCAGTTACAAAAATAAAGACTTCCTACCATGGTATCAATCTATAAAATCCACACAGTTTAGTGTAATCTGCAGGACAGTTTAGAAGAATTATGAATCTTTTCCAAATTTAAAATAACTAAAAAAAAGCTCATTGGCAACACGGGGAATTTCAGAATTAAGATTATCAAGACCACAACCAGTTTCACTAGTAATGTAAGGCTTTTTCTTAACAAGTGATAAATCTATCTTGAAATGGTAAAATGACTACAATATTTTGTAGTCTCTAAATGCTTAAGCATTAAGAAAAGCAAGTATACTTAGTTATCAAGTTTTAACCTTATTTGGACTTGTGGAACCAATATCTTTCTTACTTCTTACTCTGAAGCATGATGTAAAAAGTAGACACTCAAGTAAATATCCAACAGATATGAAGCCAACACTCTACTTCCTGAACTATTACTTAACTCATAATTCATTGTCTCCTAATAAAAGGATGCAGTGGACAGATATTAACTAAAACAAACAATAAAAACTGACACATACAGCTTGTTATTTAAGGTGAATTATTCTTACTCTCGTGAAGTGGAAATAGCAGGGGACTTTTAACCTTTGTTCAGCTCCACCACTACCATTCTATACTTACTGTTTTTAGGAAGACACTCAACTTGCTTCTTCATCTGTTAAATGGAAGTCAAAATAATGCCTATCTTGCACCACACTGCGAATGAAATGACTGCAACACTTGAACTGTGCAGTGCTAAACAAGTGTGTGTGTACGTAACTAAACAGAAGAACTGTGGAAACTACATCAACTTTCAATTATCTACGGGTACCAATGAAGAAGGATATCATAAAATGATAAATAACACATGCTTCATTGTGCAGATCACATCAATTTTTAATTTTCTTAAAGACATTCTCCTTCCTGCCATGCATATATAGTTCAGCACAATTTTTCTAAGGTTTTTACGGTCTATTTTACCCCATCCAAGATGTTTTCACTAGATATTAAAGTGTCAAACAGATTCTAATACTGTATTTCCAAAATATTTAGGGCCTTGTATTCCTTATCACATTCAATAGAAGCCAAAGTGTTCATTTTTATCCATTAGCAATCAGAATCCCTAGATCTTTAGAATACTTAAAACTTTTAAATCCAAGTCAATACAGATTACTAAAAAAAAACGACTGCTCAGCCAAACATTAGCAGATGGTCAAAATAAATGCCGATATACTTTAGAAGCAGTATAATATGAATAAGGTAGTTTTGTTTTTAAAAAGTACATCAAGAACCAATTAGTTAAAATATTATGCTTTCCAAAGAGGTCAAAAATAGTACTAACAATCAAAACACACTATTACAGTAACTTTTTTAATGTCCCGAAAAAAAAGAAGCGCATTTCTGTCAGTCTCCATGTTACTTCCAACGAACTTCAGAAAATGCTAATCCCTTCAGAGATCTCTCCAATACATGCCTTTAAGAACTATTATCTAAAATCATCTCTCACGTTGAGGCATTACTATATAAAGATATTAAACCGCATACCATTATGTTGTACCTTCGAGAGTGTATTTTGTTCCGATTCCAACTCTCTCTGATTCCGCAGTTATTTTAAAAGCCACGAATTCATCTTTCCTTTCTACAATGACTTATTCGTTTTCAACTTTCTCCCAGATTTGATCACAAAACAAACAGAAGCTATTTAAATCACTTCGGAGACCACACTAAACGACTACACATGAGCAAATTTTGGAAGCACCGATTAAATACAAAAGAACAGCCCTGTCTTTTTTAAGGAGAGCGGAGTGATAGTTGGGGTCTCCTCCCCGAACAAGGAAGTTCTGTTAAATCCAGGCGAGACCAGCCATGTTGGAAAACACTTGTCAATTACAGTTCTGACAAGTGTTCGCGAACACGGTGGAAGCTAACCTTGTGTACCGAGGTGTGTACATCAAGGGCCTCTTCGGCTCCGACCGAGGGTCTGGGCCTACTCTGGGGGCTGTTCCCGAGTCAGAGCTGTCCTTAGGGCGGTACGGAGCGCAGAGCCAAGGGGAAAGAGGGCGCGGAGAGCAGAGTTGGGGGGAAAAGGGTTTGAGAGTTTGAAGCCGCTATCCGCAGCGAGAGGGGCGGGGCGGCCGGGAGAGATTTCCGAGTTGAGAGCCTGGGGGAGGGGCCGCGGATTCGGGGAGCAGGGGGATCTCGGCGAAAAGTCCCCCCGGCCCAGGAGTTCAAGAGGAAGGCAGGCAAGGAGGCAGCTTCAGGGCACTTACCTGTCCTCCGAGTCCATGCGGCTCAGGGGTTCCCCATCCGACGACATCTCCAAACTGCCCCGCCGGCCCCCGGAGGTCGCGCTGCTTCCGCCTCCCCCGGTCCCGTAGCCCTCGTCGCCGCCGCTGGAGACAACGCTGCTGCTGCTGCTGCCGCCCCCGCCGCCGCCCTGGCTGCCCCGCGGTCCCTTGGGCTCCTCCAGGCCCTCCTTGCCGTCCCCATCCCCGCTGCTGCTGCTGGCGGCGCCGGGGCTGAGCGAGCGCGTCTCGTCGCTGCTGCTCCCGCCGCTGCTGCCCACCAGGCTCTCGGCGCTGCTCTCCTCCTCGCCGCCGCCGCTGCTGCTGCTCTCGTCCTCCTCCTCCTCCTCGTCGTCCTCCTCGTCCTCGTCCTCGTCCTCGCCGGCCTGGCTGGCGCTCTCGGGGCTGGGCTCCGACATCGTCTCCGCCTCGCCGCCCCCCGCTCCGCCGCCGCCCCCGCCGCCCCCACCGCCGCCGTTCAGCAGCAGCGCTGCCACCGCCTCGGCCTCCGCCTCCTCTTCCTCCTCCTCCTCCTCCTCGTCCTCCTCAGGGGGCTCAGCCCGGCCCCGCGCAGCCGAGCCGGGGCTGCCGGGGGGCAGAGGGCTCAGGCGGGAGAGCTCCTCCAGGTCGGCCATGTCGGTGATAGCGGCGGCCATGGCGGCGCCTGCTCCTCCTCCTCCTCTTCGCCGCCGCCGCCGCCTCCCTCTCGACTCTCGCTCCCTCGCCCCCTCCCAAACGCCCAAAACTCCACCGACGCCGTTGCAGAGCCAGAGGAGGGCCCGCGAGCTGCGTCAGCCGGCACACGCGCTACGGCGCCCGCGCGGGGACAGCGCTCACGCGGAGACGGCTGCGCGCCTGCGCGGCGCCTCCCCCGGCCGCCGGCTGGGCGCCCACGCCCCCGCCAGGTCCCCGCCCGGGCCCCGCCCCGCCCCCGGGCCGGCCCAGGGCTCAGAGTTTCCTGCGGGCCTTCCCACGCCTTCCCCGGCCTGGCAGCGGGCGGGACGCGCGGAACAGAAACCTGAGTGCTAACCGGGGATTTTAACAGCCCTCCGAGTTCTCACGATCGAGTCATTCATTCCAGGGCTGTCGGGGGAGTGTCCCCAGCGTAAGGCGCTGAGCCAGAAATGGAACAAGTCCCTGGTCTTCTGAGAGCTCACGATCCGCGCGGAGAGGCGACTGAAATGAGTAACAATAAATAATACAGTGCAAGGTGCTAAGCCCTGGTGCGCGACGTGGAGCCACAGGTTTTACTCTGACCTGCGTTTGAGTCCCTCAAGGAACGACGCTGAACCAGCCTCGGAGCGAGCACATCCTTACGTCCAAGATCTTCAAAACTTTCTGGCTCCTGAGCCGGTTAAAACAAGTGTGCCCCCCCTTACACAGTTTGAAGGGGCATCTACATTTCTTCCAGCTAGTTTACGGATATTTTATAGCCCACACTTTTTAACATGCAGCCAATGAACTCTTAAGTACTATAGAGATTAACTACTAATACCTATTTTTAATTTTTTTAATTGATTATTTGAGAGAGAGAGAGGAAGGGAGAGGGAGAGAGAAACATCAAGACATCAACCTTGATGGGCTGCCTCCGGCACGCCCCCTGCTGGGAACCCAGCAGGCAACCCAGGCCTGTGCCCTGACCCGGAGTCAAACAGTGGACCTCTTGGTGCAGGGATGGGGGCTCAACCACAGAGCCACACCACCTGGCCTAATATCTTTTTTTTTTAATTTTTTTTTATTTTTTAAGTGTCTTCATTGATTTCAGGGAGAGAGAGAGATAAAAACATTAATGAGAGAGTCATTGATTGGCTACCTCCTGCACACCCCCTACTGGGGATGGAGCCCCGCAACCAGGGCATGTGCCTTAACCAGGAATTGAAACCTAATCTGGATCTATAGGTGGATGCTCAACCACTGAGCCACACCCACTGGGTTATCTACTTTTTAAAATACACTACTTTATACTTGCGCAGGTTTCATCCTTTATCTTCTGAAACTGACCTTTACATTCCACATCCTCTCCAGAGTTTTATCCTAATATTTTATATTTGAACTCTTTTATTGACCATCTTATATTTCCTTTCTTTTAATAAAAATGTATATAAATTGAAATTTAAGGGTAGTTTTTAAATTTCCTATGGTCATAAAACTCTAAGTCTTATTTCAACTAATAAATGTATTGCAAATATTTATAAATAAATATTAAGCATAAAAGTAAAATTTTGTTGGAGAGATGGAGTTAGATGCACTTTTTTCCAACCAGTTTTATCAGTGGATGACTATTACTAAAATGAGAATGAATTCAACATCAATTCTGTTCCAAATTTTCAATTCCGTGGACATAAGCATTGAGAAAACTTGTCCATATAAATAGTAGTAGAGAATAGTAGATGAGAATGGACTTTGTTACAGTAATGCCATTCTTTGAAACTCCTTCCAAATTATATGCCCAAAAAAATCAAATGAAGATCTAAAAGAAAAAATACTCTTAATGATCTTTATCAGCTGACAACAACTCTGACTAGGTGTTCTTTCAACTTTAAGTAACTGAAAACCACCTGACTTATAAAAGGATGTGTTAACCCATTCTCTTTCCCCAGTCCATTGTTTCTCTTTTGTTCTCCTGAAGGTTTTGCATCCCCACGGGTATTACACTTAAGTAAGATTTGGTCTGGGGAAGACTTATGCCATTCTTTTGTAAAGTAGGGTAGGGGTAACTGGGAAAAGGGAGGCTGGAAAAGAAGGTACTGTCACTCTGACTGGGGGCACATCTTCAGGCAGATCAGTTCTAGGGATGGCTAGCTAAGGGAAGCGAGGATCAGAGAACTGACTGCTTTAAAACAAATTCTCCATGCTCATGCACACCTTGGAAAGTCTTCAGATAGCATGAGTATCGCAGTATTATGTCCACTGCCTTAGGCCTTGGTCAGCTATTATATGTCCCATGTTGCCTCAAGGGAAATCAAAAATAAAAATAAAAAACAATAGTATGGGGCATTACAATGCAAAATACTAGCCTCAAACATTTTAATTTCAAAGCTAGTCTTTGAGATAGACAATGTATTATCATCCTGTATTGTATATACTGAGATTTTTTTTTAAAGGTGTAATATGATTAAAGTTATGTTGTAAGGGTATCTAATACATAGGAGATATGGTGAAAAGAGTGAAAAATGGAGATTAGATATGTGGTAATGGCAGGTATCAAAGCCACAAATGAATGCTCCAGCTGCAATATATATACTGAAGAGTAAAATGAGCTATCTTGGAGCTGGCTTTTTGGAGAAATAGGTGTTTTCCATCACTGGAAAGTTTTGGGGATTTTTAACTACAAATCTTCTGATAATTTGAAAGAATTGGATAATAAACACCTGTATGCCTGTGTAGATTCATCAGTTACTAACATTTTGCCACATTTGTGAGGCTGTATGTGTCCCTCTGTCTCCCTCTCTTTCTCTGAGGTCTCCCCCTCCCTGCCTTTCCCCCTCTGCCTCTCCCCTTACTTACCCCCCTTGACCCCCTCTTTCCCTTTACTCCACACACAGTAAATAGAACAAAGGCACTCTTCTACATGACCACAGTGTCACAGTGTCATTATCCCACTCACTAATGTGTGTGACTAGAGGCAGGACCTCCAGGTAATGGAGTTCCTTCAGGAGGCATCAGGTGAGAAGTTCATAAAACTGCAGGAAGCAAGGTCAACAGCCCAGCGCCCATCCATGAACTGTTCATTACCAGTCTGCAGTTAGATAAGTACTGAAAACTTTTATCACAACTGCAGAGTAATTTTATGTCTGTTGAATCTAATAAAAAATCAGGGCCTATTTTTTTTATTTCATCAGTTTATTATTCTGGTAACTCTCTTTTACATATTTTGCAAAAATATCAGTCCACTAGAAGCTTAAAAAGAAACAAACACAACTGGTCCTTCATAGATTGAGAACCAATGTTTTATAGTCCTCTCCTTGCTTGGTAATTAATAATTATAAGTTACCCAATAACACACCATTGCATAAGAGCTCTTTGGCATTCAGACTCATTGACTATAGCACTAATGAGTCAGATATAGCAACAATAACTTGAATGCCAATGATTCTTCTACCTACCAAGCCTACTAAGATAGTGAGGACATCTCCAGCTTTCTGGGAGCCCCTGGGGCGGGGGTCTCTCTTAAGCTCACACTCCCCTCTCTCCCAGTGCCCCCTTCTCCTGCTCTGCTCTTCTTGGTATTGCAGGCTCCTACCAGGATCTTGTGACACAAACAAAACAGCCAAAGCCATGGTGTAGCTTGAAGAAATGGAGATCATTGTGTTGACCTTTTATAGGGGAACCCCAAAGCAGAAAGCATGTGCCTAATATCATATACAGTTTTCAATGAAACAGCTCTTTATGCTTTTACTCAGAGCTCTGTTTCTCTTAGGGACCCAGACATGCTTTCATGGGCCTAGATTGGCGACAGATTTGAGTAACAGCTACCCCAAGCTGTATTTATTACTCCCCATCCAATGACTAAGTCTTTCTTATAGGGCTTCTCTGTCTAATTCTCTCTACCACTAAAATGAGTTCTATTCTAGGAAGCGGTCTCAGCCCTCATGTCAGCAGGTTTCCTTCAGTCCTGACTCACCAGGCTGCCAGACATGCCCAGACATGGTTGAATCCCAGCAACAGACCCAGTTTAGATTCAAGCTGAGATTAGTGCCACATGTGAGACATCTTACCACACATGAGACACTTCTGAAAAATTCTCTAAAATATGCAGCTATTGCACGTTTTGCACCTTTATTTCAGGTTCCCCCTTCTGCATTTTGGTATTGTCATACTGAGCAGGATCAATAGCGGCACAATGACCTCCTTCTCTGATTGACCTGGAGTCTAAAGAAAGTATGCATTTAAACACAGAGCATCTTACTCGAAGATGGAATGATCCGATCTTAAAGCTGGAAAGATCTAGAAGTCCAATAAAAGCTTCCCCAGTTGGTAGATTGCAATTCAACCAAAACACAACCGAGTAATGATTCTAGTTTTTGAGTTATAATATTCCTGTCAGTACAACTATTTTGAGACATAACTGCTTTGGCTGGCAACTTCCCACGATAAGTAGATCATAGGCATATCTGTTATTTTGGGTAGTTTCTCATTTTGAATTTAGTAAATGCTTTTTCTATAAACTATCAATGAAAAGGTAGGCAAAATGTGAAAGGTGAACAACACACCACATTTTTTATCCTTTCATGTGTTTTATATCTGACTTGCTAACCAAGTAACTTTTTTCAGTGTCTAAAACTCTCAATTGCAGTCCAGCCAGTGTGGCTCAGTGGGTTGAGCGTTGTACCATGCACCAGGAGATCTCAGGTTTGATTCCCGGTCAGAGCACATGCCCAGGTTGGGGGCTCCATCCCTCCCCAGTAGGGGGCATGCAGGAGACAGCTGATTAATGTTTCTCATCGATATTTCCCTCTCTCTTTCCCTCTCCCTTCCTCTCCCTGAAATCAATAAAAACATATTTTTTTAAAAAAGTTCTGTAAAAGCTGGGTGAAATTCCAGCTTTCTTTGCCTGTCCTTTCAGGTTCTCTGATGGCTAAAAGATGCATCAGGACAGATAAAAATACATTTCAAAGGCAGAATTATGTGCGCTTTAGTCAACATGGTGGAATCAGAAATCCCAATGGCTCATTAAAGGACAGCTTAGGAATCAAGCATCAGGAGGTATCCCCAAGGTATAGCTAACAAAAGTTGCTGTTTATGCAAACAGAAGGGGAGTCTCCTAATATTATAGACAATCCTCATACCTTAAATAATTTTAGCTTCACTGTTTCTAACATTCATCATACTATTTAATAAATCATTAGCTTCTACAATACAAAACCCATTTTTACAACCATCACACCAATTAGCAAGGCTTTAGGGAGATATTGGTAATAGAAGATTATGTTAGCAGCAACTTCAGGAATATGTCCATTTCTGATCAACGATAGCTAAAGACTGTTGAACTGGGCTTTTTTCTTTCTTTAGCATGTTAGTTTGCCCTTAGAGCTCACATTGTTGGTACATACATAATAACATACTAACAATACTGAAATACAGTATTTTAAACTGAATTACAGAAATTTTAACACTTAATCGTAGTTACATGACTAAATTCTCACCAAAAGAATGTGAGCAGAAGAAATGTGTACAACTCCCACTTAATTTGTCCATGACTTACTTTCCCATGTACTGGAACAAGGTATGCCATTCACCCACCTTCAACATATAGTTATGGTGAATCAACAATATGGAAGGAATATGGGCCCCTGAGGAATATGAGTTCATGGTGCAGAGTTGATTGGCCAGACTGTTACATGGCACAGAAATAAACTTCTATTTTATTTAAGACACTATTTTTTTAAGGACAACTTAGCCTTTACTCAAATTAACAAAATTTTACATCTTGACCCATCAACTTTCTGTTCCTCTTCTGTGTCTTCAATCCCACCCTATATAATGGCTCCTTTTCAGTTCATAAACATGGTCAAGTCTTTCCAGCCCTGGCTGGTGTGGCTCAGTTGGCTGACCACTGTCCCATGTGCCAAGAGGTCATTGGATGAACTCCTGGTTGTGAGCTCAGTCCCCAGTAGGGGGCAGCAGATTGATGGCCCTCTCTCATCGATGTTTTTCCCTCTCCCTTTCTCTCTCTAAAATCAATAAAAACAGTTTTTTTAAAAGTTTTTCCATCTTATAAAATAAACATCGATTCCATACTCCTACAAACTACTAAGAATATGAACTGTACTTGTTTTTTCCACTTTTTTACTTCCCATACGCTGTCTCTCTACTACAAAATTATATCCAGCCCTCCTACACTTCTTAAAATTACTCTCAGTAAAACCATTAATTGCCAAATCTAAAAGATACTCAGTTGTGACCTTACAACCTTGCTATCCCATTACAATGAAAATATCTCTCAGACCGAATTCTGTATTGCATGCTTGGCTGCATTTTCTCCTCTCCTTTTTCTATGATGCCACACTCATGTAGATTGTTCATCGTTTCTGCTTGATCTCCCTGTTTTTTAAATGTTGATTTTCAAATCTATATCCTTAGCCAACTGTCTTTTTGCTCTACAAGGTCTTTCTGGTAAATAGCATCCATTCTGATTCTGATTTCCGCTGAGAGGCTCTCAGGATCACACTCCACACTGCCAGAGAAAACTGAGCCTCCTTGATATAAAGGACCCTCAATTCATACTGGCACCAATATGCAAAATTTTATGTGTTTCTATCTCACAATTTTCCCTATGTATTGCAAATTGTCCCTTCAGCAACTGATAGATTCTTTTAGGAAATATCAACAGTATCCATTGATTGGACTAGGTGGAAGCTAATCGTGCCCTCCCCCCAACATCAGTATCAGGTGGTAGATTACAAGGAAAACAAGACTGAGTCCAAATTCTTCCAACTATATAAACTTTTTTTTAGCAACTGGGCAGAAAAAGTCATATAACCTACCATGTTAGTTTAAGGAAATTCTCGCTCTCCATCCTCGAACATGCCTACGAGTATCTTGTATGAGGGGTTCACTCTGAGATGACTGCTGCACTTTCCAGCGAGCACCTGCCTGTCAGTAGATGCCTCCAGAAGGTAATGGGGAGACGTGGACAACGCAAAATCAAACAGGCCGAGAAGATAGTAAGTTGCCGGCCTTTTCATCAACTTACTTGTCATATATGGGAGATATTTAGTATCTATTATGTGTCAGGCCCTGTTCTCAGCACTGGGTCTATAGCTATGAGTACGGCCAATAAAATCCCTGCTCTCGTGGAATTTACACTGTGGTCACGTGTCCTTGAACCTCATTTCACAGGAGTGATAGGGCTGTGAAATTTTTTTAGCTAGCCAGGTATCTGGGACACCATTTATTTCATTAATGAAAATTTATTTCTAACATCCCTTATGCTAATTAATGAACCTCCTTGTATAAATTTCAATAAAGATCTTTGAAATGCCTAAGGAGCCACCTAGGGAGTATGGATTTCTGATTAGGGCACTTCAGATTATAACTAACCACCCCTAGAGTGTGAATTCCTAATAGGTAACTCTAATGATAACTAACCTCCCTTCGAGTGTAGATTAAAGTTAATTTACACACAAGTACATTACACTGTTTATAAGGAAGCATTTTAAAGTAAATTATAACAGATGCACTATAACAACATGGCGGGGAGCATGGTTGCCCAGAACATTCAAGTTTCACACAGATTTTAAAATAAAATACTGGAAGTTACACCTCCCTTTGGACCCCCAGGTTCTCCCCATGATCCAGCAACTGCTAGAATAACAAAAGGCACATCAGGTGCCTCCAGGCCCCTTGTACTCTGAAGTGGTTTGCAACCATTCTGAATGGCCAGAGCTAGTATCATTCCAGTTATTGAATATTTTGAATACTATTCTTGCTCAAATCTTTAGCCATGAAGAAGCTAACTAAAGTCTGAATCTTAACCCCAAATAACTTGGGGAAGAAATTTTAACTGTCCCAGCTTAGCCTGGGAGTCATGCCAAGATTGATTGGCATTGCCCAGGCTGCGGGACCTTTACACTCTCGTTCTGTGGGATGATTGAGATGCTTGCAGACCTCCTGTAGGAGTCCGTGACAGGCACACTCGGTGTTTCCAGGAGGGTAAGTCAAAAGGGCAAAGAACCAAAAGAGTTGAAGATGTAAGTGAGAGTGACAATGGAATGTGAATTGGATAGAAAGGGAAATAAAAACAGGACCTGATTGAATTATTTGCAGTAGAGAATTTTATTTGTATCTAAAAGAACTATGAGTGCACATTTGAAATGCTATAGATTCTGGTTCATTTACGTAAATATACATATATATGTATACATATATAGTCCCATAGATGACCTGATGACAGTGTTAATGGCTTTTTTTTTTTAACCCTCACTCGAGGATATTTTTTCCATTGATTTCGAGAGAGTAGAAGGGAGGGAGAGAGAGGGACACATTGATCAGCTGCCTCCAGCACATGCCCCCAAACAGGGTCAGGAATTGAACCCACAACCCAGCCACAAGCCCTTGACCAGGAATCGAACCCACGACACTTTTGTGTGTGAGCCAACACTCTAACCACTGAGCACACTGGTCAGGGCAATAATTGCTACTTTAACACAATGACATTTTCCATGTCTTATTGTGATATTGTGATATAATAAGAAATATAAATATTGGTCTATCACCCCTGGCTCCTAAAACCTTTGTAATTTCCTAAGAAAAAAAGGTGCTTAGAAGCATCTTTTGCTCTAATATTTGGTCTCCGACCCCAGTTCCTGACTTAGAGTTTCTAAATCACTTGGAATTTCCTAGGTGGTAGGAGCATCTTTTGTTCTAATGAAGGGACCCTCTGGGTTGGCTCCTGGATAGATTCAGGATGTGGGCTGGTTACCAGAAAGGCCAAGCCACGATTAAAAGCTTGGAATTTTCAGCCCTACCCCATCCTCCAGGGAGAGGGAGGGGAAGGGGCCAGAAGACTGAGTAAATAATTCATCAGGCCTGTGTGATGCAGCCTCCATCAATGCCCCAAAACTATGCAGTTTAGAGAGCTTCTAGGTTGGTAAACACCTTCTAGGAAGGCGACACACCCCCAACTCAGAGACAGAAGCTTCTGAACACGACCTCTTCGGGACCTTACCATATGTATCTCTTCATCTGAATGTTCATTTCTTTATTATATATTAATATATAATAAAGCAGTATAAGCCCTGGCTGGGTAGATCAGTTGGTCAGAGTGTTGTCCTGATAAACCAAGGTTTCGGGTTCGATCTTGGGTCAGGGCACATACAGGCAGCATCCAATGAATGCATAAATAAGTGGAACAACAAATTAATGTTTCTCTGTCTCTCTTGAAAATCAATAAAAATAATTTTTAAAAATAAAAATAAACCAGTATATGTTGTGTTTCTCTGTTTTCTGTGAGCTGTTCTAGTAAATGGTTGAACCTGACAAGAGTTTTTGGAACTCTGATTTATAGCCCATGGATCAGAAGTATAGATGACAACCTGGGACGTATGACTGACATATGAAGTGGGGGGACAGTCTTGCGGGACGGAGCCTTTAACTTGTGGGATCTGACTCTAATTCCAGATACACAGAGTCAGAACTGAATTGAATTGTAAGACACCCAGCTGGCGTTGGAGAATTGATTCACACATCTGGTGTCAGAAGTACTGTGAGTGTGAGATTTAAGGAAAACAATGTGATTTTCGTAGACACATATAATAACAAGGAAAAAGAAACATGCATCCCTGACATCAACTTCTGAGCAATTTGGGCAGAATGGGTCTTCAATAACATCACGGTGTTCACTGGTGTTTATGTTACGTCCAACATTTCGTTTCAAATAAAGGAAAATTATAGGGGGTGGGTATTTAGATGATCTAGCAAATAATCAGTTTAGCTGGAGTGTATGGTAAGAAAAAGAGTAGTGGGACATTGCTGCTTTGAAAACATAGCTAAAAAGACACCATATATGTCAGATTATTTACAGCAGCAGAAAGTTCAAAACTGGGGAATGGAAGCAATACTTAAATATTGAGAACTTAGCATGTACAAGTCCTATCTTGTAAACTAACCTGAGTCAATTTGGGTATGCACAACTTTTAGGTTCTTTTTGGTAGGTACAAGTAGCCAACATAATTTCTCTTTTAAGTAAAAGCCAAGATTCTATCTAGAGGGAAAATTGGGTCAGGCATCCAGGAGCTTCCAGTGTCCTTGGCCAGAGGTCCCTTGAAGGATTTCGTCTAGGGCATCATTGCTAAGGGCACAGGCTAAGGTCCTCTGGGGATTCCTACACTCTACTTATGCAAAGGCAGGGAGAGTTTCTGGGATATTTTTAGATAATCACATATCTTGTGTACGTTTCATTTTGTGAAGAAAAAGTTTTATTCCCAACATTCATCATGTTAGTGAACAGGCCACAGATTTTACCAGTGAAACACAGTTCTCACATTTAGTAAGCAAATTAAAATGTGTCATTGTTGATCAAGATACTGGTAACAGAAGCATTTGTAAAAGCTGTCTCTGATGTCAGAAAGCCACCACCTCTGGACTGTGCACTCTTTTTTTCCTTTATCTTTTCATTATGAACAATTTTAAACATACAGAAGGTAGAGGGAATAGTGTAATGAACACCTACATACTCATTTAAGCTAAGCGAAATAAGCCAGGCAGAGAAAGACAAATGTCAAACGATTTCACTTATATGTGGAATCTAAAGAACATAATAAAGTGATGAACAAAATAGATTCAGTGACATAGAAGCGTGGAACAGACTGACAAATTTCAGAGGGAAGTGGGGGTGGGTGGGGAGAGATTAACCAAAGAACTTATATGCATATACGCATAACCCATGGACACAGACAGTAAGTAGTTCGATGAAGGCCTGGGGCTGGGAGTGAGTGAGGGGTGGAAGGGGTTAATGAGGAAAGAGGGGGACATCTGTAATATTTTCAACAATAAAGATAAATTTTAAAAGGTTTATGTCTTAACATCTTATCACATTTGCTCATATATTATATAGTTAGAGACATCACGACATTTCACCCTTAAATACTTTAG
This sequence comes from Miniopterus schreibersii, assembly GCF_964146895.1. Lineage (NCBI taxonomy): Eukaryota > Metazoa > Chordata > Mammalia > Chiroptera > Miniopteridae > Miniopterus > Miniopterus schreibersii. The sequence continues at coordinate 160,304,518 of NC_138102.1, forward strand.
TATGCACTACTCAAGGCCTAAATACATTTCCCCATGATTGCAATACCATTACACACTTAATAAAATTAATAGTAATCCCCTAATATCCTCTAATTCTCAGTATGTACTCAAATTTCCACATTTGTCCCCAAAGTATATTTTACAGTTAATTTTTAAAAACCAGACCCAACAAGAATTTTGCCTTGCACTTGGTTGTTACTGGTTGTACCTCCTGAGTGCATGCTGGCAGCACCTAGGTGACAGATTAATCCAAATGGTACACATACAACATCACAACATACATGCTAAAATATATTCAAGAGAAGTACAAACCCCACAAAGACTTTCCTAGAAAATTTCACCATCATCTCATTTATGGCTTTCCTGAAGAGGAAGATTTCCAAAGAACTCCGCCAGGCTAACATGTATCTCTATAGAAAAGACCTCTCTAATTAACCTGGGGACTCTGAAGTGAAAAAAATAAAAAGATGATTCCAACACCGCACTTTGAGAAACACCCATGATATCACATGCAAACTCTTGGGTATGACCTTGAAGTTTCTTTATGAGTTGGCCTTCTGACTTTTCTGCCGTCTTTTGTACCCACACACATGTCCTGAGTGATTCAATGTTTACTGGCAGGGCCAGGACCAAGGTGAGGGGAGAAGCCTGGGACAGAAATGGAAGGAGGCAACACTCTCAATGCCATGCCTGCTCTTGCTTGAGCTGGAGAGCAACAGCTCCTTAAATTTTGGTCCTAGGCACCTCTCTTACCTCACCCTAGTCTCTGCCCTGTTCCCTGAAAATCTCAGGCACTTCATGTGCTCCATTTCAGCACATCCTGGAAATCCACTCAGTTTGAGATTCCCTCCTATAAAAATTTTGGAAATCAAAACCTGCAATCTTTTTTTTTTTTAAATATATCTTTATTGATTTCAGAGAGAGGAAAGGAGAGGGAGAGAGAGAGACAGAAACATCAATGATGAGAGAGTCATTGATTGGCTGCAGCCCACAACCCGGGCATGTGCCCTGACAGGGAATCGAACCCCGATCGCCTGGATCCTAGGTCGACGTTCAACCGCTGAGCCACGCCCGGCTGGGCAAAACATGCAATCTTAATAACAGTGTCCATAGGTGACTTGAATTTTGGCACAACATGTAAGATTCCCAGGTTTGTGGAGAGTCCATAGAAAACTTGTGTGTGACCAAAAAGGCACTGCTTGCCCAGCAGGTGTGGCTCAGTGGTTGAGCATCGACCCATGAACCAAGAGTACACTGGTTTGATTCCCGGTCAGGGGACATGCCCAGGTTGCGGGCTCCATCCCCAGTAGTAGGGGGCGTTCAGGACACAGCTGATCAATGACTCTCTCATCGTTGATGTTTCTTTCTCTCTCTCTCTCCCTCTCTGTTCCTCTCTCTAAAATCAATAAAAACTTTTTTTTTATTTTTTAAAAAGGTGCTACTCGAGGACAGACACAGCCTTGTGGAGGGAGCATGCTCAGCAGGCAGTGGCCTGAGGATGTGCAGAACATACACTGCCTGCAGAGCAGGGCACATACAAGAAGCAACCAATGAATGCATAAATAAGTGGAACAACAAGTCAATGTTTCTCTCCCTTCCTCTCTTGCTCTAAAATCAATTAAAAATAATAACAATGAAAATAAAAAGTGCTTTCTGCCTGTAACATAGTCAGTGCTCATTAAATGCTATTTTCCCTAGAAGAGCTTAACAGAAATTTAATAAATATGTTTTCTTCAGGAGATATTCCAGCAGTGGTGGAAGTCTCAGATCTGTCAGGACCTGAGATGATGATGATTAATAATAATAACAAGTATTTATTCAGTTTTTACTTCTGCCAGGCATTATCCTAAGAGCTTTACATGTATAATTAATTCAATCTTCCCAAACCTATGAGGTTGAAATTTGTAAAATCCCCATTTAGAGATGCAAAAAGGCCCTACCCAGAGTCCCGGGGGACTTGTCAAGGTAAGAAACATCCAAACCTGTAGGGAATTTTTATGAGTTTATTTGAGCCAAAAATGACAACATATGCCAGGGAGCAAGATCTCAAATACTCCCCAGAATATGAGTTTTACAGTTTCTTTGTGTTTTTGTTTTCCCCACACTGTACAACCTCCTTCAGTGCTCACAAACTATAGGTAAGGAGGCTGGGCAATGGTTCGAGGCTGTAATGTATTTCCTCTGGCATAGGTGCACCCTGAGAGGCCCACAGAGAAGAGCCCACTAAAATCCATTACTGTGCGCTGCAGTTTCTATTATGTATTTGAAATGAAGAAGGAGACAAAAAGACAAAAGGTGTGTTAACCTTCCTCAGCAATGTAAATTACAGCATAGGAAATATAATCAATAATATTGTAATAACTCTGAATGGTGCCAGGTGGGTACTAGAATTACTGGGGGAGATCACTTTGTAAATTATATAATTGTCTAACCACTATACTGTGTGAATGTAAGAAACATTCAAACCTGTAAAGAATTTTTGTGAGTTTATTTGAGCCAAACTGTAGACAATTGCTGGCAAGCCAAATCTCAACACATTGAGATAAGGCTCCAGAGAATGGCAGTTTTGCACCTTATTTTATACATTACAATCAAAAGAGAAGATGTAAGTGGTTTACATGAAATTCATTGGTGACAGAGGTGAGAGAAAGCAAGAGGATGGGGAGCTCTGGGATTGGAGAAAAAGTAAAATGATTCATCTTTTACATAGGTGGGTACGGGATAGTTAACAGTCAACAATGATCACGATAAATTAACACTAGGGGATGTGTAGTCTCTGCCCCGATGCACTGGTTGTGCCCCAAGAGGTCTGGAAAATGGGAAGTTGCTCTGACATTCCAAAGGTATGTTAGCACAGATGCAGAAAACAATTGACAGTTAAGGTAGAGATTGACTTTTGTCAAAGAAGATTCTAGCCTAGGACATGACTACCTGCCATAAACTGCTTTTAGTTAAAAAGTTTTAATTTCAGACCATCCTTTATGGTTACTTTAGATCTCTGAGTTTGCAAGGCCACCACGCAGGCCTTCCCTGAGCTTGTCAGGTTAGCATGTGGCCCCTTTTCGTCCACAGCTGTATACCTGAAACTAATATAAAATAATATTGAATGTCAACTGTAATTCAAAAATAAAATAATGCCATGATATTGGGAGGAAAAAAATGTGGATATCTGGGCAGCCTGAGTCTGCTTAAGGTGGGGTCCATCAGTCAGGCACACACACTGCCTGCCCAGGAGGTTTCCATGCTGATGGTGAGCTATATCCTTGCCCTTGACCAATTTCTAATATTGTGCATTCTCAAATAAACTGTGTGTGTGTGTATATATATATATATATACACACACACATATATATATATAATTTTTATTTATTGATTTTAGAGAGCGAGGGAGGGAGAAATATCGATTTTTGTTGTTCCATTTATTTATGCATTCATTGGTTGATTCTTGTATGTGCCCTCACCTAGGATTGAACCCACAACCTTGGTGTATTGGGATGACACTCTAACACCAGACCAGGCAGCTGTATACAGTAGTTATTTTTTTAGTATTTTTTAAAAATTGATTTCAGAGAAAGGAAGGGAGAGGGATAGAGATAGAAACCACCATGAGAGGGAAACATCAACCAGCTGCCTCCTGCACGCCCCCTACTGGGGACTGAGCCTGGAACCAGGTCATGTGCCCTGACCAGGAATTAAACCTTGATCTCCTGGTTCACAGGATAGCTCTCAACCAACTAAGCTACACCATTCAGGCTACAGTAGTTATTTTAACACTTGAGCTAACAAACACTAGGTTGTAAGCTGATTTCCCTTGTTTCATGAAATGTGTTTGTTTAGTGGACTTAAACAGTTTCAAATCTACTCCCAAATTGCAGTCCAAGCTCCCACACACCGACTTCTAATCTTTTTCTAACAGCCTTGCTAATACTTTAGTTTATCTGTCACTAAAATGGTGTGTTTCATCTGTTCCCATTCCCAAGAGCTTTCAGTGAACCCAATCATTGTTGTCATCAACTTCTCTGCCATTGATATGGAAGCTAACTTTAGTTTAAGTAACAAAAGTTAGTTTGCCTGTAACAAATTATGCATTTTAGCGCCTGTAAAGCATGTTAACCTTTCCCTCCTCTGCCTCAATAGCAGCTATCTATGTGTAGTGGCATATCAATGACAGATCTCTTCAAGCTCATCTCAATGAGAGATCTTCAAAACACTTTTGGCCCCAGAATTCTTAGCTATTAAGGTCCATTTGGGCAGAGACAGTTCAGACAATTTCCAACAGTCTGGCTAACAGGCCACATGTGGCCATAATTTAGTATTTGTATTTATTCCACAAATATTTTCTGAACACCTACTATGTGCTGGGATTTGTAGTCTCTGGCAAAAAATTCAGAAGTCTCTTTCTGGTTGGAGAAAGGGGTGGATAAAGCTCAGAAACAGGAAAGAAGCAATTCCTAGAGGCACAAGGAGGCTATAGGGAGAGCCGGGGAGTTCTCATTGGCTCTCTCAGCTAAAGAACATGTCTATAAACAACCAGACATGATGCAGGTCCTGTCTAAATATTTGAACCTATTCCATCTGTGGTAGGCAGTTAGACGAGCAGAGCAAGGACGATGGACCAGGTAGAAAAGGTCACCAGGGCAGAAGTCCTGGGTAACTAGCAAAGGGGTAAAACTGGGAAAACAAGGACATCACCCCAGGGTATCCCTTCCTCCCCTAGCATACCTCTGGCCCTTTAGGGCCAGACCTTTAGACCCCTGACCTTTCATATCATTGGTCAAGCTATTTGGACCCTCCCCTGGCATGTTGCTAGTCAAGTGGCTGGAGAATAGTCCTTAAGAAGAAGCCCCCAGGACAATGTGAGGTTCTGACCTGCATCAAATACATCTAGACTTCAGTTGTGTTTCAGCCCCAGGCCCAGAAAAGCAGCAAAACCAGACAAGCGATGCCACCACTGACATCAGGACCAGCTGCCTTGACTAATGACAACCCCCCACCCCCCTACCCTGCCCTGGTGCTGACCAATCAGTCGAGACCATGACCCTGAAAGGACACACCTGGAAAGCTGATGAATATTCTACTGAGATCCTCTTCTGAGACCCCCAGAAAAATACCCTAAGGAGAGGTCCCCGTGTGGCTCTCTCTCTGGAGCACACCCATGCCTTTCGCTCAGGGGGTTTTCCTGGCTCTCTCTTTCTTCTAAGCTCCAAAGGCCCTTTTTGTGCCTCTGTAAAACTTGTTTCCTGAGCCCATTTCTTCTACAGCTCCCTTCTTCCACCTCTGACTTACTTTTTTTTTTTTTAATTTCTTTTTTCTACCCCTCCCTTTTTTGGTTTTTTCTTTTTCTCTTTTCTGTGACTTCCTAAATAAATTTCCTCTTATAGTTTGAGTCTTGGCTCTGAATTCTTAGGCAGAACTCAAGTACCGAGGTCACTGAATTAAGGTCCAGGCTGACTCCACCTGTCTAACGCCTGCTCCCGTTTTGCTCCTAACACATCCACACCATTTGACTGGTGGGAAGCCCTTGCTCTCTGTGGACTTACTCAGGGGAGACACAAACCTCTGACACAATGAAGTGGCAGGCGGCGTGCTTTACTCCAGCTTCCCTTGAAGGGAGACAGTAACAGCGTTTCTCCCGTTAACCCCAGGGTACACATTTACGCGAGGCTGCCCATACTTGTATGCAATCGTCTGTTAAATCCAACAGGCTTCAGCTCTGCAAGATACAGTAAATTAATTCATTTATATCCTCAAACAAGAAGAAAAAGGAAACTTAGCAGTAAAGTTAGGACACTGGGCCATATCTTGGAATGAGACAGTCTGATCCCTGAGAAGAGCAGTTCTAAATGTATGGATTTTTTGCCCTGATCTACTCCATTCTTGCACATTTCTGACAACCACACAAACAAGCTACAGGCTGAAATCGGTTCCCTTGAGCATATTTAGCTACCAATGAATCTGGGGGAAACTCTAGACTTTAGAAGGCAAAATCTAATGGTGATTCAAAAAGTTTGCTTTTAAGGAAACGGAATATAATTATTGCTCAGGAGAAATTTGCATGCAACCCAATGATAATTAGGTACAAAGCCTAAATTAGATGCAGCACTTGCTAAACTGACTCTCTGTAACTTACAAAAAAAAGATTCCTAAGCAAAGCCCACAACATTATAATGAAAAAAGCCATCTACTAAGTCTGGTCTGATTGAGTTGGTCAAATGGTACATAAATTAAATCCATCTGAAGAATCTGATCTCCAAATGGGATTTTCATTTCCATAAGACTTCAGTTTAAACATATGTGTGAGGTAAGAAAGTAAGAGTAAAATCATTTCCCCCCACGGCTGGTGAACTTGGCAGCCCATGTGGAAAGTGAGCCAGCGCTTCCCTGCTGAACAAATCCATTCAAAGTGATTTCATAGTTTTCCTTCCTCAATTTTGGAATGTGGAAGCCATTTTCCAGTGAGCTTAAAAATTATTTTCTCAATCTAACCCTCTGAGAGAAAACACTCTTTTTTTTAAAATTCTCCAAGGGTACCACAGGATAATGCAATGGGGATTTTTTTTTTTTTTAAGCACAAACGCTGTAGGCAGAAAGTTGATTCAACCTTGTTTAATTAGGACCCAAGGGGAATGGTTGAGCCTAATATAATGCAAAGTTCGGTAATTGAACTAATATGATTTTGCAACCACCTGCCAGAGAAATAACAATGCAGGTAGATTAAATGATATCGGAAGTGGGTTTTTTGCTTTTGTATTGCAAAATTAAATAAGCTAATTAAAATCAGCTTGTTAGCTGGAGACAGCTAGCTTTTATACTCAAGTTGGATTCTTTTCGTGGGTGTCTTATTCCCCTTACCTATTTTTTCCCTCTGCATCCTAACCCAAACTCTGTCAGGTAGGAAAGATACGTACATATTTGCTTGTCTACGCATAAAAATATATCTTCTAGAACAGAAACGCACACAAAACTTTTTAATTTTTGCATTTTTTATTTTCTGGTTATTTTGTATTGGTAAAGTTAATTTATATATTGGGACCCACAAAATGAAGGCCACCCCAGTGGTCCGCGCACGTTACAAATCTAAACCTGAGTCAGCCTGCACTTAGGGAAACACGTGTCACAAAACCGTAACACACACACCAATCACAACCCTCGGGCTCAGCTTTAGCTAGCTTACTCTCCCCTTAGGAAACAGGACCTGCTGGCCTTCTAGAGAAATCCTGACCAACTAGCGAATCATCACGCCCCATCTCCCTTTCGCCTTTCCTGACAGTCTATAAAACGCTAAAAACTCGTTCTTGTCCCGCATCCCTCGGGGACAACGCCCAGCTGTGTGCCAGGCACAGCATTCCCCCAATTCACGACTACCCCTGCATAAAGAACATCAAACTCGTGACGAAATTGCTTTGCTATTTGACAGTAAAGGTCATTTCTTCACATTCATCCAAACCGAGGAAGGTCACCCAGAAAAGGCTTTCCACCCCTACGCCTCAGCCGCCCAGTTTTCCTTTCCAAAGAAACTAATATTTTAAGTGTGTTTCTATTTTGTTGATTCTTTTGCTGAAAAAAAGTATACCTTCTTTTTCCCCCGGAGGCGTGTAAAAAACAACAACACAACAACAGGTCAAAATGGAGTCGATTTGTCTAAGCCATGTCACCCGACCAAAACTAAACGATGCCTAATTGCAGCTCCAGATACTCCCAGGAATGGAATTTTTAAACCAGTCAGTCGGCAATGTTCTGGTCAGCACTGGTGGGGTGATCTGCCTGATGGCACTCCCTGCCTTCCCCTAGGGGAGGGTGTCCTTGCCTGAAATAATCCACTCTTCTAACTTCTTCCTTCCACCCACCCTCTTCCTGCCTATTGTAGACAAGAAAGGGGCCACGTGCTAAGCCTGACATGCTCCGGGGAGGCCTGCATGGCGGCCTACAGACTCAGAGACCGAGAGTAGCCGCGTAGAATGGTCTGAACCTAAAACTTCCTAACTAAAATCGAGTCACGGCGGGTAGTCTCGATCTAGACTGGTATCTTTCTTGACAAAGGTCAGTCTTTACCTTAACTGAGCCTGTCTATTGTCTTTTTGCATCTATGATAACTGCCTTTGGAGTGACCCCCTTCTTCCAGACCCCTCAGGGCACAGTCTCCCACTAGGCCTTACCTTGTTGCCCAAATACCTTCTCTGTGCTGTAAATGTTAATTGTTAACTATCCTACATCCACCAATGTAGAAGAAGTATGTATCTTTCCATTTTACTTTTTATCCAATTTCAGAGATTTCCCTGCTTTGCTTTCTCCCAGTGGATTACATGTAACCCTCCTTACAGCTCCTCTTTTGATTCTAATGTATAAAATAACCAGTGAAACTGCCATTCTCTGGAGCATTTTTTCCATCCATTGAGATTTTGCTTTTTGGCAATTGTCAGTTTGGCTCAAAAAAACTCATAAAAATTCTTGACAAGTTTAGACATTTCTTACTTCGACATTATAAAAATCTTCCATTTTGTACAACTCCTCAGAGTGCCCTTCTAGTTGCTAAATGGGATGTTGCTTGATTCATGAATCACTTAATAAAGCCAATTAGATCTTTCAATTTACTCGTGGGATTTTGTTCTTTAACAAACATTTTATGGATATTTAAGTAACCGCATGTATATATTCTAAATTCCAATCTTTATTTTTATACAAAGAGTAGCATAGCAAAATATTAATTTGTTTTACTTTTTAAAAAATTTTTGATTGGTTGATTTGAGAGAGAGAGAGAGAGAGGAAGGGATAGAGAGACGGAGAGACAGAGATAGAGAGAACATGGCTTTGTTGTTCCACTTATTTATGCATTTATTTTATCATTCGTTGCTTCTTGTTTGTGTCCTGACCAAGGATCAAGCCCCAACTTTGGTGTATCAGGACGATGCTTTAACCAACTGAACTACCTGGCCAGGGCCGGGTCTTTTTTAATCTAAAAGTATATACACTTTTACAAAGGAGCAAAGGCCGAAACAACTGAATATGCACATTTAAAAAAAAAAGAATCTAGACACAGATCTTATACTCTTCACAAAAATGAACTCAAATGGATTGAAGACCTAAATGTAAAATGCTAAAGTATCAAACTCCTAGAGGATGACATTGGAGAAAACCTAGATGACCTTGGGTATGGGATGTCTTTTTAGATATACCACCAGAGGCACATCCATGAAAAAAGTAATAGATAAGCTATTCTTCATTAAAATAAAAACTGTCTGCTCAGTGAAAGACTGACAAAAGAATGCAAAGACAAGCCATACACTGGGAGAAAATATTTTAAAAAGAAGTTCTGTGAGCCATTCTAGCAAATGACTGAAACTGAGAGGGGTTCATGGGAACCCCTGAATTGTAATTGTTTGGACATCTGAAGTGAGGGCAGACTTCTGAGACTGACCCCAGGTAGATAGTGCCAGAAATCAACTGATTTGTCAGACACTCTGTTGGTGCCAGAGAATTGGAGAATTGATTTGGTGTTGGAAAAGACACCATATACTTGGTGTCAGGGGAAAAATACCCTCACATTAAGACAATGAACAACCTGATTAAAAAATGCATGAAAGACTTGAACAGACATCTGACAAGATATGAAAAGATGCTCAATATCATATGTCATTAGGGAGTTATAAATAAAACGACGAAACACCATTCTATACCTATTAGAATGACAAAATGCTGGCCAAAATGTGGAGCAACAGGAACTCTCATTCATTGCTTGGAATGCAAAATGGCACAGTCACTTTGGAAGACAGTTTCTTAGTTTTTTACAAAATTAAACATACTCTTACCATACAATAAATACAGTATTGTGCTTCTTGGTATTTACCAAATGTGTTGAAAATTTATATCTACACACCACAAAGCTTGCAACCAGGGCAGTAATAGGCAGTGGCAGTTCATCCCAGGCAAGCCCCCTGAACCTTTCTGACTTCTTAGTGAGCCAAAGTAGGCCAGCCTAGGCTCATCTCCGCAGCCCTTTCTTGTTTCACTGTCCTCAGCTTTAATAAATGTCCTCTAAAATTCAAAAAAAGAAAGAAGCACAGCTGGCATGGCTCAGCGGTTGAGCATTGACCTGTGATCCAGGAGATCGAGGTTCGATTCCCAGTCAGGGCACATGCCTGGGTTGCAGGCTCGATCTCCAGTCAGGGGCATGCAGGAGGCAGCCGATCAATGATTCATTATTGATGTCTCTCTTTCTCTCTCTCCCATCCTCTCTCTGAAATCAATAAAGATATATATACACACACATATATGTATATACACACACACATATATATATATATATATATATATATATATATATATATATATATGAAAGAAAATTTATATCTACACAAAAACCTACATATGCATGTTTATTCATAATTGCCCAGACTTGGAAACAACCAAGATGTCCTTCAATAGGTGGATGGATAAATAGACTGTGTGATATCCAGACAATGGAATATTATTCAGTCCTAAAAGGAAATGAGCTATAGAACCATGAAAAGATATGCAGGAAAATTAAGTGCATACTACTAAGGGAAAGAAGCAAATATGAAAAGGCTACATAGTGTATGATTCTAACTATGGGACACTCTTGAAAAGGCAAAACTAAGGAGACAGTAAAAAAACAAAACAGTGGTTCCCAGGAGTTAGAGGAGGGGGGAGGGATGAATAGACAGAGCACAGAGGATTTTAAGGCAGTGAAACTATACTGTATGACACTATAATGGTGAACGCATGTGATTGTAATTTGTCCAAATCCATAGAATGTACACCACCAGGCTGGACCCTAATGTAAACTATGGACTTTCAATATAGGTTCATTGAGAAACAAACGTACCACTCTGGTGCTGGATAGTGGGGGATGCTGTGCATGGCTGAGGAAAGGGAGTATATAAAACTCTGTATTTTCCACTCAATTGTACTGTGAACCTAAAACTGCTCTAAAAATAGCCTATTAAAAAATTCCAAAAAAAACCCAGAATATATATCTTGGAGATACTTCTGTATCAGTACTGAGATTTTTTTCAGTCCATTTGGTAGCTCTATACTATTGTGGATGAAAATGGGTGCTGTAATAAATCATAAATTCCTAACTGCACGGGTCATGGTGGGTAGTCATGCCCCAGGCCTACAACTTTTTTTAAAAAAATAAATCTTTATTGATTTCAGAGAGGAAGGGAGAGGGAGAGAGAGAGGTAGAAACATCAATGAGAGAGTCATTGATCGGCTGCAGCCCTGACCAGGAATCGAACCCCGATCTCCTGGATCCTAGGTTGATGCTCAACCGCTGAGCCACGCCCGGCTGGCAGGCCTATAACTTTTTAGTAAAAGGTTTATCTTTGCCTTAAGCAAGCCCTTTCCGTTGTTTCTGTGCATATAGGTTAACACACCTTTGAAATGCCTCTTTTCAGACCCCTGCTTCTAATGTGTGAACCACTCTTTCAGATCCCTCCTTCTAAAACATAACAGCCCTCAAGAGAGCAAATAACCTTAACTATCCTGTAATCTAATCCCTGCCTTATTTTCTCCCACCTTCATATAATCTTCCTTATGTTCCCTCCTCAATTTTCTCTGCATAAAATCAACTGCAAAACTAGTCTTCCCTGGAGTATTAGAGATCTTGCTCCCTCGCATATATTGTCCGTTTAGCTCAAATAAACTCTTATAAAAATTCTCTACAGTTTGGACATTTCTTACGTTAATACTATGGATGTCCCATTATTTGTATTACCAGTTTCTTGTCAATGGACACTTAAGTTTAAGCTTTAATCTTTCTAATCTTTTGCAGTTATTACAAACCATATTGTTACAAAGTATGCCATTTCACATGCGTACATGTATAATTTTAGTATAAATGTGCCTTTGTAATTTCTATAGGTGCCACCAAATTGCCTCTATAGAGGTTGTATCAATTTTTACTCTTATCATCAAAATATGAGTTTCTGTGTATTTCCCAGAAACTCACAGAGGGTTTTATCAAATGTTTGGATTTGTGCCAATCTGATAGGCTCAGAAAATGTTATCTCAGTTTAAAAAAAAAAATTTTGTCTCATGAGTAATTTATATTTCCTGCTCTGTAAGATTTTTAACTTTTTGACGGTTAATCCATCTGGAATTTATTTAAGGAACAGTGAGAAAGAGATAACTATTTTTCCTTCAATATTATATTCATAGCAACTTTATTCATAATTGCACAAACTTGGAAATAACTAAGATGCCATTCAGTAGGTGCATGGACAAATAGACTGTGGTATATCCAGACAATAGAATGTTATTCAGAACTAAAAAAAAATGAGTTATAGAACTATGAAAAGATGTGAGAAATAAATAACGATTTTTCCTTCAATATTATGTAATAGGAGTCATTGTCCACCATTTTTTTTACCTATTTCAAAGGCTCCCTCTTCCTGGATGTTGTCTTTTGTGGCTGTATTTTGTTATACCAAATATGAATTCCTTTATGGTTTTAATGACTATAGTATTAGACTATGCTTTACTGTCTAAAAGGGCCAACCTTACTTACTAGTCTTCCTTCTCTGAAATTGCTTTTCTATTAATGGCCATTTATTCCACCAAATGAATTTTAGAATCAGCTTGTCAATTTACATAAAGAATACTTATGAGAAATGACCACTTACATTGAATTCATAGGCTGATTTCATGACATAACTGCTGTATTTTGATTTAGGAATATGGTATGTATCCCCACTTGTTTAAGCCTTCTTTACTTCCTTCAGTGATGCTTTATATTTAAGTTTATTTCTAAGAATTTTAGAGGCTACTCAGTTGTTGTGACCCAGATCTTCCTTTATTACATTCTTTTGAACTTTCCAATGGTTATTCCTATTGGGTAGGATAACTTAAAAAAAAAAAATTTCTTATGAGACATATCTTCTATCTCCTTCGGAATGACGTAAATTATTTTTCCCGAATTGACATACAATTTTGAACTGGTAATATTTTTTATGCAAGTAGAACTACTGTTTGCTGAATATCCACTACTACGAACAACAGTTCATTTTTTTTAGTGCTAAATAATATTCCACTGTCTGGATGTACCACAGTTTATTTCTCCACTCACCTATTGAAGGATATCTTGGTTGCTAACAAGTTTTGTTTCTTTTAAAAAAAATTTTAAAACTAATTTTTAGAGAGAGGAAGGGGGGAGAGAGAGATGGGAATTGAACCTGCCACCTTTTGGTGTACAGGATGATGGTCTAACCAACTGAGCCACACTGGCCAGGGGCTTCCAAGTTTCGGCAATTATGAATAAAGCAGCTATAAACATCCATGTGCAGTTTTTTATGTGGACATAAATTTTCAGTTCATTTGTGTAAATACCAAGGAGCATAGCTGCTGGATCATATGGTAAAAGTATGTTTAGTTTTGCAAGAAACAGCCAAACAGCCTGGCTGTAACCACTTCGTATCCAGCAATGAATGAACTCAGTTTCTGTTGCTCCACATCCTATATACCCACTAGAATGGCCAAAATACCTGACATTTTTTAACCTTCTACCTAAATGGATGGATTATATTTATTGATAAAGTGATGTGAAGTAGCTCTCAGAGCTAAGAACTACTTAGGGGTCTCCAAATTCAAACTTCTAAAACTTTGAGTAAAATTAGATTCAGAAATAAAAATGTAGATTTTCTGTATTTGGCTCCACTCAGTATACAACAAGTATTCTCTCGATTCTTATAACAAGCATAACATAGGAGATTAGTAAGGACAAGGGAGAGCTAGTTACTGGGTATACCTGCAGGTCGATTAGTAAGACCGTCTAAACGAGGAAGTTCATTAAAAATGTTAAGGAACCCCAGCCGGTGGGGCTCAGCGGCTGAGCACCGACCCAGGCTCCAGGAGGTTGCGGTTCGATGCCCGGTCAGGGCACATGCCCGGGTTGCGGGCTCCATCCCCAGTCGGGGGCGCGCAGGAGGCAGCAGATCAGTGACTCTCATCATTGATGTTTCTCTCTCTCTCCCTCTCCCTTCCTACCTCTCTGAAATCAATATAAATATATATTTTTAAAAATGTTAAGGAACGTTTTGGGCAGTTTATTAATCTTTGCTGATTAAAATCAATGATAGTAACTTACTGTTCCATATCAGTTAGGAAGGAATATGACATTAGCCCAAGTCTTAAGTTATGTCCACAATGCTTCCTTATCTACCAGAAATGCCCTTTAAGGTCCTGCTAAGAACTCTCCAATTCCTTAAGAATGCTTGAACTTCATAAATTGTGAGCTGTTTGGACAGACTGATTCAATTAAGAGTATACAAAAGAAAAACACATATAACTATTGTCATAAAATTCTTTAAAATTATGCAAAAGCCACATGATCTTCCTCAGGTAGGACCGAAACACAGAGCTGTTTTCTTTCAACTGTGTGCTATTGAGTTTAATTGCTTCATTCTCGTGATTGCTTTTGAAAGAAAATAAATCAATCAAGCTTTCACCAAAAGCGGATGCCACTGCATTATGTATGAGGTTGGCAAGGGAAGAGAGACCTGCGACCTAGAAGGAAATCGGCATCTAAAGCACATACAAATGTGAGGCTCTTACGTGTCCCAAGTCTCCTTTGTCAAGAGGCAAGCTGCCTTTGAACACGAACTTCAACATTATCCACTTAATATAAGTCTCTCAAGTTTACTTTTATTTGTTTTTTATTTTAAGATAGAGCAATCCCTTGACTATAACGAGGATGCTACTATACAGACCAAAAAAAAAAAAAATACAAACACACTTTGCCCAGGAGTGTTGAAAAGGCTCTGTCTACACGGCCTCCTTACAAAAGCCTTTGGGAACTTCCAGCATTCATTTTCGAGATGGCAAAGCAGGATCAGGGGTGTTGGTGATGGAAGGAAATGTGCCTGTTTGAACCTCCTGGCCCTCTTGGGGAAGCCCTTGGCCTCACTGGCACCGGAGTTCAACAAGCTGACTGAACTGGCATAGATTCTTCGCTTAAATGCCATTACTGTATGTCACCTACGTTAGACAGTAGGGGTAGGAAAAAATCCTTGCGTTTCTCCTCTAATTTCCAAATCTGTCTCCACATTAATGAGTCTGTTTCCTTGTTATAACAGCAGGTGACCGTTGGGAACCACAAACATCCACCGAGACTGATTGATTGAGTGATTGATTTAATTGAGATATACATCCAGAGTTTTAAAGCCATGTTATAAGCCATGCTATTCTCCACCATAGCTCCGCAGCAGTTTCTCACTGAGAGCCTTCCCATCCAGCAAGACTGGGCTTCATTAACGTGTAATTTGTCATCTCTGTAGGCAAGATTTAGCAGGCAGCAGAAACAGCTAGCAAAGGCAGGATATTTTAAGTGGGGTGGACTCTCTAGAGGGAAAATGAGGCATTCTTTTCTTACATGTCTAGTTTCCCTTTTATTAAGTATAACTTTAGTCTACTAAATGTTTGAACGTGGAGCCAGACTTCCTGAACACACATTCCCTCTTTCACTGCCCTTAGGATGGGAAGGAAGAAAGGGGCACTACCATTTTTTGAGAGCCTCCTTAGGGCCAGGTACAGAACTGGGTAATATTCCAGCTTCCTTTATAATCAGATGAGGAAACTCTGGGAGAAGCTTGTCTGAAGGGAGGCAGATGGTTGGGTAAACTGTGAGCAGGGACCAGCCTGGTTCACGCCCCTCTCCTTGCTGAAGACCTGGTCCCTTCTAGGAAGGGAGAAAGGGAGGGGTCAAGGTTGTACAACTGGGGCGGGTAAAGTGAGGCGTGGGGGTCCCCTATGCTCAGGCAGTCCTAACGGTGCTCTCCTGTGCTGTAACTGTGTCTTGTACGCCCTGCACAACACAGAGCACAGAGCGGGAAGCATGGTGGTCCTCAAAGCGTGGTGTGCAGCGAGACAGTCACGAGCAGAGAGCAAGGACGATGGGCCAGGTACAGAAGGTCACCAGGGTGGAAAGCCCCGGGTGCCTAGCAAGGACAATTGTAGGGTGGGACCTCGCCCGAGGGTGGCCTTTCTTCCCCTAGCATATCACTGGTCACAGGATTTGGACTCCTGACCTTTCCGCCCTACAGATAACATCTAGGCCTCAGTGGTATCTCAGCTCCAGGCCCAGGAAAGCAGCAAAACCAAACAAGTGACGCCAAGGCTGACCTCAGGACCAGCTGCATTGAGTAATAACCCCCCTGCCCCGGCGCCGACCAATCAATCAGTGGAGACCACAACCCTGAAAGGACACACCTGGAAAGCTGCTGAATATTCTATTGAGATCTTCCCCTAGGATCTCCCCTAAAAGTTCCATCCACCCTTAAAACCCTGAGAACAGAGGACCCAGGGCGTTCTTCCCCCTGGGAGCACTCACACCGTTTCCCTCCCCATCCCCTCAGGGGTGCCACCTTTACCTTCCTCACTCCCAAGCTTCTTGGGCCCTTCCTTTACCTCTGTAACTTGTGTCCTAAGACCCTTTCTTCTACGAATTACTTCTGCCTCTGTGATTTCATAAATAAATGTTCTCTTACAGTTTGAGTCTTGGCTCCGATTTCTTTCCTAGCCAGAACCCAAGGACCGAGGTTGCTGAGCCCAGACCAGTGGGGTTGGACTGGACCTAACACCCAGTGTGCTGTTCCTGCTGCCCACAAAAGGAGGTTTTGGGAACTGGTTCACATTAGCATCATTTAAGACATATGTAAAATGTCAGAGTCACCATTGCTGTAAATAGACTTTGGTCATCATTTGAGTGTTTTTTAAAAATTTATTGGGGTGACATTGGTTAATAAAATTATATATGTTGTTCACCACCTCAAGTTGAGTTCATTTTTTTTGGACAGTTTAAACACTGTTGCTGGAATAGAATGACAGGAGCAAGTGCTGGGTAGTAAGCTCCCACTGCAATTCCAGCAGAAGAGTCTATTACTAATATTACATTAATAGCTCAGAATTTGGTTGCCTTCTTAATTAAGAGGCACTAGGCAGGACCAAGACAAGTTGACCCAAATAAAGTTAGCTGTCAGGTGCTACAATATTCGTCTCACGTGCCGTATAATCCCTCTGATTCATTTCAGGGCTCGGAAAGCATCAGGCGGATGGGTCAAATGCCCACAGTACCTCCAGGCAGGCGGGAGGAAAGGGAAGGTAAACTGAGGGAGGGAAACTTGAACAGTGCTGTCAGGGAGCAGCAGAGTCATAAACAGGCACCCTGCCTCGGGGGCAAAAGGTCTAGTTTTGTGAAGTTAGTAGAATCACTTAACTTGGAAACGTGGCCTTTCTCTCCCCGCCCTGTTTAGAGATGTGGGGGGAGAAAGGGTTCTCTTTTGCACAATTTTACAGTGAATTCAATAGGTAACTGCTCAAACCGAGCTCCCCGCTAAGGCTTAAATACTGAAGTTTGAGTCTTGTATTGGGACTCTCCTGCTGGCATTAGGGAACGAGGGGCTCGAACCCTCAGGTGTTCACTCACAGTTCTGCAGGTGACGTCCCGGTGGCTCCACTGGGTTCTCTGCTTCAGGTCTCACGAGGCCAAAATTCAGGTTTTCAGCTGGGCCGGGCTCGTGGCGGGGAGCTCTGAGAAAGATTCCCCTTCAAGCACATTCACGTTGTTGGCAGAGCTCAGGTCCTGGTCGCTGTGGAAATAAGGGCCCCAGTTCCTTGCTGGCTGTCAGCCAGGGGCTGCTCCCTGCTGCAGGCCACTCGCATTCCTTCTTATGTAGTCTTTTCTATCTTCAAACCACCAATCATGTGGCAGCGAGTCCTTCAAACTTTAGACCTCCCTGACCTCTTCTGCTACTCAGCAGAGAAGTCTCCTTGATTTTAAAGGGCTCATTAGGGAGATGTGGCCCATCTGGATAATCTCTCTTTTCCATATAAATGTGACCTAATCGCAGGCAGGGTGGCTCATCACAGCTTCCACCCACACTCTAAAGAGACAGCCAGACACACCTTGGCGGGCCTCAGTCCAGTACTTCCCTTTCGGCCTTCTAGTTCTGAGGATTGGAAAAGGCAAGGTCGGTGATCCTGATGGCACTGGCGAAACGCTCTACCTGGGGCCTGAAGAGCTTGGTGGGTCTCACCTTCCCACTTGAACGCGTTGTTCTCTTAAACACAGGGTCACACTTTTAGAAAGTCAACACATTTCCTGTTATTCTCTTTCCCTATCTTACATTCCTGTAGCCTTGGGGGGGAGAGAGAGATAATGAAATTTGATTACTGAAAAACCGCATTTATTACATACTTATTCAGCAAAGATTTACTGTGTGCAAAGCACTGCACTGGCGGTGGAGATACAGGATGATACATACAGTTGCTGACGTCACAAGATGACTACGTGCCAGGATAGGGGAGAAGCTAAAGCAGTGAAGGACACAAAGAAGGAGTGTTTCATGCCAAGAGGGATGATGCAGTCAAGAAACTCTTCTCGAAGTACTTGAGGTCTCAGCTGAGTCAAGGTCAAGTAGGAGTTTCTTAAAGGGCAAGAGTGTGTGAGTACTTGCACGCCTGTAGGGAGTGTCCCGAGCAAGCCTGTCTTTCCCATTCATTTGGATCTCCACCCTCCAGGAAGCTTGAGCAAACAGTACGATTTGAAGTGACAGGTAGTCAGAGGATTGTTGTAATTAAGTGCACAGACTCTGAAGCCCTCTGTGTTTTTTGTTTTTGTTTTTAATTTATTTTAATTTATTTTTTCCCATCACCATGTATCCCCTCTATGCCCTCTTTCACCTCCACCCCCCCATGTGTTCTTTTTAATTATGGTAAAATACATGTAATATAAAATTTACCATTTTAACCTCTTTTAAAGTGTGCAATTCAGTGGCATTAAGTACATTCACAATTATCTAGTGTGCAAACATCACCACTATCTAGTTACAAAATTTTTCACCACCCCAAATGGATACCTCATACTTATTGACTAGTCATTTCTCACTTCCTCCATTTCCCAGCCCCTAGAAATTACTATTCTGCTTTCTATCTCTATGAATTTGCCTATTTTAAATACTTTATATTAGTGAAATCATGCAATATTTGGCCTTTTATGTCTGTCTTCTTTCACTTAGCATACTGTTTTAAGGTTCATCCATGTTAAAACATGTATCAGCACTCCATTCCTTTTTTATGGCTGAGTAATATTCCATTGTGCTAGTATAGACCACAATTTACCCATTCATCCATTATGGATATTGGATTCTTTCCATCTTTTGGCTTTGTGAATAGCACTGCTATGAACATTTATGTACAAGTTATTCTTTGAACACCTGTTCTCCATTCTTTTGGGTATACCTAGGAGTAGAATTATTGGGTCGCGTTTAACTTGTTGAGGAACCACCAATTGTCTTCTGTAGTGGCTGCACCATTTAACCTTCCCACCAACAATGTGTGAGGGTTCCAGTTTCTCCATATCTTGCCAACCCTGTCTGCTTTTTAATCCTGGCTCTACCACTCACTAGTTATAAAATCTTGGCAAGTCCTTATCTTCTCTGTACCTCAGTTTTTCTCATCTGTAAAATGATGAAAATGAAAATGGTCTTCTTTTCCAGTTTGTTGCAAGAATTAAATTTAGTTAATATGTATACATTTAGTTAATATGTACAGGGCAGTCTTTGGCATGAGTTCATTGAACCACAGTAAGTTGCTGATTGACTCTTACTGATGCACAGAAAAGGTAACTTTATATGACTCAACCTAATAGCAAACAGTTTATAACAATTTGTTTCTATTAGGTAAGAGCCAAGTCAACATAGCTTATCTTTTGTCTGAGATAAATAGGGCCCTCATTAACAGGGGTTACAAATAGGGCAGTAATATGATGACATAGAAAATAGACAGAAAGTAAGAGGTAAGTCTGCATTCAGTTTGAAGGCTGGTATAGTAACTGAGGTGGGAAATAATACTGGCAGTGAGGATGAAACTAAGTAGATATAATCAAGAGAGTTTTAGAAAATAAAATGGACAGAAAAGGCATATTGATCAGATGTGAGCAGATGCTGATTCTGTTGATTTTATGTCTTAAATATAAATATTAATCAAACATAGCTAGTTTTCTCCACCTCGTTTATCACATCACCAGTCTGTCATCACCTCTCAAGTAAACTACGGTAATGATCTCCTAATAGCCTTTCCCTATCAATTATTATTTTTATTTTTTAAAAAAGCTTCCTATTTATCTTTAGAGAGTAAGAGGGAGAGAGACAGAGCCAGAAACATTGATTTGTTGTTCCACCCATTTATACATTCATTGGGTGATTCTTGCATGTGCCCTGACCAAGGATTGAACCTGAAACCTTGGTATATTGGAACCGTGATGCTCTAACCAACTGATCTACCTGGCCAGGGCCTCAATTATTACTTTTATTCCATATCAATTCTTGATTTTTCCATTCCATTCTCCATGTTGTAAAGTGGTATTAATGAGGTATTTCAGTCACACAGAGAGAATAAGGAATCATGTATATTCATGAATCCAAGTAACATATTAAAAAGTGAAAATAGATGTGGTTGTGCCCCTCTTGTGACTCTGTCCAATCATATCATTCTCTCCTCATTCTATCTGTAATTAAGTATTTCAAATAGAGGCGACTACTGTCCTGATTTTGGTATTTATCATTTCCTATACTTTTACAACATCCATGTGTATTTGTGTATTTCCTTGAATTTTAATACTTCCTATAGGTGAAATCCCATTGTGTGTATCTTCTGTCATTTGTTTCCCAGCCCCAACCCCTGCTTAAGCTCATATTAGTGTGAAGTTTTCCTGCTGAAACAAGTTGTTTTAGTGCATTTATTATCAGTGCAGTGGAATCCTTTCATTGTAAGAGTATACAAAAATGAAAAGACAAGTTATCTATTCAAGGGGCAAATCTGATCATGTCCATCTCCAGCTTGAAATACCTCAGCAGCTTTTCCACTGCTCTGAGGCTCGAGACTACAATCAGGCCTGGCTGGGTTTCAGCTCCTTCTGCCGCCAAAGCCTCATCTTAAGCTCCTTACTTCTTTCCCTTCTATTAATTAACTCCAGCTTCTTCTTCAGATCTCAGCTCAAATCTACTTCCTTGAGAAAGTCCTTCCACCACCACCAAGCTTGCTAGATCACATCTCTCATATGCTTTCATAACAAAGCAATCTTTCCTTTACAGCACTTAGCAGAACAAATGATCCCGATGGAATTAGTGTTAGTCCCTCCCCTCCCCAAACTGGAAGTTTGGGAAGGCTTTATCTATCTTTGCTCATCACTGCACCTCCAAGAGCCATGCAGAGTGGAGGTTTCAAGGCTGTTCTCTCAGTAACTGATATCATTTTGGGGTTTATGTTTTTTCTCTTCGTACTTAGTTTTGAATCAACCTAGAGAATCTTATGGCTAAGACTTGGAGGTCACTTGGGGGCAGGAGGCCTCATCAAATGGTAATGGTCTACATCCTGATTGTGGTAGAGGTTACATGGGTATATATATTTGCAAAAACAAAAACAAACCAAAAACAAAAAAAAACCCTGTAGATTTAAAATGGGTATATTTTATTTCATGTAAATTATAGCCTAATAATAGTTGATCTGAAAAATTAAATGGTTAAAAAATGCAGCTTCCTTGGATACACTCCAGACTTAGTGAATCATAAATCTGGGATGGCGGGGCTCAGGAATTTGCATTAAAACAAAACATAAGCCCTAAATGATTCTGTTGATCAGCTAGGTTTAGGAAATGTAGATAGTTTCGGAAATATGAATAGTCAGGGACATTTTAAAATTTGATTTTAAACAGTCTATTCTTTGGGTTTCACATTTTATAGAGCTGCTAAGTGAGCTCTACCCTTGCGTGCCCTTGGCCTACGTTTTTCTCTAAGCCTCAGCCCATCTACCCGCTAGTCCTCGGTCCTTCCTGCCCCCAGTCCTCATGTTTAGATCCTTATTATCGTTTCCAGATTTCTACCTTCACTTGCTTTTTCTTTAGGATTACTTTACTTCTGTAAAAGCAGGTGAAGCGTCCATGGCTCATATATTCTTTCTGCAAAGTGTATGTGCTGATTCTCCTTTTGGTCTCCACAGGAATCTTATGAGAATCGATTACTGTCACTTTGAAAGGAATCACAGCCTGGCCTGGCGTGGCTCAGCGGTTGAGCATCGGCTGGTTGAGCCAGGAGATCAAGGTTCGATTCCCGGTCAGGGCACATGCCCGGGTTGCGGGCTCGATCCCCAGCAGGGGGCGTGCAGGAGGCAGCCGATCAATGACTCTCTCATCATTGATGTTTCTCTCTCTCTCTGTCTCCCCCTCTCCCTTCCTCTCTCTGAAATCAATAAAAACACATTTAAAAAAAAAAGCAATCACCGACTCCTTTTGAGACGGGCTAGTAAGCTAGGACAAGTGGACTAGGGAAACTGAGAGAGATAAACAGCAGTTTGCCTCCATCTAGTAAATCCTATCTTCCCTAAACCAAGTGTGCACTTAAGAGTAAATCATTTTCACTTTTCCCCAACCAGAGGGTAAATAGCTTAAATCACCCTACTCAGGGAGAGAGGGAGAGAGAGAAGAAGAGAGAAGAAATCCAATTTGTGCCATTTGCCAACCACACCCAAGGATAGATTAAGTTAAGGGAATAAATCTCATTTTGACACATCAGCATAAAGCTGAAGGATATTCTATTGAGAGCCTCCCCTAAGATGGCCCTAAACACCCAACATTTATTTATTTATTTATTATGGGATTTTAAAAAATATATGTTTTTATTATTTCAGAGAAAGGAAGAGAGAAACATCAATGATGAGAGAGTCATTGATAGCCTGCCTCCTGCACGCCTCCTATTGGGGATCAAGCCCACAACCCGGGCATGTGCCCTGACCAGGAATCAAACCACGACCTCTTTGTTTGTAGGTTGACCTCAACCACTGAGCCATGCAGGCCAGGCAACAACCAGCCTTTAAAACCCCTCAAAAGGAAGGTCCCAGAGCTCTCCCTCCCAGGAACATGCCCAAGCCTTCCCCCCCTCCTCCCATCCCTCTTCTTCCCCCACGGGCATGCATCTCCTAAACTCCAAGGGACTCCAGGAGGCTTGCAACCAGGGCAGCAGTGGGCAGTGGCTGTTCATCACAGGCTAACCCCCTGAACCTGTCCCAAGGCCCCCTTTCTCTGACTTCTTAGTGAGCCAAAGCAGCCCCGCCCAGGCCCATGTCCCCACCTAGTCCCTCTCCGGTTATCCTAGGCCCTCCCTTATTTCACTGTCCCCAGCTTTAATAAACGTCCTCTAAAGTTCACATGAATTTGTGTTGTGAAATTTTTCCTACATGATGTCAAGGACCCACACACTACTGGCTGACCCTAAGCAGACCTGGTAACGGCCAGGTCACCTTTCTGGTAACACTTTGAATTTTCCAGAACATTTTGGCCAAAGACTCTTCAAATCAAAGACTTTTTGGATAGGATAGACTTGTGCTATTTGTTTTTTAAAATAGGGCTTATTTTGATTGAAAAATGTACCTCTGCAAATTGTCTGTTGCAATGTCTTACGTTACTTATGAACCATCCGGCCAGCAGCCAAACAAAGGAAATCACTTGAAACTCCAAGGAGAGCCTATGTTTTATGTTGCTGTTCCTGAGATTTCCTTGGAGCTGACACAATTACAGTATCAAATTCTAGCAGACCGATTCACAGCAGCTTTTTCCTTAGCACACTCACCCATGACTTCTTGGCACGCGGCTCCGGCTTTCTCCCACATCGGGCTCTTCAGGATTCTGAGCTGAGTCTATTCCTGCAACAATTCTCACCTGGCCTCATCAACTGAGCTTTGTCAGACCACTGAGGAAATGCTGGAGTTTGTCCTCGAAGAAAGACAAGTGAAATGTAACAGGCTGCAAGGGACTGTTTCCAAAGTAACTTATTTATGGTTTTCTCTTTATTCTTGGCTTTGACTCAACCTTGAAGATTTTATGGCTAAGATATGGAGGTCACAGGGGTAGGGGGGCAGGAGGCCTCATCAAGTTGATTTTAACTGACTAAAGATCCAGGATTAACATTATCATGTGTATCAAGTTTTACTGTGAATGTATAGTATACGCATGTATTTTTAGCAAAATGAGATCCCATGGAACATATTATTTTATTTATTTATTTATCCTCACCTGAGGATATATATATAAATATATCTTTTATTGATTTCATAGAGAGGAAGGGAGAGGGAGAGAGAG
The DNA here is from genome assembly GCF_964146895.1 of Miniopterus schreibersii. Taxonomy (NCBI): domain Eukaryota; kingdom Metazoa; phylum Chordata; class Mammalia; order Chiroptera; family Miniopteridae; genus Miniopterus; species Miniopterus schreibersii. The sequence goes on from NC_138102.1 coordinate 160,328,663, forward strand.
AGACAGAAACATCAATGATGAGAGAGTCATGTGCCCCAACCGGGAATCGAACCGCCATCTCCTGAATTCTAGGTCAATGCTCAACCGCTGAGCCATGCCCAGCCAGGCGAGGATATTTTTTTTCCATTGCTTTTCAGAAAGAGTGGAAGGGAGAGACAAAAGGAAAGAGACATCAATGTGAGAGAGACACATTGATTGGTTGCCTCCCACACATGCCCCAACTGGGGCCGGGGATTGAGCCTGCAACCAAGGTACAGGCCCTTGGCCAAAATCGAACCTGGGACCCTTCAGTCCGAGGGCCGACACTCTAACCACTGAGCCAAACCTGCTAGGGTAGAACATATTATTTTATAATCTACCCTTTTCACTAAATACACAGTGATTAACATTAACCACACCACAGTTACTGGCTGCATACAATGGATATTCTCTAATTTAGATCAATTCCTTTCTGGTGGACACATAGGTTGTGGGCTGTTTTTTGCAGCTTGGCTCACTAACACCCACTTCAACTCCCTTCTCACTGCCCTCCTCTGTTCTAAAAGCTGGAAAGATAAACACTTGCTTTCCCAGATACCCTTATAGGTCAGGTGGCCCAGTCATTTGGTTCTGGCCATTGAGACAGATGGAAGCAGTTGCTAATGCCTCTAGGGCTTCCTGCTCTCCACAGGTGACACTGCCCAAAGTGTAGAGGTCGCTGCTGATAGCACAGTGGGAAGAGAGCATCTCCCAGTCTCCAGTCAGCTCTGGGCTCCCTTCCACTGTTGGGACTTCTTATGGCATGGGATAAATAGACCCCTTATTTGAACCACTAACAAAAAAGACTCACTGGGTTATTTCTTTAAGATAAATTCCTAGAAGACTTGCCTGTCAAAGAATATGCATTCTTTTTTTTAACTTTTCTTCTTTTGTATGTTTATTATTGATTTTAGAGAGAGAGGAAGGGAGAGAGAGAAACATCGATCAGCTGCCTCCTGCATGCCCCCTACTGGGGATTGAGCCAGCAACCCTGGCATGTGTCCTGACCAGTAATCAAATCAGTGACCTCTTGGTGTATGGGGCGACACTCAACCACTGAGCCACACCAGCTGAGCAAAGAGTATGCATTGATTAGAAAGTCACTGATGGGCCACCTCCTGCACGCCCCCGACTGGGGATCGAGCCCGCAACCTGGGCATGTGCCCTGACCGGGACTCAAGAGATCTCCTGGATCATGTACCAATGCTCAACCACTGAGCCATGCCAGCCGGACAAAAGTATGCATTCTTAATGCTTTTGAAAGGTTTTATCAACTGACACTCCTACAACCTCATATGAATATGCCCCTTTCTCTACACCCTGCTAACTCTATCACTCTTACTTTTATTATTTAAGTATATTTTTTATTTATTGATTTGAGAGAGAGAGAAACATCGACTTGTCCCACTTATTTATGCATTCACTGGTTGATTCTTGTATGTGCCCTGATTGGGGATCAAACCCACTCACAACCTGGGGGGTATCGGGATGACGCTCTAACCAACTGAGCTACCGAGCCAGGGCTCTATCACTTTTTTTTTTTTTCAAAACAGCTTTATTGAGGTATAATTGATATATGAAGAACTGCACACATTTAATGTGCACAATTTGATGAGTTTGGACTGAGGTACATGCCCTTGGCCGGAATCCAACCTGGATTTCAGTCCTCGGGCTGAAGCTCTAACCTCGGAGCCAAACCAGCCAGGGCTAAGTTTAACTCTTTAGAAATTTTGAAGTGCAAAATACCATACTACATCATTACACGTTTTTGGCATCATTTCCAAAATGATGAGTTAAAAAAGGATCTCATGGTCTTAATTTGTGTGTGTGTTTAAATATGTTTTTAGAGAAAGAGGAAGGAAGGAGAGAGAGGTAGAAACATCAACACGAGACACTGATCGGCTGCCTCCTGCACACCCCCTACTGGGGATCGAGCCCGCAACCTGGGGATGTGCCCTGACCAAAAATTGAACAGGGGACCTCTTGGTTCATGGGTTGAAGTTCAACCACTGAGCACCGGCCGGGGCAATTTGCATACTTTTATTGCCACTGATAATGAGCATCTGTTTGAATGTTTATTGAAAGCTTATATTCTTTGTAAAATTCAAGTTAGACCAAGGGACCTTTCTCGAAGTGGTTGCTTCCGCATCTTTGCTTGTGGTCAGTTTTGAGGGATATGACTAGGGGCCAGTTTGTTTAAAATGCTAGCAACTCCAGCCCTGGCCAGGTGGCTCAGTTGGTTGCAGTGCCCTCCTGTGCACCAAAAGGTTGTGGGTTCAATTCCCAGTCAGGGCACATACCTAGATTTCAGGTTCGATCTCCGGTCCGGGCATGTACAGGAGGCAATTGATCGATGTTTCTCTCACATAGATCCTTCTCTCTCTTTTTCTCTCCCCCCTTCCTCACTCTCTAAAATCAATAAAATCATACCCTTGAGTGAAGATTAAAAAATAAAAATTTCTAGCAACTTCATTATCTGTCTGCCACGTTCCAGTAGAATATGACAAGCATGAGCTCTGCTTCAGGCTTGCTCTTTGGCAGTTTCCAGATGCTTCTACAACACACCACACTTGGCAGAGGCCTAAGTGAGGTGTCATTTCTTAAAAAAAAAAAAAAAAAGCTGGGGATCTTTGAGCATCTGCTTCTTAGGGCATATCCTGAACAAGTTTCCAGACAGCTTTAGTTGCTACTTCAAATACAAAGGAATGAGTCATTTGTTTTCCTGTGTTGGTTAGAACCAGACAACTAGCAGGCACTAGTAGGCAGAGAATAGAAACTTCTTATAAATAACACAAATGTCCCCGTATAAATCATATATTTCAAATAATATAATTTGAATAAATGACACAATTTTTTTTCACAGGTGCTACTCCATTTTGATGTGGAATAATACATCTTCATTGACCCATTTTTTTTTTTTTTAAGTATGTCTATTTATTTCAGAGAGAGGAAAGGAGAGAGAGAGAGAAACATCAATGATGAGAGTCATTGATCGGCTGCCTCCTGCACACCCCCCCCCCCGGGATCAAGCCCATAATCCGGGCATGTGCCCTGACTGGGAATCGAACCTCGATCTCCTGGATCCTAGGTCGATGCTCAACCACTGAGCCACGCTGGCCGGGCTTCAATGACCCATTTTTAGTTGATGCTTCTGTAATCACTCTAGGCTAATGAGAATAGAAAGACTGAATTGGGCATGAAGGCTAGATACAAATCCAAGCACACCTGGGAACCGAGGAAGCTGACACAGAAAAAGAGCGCCTCACCCTTTCTAGACCTTTGCATGCCTGCACACTGTTTCTGAAGCATTTTCCAGGAATGACTCACAGCCCGCAGGGCCTATGAGGGACCCACAGGCTCTGGATGGCACTCAGGGCGGCTCTCAATTCAAGGAGCAGGTGCCATGATTTGCAAGCGATAAGAGCAAGCAGCCTTTTTATTGGGGAGATGGGCTGATATTTTCTATTTGTCTTTCTGGATCTGCTATTTTTCAGCTGCGCCCTGTCGCAGGAGGCTGACCAGTATGAACTGGAGGAAGGAGGTTTCTCCAAGTGCTTGGTCTCAAGGTTCTTGCATGTTTAACAATCGACTGTAAGTAGCTTGCCTTGTGGGTTATACCTATTGGAACATACTGTTGTAGAAACTAAAGCTGAGAAGTGTTAAAATATTTTCTCATTCATCTAAAATAAGAGTAATAAACCCACTACATGTTAAAAATAAACAACATACTTTTGAAAAAAACACTGCTTTCCATTTTTGCAAATCTCTTCACCCTCTGAATTAACGACGACCACTAATTTTCACATCTGCTTCTGCACTCAGTCTGCTCAAATAGCACAGGTCAGAGAGTCTTTGGAAAACACCACTATTCACTGTTAAGAATGAAAGTGAGAAAGGCAAATGACATCTTAGTGTTATGAAAATAGTTTTGACTTCAAGGCTCTCCTGAAAAGGTCTTGGAAACCCCGAGTTCCTAGCCACACCCAACACAACTCCTGTGACCTCTGAATCCCACTGAGTTCAGCCAGTGGGAGCCTGAGCAAGAACCTGGGGACAGTGCCATCAGAATATTCATTCTCCTGCTCAATCCCCGTGGGGCTGCCTACACCAGGGGTGGCTTTGTCTCTTGAAAAGAGAGGAAGGGCTTCTCTCAAGTCAACTCCTCTATGGATTCCAGTTCCTTCTCCCGCCATCCCTTTGGGCCACAGGGTAAAACCTCCGGGTTGTTCCATTATCCTTCTTAGTCTTCTACACTCCGTGCACCTTTGCAAATAAAAACTGAATTTACCCTAATTCGATTCCATTACACGTAAATGAAACAAAAATTCAACAAACAGCACAGAGCCTTATTATACGCCAGTGGTTCTTAAAATGTGGGCCCCAGAGCATCAGCATGAGTATTACCTGGGAAGGTTTTACAATTAGAATTCACATTTTTGGAACACACTCCAGACTGACTAAATCAGAAATTCTAGGGCTGGGGCCCAGCAATCTGTGTTTTAACAAGCTTCTCAAGGGATTCCAATGCACGCTAAACTGCAATCCAGTTTGAAAACAAGCACTGTTCAAACAATAATAGTGCTCTGGCAAATTTACTTATTTAAATTTATTTTTAATCCTCACTTGAGGATATTTTTTCCAGTGCTTTTCAGAGAAAGCGAAAGGGAGACAGGGAGAGGGAGAGGGAGAGAAACATGGATATGAGACAGACGCATGGATTAGTTGCCTCCCACACGCACCCCAGCCAGGGATCGAGCCTGCAACCTAGGTACGTACCCTTGGCGGGAATCGAATCCCAGACCCTTCAGTCCGTGGGCTGGGCTGATGCTCTAACCACTGAGCCAAACTGGCCAGGGTATGCCCTGGTAAATTTAGAAATTACAGTTAGATGAAGTTAGCCCTTGGTTAATAGCTAATGGCAGGAAGCAATTACATGTGGCCAGGCATTGCTCTAAACAATTGACAGTTTACTTACTTAGTTGTTTTTTTAAAAATATGTTTTTATTGATCAGAGAGATGGAGAGGAAGAGAGACAGGCATCAATGATGAGTCATTGATCAGCTGCCTCCTGCATACCCCCCACTGGGGATCGAGCCGGAAACTGGGGCATATGCCCTGACTGGGAATCAAACCGTGACCTCCTGGTCCATGGGTTGATGCTCAGCCACTGAACCACACCAGCTGGGCAACTCACTTAGTTTTGACAACAACCTTAGGGTGTAATAACCATTAGTAGACCAATTTTTGATATGTAGACAAAATTACCGAGAGAATAAATACGCTAGCCCAAGGACACATAGAGCTAGTAAGTGGCAGAGCTGGATTCCAACCCAGGCAATCTAGTGCCAGAGTCCGTGCTCCCAGCCACTACATAATAAGGCCCCATAGCAGCAACAGGGGTCTGGAGGGACTTGGGTTTCCTAGCAAGAGTTGGTGGAGGGTCCCTTCCACCACCCTGCCAAGCAGGGTGATCACCTAGACTCTTTCCCAGCACTGGAAGGACTTCTAGGGAAGAGCTGGAATGGTGAGTCCCCACTCAAGTAGACGAGCCAGGCTTTTCTGAGCCTAGTTAACAGAGGTGAGGGATCTTCGAGTTTGTGAGGCACCAAGCTTGAGGGACATAGCTCAGGGTTTCTGTCCTGTGCTTCAATGTGTTATCCCAACCTTGAATTACATGAAACAGCTCTGCTGCATTCCAGCCCCCGTGCCACTGACCCAGTCTTTCACCTCATGTTTTAGGTTGAGTTTTCATTGTAAATTATTTTAAAATTAAATAAAAATTTAAATTTAAAAGTTAAACTTAAAAATTTAAAGTTTCTGCTTTTCTCACACAAAACCATACACTTCAAAGGATTCTGGGACACTCCAAATTACTTTAGCAAAACAGGAAATATTTCACTTCTGCATTAAGTGAATCAGTTTATTCCCCATACATTTCACAGTGTTGTTCAAGTTGTTCTGTAGTGAGTTCCTCTGCCTTGGTGTTAAATCTACAGAACAACTTTGTATGATCAAAGCGGCAAGTGTGCAGAAATCAATAACCTTACACGTTTTAATGGCCAAAAGTCTAGGGCAGCAACTTCAGATCAGCACGCAGAAACATTTCCAGGGTATGTACCTGGGTGAGGATGATTTCACTGGGCTCAGCACTTAGATCTTTACCATCCACATGAACTCCTGCCTAAAACAGGTTACCCCCCAAGCTCCTGAGATCAAGGCACCTCTTTCATAGCAGCTCCTTCTCCTTTACAAGCAAAAATCTTACTTCTCTCAATCTTGCTCTTAGATTCCAGGGTGTAAAATCCTGCAGGATGGTTAAAAACTGAATGACTGCAATGGCTGAGTAACGAGATTTCACAGAAATGGATGGAATTGGAAATAATTAACATACTGTAATTTGTTGTGATCAAGTATGATGGGGGAAATAAAATGGCAATATAAGTTCAAGGAGAAAAATGATGTAAAATATCGTGTATTAAAAAAAGCTTGTGCCCAGCCGGGTGTGGCTCAGCAGTTGAGCGTCGACCGAGGACCCAGGAGATCGTGGTTCGATTCCGGGTCAGGGCACATGCCCGGGTTGTGGGCTGCAGCCGATCAATGGCTCTCTCATCATTGATGTTTCTATCTCTCTCTCTCTGTCTCCCTTTCTCTCTCTGAAATCAATAAAGATATATTAAAATAAATAAATAAATTTAAAAAGCTTGTTTGCATCTTTTGAAAATAGATGGAAGTATCAAAACAGTATTTAGATTCTGTGGGCTGTGTTTTTAAAAACTGCTCTAACAGCTTTATTTTAAAGTCGGTATTTACAGTGTGTTAAAACTGGCATCCTTTTCAACTATTGTACTTATGAAAAATTGTACATGTCAAACTGAAAATGTGCTAAGGGGAACATAATGTTTAAAAATATCTATTTTTTGTAAGCAAAAGTTTTTTGTTTTGTTTTTTAAAAAATATATCTTTATTGATTTCAGCGAGGAAGGGAGAGGGAGAAACATCAATGATGAGTCATTGATCGGCTGCCTCCTGTACGCCCCCTACTGGGGGTCAAAGCCTGCAACCCGGGCATGTGCCCTGACTGGGAATTGAACCAAGATCTCCTGGATCCTAGGTTGATGCTTAACCACTGAGCCATGCTGGCCGGACACAAAAAATTTTTCAGATTACTTGTTTATGGTTATCTGTTTAATTTTTGACCACCTTTTTTTTTTTTTTGGTATGACCATTAAGTTTCTATACATTGGGGGCTGGTAAATGTGGCCGACTTGGATGTAATGACCAAGAAAAGAACCTAACAGGGCATGCTTGCCTTAAACTTTGGTGCTTGCTTCCATGCCTGAGAGGGGCCCCCGTGGCGATTTCCCGACTTGGAGTAATTGCCCTCTTTACCATGCGCCTCCTGATTTCCTGGGCTGTGCGCCTCTCCAAGAAGAAAGAGGGAGTTGGGTAGGTGAGGTTTAGGTGAGATAGAAAATACTGATCTAGTTCAAATTTTTGAAGACCTAGTAACCCTTTACTACATCCTGTAACAAGTCCCTATGCGGACTTATTGTTTGTAAGTATATGATTAGCATCTGGCTTTCTAAAATGTTGACAGAATTACAACTCCTCTAGACAGCTTTCTTCAAACTCCCGAAGCTTCCAAGTTTCCCAGTATGGGGACACGTTTCCCTTCATGAAATAGTTTAAAAAAAAAAAAAAGGTTGTACTTAGATGTATATACACATACATACAAATGATCAAGACATAAAGATGGAAAAAAATTATAGATGATGCCACCTGGTTCAACTGTGGATAATAAACACCTAAAACACTAAAAAAAAGAAAAAAAAGTTGTGCTTAATAAAACCAAAGCAAAACACACACCACACACACAGTCAAGACAAAAGCCCCACAAAAAACCCCAACCAAAACCAAAGAACAGCAACTCTCCCCAACACACTGACAAAAGATCTGTAACGGTGACCGGGATCATAACTCAAGGGAAAAATAACCTGTTGACTGTTTCCCTTGAGAAGACCTGTGTGTGTCATCTTTAGATAAAGGCAATTTGTGTAAACATGTTTATATGGACACAGAGAGCCAAACACTATTCTCCCATTTAACCTCGCTTTTCAGTCACCCACGACACTAAAGAGTGTATAGATGTGCATTTCTTTTTGAGTGTTTCTGTTTGGAGCCAGATGAATTTTATATAGCTGCATTTTGAATTAAATCTAAATCCTCTTTAATATAGCATGGGGGAAAAAAAAAAAAGACTGACCGCTGCCAGTTTAGTTTCAGCCATTTTATACAGGAATCCAAGAGCATCAAGTTTCCTTGTACTCTGGGAACAATATCGAGCGGGAACAAAAGGTTACAGAGGGAAGAAAATGTAATTGATTCTGAAGAGCGTGAACATCTGCAAAGAATGAATTGTAAGAGAAAATGATCTCTGAGGGCCCGACTTATGATGAAAGTTTCTAGTTACTCATGTTGGAGAAACAACGCTCGGATCTGCACACCCCTCTCCAAATCCAAATCACCAAGCAGAGTGAGACCACAGATGCCTGGAGCTCGTTTCCACAACTCAGAAACTAGCAGGAACAGGTATAGGCTTCAGAAAACTAAATTTGCCCAGTGGTGCTGACGGCCTTAGAGGAAAAGGCAGAAAAACTGTATCCTGGTCCAAATTCTGTCATTAAATGAAATGTGACTGTGGCCAAAGCAATTTCTCTCTCTGGGCCTCAAGTTTCTCAACTTGACGGGGGAGGGCTGGACTACATGACAGAAAAGGTCCTTTTGTGATACTCTCAACAATGGTAAGTTTAACACCCTTTTTTTCCCCTTCTAGAAGTCACTGGGGCCTCAGACTTTCCATTTTAGATGGAAAGAGCAAAAATTCTAACACAAGATTTAAGAACATCAACATTTATTTAACATGATAAAAAAAGAAATGAGATATGAACATTTGCATTTAAACAATAGTAAGTAGCCTTTAATACTTACATTACATGTGCTCATTGTATAATATATACACAATGAACATAATTACATTTGTACACAAACTAAGTACTGGATTTGAAAGCCTTATTGCTGTACACATCTATTCCAATGAAGTATGAGCCCAGTACTTCAAAATACCCACATTTTATAGTTTTTCAAGAAACAGTAAGCGATAACATTTGTGTTTAAGCTGACAAGAGTGTGGCAGTAACTGCTGACATTGCAATCTGACTGAGAAATAATTATAGCAGGAAACGAGACATACTTCACTGAGCAATAAAATGGCACATTTTAAATATATATATAAAATTTTTACAAATAAAGTGTGAAACAAAGCATTGCAGTAGCCAAAATGGGAAGGGGAAAAAAAAAACCAAAATAAAAACAAGCTTCACCGGAAATAACTAAAATGATGTACCGAGAAGAAAAAAGAAATATAACTCCACCTAGACTTCAGAAACATCAAAAATCTGGAAATCAGCAACTGAGTGAGCTGTGGTTGTGGACCGCACAGGAAAAAGCACCTTGACTCGTGTGCTCTGAAATCATAGCAGCAAGCTGGTGTCAGAACGATAACCTTGAGATTACGGAGTGCACATATGGGCCGTTAAAGCTGTTTTGGAATAAACATTTTCCAGAAGTGATAAAATGATGCTCTGTGGCCAAAAGCATCAGAACTATGAATTTCATAGATTTAAAATATACTGTACAATATCTTCTCACATTGCCGAAGGTCCATGTCCTTAGGTCTGAATAGTTTCCACAGACGTCAGTATAGCTGAAAAATAAAGAGAGGGAAATTTACTTCGACACCTGCCAGTTAATGAATGACCGTTTCCTAAAGTGACAAAGGGCGACATTCCGTAACAATAGAACCGACGAGCATGGCCATGAAAATTCGAAAACATAATGCAATTAAAGGACATTTTCTCTTCATTTCCATAAGCTTAACCCACAAAGCAAAGAAACATAATGCAATTAAACAGCAATTCAGAATCCAGAAGATCAACGAATGAGCTAAGATGCGCATAACTTCGTATGTAATATATAGTGAGCTGCCCACACAGCAGTCATTTGTAAAACTTTCCTAAGTTCTCCCAGAATGACTAGTGCAGAAAGATGACATATGTACTATACAAAGATATAAAATCAGCCACGTCTGAGCGTCACTGGTTGTTCCTGGTGGCTGCCCGCCACGAGACTGGAAAATATCCGGCAATAACTGTACCTCATTCTAGTATGTAATGCTAGTGGCTCTGGAAAGAAAAGTAAAACAAAACTAAATCCAATAATAACAACTTAAGGAAGCTGGAAATGTACTCGAGGTTTAACTGTGAACACTCTTGATTACCAGAATGGCCTGTGTGCAACGAGTTGTAACCTGTTTATGGAACAGATAGATAAGAACGTTTTTTAATGCACATTTCTCCACTAAGACAGAGGCCCCTGACCACCTCTTTATACAAGAGGAATCAGATGAGCATGTTTACTATTCCTCTGTCTGATGTTATTCTGTCACTAGTGAGAACTGTAACTTCCCAACATATTAAAAGTTTAAATACATGAGTGACAGGGGCAAGGCACAGGTAAGACTATAACTAATAGACGGTTTGTGGCGCCCGAAAGGATGTCAGTCCTGCACAGATACCAGCAGACAGCAAATAAAGGCCTCTTCCAGGCTTCAGGTGGACATAATCTTAAATAAAAGTTACAAATAGGACAAGACAGTTAAATATAAACCTTCTTGGCTGAAAGGAAGGGCACAGTTCATAGCTGCTACCAAATGTGAATGGAAATGGACTCTAGAAAGGAAGCACTCCTGAATAAACATAGTCGAGTTAGTATCTGTACTCATTTCTCTCGGTGTTTTCGCTGCTTATATTTGTGTAACAGAAACCGGTGGTCACCTTAAGGCACCAAACATTACTAGATCTGGGAGATACTTTGAGAGAGAAAAAATGCAGAAAAAGGCATAAAATGCTCACTCCGCCCTCACAGCTCTTCTGAAAAGTTAAAAACAGTGTACACCTACATTTCCAGAAGTGCAGGCAGCATTTAGTGATTGAGACCTTAGGAAACTATCGTCACTTCTGAAACTGGGGTCGAAGGAACACTACTCAAAGGTTTTCTCCTTCCCTGCATTCCCACCCGTGGTTTTCTGAATAACTATTTCCCTGTCTTAAAAAAAATTAATTATTTAGAAACAATTTCTGATAGATCTTAAAGATTTTAATATTCCATCTATTTGGCTATACCATAAACATTTCTTTGTCCCTTAAAATAATTAACAAACTCCCAATGCGGTAGATATGTCAAACTAACTTAAAAAACATTACTCAATCAAGATGTAATGACTTAAACAGACTTCTCAGGTCCGTCTATGGAAAGGAACGTTAAATGCGAACACAGCTGCAAAACCCTGGGGCCTGCTTTGGCATAGGACGCACCCCTCCAGGTTTTGCTGGTTTTACGGATGAAATAGGAGACGGAGAAAACGCTGTCACACGGCCAGTCGCTGGAAGGGCCAACGCTGGAAACGTGAGTTACTGCCCGCGGTTCCAATACTTGCTCTGCCAACCATCCCTCAGCACGGACCAGAATTAATCTCAGTTTTTATTCACTAAACCAGCAAATGGATACAATTCCGGTCAGAAAGTCTCAGGGCGAAGCACAAAGGGGACCACGTACTTGTTCTGGGACTACACACACATGAAATGCGATCCTTCCGTGAGCTGCGGCTGAGCGGACGGGCCCGGGGAAGCCGAGGACTCGGGAGACGGGGACAGGCTTTTCACTACAACGCACCGAGAGGACGAGAAGAGAAACATCCTTAGGACACTCAGGGAAGGAAATCTGACGCTGTGATCCCACCCGATAAGAACATGTTTGGAGAAGGAATTAACAGCTGCATTGGGGTTGTTACTTTCTAATCCAGGAACTGATTATTCAGTATGAAATGTCCACGGAAGACGGTATTCTTCTTCCTTGCACACCTTAAACTTTACGATGTTATATGGCAATTGCATCTCACTAAAACTGGAAAACATTTTTTTAAAAAAATCTTTTTTTGTGGGTGCTTTGAAGTCAATTTTTAGGCATCTCTCAGTGAATCACTTTTAGAAGCTTTCCTAGTTCTGTGCAGCTAGACCTGCCACAACAATAACTGTCAGTGATTATGAAAAAAGTGAGAATTCCTGTGTACACCACCTTGTAAGTGATAGAGACAAAGGACAAGGCAGTGGTTAATATTGGTTACAAACAATCATGATGGTATAAATTTGCATGTTATATGCATATAAGATGCAAAAATGCTCTACCTAAGACCAATCCTGAATTAACTTATTTCTATTGTAGTCACCCTTTTGCAACATGGATGGGGGAGAGGGATGACTACTAGGAATAGTTTTTTGAGCTGATAATATCCACTAGTGGTATCATACCCACCCTCACCCTGTACCAAAAATCTTGAATAAAGAAAGAGAGAAAAAAAGATATGTGAAGAGTCTAAAAAATGTGAAAGAAGAATAGCACAGAAAATTTTAATTTTTAGCTATGGATCAAAGTCTTCTACTATTAAAGAAAACCCCAGATGTGGCTTACAATCCATTACTATGGTAGGGGCTAGAGTAAACAAATCCATTCTACCAATTTAGATATCCCAGTTTCCAAAGGAGTAGGTTTGTGAACACTCTGAGAATCTAGCCTCAGGGACTCTAACAGGTAAATTTCCCAAGTACTGAAGAATCTTATTAGAGAAAATTTATGGTATGTGTTAAGATTAAAAGCAACACCAAAACCAACGAGGAATTAACTGGGTTTGTGCCAGTCTCTGCGTGGATCTAGCTGGTCAGAGGCATCCCCCCGAAGGTGCTTGTGGAAGGCAAAAGTTAATTAATCTGTAGTCAAGGTACTTAAGTGGCTCTCTTGCTGAAACCTTCACATGGGAAATAAATTCAGAGGTCCAGAGGAAGCACCAGTGAGAAAATGATGAAATGTGTCATATCTACCTGCCATTGTTTGGTTTCCTTTAGAAGCCTCATAAGAAACAACACTTTCTTCCTGCTCATGAATGCTGTCCTTTGTATTTTCTTCAGGGTGGCCTTCTGATTTATGATTTGTGATCTGTGTCTCATCTTGAAGACTAATGAAGATAAGATATTTTAAAATTTATTATAGAATGCAATTAATTTTTTCTTCCAATTTATTGTTATTAAAATTTTTTAACCATACAGAAAAGATGCCACCATCCACATTTAACAACTGCTAACATTTTACTTACAATCAATCTCTTTTCTTTATTCCCCTTTCTTACGGAACTTGTAAACATAAAAAAAAATTATAGCGAATAATATGAAACCTATACAGAGTTTCAGTAATTATCTACATTTTGCCAATCTTGATTCATCTAAACTCCGAAATTATTAATTTATTTATTGATTTTAGAGAGAGAGAGAGGAAGGGAAAGACACTGATTTGTTGTTCCACCCATTTATGTCTTCCTTGGTTGATTCTAGTATGTGTCCTGACCCAGGATCAAAGCAGCAACCTTGCCTGGCTGAGCATGGCTCAGCGGTTGAGCATCAACCTAGGATCCAGGAGATCGGGGTTCGATTCCTGGTCAGGGCACATGCCCAGGTTGCGGGGTCCATCCCCAGTCAGGGGCATATAGGAGGCAGCCGATGAATGACTCTCTCATCATTGATGTCTCTCTCTCTCTCTCTCTCTCCCCCCTCTCTTTCCTCTCTCTGAAATCAATAAAGATATATTAAAAAAAAAAAAGCAGCAACCTTGGCGTATGGGGAAGATGCTCCAACTAACTGAGCTACCCTGCCAGGGTTAAACTTCCAAATTCTTATTATTTAAAAAAAATTAAAAAAACCCAAACATATATATCTTTATTGATTCCAGAGAGAGGGAGGGAGAGAGAGAGAGAGAGAAACATTAATGATGAGAGAGAATCATTGATCGGCTGCTTCCTGCATGCCCCCTATTGGGGGTTGAGCTGCAACACAGGCATGTGCCCTGACCAGAAATGGTCTGGCAACCTCTCAGTGCACAGGATAATGCTCATCCAATTGAGTCACACCAGCTGGGGCTAACCTCCCAAATAATTTTGAAAGCAGACATATCATTCAATCTGTAAATACTTCAACTTATATGTTTTGTAAAACTGATTTTATCGATTGGCTGCCTCCTGCACACCAGGAGTCGAACCCTGCAACCTCTCGGTGCGTGGGGTGACAACCAACCAAGCCACACCAGCTAGGGCTCATAGACTTTTTTAAACATTGAGTTTACTGGGGTGACACTGGTTAACAAAACCATTCAGGTTTGAAGTGTACAACTCAACAAACATCTGCACACTGCATGATGTGCCCACTGCCCAAAGCAAAATCTCCTGTCTCGTTTATCCCCTCTGCCCACCTCTGCCTGCCTCACCTCTTTCCCTGTGGCTGTCACCATCCTGCTGCCTGTGTCTTTGTGTTGCACATATATATTTTATATACTGGATGGGTTTCCATCTATGCCTATTAACACACATTCAGCAGAGATATTTTTCTTATCAGCTTTTGCCAAATATTTTTCAAATTCAATTCTGCTATTCATTGAAGAGATAAAGGCATTGCAAATAACATTAAATCATAGCAGTTCTCTTTTCCAGCACTGATAATTTTTTTAACGAAGGTTGAGATTGAGGATACGCACTTAAGAATGCTGATTAACAGCTAAAAAATAAATAGCGCCCAGCCGGGCGTGGCTCAGCGGTTGAGCGTCAACCTAGAATCTAAGCGATCAGGGTTCGATTCCCGGTCAGGGCACATGCCCGGGTTGTGAGCTTGATCAATGGCTCTCTCATCATTGATGTTTCTATATCTCTCTCTTTCCCTCTCCTTTCCTCTCTCTGAAATTAAGATATATTAAAAAAAAAAAAAAAAAAAAGGCTCAATTCCTGGTCAGGGCACATGCCTGGGTTGCGGGCTCGATCAATGACTCTCTCATCATTGATGTTTCTATCTCTCTCTCTCCCTCTCCTTTTCTCTCTCTGAAATCAATAAAGATATAAAAATAAATAAATAAATAAATAAATAAATAGCAAATGACTATAATTTTTGGAACGATTACAACTTAGACTTTTGATCAATGTCTATCATTACGTAGGCAATACTGAGGTGCTTACTTTGCTATAGCTTATGTGCCTTGTGGCATTTAAAAAAACAGTGCTGCCCAGCCGGGCGTGGCTCAGCGGTTGAGCGTAGACCTGGGATCCAGGTGATCGGGGTTCGATTCCTGGTCAGGGCACATGCCCGGGTTGTGGGCTTGATCAATGACTCTCTCATCATTGATGTTTCCACCTCTCTATCTCCCTCTCCTTTCCTCTCTCTGAAATCAATAAAGATATATTAAAAAACAAAAAAACAAAAAAAACAAAACAAAACAAAACAGTGCTGACTGCTTCCTAGGTGCTAAGCACAGTGTTCAGTGCTATGCATGTATTTTCTTTTTTAAACCTTACAACACACTTTTGAGGAAGATATTATCACTATTTTTACAAGTGAGCAAACTGCATCTTAAGAAGGTATCTAGCCTACTGGGACTGGAATCCAAGACTTTTTGACTCTGAAGTTCACTATTTTTAAGCAGTTATACAAATGTGTGAACCATTTCTTTTTGTTTTCCTTCATTATTACCTGTATGAAACATCCTCTGGCATTTCTTCCTTGTTTCTTTCTTTATCCATCACTTCCTCAGAATCTACTCCATTTGGCTCAGGCTTGCGAAGTGTTTCATAAAAAACATTTTCACTTTTTTTAAACTACAGAAGAAGAAGAAAGATTTTCTTTTTCAAAGCATTCATACCACATCTAATATTTATTAGTAAATCTAAAATAATTTGCAAATAAGTTTATTTAAAAGAAATCATATCCTGTCAAATACTTATTGAAATATAAATTTATATTCAAGTTTCTTAAAAATATTAACATTTTTGGGGGGAATTTTTATGTTTATTTGCACCAAATTGACACTCCAGGGAGCAAGATCTCAAATGCTCCTTAACTTTTACTACTAATATAAAGAGCAATTTGCCCAAAAGGAAGAAGCACATTGCTAAGGGGTGTAAGATTCCAAATTTAATTGGGTTAGCAGTAATTGAGTCCAGCCTTGATTAATCATGTTTTAGGTCTTCAATTAATCAAATTATATAAAACCGATCATTTCACTTAGATCTTTGGCTTTTGTGGCAGAATGAAACAATACTTTCACCCTTATTACCATTTGATCTAATCTTCAAAAACCTACAGCCCCCCCCACCCGGGAATATCTGCCCTAAAATCATCTCTCTACCTCTTCGCTGAAATCCGTGTTTTGAGATTCAGCTTCTTTTAGTCGAACAATTTCTACAGCAGGAGTTTCATGGTTTGGCTTTACATCGTTTTCTCTAATGACAGTGTCCAGGTCCTTAACGTTATCATCCTTCCTTCGAGTCTGTCCAAAAGATACACAGCATTCTTAGAGTCACACTATGCAGCCATTTAGATCGCACCTGTCCACACTGAAAAAAAGCTGGATCTTCACTCACAAGGAGGCTTCTTTATGAAAACCAAGCGGAACTGGGTATATTTAATATACATCAATATACTTATATACATTAATTACTTGCATATTAACCATTTAAAATTTTAATACATGGCATATTAACATCTGGAAGTATTCCACACACTTTTTCACCCTCATCTCTTTAATTTTTTTTTTTTAATTTTATTATTGTTTAAAATATTACAGATGTCCCTTTTTCTCCCCAATGACCTGTTCCACCCTGTTCCTTCCCCCTCCCCAGTCCCTCTCGCCACCACTGTCCATGTCCTTGGGTTGTGTGTATATGCATATAAATTCTTTGGTTCATCTCTTTAATTTTTAAAACTACCCACTTTATAATTCGTAGAATGCAGTTATTCAATAGTTAACCAGCTGCCTACCCATTAGCAATGCCTGCTCTTGATCAGATAAAAAGGGAACTTCTACCAAGACAGGGAGGCATTTTTACCTGATCCATGTCTACTAACAGGGACAGGCCAGAAGAAAGCTACTGAAAAGGTTCGCTCTGTATTTATGCATCAGGGTAACACACAAACAACTAAGAAGAAATGAAATGGTGTCAGTTTAAAAGGCTCAAATTGAAATGCAATAGATAGTAGAACTTTAATTTAGAAGCTCTCTCTTCTGCTACAATTTAGGTCATGTTAAATTAGGCCACAGAGTAATACATTTTATTGGGAGGGGAATTGGGGACTATCTTGGTAACCTGCGTGGCACTTTACATTTGCTGAAAGCACTTTCATCTTCTTAGTTTCTCTGTGAAGGAGAGAGGGCACCACCTGATTTACAGCAGAGGAGACTAAGTCCACAGCTGGTTGAGGGGCATCCAACAAGCAATTCCGCTTTGGTGTTAGAACACACGGCAATTTCCATTGCACTAAAAGCTTCTTAGCGTATTATTATACAAGTTAAACAATATAAAACTGCAGACACGTGAAAACCCACAAAACACGTTAACTATGATTCAAAGATTCAAGTGATTTGAGATTTTCACACAAGAGTGATTAAAAGCAACTGACATACCTGGGTAACCCTGAACGGATTGTCCCGTAAGCCGGAGGGGCTCTGCAGGGGTGACTGGTCTAGAGCGCCGACACCGAACGCTCTCTTCTTCTCCCGTAAGCACGCCTGTTGGTGCCTCCTAATTCTCTCCATCTGCTCTTCCACAGTCATCCTCGGGCGAGTGCTTTCAGCCAAACAGAGCTGTTCCACTGCGCTTCTTGGTCTTTCCTTTAAGTTAAAAATACACATAGAAACACATAATTATACAGTGACTTCTGAAAGTATATAGAAATAAAACAGGCTCTAAAATGCATTTCTTTTGTTGTCAGAATCAAAAGTGGAAGTTTTGAATGTCATTTCGATAATGCCAAAAGCAAATTATTTTACCCTTTACAGGTAATTGGTGATGCATGGTCTATAAAGGAAAGAAAAAGAGAAGAAAGAGAAGAGAAAGTAGTCAGGGTATTTCTCTCTCTCTCTTAAATACAAAAGGGTATGGCAGCTCTGGGATGATTCTACCCCATGGCCCTGAAAGAGGAAACTATAAAACGCAAACTAGGAGGAAATAAGGGACATGGTTTCTAAATATCAGCGATTTATTTTAGTAAAAATGTAATGTTTTTAAGTCACTGTCAAAGACTAGTAGAGAAAATATCCTTAGTTTATGATCAGTAATAAAACTATCGAAATAATCTATTTTCTATAAATCAGAGGGTTACATTTGAAAACACTACATACATATGGCTCATTTTTATGGTTTACTAAAGGGTTTAAAAACATTAGTCCCATTAAACAACCAATTCTTACCTTTCACTTTCTTACTGAAGATGTAAAATGGTATTGGTATAAGATCCAAAAATAAAGACTATAATAATGAGTCATTATTATTAAGACTATGATACTGAGTCCAATGTTAGCTTATTTTATATAACAGAACTTTTAAAGATGAAACATATTCTAGAAGATGTGGAATTCATAGGTTTTTTTTTGTGCCCTCTTGTCTGAATTGGTGGAAAACGATGAAGACATTGGAAGAATTGTCGGAGTTTTTGGGAGAGCCCAGGACAGAGGTAAGTATTCCTGTGACCAAGCACTAAGTCAGTCTAATGGCGAAGATTCTTTTCTCTCCGCTCCGATCTGAACAACGCCTGTAGGGCAGGAGCTGTAACTCTAGGACTACCTTCTACTGTACAGAATAAATACCATAAAGTGCTCAAGTAGAAACTAAAGGGAAAAGGGAAGATGAAAAGGCTTAGTGGGCAGAAACTGTGATTCTCATTTATTTGTAAAATAAAACATATTTGCTTTGGAAAATAATAAAGAAGTAAAAGTAATCAAAGAACTTATATGTTTATAAGCATAACCCATGGACAGAGACACTGGTCTGGGAAGGCCTGCGGGTGGGGTGGAGGGGAGGTAGAGGGGATCAATGGGGGTAAAAAGGGGACATCTGCAATATTTTTCAACGATAAAGATAATTTGTTAAAAAAAAAAGTAAAAGTAAATTCTAGATACTGACTAGGAGGCTGGCTACTTTAGCACCCTTTCCTTTTATTTTTAGTAATCACAAACGTGTATTCTTCCTGGTTTTTCTATGATTACATAAAAACGTTATCACACTGCAACTTACTTTATCAAGCTATTATACGAATCTACTTTTTTCTTTTGAAATGCTGGATATTACTAGTTTTTAGGTCTGTTTTCCAATATGATAACTGGAAAAGAGTATCTCACTGGGGTAGCTCAGTTAGCATTTTAGAAATTATTACTGAGGCTGAGAAATTTTCATTTATTTGTGAACTACTGTTTCATATTTTCCATAAAAACCCTCACCATAGATAATTTATATTTACCCCTCATATATTATGGACCTTGTCCATACATGGCAGGTATTCTATTCCGGTATTGCTTATAAAGGTCTTCCTTGCACCAACATTATATAACTACAGTTTTCTATACCCCCCCGATTTGTTATGTATAAGTCTTCCCTTCTAGTATTTAAGGGAGCTGTAGAAAAAGGTAGTTAAAAAATAATATAAATCCACTAATATCTTTCTGCTTGATCTCAACATGCATTTTTAGTTCTTTTTCTGTTTATTTTCACATCACAATTCCCACAGAAACACCCTCCAATCTGCAAAAAAAAAAAAAAAGCCTAACTCTATCAATAAACAATAGTGTTCTAGAACCATGACCACTAATGTTAACACTGATACAAGCTATTTATTATTTTTATTCTACAATAATTACTTTTATAAGTCTTTGTAATTTTGGACTAATTGAAAATATAGTTCTTATGTAGGGAGATAAGCTCCCTGAGAATCTTCCCAAGAATAAGATCAGACTGGTTTAGAGCCAGTTTGAATTAAATGGATCTCAGATGGAAGTGTGAAATACAGGATTTATTTCCCAATCCCCAATTCACATTTCTCAGAGTAACCGAAGGACTGGCAAACTCCAAATCTATCCAGTTGAAAGGCCCTGCAAACTCAGGCTAGCTGGGAAATCCATCAACTTGGATGACCACAGGACATGTCTATCACTCGCCTCAAGGAACTTCTCAGAAGTGTCCAGGGATGTAACACAGGGCAGTGACCTGAGAATAGGTTCCACCAACTGTGGACTAAGCCCCAGGTCAAAGACGATCACAGGAAACCTGGATTAGGTATTGAGTAGGTTTGTCCTCTCAGGTGCTGATTCTCTGTATTTAATTCTAAAAAGACTACTTTTTCTTCGAGTATGTAAAATTTTGATAGAATACTAAAAATGGACACATATATAAGAAAGCAATAAATAGGTATGAGACTCCTTCTAGAAATTAATTTCTAGCTAAATACCGTTCTTGAATCCATCATCTTCTTAGTTTTCCTTAGGGTTACATATGAGGCTATTGTTGAAGATTCAGGCGTCGGTGACTTTGTTCTTGGAGACACCACTCCAACAGGAAAGTGGGAACCTAAAAATAAAAATAGTAGTCATCTCTCACACAACATCACTTTCTTTGACATACTTGATTTCTGAGGCTTTTAAAATCACAGTGCAAGTTTATTGTTTGAAAAGAGCCAGGGAAAATGTAGTAGCCTTCCATTATTTATTCTACATCATAAGACAGCCAGTGGTATTCCCAGACAAATTTACGGTTAGATTTAGAAATAAAGTTCTACAGATTAACAGATGATACTAAAAATTAATGCCCTGGCCAGGTAGCTCAGTTGGTTATAGAGTGTTGTCCCGATACACCAAGGTTGCCGGTTTGATCCCTGGTCAGGGTACATACAAGAATCAATCAATGAGTGCACAAATAAGTGGAACAACAAGTTGATGTTTCTCTCTTTCAAATCAATCAATAAAAAATTAATTATAAAATTTAGTATACTTAATGGATCATATACCCTTCACAACCCTGTAAGAAAAATGTTAAGGAAGGGCAGTACATGGGCTAATTTGCTTCCTCAAGTCCACAGCTCAGCAGCAGTGTGGCTGTAGCCTGCATTAGCCCTCTGGGGCTGCTCTGCTTCTCCATGGAGCAGTCACATTTTCAGGGGTTGAAAGAGCCTTAATCTAACCTCTCACATATTACAGATGACCAAAAATGCCCGGGAAGGTTTAAGTGATTTAAATGTTTTTTTTTGTGTGTTTTTTTACCCAAATGTTCTTAATTTCCAGTTGGTTGCTTTCAATTACATTGTACTGTCTTAATAAAGAATCTACTAACAATGTTAACAATAGTTAACTAAAGTAATAACTGTCACTTTCTCTTTTACAATTAGAAAACAAAAAAAACCTCACATCAACTAGAAAAAAGAAGTGTCTTACCCCTACCCCCACCCCTGGCAAAGACAAATGGTAGGTCAATCACTCACGGCCCCTTTAGGTTATAAACCAAACAATTTGCAGCTTAATTAAGTTTTAATATTATTTATGAACTCTCTGAGTGTTTATTATAGAGTTGTATATTTGAGAATGTGAAGAGCTGAACTGACACAGAACACAGGTAATTTTGCAATTCAAACACAGAAAAGGCTCTACTATGCCAGTCAGTGGCCGATTTTTAAAAGTCCTACTTTAAGTCACGTGCTACAAATACACCGCAATTGATCTGTGTACTTTGGACAATTTATTTAGATGAGAACTTACGATTAAAAGTTAAACATCCAAAATTTTAAGAGGCAAAACTCTGAGGAAGAATGCAAACCATATTAAAGAATATATTTCAGATGTTTTTATATTTTTTATGAGTAAACACACACATTGGTGGAACAAATGATCATCTACTTCTTTACTTTCATGTCATCACCATTTGAGAAATATCATCATTACCTTTAATAGCCTTTTCTCAACCTTCCTTAAACCTCTTTTATGTTTTTGAAAATACCGTAGAGCTGTAATTTTAATTCAGTTTGACAATCTTTGTTCAGGTGAAGCATTTAATTCAAACACACTTATAATTACTGATATATTTAGGTTTATTTCTAACAACTTATATTTTGCTTTGCATTTTCCCTACTTGCTATTTCTTTCCCACTCTTTCTTCTTTTGGATTAGTGTTCAGCTTGCCTCCCTACTAGTTTGGGAGATCCATAGTCTACTTCTTTTCTTTATCTTACACCCTAGCATGCATACTTAACTTGTTAAAGTGTAAGTTAGTCAGGATCATTACAATCCTCCGGAATAATACAAGGACCTTAGAACATGTTAATACCAATGAGCCTCCTCCTGTTTTATACGCTACTGTTGTCAAATTTTAGTTCTATGTTTCTTAGATCCCCTTATCTGACTACTTTCCTTCTACCCGAAGTATTACAGAATTCTCCACCAATGGTCGGTAAGTGGCAAACTCTCCCAGGTTTGTATTTACTACCCTACCCCTCAAGTTTTATTCAGGCAAAATGTATATGGAAGTGTAGAGATCCTAAGTGTACAACAGGTAAGGTTTGACAAATGTATGCCTGCACAACCATCTGAGTCAAGATGAAGACCATCCCCATCACCCCACAAAGTTTCATTCCAGTCAATCCTACCCTCTGCCAAAGGCAACTACTTTTCTGCTGCCTATCACCAATGGACTGGTTTGCCTACTCTCAAATTTCATATAAAGGGAATCTTATACCATGTCTCCTTTGTGTTGGCTTTGTTCATTCAACATAATTTTTTTTCATGTTTATACATGTTGTTGAGATTTCAGACATGTTGTATATCTGTTTGTTTTTTAAAAGTACTGATTTCAGAGAGAGGAAGGGAGAAGGAAAGAGAGAGATAAAAACATCAATGATGAGAGAGTCAATGATCTGCTGCCTCCTGTATGCCCCACACCAGGGACTGAGCCCGCATGTGCCCTGACCTGGAATCGAACAGCGATCTCCTTGATCACAGGTCGATGCTCAACCACTGAGCTACGCCGGCCGGGCTATTAGTAGTTTTAATTGTTGAGGAGCATTCCATTGTATGGAGATCACAATTTGTTTACCTATACTCTTGTTGACTAACATATGGGTTGCTTCCAGTTTATTTTTTTTCCTATTTTGAATTAAAGCTGCTATAAAAATCCTTGTATAAGTCCTTTTGAGCAATTATGTTCTCAGTTTTCTTAGGTACAGATATAGGAGTAGAATTACTCTCTATGCTAATTGCATGTTTAACTTTCCAAGAAACTCCCAAACTGTTGTTCTATCCTATACCACCATCAGGAACATGTGAGTTCCAATTGTTCCACATCCTAACCAACACTTGGGAATCTTTTATGTTTAGCCATTCAAGAAGGTGTAAACTGTGATTTTGATTTGCATTAAAATGCATTTTTTTATGATTAATCAGTTGTAAACTTTTTCATATGCTTAAGGGCAATTTGTATACCTTATCTGTTAAGTGTCCAAGTCTTCTGCCTACTTTTCATTGGGTTGTCTGTGTTTATTACTGATTTACAAGAGATTTGAAAACTATAATCTGGATACAAGGCCTTTGTGTCAGGTATATTTATTGCTAATATTTTCTCCCATTATGGTGGGCAGAAGTTTTAAATTTTGATGAAAACAATTTTCTGTGAGAGTAAGTTGTAAATATTCTAAGTGTTTCAGAATTCACATAACACATTCTCCTACATAACCACAATATCATAGTATTACTTACTAGTAGATAATAACTAAAACATATTTAAATTTCTACAATTATTCCAAGATGTCTTTAGACTTTTGCGTCAAATCATAATCCAAGCAAGATTCAAGCACTACATTATATCTGGCATTTTCTAAGTTTTTAATTCTGAATAGCCCCCTTTTACCCATTTCCTTTACAACATTGAAGAATGACCAGCATTTCTGCCCGGCCAGCGCGGCTCAGTGGTTGAGCGTCAACTTGTGAACCAGGAGGTCACAGTTTGATTCCCAGTCAGGGCACATGCCCAGGTTGCAGGCTCCATCCACAGTAGGGGGCGTGCAGGAGGCAACTGATCAATAAGTCTCTCATCATTGATGTTTTTATCTCTCTCCCTCTCCCTTCGTCTCTCTGAAATCAATAAAAACATATTTAAAAAAAAATCAGTATACACAGTAAGGGTATTATTTTATGGAATTTATTCATTATATAGAAACTGTATGAAAATTTGTTTCGAACCTTAATCTTTTATGTACAATTTTTAAATAGAAAACCAACAACCAAAAACTGTAAGGTGAAAAAAATGCCTTTTAAAAGTGTGTCATAAACTTATTTCTCAATAAAACCTAACCTGAATTGATATGAAGCTTTTCAGTCTTTATCCCACGTAGGATGAATATCCCAGAAATATCAATGTGCTTAAAAGGGGGTGCGGCCTCATGCCTAGCTGAGATGACATAATACATGGTTTGGGTCATCTACCTTTCTAATATGTGAAAACTTCCGAATTCAAACACTTATCAGATTCCACTGTTTTCAGATAAGTGACTGTGGACTTGTTCTTGTACTAGGTCAACATGAAAACTGAATTTATTGCCAAAATTTCTGAAAAACACAGGAGATGAAACATATCCCAAATGCTGACCTTTAACTGACGCTTCTATTTCTGAAACAGGTTCTGATTTTTCTTCCCCATTAGATTCATCAACCTCTGCCACTGTTGTTAACTCTGGTTCACTCTTGTAGAGTCTATAATCTGGACCCTTGAAAGGAAGGTATGAATTAGAAAAACAATTGCTAAAAGTTTCTTTTAAAATGTTTACCTATAAAGACCCAAATCAAACTCTAAAAGTTAAAAGTCTCAGTTAGCTATCATGGGTATAACAATTAATTTATATAAGTTACAATTAAGGTAGAAAAAAAAAAAAGACTTTGAAGTATTTTTAACAGGCAAATGTTTTGGTTTTAAAATTAAGAATATTCTTCCTGGGGATAAAGTCCTTAGAACATTTTTGTCATAGTCTGACAATAATTATATCATATTAACTCAATTAGCCCTATTGACCTTTCCTCATTCTCTCCTCCTTGCTTATTGCATTTTACATTTATTTGTTTAACCCCACACCTCTGCTTCCAGTTTCCATGGGTAATGTCTCTGCTTGGCAATGTTTAACTAGACTGAACTGCCCACACCCCAATCCTTTTATCGCTCCTGGTAATCCTTTTTGTTTCTCGCTTCTTTGTGATCTAAAGGTTTCATTTGCCTGATATCCCGAAATAGTATATTTAAAATACCACCCGTTTGCCAAATACAAAGTAACCATTCTATAGAAAAATATTTATGAAAAAATATGAAATTATGGAAGATTATTAAAGCTGTGAAAATATTAAAAAGTGAGAATGATACAACCAAAACAGCAAAACACAAAAGGATAACATTATAAACAGAAAAAGCGTTGGCTAAAAGTGGTGTTATTAAAAAAAAAAAAAAAAAAAAAGTCTGAATGTAACATAAATTCACTTTCAAAAAAACCGAGAGGGCATGTGTAACTGATTGTTCTGTGGCTACTGCAGCCACTTACACAGTGGGATCCATTTCTTGTGTATCCTTGAACCTGATGAGTCTTCTTGTCTTCAGGCAGATGGACTGGGCCCCTGCTATAACAGAGCAAGGAGCTGCTGTCACTGGGCAGAGGGGGGACTATGGGAGGCTGCTCTGTAAAGTCATAGGACCGAGGAAGTGGAGGACGAGGTGGGACTACTTCCTCTTCCTAAAGATTGTAGAACAGTCACCTTATTTAGATAAGCATACTGAAGTAAGTGTATCTAAATTCTCTGCAATGGTAAGTCAACTTAAATTAGCTTTAAGGCAATTAAAGGGACACTGCCAAGCCCAAAGTCTCATACTGAGACGTGAAACATAAAATGCTTATGACGGCCAATATGGTTTTCAATACGGTTGCATCTCTTTTCGGTAACACAGGCGAGCTTTACTCTGAAGCTCAACATCTAAACGGATGTATGAAACTACTGTATTTCATTTTTAAAAATAGAGGGGGAAAAATTAATTTGAAAAATCTCACTGCCTATTTTTTTGGACAATGCTTAAGGGCAAAAAAAATACACATTTCTTTTTGATTGCCTTTTATACATAATTTAAGACAACAGATGCTTTCAGTTCGGTTGACAGTATCTCTTTGTAGTTGCAGTTTCTTTACGGTATGCATGATACACAGCCAACTTATCTATCAATCATCCTACAAACGTTACCACGTATAACAATGATAAATATTCAAATTACTTATAGTAGAGAAAGTATGACAATGTTAAAATTCTAACCGATGAAAAATAGTGATTAAACTCTTAGCATGAAGGGAAGAAAAAAAAATCACATTTGTTAGAAGTACCAAATCACCGAATCAGTGACGTTTCATGATTAAAACAATAACTAGAATATATTTAGAAAACATTTTTTTATGAGTAGAGAACACAATTCTAATTCATGTTTTAAACATTTAAAATAATTTATAGTTAGACAAACAATTCACACGTACCTCACTTTTGTACTTAACTGCTGAGAAAGTCTTTGATACTGCCATACCTATTAAAAAATTAAACAACACAACGCACTAAACATCTTTTCAAATCTACAGAAAAAGGGAATAATTTCATTTCACTTATTTTAAATTCAGCCTTCAGTTTCCAATTCCTCACTTTTTAATGTTTTCACAGAACTTGATACCAATTACATTTTTAAAAATACACATTAAAACAACGAGTTTAGCCCTAGCTGGTTTGGCTCAGCGGTTAGAGCGTCGGCCTGCGGACTTAAGGGTCCTGGGTTCGATCCTGGCCAAGGGCACATACCTTGGTTGCAGGCTTGACCCCTGGCCCTGGTTGGGGCACGTGCGGGAGGCAACCAAGCCAAGCCCTGTGTCTCTCTCACATCGATGTTTCTGTCCCCCAAGCCCCTTCCACTCTCTCTGAAAGAGAACGGAAAAAATATCCTCAGGCGAGCATTAAAAAAAAAAAACCCCAAAAACCCCCACAACTAGTTTAAACAAGGGTACAGGGAAATGAGTTTTTTCCAACATTTACTGGTATAAGTACATTCTGATATAATCTTTTAGGAGGGCAATTTGATGTGCCTATCAAAATGGAAAATGCGTGCTCATTTCCCACTTCTTGGAATCCATAAGTACTAGCATATGTGTTTAGTTATATACACAATAATGTTCGTTATAGCATGGCTTATGACAAGAAAAAACAAACTCCAAAACAAAAACATGTTCATCAACACAGAAATGGATATAGTCCGTCAATACAATGAATTTAAAAAAAAAATATGTTTTTCTTGATTTTAGAGAGAGAAAGAAGGGAGAGGGAGAGAGAAAGAAAAATGGATCACTGGCCTCCTGCACACCCCCTCCTTGGGATCAAGCCCGAAACCTGGGCATGTGCCCTGGCTGGGAACAGAACCCACTGACGTTTTGGTGCATGGGGCGACACTCAACCAACTGAGCCACACCGGCCAGGGCTGTACAAGGAATTCTTACACAGCAATTACTGTATTGTAGTTAAGAACAAAAAAGCAAATAGTTGAAAATAGGCATAGTATAACTCCATTTTTTGTTGTGTGGGGGAAGAAATCTCGTAAAACCAACACTGTTTGTGTGTTTATAATTACAATACGCAAAAACCATGATTTATTTTTGAGTGGGTAAGGTTGGCAGAACTTTTGCCTTTTTACTTTATAAACCTGTGTACTGACTCAATGATACCAAGAAAAGTGCCCGTTTTCTGAAGTCTATTAAAATAACAAAGGTAACACAATGCTCTGTGTCATCCCATTTAGATATAATAATATGGTCAATTACTGCGGAACACAATACAAAAAGCTAACCTACCTGTTTCTGTAGTGCCTCTTTGCTGTTTGTGCTTACTCAGTCCTTCCATGACATCTTGAATTCTCCAAAGTTCTTTCTGAATCTGTGCACGCTGAATTCCTGCTGATTCAGTCTATCAGTAAAAACAAACCACATAGAGAAAAAAATCATTAAAGTTATATATTCTACTAATTATGTATTTTAAAAAGAGAATTTCAGTGGCAAAGAGAAAAGATAAAGCAGAGAAAAGAATCTGATTTTTCACCCTTAAGTGTACTATTTCACATCTCCTCGATAAGCTTTGCCTTGTGTTATTTATGACTCCAGGAAGGAATACTGATCAGAAGGGACTAAAATGGGAAAGAAAAAAAAAGCAAAAGGAAAACAGAACAAAATAGAAACTCTCACTCCCTGCCCCCCCAAAAAAACAACACAAAAAACATATCTGGAAAGTATACTAATTTCCTAAATTCTAGAATACAAAGAGACATACCCCTCACCTCACCCCCAAATTAAAATGTATTTAGGATTGTTTTGACTCATGGAGTTAAATGTATTTGCAGAATTCATTTTCAATTTTGGAATCGTTTTTTTAAAAATATATTTTTATTGATTTCAGAGAGAGGAAGGGAGAGGGAGGGAGAGACAGAAACATCAATGATAGAATAATTGATCGGCTGCCTTCGGCACGCCCCACCACTAAGGATTCTAGCATGTGCCCTGACCAGGAATGGAAACTCGATCTCCTTGGATCATAGGTTGATGCTCAGCTGCTGAGCCACACTGACTGGGCTCAATTTTGGAATCTAAACTTATCATTGCCGTTTTTATTTTATTCTAAGTTACAGCCACTTTCTTACTGCTGCTACCCCAATTTCATGCCTTCAGGCTAAGTACTCTAACAGAACCCAAATTAAGATCATATTGGTTTTCAGCAGGACTGTAATAGAACTCTATGACTCTTACTGGTAGATACTTAGAGTAACAATAAATATCATTTTTAGTAATAGAACTTTATTTTTAAAAAAAGGCCATGAAGTATAAAACCATCACATTACCTAGAAAAACATGTTTTTCACTAAATATCAGTTTTTGACAACATTAGGTATCAGAATATAATCAGTATTTCATTAGTAAGCTAAAAAAATCCTCCGAAGGGTAGAAATAAGTTTTCCAAATCTATAAACATAAGGACTACACGCTAACACTGCCTCAAAAAGGCATTGCATACCCTTAGTTACCCAGTTTTCCAAGCCACAGGCTGAAAACATCAAAGTAAAAGAAGAAAGCACTGACATGTGACCCAAGATGATGACAGCCCAGAGATGTAACTTAACACTGATATGGCATACAGGGGGGGAACAGCAACTTTAATATCTGACACTTGCACATGTTCTATATAGAATATGTGTTACTTTTGCAACAATTAAAATATTATATATATGTATTTTTGCCTGTCTGAAAGGTACACAGCGATAATGTCATTTTTATTTTGCATTTCTCTGATTACTAGTGACTTTGAACAATATACAAACACTTGTTAGCAATCTGAATTTTACTTTTTATAAATTAAAACTACTCATTTTCTTTGTTCATTTTGTTGATGTAATGTTTCTCCATATCAAAAAAATTCTTTGCAAATCTAGATAGTAACTCTTATTGAATTCTAGTAGTCAAGATGCTTCTTTCCAGTATGTCACCCATCTTTTGAGTTTGTCAATGTTGCCTTCATCGTTTAGTTATTTAACAAACACTTATATAGTATGCTTTATGTGCCTGATGCTATCCTAAGTACTCCAAAAACATCAACACATTTAATCATTATAACAGGCCAATGGAGGTAGATACTATTATTATTTTCATTTTACAGTTGTAGAAACTGAGGTGTAGAGTTGCAATGTAACTGGTCTAAGGTCACATGCGCAGTGGTGCTTCTCACAAAGTGGCTTCTAGTTCTTTACTTTTACTTCACGTTCGTTACTTTTTTTAAAAAAAATGTGCTCTTTATTATACCTTAAAAATATTAGAATAAGTTTGTTAATTTTTCCCCCCCAAAAGTTTTAGAAATTTGGCTGAAATAGAATTGAGTTATAAGGAAGAATTTTCATCATGATATTTAGTGTTAAATCAGGCCACTGAACATAGTATACCATTTACACTTTTCACTTATTCAAGCCCTGTTTTACGTCCTATAATGTAATAATTACATATTTATGATGAACATTTTTTGTTAGGTTAAATCAGGGTTGGCAAACCCTGCTATGACCTGCAAACTGAGAATGGATTTTTATATTTTTAAGGAGCTATAAAAAATAAAAACACCTAAAATTATGTGATAAACATACATATATATATATCTGCACCATTTAAAATATTTACTATCTGGGCTTTTACAGAAAAAGTTTGCTGACTCATGGGCTACATCTTAGATAGTTATAGTTTTTTCCTATTGTATTTAGTATTTATTAGTGTAACTTAACTTGAGTCTTCAATATATGTCATAGCCACATATAGCTACTTAAATTTAGATAATTAAAATGAAATAGCATTAAAAAAAATGCAGTTCCTCAGTCACACTAGCAACATTTCAAGTGACCAACAACTGTATGTACTTAGTTACTACTACACAGAGTGGGGCAAAAGTAGGTTTACAGTTGTAAGTACGAGAAACAGTTTATTCTTGTATTATTATTTATTACTGTATTATTTATTAATTACTGTAAACCTACTTTTGACTCACCCTGTATTAGACAGCACAGATAGAGGACAGTTGATTTTCTATGAGTCAACCTTACTAACCTATTTAATAATCTGTTGTATTGATTTGTCTACTGAGTCTGCTGGGCTTCCAAAATGCAGATGGTCAGATTTATACAGGGCCACAGCATGAAATGATTTAAAAAAATTTCTTAAACAGCCCGGCCGGGCGTGGCTCAGCAGATGAGTGTCAGCCTAGGATCCAGGAGATCATAGTTCGATTCCTGGTCAGGGCACATGCCCGGGCTGCGGGCTTAATCTCCAGTCGGAGGAGTGCAGGAGGCAGCTGATCAATGACTCTCTCATCATTGATGTTTCTCTCTCTCTCGCTCTTCCTTCCTCTCTTTGAAATCAATACAGATATATTAAAAAAAAAAACACACTTAAAAAAAAATTTCTTAAACATGTACTGTCTCCATTTATCAAAGAAAAGCTTTAGGACAGGTATTATTCTTTTTCATTTTATAAAAAAAAAAAACTAACACCTGGAACTTGATCCCAGATCTGCCTGTTTACAAAACTGTATTCTTTATTCCAAACTGTGCTGTATCTTCCCCTATTCTAATAATAATAGGCTAAATGTAGTTTGTTAAAAAAGAGACATTTAATATAGAATGAATGAGTAAATAAGAATAAATAGAAGAAAGAGAAAATATCCATTATTTCATAAATTCATATAATTAGACACCTCAGTACCAAGTGACATACAGTTAGCTAGGAGCACAGAACACTACAGGGCTCACACCATGTACCTGACAGAAGAACCTTTTTTTCCCTTTTTGGTAACTTACCTGGGGGGAGGAGGAGAGGGAAGGGAAAAGGAAAGGCACCAGAAAGGAGAGTGCCAGAATAAAGAACTTTTAAACAATGAGAGATGGAGTACCTTGTGAGATAGTAAGATTCCTGTCATTGAAAGTATTCAAACCCAGGTCTTAGGTAGCCAATATTGCAAAACCTGCTATGGGCTTACACAGCTCTAACAAGGTGGGCAGCAGTCAAAACCAGTTAAAACAATGTAAAAAACATGAGAGTTTTGTACCTGAACTTCGCCAAGGCGATCTAGCTGCTCTTGCATCTGGTTCCTGGTAATAGTTACATCGTATTCTAACTTATCATATTCTCTCCATGCTCGTTCCAGTTCCTAAAAATCAGAGAGCTTTAATTATTCTAATGGACAAAATGTGCTTTTATACTGTTATCACTGCAATTATGTAGTTTACATTGGGCAAAATAAAAAACCTTTATATTCATTTTCCTTTATTGTTTAAAGCATTTTTTTTATATGCCTTGGTTAAAATTTTTCCATGAATAAAAATACTAAATATGCTGTATTTTACCATATTAGGTTTTCAATAACACCAGAAGCCTTACGTGGCTTTACTTAATTCAGCTAACTACACAGGCCAGTGAATCCATAGAGACTTAACACAGGCACTACCCACCTATACTTCTCTCCTTTGGAAAAACCGTCACCCTCAAACCCTAAAACCATACAGAGGTTTTTCATACTTGGTCTTTAACTACCTGTTATCTATTGAATGTAGAATGATCCTACAAACGCTCGAATTACACCATCATTTCATTCTGTTTTAGGAATGCTGTTTGTGGGAGGGTTGGTATTCTTCTATGGGTTGTAGTTACCCTTCAGACATTTTAGAGAGCGGCACGAGGTCAAGAAATTGGTAAACTAAGGGCAGGGATGATATTTCGTTACTATTTTATCACCAGTTATCTACTGTGGTGCTGGTACTCATAGGTACACATAACACAAACAACAAATATTTACTGAATGCTGTTGTACAATGAATTAGTAACTCTTGTCAAGAAACTCCCGTGACCAGGGATCTCTTGTCTCGAACTGCTGCGACTGCAGATCCCCTGGGAAATGGCCGTTTAAAAACAGCAATCATCTGGAGATAGGAAAGAGGGTACTGAGTGTGGAAGAAAGTTAAATTTGGCCATTTGGGATAAATGCTTTTCTGGGGGGAATATTTGCTTTTTGAATTTAAGATTCTCCTTAACAGGTTTTACAATGAATTATATTTTTAAAAAAGCAGAGATAAACCACTGATTGATTTCAGAGAGAGGAAGGGAGAGGGAGAGAGAGAGAGAGAAAGAAAGAGAGAAAAACACCAGTGATGAGAGAGTCACTGATTGGCTGCTTCCTGCACGCCCCCCACTAAGGATCAAGCCCGAAACCTGGGCATGTGCCTTGACTGTGAATCGAACCATGATCTCCAGGATCATAGGCTGATGTTCAACACCCGAGCCACGCCGGCTGGGCACCACTAAAGACTTTTTTATCATCTCTATATTATATAGGTAGCTTAAGGAGTCTAATAAGCAGATTTCATAATGAATTAAATTTTAAAAAGGCAAAGTGATAAAGGACTAAAGATTTTTATCTCATCTATATGGTATAAATATTAGCCTCCTTACTTGGCTTCAGCAAACTCTTTTTACCTGAATAAATAAGGATATTATCTCCTCTAATAAAAATAGCTTCCAGCCAGCTTCTAATTTGTGCACATCACAAAAATTTAAATAGTGGCCTTGCAAAGGCTTCCGGAGGGTAAGATGAAGATAAGAGACCCGGTGCCAGCCCAGAGATTAGGGAAGACGGTGCTGCCAAGCTAACACCTAACCTCTGGTAGAAAAGCCAGAGTTCAGGGTGGGCCCAAAGGCACCGCACAGGCAACTGAGTATAAGCAAATTTTAGGATGGTGTGAATCCTTGTCTTTCTTACAGAAACATATGAGAAAGAGAGATTGAAAGCTAAAGATTACTTTACTGAATAATGCTGAAGGCAAGAAAAACAAAACAAAACGAGAAAAGTGATTACATAGGATAACAACCAGAAAATGGGAAACTAAAACATAACTGATTCCTATTAAAACATTTTTAATAAACTTCCATCAGTGCTGGAGTTAACCTTGGGATGAAACAAATTCTAAGCCTACTAATGAGATTTAAGTGTACATCCCTAGTATTTCCCCAAACAGGTACCAATCATGAAACAGTTCTAGCATTTCCCCAAACAGGTACCAATTATGAAATAGTTTCCAACAAAATTCTGATTTGACTCAGGTTGTCACAGGGATACTGAAGTTTTCATTAGCTCTGCACTGACAGCTTAACCCCATTTCCCTTTCAAATCTCATATTCCGGATCCCCTAATTCTGGTCAGTCTGTTCCATTTCTTGCTTCTCCAGACATGTCTCCGACATTCTCATTTCTGTGATGTGAAGCATTTTGTCCTGTATGGACCACCTTTCACTCCCCCCCTTGATTCCTATCCAAATCCTACCCATCATTACCATCTTGCAGACAACATTTCAGGTGTATACATTTTCTTTATGACTAGATTACAAAAATCCATGTAGATCTAAGTCTTCAGGACTATGGTCAGAAGATCCAGATTTGTGTTCTGGGCATAACTTTGAACTGGATGTGGTTCTGATTTCAAGGGGACCACAACTGAAAGGATATTAAATTCTCAAAAAAAAAAAAAAAAAAAAATCTATAAATATACAGTGTGACTAAGAGACTAAATGAGATAATTTAAATAACTTTCAAAATCAGAAATAGGTATATTAAATATAAGGTGTTTAAGAATCACAAAATCTAAGTTTTGATTTATTTTAAACCATGCTGTATTCCTTTAAAAATAGCTCATGCTTGGAATGTTATTTTATGTGTTTAGAATTGGAGCCGTGTTGAGATTCTGGTATCCTGCCAGCTTGGAAAGACCTCTCTTAGTTAAGCTATAATGCCTGTGGACCTTTTTAAAAGGTAGCTGTTCCCTAAAGAGCCCACTGAAGCTACAGACAAGGGTGTGTTAGCAGTTTTCTTTAACAGGTGGCTTTTGCAAGGATTTCTCTTTCAAAGGGCTGCTTGGGCAGGTGCTCTTACTATGTTTAGAGATGACTGCATCATAGGATCTAAAGCAGACTGTTTAGACTCATAAAACACTTAATTTACAAACTCTTAAGTAAGACTTTTGGATTTGGTAATCCTAAGAGACTCTTTATAAAGCGACAAGACTGTAGGTTAAAAGGTTCTACTAATTATATTTCTTACTCAAACCTATCATCTAAACTTAGATCACACTGCAGCTACGAAATGGTAATGTTGACAGTTTCTTAAAAGCATTTCACAGGTGCCTTTTATTGAAATGGCTGGTTAAGTGAACCTAATTACTACCTTCTCAAAATTACCCTAACTCCCTTAAAACCCAAAAAGTATTTATTTTCCTAATACAATGAACTTTATTTAAGGATATTTCATTTGCATAATATGTAAACAGGAGTATTTACCTTGTAAAACAACTATTTCACAAAAAAACAAAATGCCTACTAATTAGAGAAATAAAGACCACCCTTTGTTTTTGATATTAATAACAAATTAATTTCTTGTTATAATAAAGAACAATCCTAAAGACAGTCCAATCAAATAGAAATATACATTAAATAGAAAAAAGAAAAAACTGCATAATATTTCAGTGAGTCTTACTAGTAAGAAAAACAAACCCTGCTACTTACAGCAGTGGCTCTAGAAAGTTCTCGACATGTACTGAGCAGGCCGTTCTGTAAATCGTCCCTCTGTAACACCACAGTCTGAATGGCTGCTGGGTTATCGGCATTCATTTCTATCTCTTGGCTGGCTGATAGCAGAGCTTGCTCAAGCGTGTACTATTATAATAAAAATAATTACATTTAATGTTCTGCATCATCGAATGAATTCTTTTTTGCTTTAGTTATCACAGTGTCCTGATAATAACCATTAAAGTAACATCAATTGTAGATAATAAACATAATTGTCCTACTTTCTCCTTGTGGAGTTGCTGAAGTTTCTCCTCCAAAGCATGTACCACTTTATCTTGTTCACACAGACGGCTTAGCTTGGCCTAGGTTGTAAGAGAAGATATCCTTCGTTAGCAATTTTTTCTCCCATTATTGGAGGTACGTTAGTCATCACTCCTGTAACTGGAGGTGATTATAACAAGAGAACACATTTAAAACAGTTACGGAACATCTAATTATATGTCAATCTTTATTTCAATGAGTAAAATAAAAATGTAAATATAGCTTATAAAAGATAGAATGCTTTAAACAACATAGAAAGTGATAAAGCATTTCAGCCATACTATTTAACCTAAATAATTCAAAATATTCTTAGTAATCAAGCAGTCTCATATGCTTTATACAAATCATTTCAACATGGCTATGATTTTCCCCCCTTTCAAACTATTGGATAGAGGTTAAGTGATATATGCAGCCCTTAATTAAAACACCAAATGGATTCTGTTTTTGTATTCTTAAAATTACGCTCTTATGTTCTTAGAAAAGAATGTAAATGAAAGATTGCTTCTAACTGCAACAACACAAATAAAAATGTTGCTAGTGGTGAAAAACCACTTGTAGTAGTTTTAATGTTTTTTGTTTTTTTTTAAAAAACATATCTTTATTAATTTCAGAGAGGAAGGTAGAGGGAGAGAGAGAAACATCGATGATGAGAGTCACTGATCGGCTGCCTCCTTCATGCCCCGACTGAGGATAAAGCCCGCAACCTGAGCATGTGCCCTGACCGGGGATCGAAGAGCAATTTCCTGGATCCTAGGTGGATGCTCAACCGCTGAGCCACGCCCGGCCAGGCGTACTTTTAATGTTTTAAACTCTTGGCACTACTCTACTTTTCAAATTATGAAAAATAATTGCACACTAGTAAAATTTCAGTATCATAATAAACCAGTTCTCCAAATGTCTGAAAAACCTTAACCAAACTCTAATAAATATGACCCAAACTTTATAGCACAATGAAAGCACTAGGAGATTTCACTTTCTTTTCTATTTATCTATTAAAGTAACTACATCATCTTTGTTAGACAAAACTCAAGCTACACCAAATGCAATACAGTGGCCTCCCCTTCCATGGGGCATACGTTCCAAGACCCCAGTAGATGCCTGAAACTGTAGATGGTACCAAACCCTAAGTATACTATGTTTTTTCCTGTACATACACACATTTTTACGGCTTAACATGGGCATATCTGAATTGCCAGCATCACTACTCTTGAAGTTTGGGGTCATTATTAAATAAAATAAGGGTCACTCAAACACAAGCACTCAACACTGGCTCTGATAACGGAGATGGGTACTAAGTGATGAATAGGTGCGGAGACGGTGGACAAAGGGGTGAGTCACCCCCTAGGCAAGATGGGTGGGATGGCATGAGGTTTCATCATGATACTCAGAATGGGATGAAATTGAAAACTTATGAACTGTTTATTTCTGGAATATTCCATTTAACATTTCAGACCATGGTTGACTGCAGGTCACTGAAACTGCACAAAGGGGGGACTACTGTACACTGAATTGAGAAAGAGGTACAATTCAATGAATAAAGCCAGGGGGAATGAGGGAAAAAGAATGAGACACAAACAGGAATGAATGGCAAGCCGCCGGCCTGAAGTATGATTAAAAAATACTACATTTAAACAATGAAAAAGGAAGGAGTAATAACAGAATTTGTAGAGGCTGATACTTTCTCCAAAAGGCTTAGACAATTTCACTTTGTCTCCAGTACCTCCATAATTTTTAATAAAACAGTCTTTTACTTTCCTTTATGTGATTCTTAATATAGTCAACTGCTAACTATGGGGGTGAGGGTAGGAAGAGAACAGACTGCGGAGTGAGCGTTTAATTGAATCTAAGTGCAAAAGAAGAAAATGCTAATTTATTTGATGTCATTTTGGAGGCCAGCGGAAGAGAACTTTTTGGTCGTGCTTATTTACAATGTTCTGGCAGAGAAGACGACAGCACTGACACTATACAGCAAAGTAATACTTACATCAATATCTACCTCGTCAGGTCTGTATTTGTATAGGGTGCCTCTGCACTCATCTTGTGACAGCTACAAGAAAAAATGTCATATAGCAACTTTAAAATTAATATTTAAAAATATACTTACTTAGCCTACAGTTAATATTTTAGACTTATATAACAATAATAAAGATGGGATTTTAATGACTCTCATAGTTTCATAAGTTTAATTCAAACACAGATCATTACAAAAATAGAAAAATATTTAACAGTGATACAATATGTAAGATACATAAAAATGATGTTAACTTTAGCTTATCAAACAAAATAATAAGCTGGTCAAACAAAACTATACAGCACCTTACATTTTCCGTTTGTAAAGACACACACTTTAATGGAAATTGACAAAAACAATCATAGCAACTGTTTGAATCAAGTATTTGAATCAGGTATATTTCAACAGTCAAAACTGTCCTTCACAGTATACACATAATCACACAACTGTGTATGTGTACACCCAAATGTCAACACATCTTAGTACAATTTTACTAACAAAGCCTGTAACATATTGTATACATATACATAATATATAAACACACATACACAATATAGACTTATCTTGTTCTTCTGTCTTAAGAACTAAAAGATAATGGAGGAAAAGTATGGGTTTAATTGAAAAGAGGAAAAAATCATTCAAAACCTCATAAAACCGAAAGCCTGTGTTATAAACTATGATAGTGAAATTTCATAAAAAGCTCTATGTGTTCACTGAAACCATTATATTGTAAATAATTATCAGTGTATTTAAACATGGTTTCTTCAGCTTCTTCCAAATATCTTTTGGTCAAGCAAAGCCTCGTTTCTGATTGAGCTTACCGAGATTTCAATAGCCACCCCCAGTCAGTTACACCACAGATCACATCATAGCCTTGGCAGTCAATATTTCACTCTCTCGCACTTTTTGACTTTATATTGTCTGCTAGACAGTAACAAAAGCACAGTAGAAAAATTTAATTGGGGCTCACTGCATGTTTATGAAATGGCACACTTTTTCTCAAAGTGGGGATGGGAGTAGTGTTTCCCAACTACAGTCTAGATTAGAAAATTAAATTTCATATATACACATAAAAATGTATAAGAATGTATAAATTGTAACTATATATGCCCCTTTTTAAAGAAACTGCTTGACAGCTACATCTTTAGAAGGAGCCATAATTTAAACAGCAGATAATTTTGAATGGATCTGGAAATGTGGGAATCGGGAGGTTAAATGTAAGCATTCCAAACATACAATAATCATCCTGGATTTCCGTGTCTCATTTCAAGACATGACTTTCACGTACCTCATGCAAATGAACCTGTGACTATTTAAGGGTATGCACAGTGATTATTAACCACAAAACTTTCATAGAAATGAACGTCACATGAAAAATGAATTTAATGACCAAAGTCAGGATACTTGTGCACTATTTTAAGATAAAGATCGCTGAATATGTCCTGTCACTCTAAATGAAAGCACCTAAATCCAAAAAAAGAATTTATACTCCTATTATTAAAAAAAATTTTAAAATGCCTAGATCCATGACAAAAAACGTAAGGTGACAAAATTAAATTTTCTCATTCATAAAAAGTGAAAGATATAAAGCCTTTAGCTACTAAGTGTCCACAAAAACTTTGCTTATTTAATATTTAAAGTTAAATGCAGAACAGCTTTACTAAACTATGGAATATGTAATTTGAATATAACTAGTGGATAGTGCGACATACAGATTGAAATATGAATTGTATCCTATATCCCAGGGTCAACAGCAAAAAGACAAGTAATTTTAAA
This sequence comes from Miniopterus schreibersii, assembly GCF_964146895.1. Classification (NCBI taxonomy): domain Eukaryota; kingdom Metazoa; phylum Chordata; class Mammalia; order Chiroptera; family Miniopteridae; genus Miniopterus; species Miniopterus schreibersii. Next base: position 160,367,929 of record NC_138102.1, read on the forward strand.
TAAAAACTTAGTAGTGTGTAATAAATATTTAGGATATTTGTATAACATTTTTATTTAGGAAATATTGCATATTCATTTTTTATCAATTGGCATATTATAAAAAAGAAAAACATGTACTGTGTAGTTATGATTTTAGAGTGATATATCTTTATAGATATCGAAATATATTATCTCCACAAATTAAATTTTTGTTGTGCCTATTTTTTAGTACCCCTGAAAATTTTATTGAAACCTTTTATCAAATTATTCAATAAAGATATTCATCATTAGATCCAAGTTAACAAAAATCTTAAAATAATCAACCTTCTACTATACATTGCTTTTACCTGTCAGAAGAAGAGTATAAGAAAACAAGGTTATTCTTTAAATACTTAACTTTTAAGCATGGCCTATTTTTTCATTACTGACAATAATTACTGAGGCTTTTCTTAAGAAAAGACGAATATAATTTATTAAAAAAAAACCAATATGAAAATCCTACTAAAATGGTACCTAATAATCTTTTAAAAAAATACTGGCTTGGAATTAAGTTAAAACAAAATTAGTTTTGTTCATTAAAATTCAACTTTCTACAGTTTCCCCTTTTATGTATGTGACATGTACATACATACACAAACCCCAAAAAGGATTTTCAGGAAAATAGTTGATAAAATTAAACATTATATCCCATGAGGATTAAAAAGTGCTCACAGGGCTCTAAGTATTTGCTAATATTAGTGTGTATGTTTTAAAACAATTATTTATCAGGTGATTAATTTCACTAATTATATTATAAAAACTCTGGTACAACAACGTAATTATAGAAGGTGGTAAGATGATTTATAAATGCAGAGGAAGTTTTTAAACTTGATGCTTACTGCCTTAGCATTTGTTTTCCTTCAGTTTTAGGTCTTACTTATTTGACTAATTTTAAGATAATTACTGCCTAGGCAATTTCTTCTTCTAAGAAAATGCCAATATAAAGGTCCTCCTGAAAGAAAACCTGAAATGCTGTCATTCAGAATTACAGGTCATCAAACATTACATTGTCACTATATTTTCAGCTACATTTCAGGAGCCATTAACAATGTATTGTAATGCAATGTCAGATAAAGCATAACAGTGTTCAATATAAAATCGGAAAAAGGTTTTCTTTAGATGATAATATGATAAAGAAAACCTGGAGGAAAAAAGTCTAATTTCAATTTGTGCAAATTTATAAACACAGTTTAAGGAATGTGTCTGACTGTAACTTTTATCCATCAACAATGCTCTTCAAAAATTAAGTAATTTACCAGTGGCTGAGTTAAGAAAAAAGTCATCCCTGAAGACTCTTTAGACTCAACAGCGCTGAGAGTTAAGAGTGATTACTCAGCAACTGGTTGCCCATCTCATGCCCAGTGATGGCTGTTTATATTAGACATTCAGATCTTCCTGTTGTGTACAATTTTAGTTCCCCCCCCGCTTCAAGTATTAATATGAGAAATGTATTTATGTAAACCTATTGTTCTTTCCGTACTTAAGGTCACTGATATGACCAGTCTCAGATATTGCCATCCTTTCTAACTTAGTTTTTAAATTTTAATTCTCACGAGAGTGTGTTTTTTCCATTGCTTTTCATAGAGTGGAAAGGAAAGAGAGACAAAGAGAGAGAAACATCGATGTGAAAGAGACACATTGACTGGCTGCCTCCCGACCAGGGCCGGGGATTGAGCCTGCAACCGAGGTACGTGCCCTTGGCCGGAATCGAACCTGGGATGATCTAACCACTGAGCCAAACCAGCTAGGGCATCGTCACATTTTTAAAAAAGCTTCAATCAGAACTTTTAGTGTGAACTGAGTAATTTCAATCAGCAATGATGTCTGCATCATCAATGCTGATTAGTGATCAATATAAAAAAGAAAAAACAAACCAAACCAAACAAGAAATCCAGGATAGTCTCTTATTGAAAATACGCAAAATGTACAAAATGAAAACATAATCTAATACAACAAAAAGGCTTTGATCTGATATCAATTTAGCATTATAAAAAACAATAAACTGACAGCTTCAGACACTGGAAAAGGTATCAACTCTGGAACTAGTGCTGAGGCACTCAAGTGTGATAATCTGGAAATGGAGTGTCAAGGTTCTATACTCTGGTGACTTTAAGAATGGAAAGATTCCATTTTCTTTTCAAAAGTAAAGCTGTTTAACTTTAAATATTTAGTACTTTTTCTCCTTATTGCAAATGAAAAACTATGTTTAATCAGATAATATACTTTAAATGTTTTGAAAACTGCTCAGAAATGAGTCACCCTCCCCCGAACTGTTTCAGTCTCACAGTTGCAAGGCCATGATGCAGACCCCAAGGCAACTAAAGCAAACCAGAAGGCCTTTAAAGCCAGTGTGGCCTCAAGGTGCTCTTTTTCTTAAAAAAACAAACAAACAGATGTTTTACATATTTTAATCAAAACATAGATTCATTTTTCATGTTAGTTAATTTTCTCCTTCCGTACGATTTAAGTAACTGTAACAGGTCATAGGCCACAGTCAGTTGAGAGTATTGAGGTGGAAGAAGCTGATGTTGCAAAACACACAGCTAAGAACATTTAGACCATGACATACAAAAAAACTGGAGAGGAATGTATAAAATGACTTCTTTTGCAGATCTGCAGATTACCAAGGTCCTAAATGAAAGGCAGCCAACTCCATGGTACACATTCTCAGGGCAAAGACTGAGGAAAGACATGACTATCCTGATAACTGCGTAACAATGATAAGAATACAGGGAGCAGATACTCCCAGTATGTTAAGAAATGGCCATCGTTAGGTTTTACCATACCACAGTACAGAAACCAGATTTAAAGAACTCCCACACAAATATAATCTATTCCTAAAACATTGAGGGGAGGGAGGCTGCCCCTGAAAGGAAAAAAAGTTGTTTTTTAAGCTTCCCCTAAAAATCATGTTTTTACAGGTAGTCAAAATTAATGGCAATCTATTAAATTTTTGCAAATTGCACTGCAGACCTCCAAGTACAGATCAATCAAATACTCTGCACAAAAACTTCAGGAAAATGGCACACTTAATATTCAATAGCAAAATGTTCAGCAAAGCCATGCTAAGAATACTGCAGCATCTTGAAAAGCATGGATGAATTGCGTTTTTCCAAATAGACATAAACAAAAAATGGAAGAAGAAAAACACTGATGTTATGAGTAACTCTGAGGATAAACCAAAACTGTCACTGAGGGATTTTGCAGATGGTAAAGCAGTGTCATTCACTGTCCAAGACCTTACTTGCTGGTACAGTTGGGGTCTTAGCGCCGAGTTCTCAATCATTGTGTGAACCATGGTGATAATAGGTTCATTTTCTTTCATCTATTTCAAATCAGGAGGAGCATACAGCAAACATCAGTTTACAGCATAGCTAGATTTGAAAGACGACACTGTAAATATAGCCTCTACTTTAATATCTCCTAATAGTGCAGTTGTTTACATTTTACCCCAAAGTTGTACAGATCTAACTTATATAAACCATCCTGAACAAGTATTAAATGCTATAAAATATGTTCAAGGTTATTTAAAAAAAGCTTACTAACAACAATATTGCTGCAATTAGGCTTTACTTAATAAATATAACCAATATAGTCAATTTATGAAGACTCCTAAGTAAATTAGAATAGATGATAAAGCATCATGACTCCAAGGATAAACTAGAGGGTGACAACAAATGAACTAACAAGGAGAAACACAGCCTCATTTAACTGATTACTTAATCAGTAAAAGCTTAAAATGATATTCAGTTCTTTATAAGGTTAATCAGAAAATTTAGTTCTCTACAAATATTAACATTTTTAATAAAATTGATGTATCTTGTCACTTAATCACACATTTTATTAAATTTAACCTTGACATTTATATATACCATAATCTAGATCTTCTCACAGTATAACACCATATGTAGAATTATTTCAAGGATATGCATACTAAAATTTATTTAGCAAAGACTTAGTGTATCTCCCTGGCTTCTAAAGAGGCTGAGCCCATTCTCACATTTCCAGCGATGTCGTACTTAATTACTGCCTCTAGAAAAATATTTGTTTTAGCCGGCTCTGGACTCAAGAGTGAAAGCATTCAAAAGACAATCATCATGATGTATATAGAGTAAAAGGCCAACAGAGTTCACCCCATTTGCAAGCAGACAAGCCTGTTTATAATTGCAATTTGTGACATTTAGTTTACCCTCCATAATTCCCACCCTCCATATTATAGAAAATAAGCATTTTTAATCATGGTTAACATGCTGTTTTACTGATTTAGCTAAATCTACAACAAAAGTTTACTAATCTTAATAAACACATGAAATAAGTGAAAAATAAACCTTAAAAACTGTATCTAGACAATTTTATTTTCAGTCTAGTTACCAATGTTTTATGTCAATAAAGTCTGTTTTGGTTGTCAAATTAGAAACTTCCTGTCACTGGTTTCAGCTGCTTTTAAAAAGTTTTATTCAAGCTAAGTAATGTATTTTTAAATCTACACATCTACATGTTAATAGAATTTCTACACAACGGTGGGACTCAAATCTATACATCAGTTAATTTCAAACTTCTTTTCCCCCCTCCAATATTATCTAGCAAGAAACCAAGGCATTTGTAGATGGGATCTCATGCCCACAGGAAACAACTGCATTGATATGTAGTACAGAATAAATTTTTTACAGTGTTGTAAAGTAACTTATAAATAGGAAGCTATGGCTATAATACAAGTAGTTTAAGTCCTTATTCATTTTTGATATTATTTAATTATTTGTTATTTTTCAACAGCATGCCATGGAAATTAGACAGAAAAGTCTGTGACTCTAAGATTACTGGGGGTGGGGGGAGTGGAGGTCAGGGGCAACAATGCTTAAGAAGTAACGGAAATCAGATAGTATCCAAATGTAAAAAACACTCAAGGTCAATCTGAGATTCCCTATTGAGTCTTGGATGTCTGGCACTACAAATGGGCCACTGTGTCAAATGGCCAGTTCTGTCCACAGGGCTCACTCCTTTGAGTGGAGCTTCAGTGTGGTACACATCAATGACTAATGTTCACACTCTAGGCCTGAGGAACTTACTTAGAGAAGGGACAATATGGTTTCTGCAGAAGGGTAATAAGGCATGATTTATTTAGTGGAGTACTTTGAGAGGGTAAATATGCATGGACATATAAGGAAGCCATGTGTATGATTTTAAAATGCCTGTTTTATTTACATGTCAAAGATCATTAAATATTAAGTCACTGAGAAGGGATCATTGCAAAAGCAACTGGCTTAAGGACAGATAAACAGCGAAAATAATGTTTAAAGAACACCAACTGCAGAGTGTCTCAGAGTCACTTCTTCATTATGAAAAATTTCAAACATACACAGCAAATCCTAGAGTATTAAAACTAGAAGGCCTCTTGGGAAGCTGGCAATTTAGTAGAACAACAAAGGAATGAAAATGTGAGCAGCAATTATTTTCAACGGTGGGAATGTGGATTATTCTTTTCTTTTTCTACACTTCTCTACATTTCCCAAATTTTCTCTGCTGAACAGACGGCTTTTCTAATAATAAAAAGTTATTGAAGAGTCAAGAATAAAAATACATAAACACGAAATAAACTAAATTAATGGAATTATTATCCTCTGGCAAATACCCCTCGGTGACATAAAGAGGTAAGAAAAATGTTAGCCCTGTATGTTCATACCATGTTAATCCTGGAGTCCTCTACTGAAGCGAGGCTCGACCTGGAGAACTATTCTCACAACCTTTATTGTGGCTTTTGAATCTATATCCACATCAGAAATTTAGTGGAGGAAATGTTAACTAATTAAACAACAAGCCACCCAATGCATTTGTAAATACATATGGCTATCTTTTAACACCGTCTTTCCTTTTTCTTACTGGCTACTTCAGAAACTGAAGTTCAAGCTTATTTAGACCAGTGGTTCGTTACCCACACCAGAATCACGTGAGGGCCTTGAAAAGAACAGTCACTCTGATTCCCATATAATTCTAACGTAAATCTTGAGTCTCTGATGTAGACAGTATCATTAAAACGTCAAGGTGGCAGGCTGGTCTAAAGATCCCTCTGGAGTTAAAGTAAGCCAAGTGTGATTTTATCATAGTGAGCGCTCCTCAGCTCACATGCTCCTTGGGATCCCATTTTGTTCAAGTTGAAGAGATGGGATAAGACAATATGCAGAAAGGCAAAAGCAGTGGGGCCATTTCAGAATTCCCGTGGGCATTGTACCCACCTACTAGTGGCTCCCAGGATGACTGGGTAGTGGGCTGTAAAATGACCTGCACCCGTGAGTGGTCCTGTATGTGGTGGCGCTCTCCCTGTACCTGGTATGCAACGGTGGAAGCCAACTGAACAGAACAATCAGAATCCCATACTACGCAAGTTTGGTCCCCATTAAACAATTTCAATGATCTGATGGAATCTTCACTCTTTGCAGATTTACTGAATTGGAAATACTGGATCAGCTTTGTCTCCAAATATATCCTAGAAATAGGCTAGTGGTTACCTCTGAAATATTCTGTATCTTAATACTTAGAAATTAACTTGTTTCTGTAACTTACACTGAAATGGGACACTTTATCTGGCTTTTGCTATGTGAACTTTGTAATAGTTTTTGAGTTACAGCAGTCAAGTCTAATCTAAAAAATAAAACACATAATGCTCCATGAGCTCCTTGGAATTTTGTGTTCAAGTTCTTAAAAAAAGGGGGGACAGGTAGAATATCCAACCAATCTCTCTGCTGCGAACACAAGAATCCTAGACAGCATTATGATAATGGTGTTGACAGCAGACATGTTTTAAGAAATGAGAGCAGGAGAAAGACTAATTAGTATGTGGAGGATGTTTAATAATTTACTTGGGATTGAATTAAATGCTTTGCTTCCTGCTTTAATTCCTTCTTTGAAGAAACAGGTAATACAGGTTCAGGTTTCAGTTAATTGCTAAATTATAAAAGTTCCATTATTTTATAATAATAAAAATGAGAATGAATGATTCAGGAATTCCATTATTTTCATAATTAACTTCAGCAATAAACAAGAAAAAGTTTAAGCGGAAACATCTTAAAAATACATCTGTGTGCCATACAAGAAAAAGGTTAGAAAGCACTAAGATGGTGCTTGAGAAAAACTATAGACTTCTTTCTTTGGTGTTCTTGGTGAGTATTTACCTCAGTAGTTTTTAACCTGACTGGAAAAAAAAAGTAACCTATGGAGATTTAAAAATATATGCAGGGCTGGGTGGAGCTCTGGCAATCCTGACTGGCAGACAGAGGGCCTTGAGTATTGGACACTTGGTTTTTGTCTTTCCGAAGACCCACTGGAGGTTCTGACAGGCAATCAGGCTTGAGAGTCTTGGTCCCATCCTGGCACAAATGCACGTAATTGAGAACTAATTCAATCGTCACCAGTAAAGACTTTTTCAAGGTCCTAGTGGGTGAGGATACCTGCACAACTATCAAAAGATGAAAACTTCGAAACAAATTATCCAAACCCAAGTTGCATCAGATTAAAATATTCTCTTGTCACTGTATAAGATATAGCATTAAGAGACTTAACCCCCTTTAAAAAATAAATGAAATCTTCTTATTAATAGTATTAGTAGACTCAGTAGAATGAAGGGGGATCTGGGACATTCGTCAGGAATCCAATCTCCAATTGTCAGTTGTTCTATTATTCTAGCAACTTCTAAATATTGGTTTCAAAGACTCTATTGCTTTAGAAATTAGACTAGCTACAAATGCAGAAGGAATAGGAAGTCGTAACTCATGAGATAAATGTGCCTGAATAATGTTTAGGGGGAAGGGGTGAAAGGAGAAAGAGATTAGCAGTGAGCAGTGCCAAGATGTTCATTCATATAATTTATCCTTGGAAAAGATTAATTCTCCAAACCTCCTTTAAGTATAAGAGGTGGTTAAGTAGTGGCTTAATTGCTATTTAAAAAGTTTATATAACAAATCATCTAGAATGGCACTGTCCAACAGAACTTTCTGTGATGAGGGAAATGTTCTATATTGGTGTAGTCCAATACCGTAGCCACCAGCACACGTGGTTCTTCAGCCTTTGAAACGTGTCTAGTGCAACTGAGGAAATGAATTTTACTATTATAGAAACACAATTTAATTTGAACAGCCACATACGGCTAGTGGCTATCACATTAGACAGACGGTCTAGAAATTCTAGACCAGTAAAATAAGAATAATCCGCCCTCCCCACACCGATCTGGATCTCATTCCACCGAGAGGAAAGCCTTTGCTAAGCTCTGTCTCGTAACCGAGTTTCCCCAAGTCTGAATCTGTGCTGACAGCTTCCTCTTTTTCTCCTTTGAGCAAGCAGCCTACGCCACACAGCTTTTGTCCTTCCTTGATAACCAACGAGAAGACCAATTTCTGTGCTGTCATTTCCCATTTAAAAGGAAAATGGACTTTTCCCAAGTTCTTAATGACGTCTTAGGAAAAGAATTTTTAAGTTGGGAATCTGTTTTAACAATAGCAAAAAACCGTGATTGCCTAATCACTGAAGAATCCATTTCTTAAGAATGTCCTCCTGCGTAGATCCATAACTCTTAAGATGTGTGGCACAACTAGAAAGCTAAAGAATTTGACATGCCTGGGGTGAGGCTTTGAGGAATGCAGGGGTCTTTATAAACAGGTCATTTAGACCATGACAATGAAATGCCTTCACTCTCACTGGGGGCACATCTGAAAGTCCCAGAACCTGAGAGTGAAGGCTATGACTGACTACCTATAGAAACTACTTGCTGTTGAACAGGAAGCAGGGAAATTCGAAGTGACTTTTTCAATAGAAGAATGTAAATAAGCCTCTTTGTAGCTGATGGGGCCAAGTATGGAGGCCTATCTGAAAATTTTAAAGCAATCAGAATAACTGACCATGCTACATATGTTTTCTAAAAATAACACTTAGGAAAAATATTGCAATTGTTAAGAATTAGAAAGGAACAACAAATTGGGACACTAACATAGGAATCAAACATACCTGACATTCCCTTAAAAGAAAAAAAAGGCATTTTCTTATAAAGCCCACTTACTGAGAAACATGAAACTACCCTGAACCCAGCAAAACAAACTTTTAAAGTTGCCATTTTGAGATATATACCTGTGTTATATTTTGAAAAAAACTTCAAAGGTCTAAGCTAATGTCTTTCTAAATCATTAACTTATATAATTTACTTACAGCGGGTTTTACCATTAAAAAAAACAAAAAACTAACGGTCTTTTAAGTATTTTTTAAAAATTAAAATCCTTTTGGCTATAGGATAAATTTTACAGATCTGATTTTTACTTCAGTGGCTTAATCTATTTGCCTCAAGATTTCTTAACCATTGTCCCTTTAACTTCACGTAATATATTACAACCTCATGCAACCACCTTTATTCCTGGCATTCACAGGCCACCAGAAATATTAAAAGAACTCAAAACCCATTTTGTAAAGATGCTTTACTGTATAATGTTCAAAATGGTCATATTTTCCTTTTCTTAGCAAGCGTTTAAACAATACCATTTCAAAGGGACAAAAGATTCCAAAGTGGAAATCTCACATCTCTGTTAGTAAAAAAAAGATATCTGTTCTGGCCATGGGTATCTACTCTAAAATATATCTGAGCTTTAAATCAAAATGTCTTCTAGATATAAGGATCTGGGTTTTATTAATAGCAACTGTATTCTTACTGAGTTACAACTGGCACTGAGTAGCAGAATTCCTGCCATTAATTCAAAGATTTATCGGCTTATGTATGTAATTAAAGACATAATCATACCCTTAGGTCAACCCTAGAAATGTTTTTGGCATTTATGCTCAACTTTATTTCCTTCCTGGGCTTTAAAAATCATTTATGAATTCTTACTTTGTAAGCACTAACACGTTGCCCTACACTGAGCTCCATAAATCTTCGCTGAATAATTTTCTGAAAAAAATAAAAATAAGATAAAGCAAAAGCTACGGTAATTGGGTTATAAAAATATAAATACAAAATAGGCCTGTTATGCATTTTAGGAGGGGTGGGGAAATTCCGTTTTCATTTTCCTATCTTGTTAGATAGGAAAATAACTAGTATGTAACCGGGAGCTGATAGTTCTCAGGTAACAAAGAACAGCAACCTGAAAGAGAACTACTCTAAGTATAAGAACAACTCCATTAATTTTAAAAAGTCAAAAGTGATTAAAAAAAATTCACTAATACAAGGTATTCATCCTAGCTTTGTGATTTTAGGCAAGTTATTAAAACAGTAAATGGGGATAATGTCATTAAAACAGAACGGGGTTAGAGGCCACACGAGGTTATAGATGAGAAGCCAAGTGGGACACTGTACACACAAGTGCTCTGAAACTGTCACGTGATATTCAAGCTATGAGGATGGACCGATGCTGGGCAGGCGCACAGTGCAGCGGATGGGGGTGCTTTTGGAGTCCTGGGGAAACTGAGTCGCTGGCTGGAGAAAAGGGTTCATAGGGGAAGAAGTGTTTCACAGGCTGGGGGATGGTGGTGGTGGAGTGAAGGCTTGAATGACAAACCAAAAAGAGACCTTACTTTGTAGGGAACAGAAAGTTTGTGAAATTTCCCAAGTTAGACGAGGCATGTGGCAGGTGGTTTTTGCACTGCCAAGATTTGGTGACTAAATGTTGGGGATGTACTGAAGGGCAGAACTTCCAAATGGAGATCTCCATGAGCAACTAGAAAGAAACAACTGAAACTATGGGGGGAGAGGGGGGAGTTTGTTTTAGAACTTTTGTGCATGGGGACCCACTGGGTGCTCATGCATGTGTAATGTCAATGTGCTGGCAAGTTAGTCGTAAGGGGAAACCCTTGGTCAACGGAGAATGAAAGCCAGTACAAATGTTTCCCTCCTCTATTGTTCAGGTGGGTAATTCTGCAGTGTTTCTATGCATTTGTCAACAAGAATGAGTCAGATGAAGCTCAAATTGCCTATGCAGCTGATAATATACCCATGCCCTCCTTGGTATCACTCCCCAAAATAAACTTTCTGCAAACAAGCCCACATCACAGGCCCTGCTTTCTGGGAGAAACCCAGGGGCTAGAGATGAAAAATAACAAAGAGACAACTAGTAAAATGACTGAGTAGATGAATGCTCAGATGAGAGAACACCAAGAAAGAGGAAACCTCTACAGTTAGAAATGAGCTGGGTGAAAACAGCAAAAAGGGACAGATTAATTACTGGAAGAAACAGGAGAACCGTGATAATACCTTGTAAGCACTGGACAGGCCAAGAGATCAGAGTACCGATGCACACATATTGTCTTCCCACATTCTAAATTCTAATCTATCCATTGTCTTCTTAGAGTTCTACCACTATGATGTCATATGCAGTTTAAGAATTTTCTGGGTTTCTCCCCCTCCCCTCCCCACTACTTCTATGATCAAATATGCAGAGGAGAGGGGAGACTGAAAAGGACAAAAAAGGAGGAATGGGGTGTGAGAGAAAGAGAGACAGCATCATTCTTAGTAGCAAGGCATAAGAAAATACAGATATTCTGTACCATGTAACTAGTTTGGGTTAGCAAGTGTTAAATAACATACATTCAGTTTTCTATTTCCCTTGGTTTGCTCTTTCCAAATGCCTATTCTGTATCGCCTAGAAACATGACCACTCGTAGCTCTCAATCATCCTTAAAAATAGAAGCTCCAGGACCCCTTGAAATATTAGAGAAAATGGGATCTTGCTTAATAGCTCAGTAGAATGAAGTTGCTGAACTGACATGAACAATGAAAGCCATCAAGAATCTTTTCAATCATCTTGTTAGCATTTCTTCCCTCACAGGGAACTGTCTTTCATGAACACAAAGAACAAAATGCAAAAAAGTTCTCTTGGATTTTTACCTCGAGTGGTTTCAGTACCAATTACATACACCCAGCTAACCGTTCCTTTTTGCATTTTCCTTGGCATGGTATATTTGAAAGTGGTCAGAGTTCCTGTCTACAGAGTTTTCTCATTGTGGTTCCCTGAAAGGATTTAGAAAGCGTGCTGATGAGGAATGTCCACAGCAACCAATGACAGAATATCAGACGTCTTTCAAAAGTCACCAGTAGTTTTAATATACAAGTTCATAAAATATGAATATTTATTTTTAAAAAATTCACATCATAAAATCTGAATGTTACTTTAAAATTTTTGTAAATTAGAAAGTTTAGCTTACTCTTCAAGATGGTTTAGAAGTTAGTATTTAAAAAAAATGATTTTCTTATCTTTCCCACAAGTACTTGGTAATACTTTTAAAAAAAAAAAAGTACTGATAAAACAAAAGAAGGATTTAGCTACTGACTCTTGCGAACCTTAGACGTTTTCATGTAACAAAGAACACCGCAGGAATGCTTAAGCTGTATGTTTCTTTTAGTCTACTGTGGCAAACTGGTTTGTCATGAGAAACTTCCAGCTTCTCCATTAGAATTTAAGGATAAGGCCCTTTAGCCATCCGGTGTTAGAGAATTGAGAAAAGAGAGATAAATCGAGTCATTTCAAAACATAGCTGGAGCTGTCATCCCAGAGGAAGGCTTTTGTACGTCTTGTTCCTTGAGCCTTTGGAATGTTTGAACAGGGCAAAATAACCTTTGAACTGGCCCAAACCAACATTGTCTCCCAAACAACTGTTTGTAAAGCTAACAGGAAGGCAGACATCCTGACTACGAGGACTGAACATTACGGACATTCTTTAGAAGTTGCACCACTATGAATAGCTAAAGAATAACTTAGCTTATTAGCACCTATAGGAATTCCTTCATTAGCTTATTAGCACCAACAGCAATTCATTCCTTCTATTCATGTAATTATTTCCTTTCCTTTCTCGTAAAAGCCCCTGCCTTTACCCCATAATCAAGACATACTTTTACTGATTTCAGAGAGAGGAAGGGAGAGGGAGAGATAGAGACAGAAACATCAACAATGAGAGTCACTGATCGGCTGCCTCCTGCACGCCCCCTGCTGGGGATCGAGCCCGCAACCCGGGCATGGGCCCGGACGTGGAACTGAACCTCCATCTCCTGAATCCTAGGTCGATGCTCAACCGCTGAGCCACTCCAGCTGGGCCATTGCAATTCTTCTTGATCTCAAGGAAATGCTTGTTTCGTCTCACTTTGGCTTTTATTTTTAGGTTAACAGAATATAGTATTTGATGCTATACTAAGTATGTTCTAGCTGGGTGGCGACAGCTCCAGCTGGGTAGAGGCAAATAAAGTTCATGGAATGATGGCAGCAGAGGCATATTCTTTTCCCAGAGAACATAAGTGTGGCCAACTGAGGTGTGTTCCTTCCTTTCCCATTCTCACGCAGATACTTCTTCTGCAATTAACTACACTGACTGTTGAAGGGAGGGGGTAAAGACAGAATGTCATAATTTTAAGGGCAGATTTGTAAAAGCACACTGTACAGTACACTTTTATATGTAAAAGATGAAAAAAATACCTGCTGCAGTACCAGTGCAAGCAAAGCTCAGATGTGTCAAAGTGTAGAAGTTAAACTCAATTAACTGTAGCAGGTATTCTCAAGGAGGGCGGCTGGCGACTGAGGTGTTCTAATCCTAAAGGCGGGGGTGCGGCTGGTATATATTTAGTTTACCCACAAGGGGGCAGCATGCTTACAAAAGGCTTGTGAAGCACGGCTCCAAGTTTCTTGACCCTCTGTCCATCCCTGCCTGTGTGTCTCTAAGCATCTCATTTTCTGTTATCAGTGCCTAATATGAAAACTGGCGGGAAGGTTTTAGGAAGAAGAAAGAGGGAACATCACTTAAATTCCCTCATAACCGCTCCTCAGTCACTAATAGGGGAAAGTTAGAGAGAGGAAGCAAGTGAGGAAGAAAGGAACAAATGGAGGAAAACAGGTGAAGGGAAGGGGGGAGTTTTAGTTCCCTCATTCCTATTAACCCTCCCTCAACACTGATCAAAAAGGCTCCAGCTTTTGTTCCACGTCTTCATGGAGGGGACTTCCCTAGTTCCTCGCTTTAGCTCCTGGTCTGGTCTCTAAAACCCCAACTTCATTTTCTTGCTCAGTCCAACCAGCTCTGGTCCAGGCTGCAGGAGCCAAGAACTAGACATTGGTCGGGGTATATGACACTCTGAGTACAGTTTCTAGGTATAATAAATACATAATTTTATGGCCTGGGCTGGGAATTTAACCAGCAGGGGGACTATTAAAAACATTTAATAACCAGTAAGGGTGCAGGAACTCAAACAATCAGTTTGCCCTTTCTGTATCTTACAGCTGAACACCAGATGGTTGACTACAATAAGCTTCTATGGAAACTGTTCCTTCTGTTACAAACAAATGATTTACATTTAACTCCACAGAAACATTAGGAACTCCTAATAACCAAGTTCTTGTTCAGCAGAGCCATGTAGTTCTATAACTCATACTCACTCTGCCGTATTCTGAGAAGGAAATATATCATGATATTCTCCTTTCCCTCACTTTCAAGGAATTACAACATTCTTTTCCAGAGGAAATACCATTCTAAGGGCTGATAATCTCGAATTTACTTCCAACCTCCTGGGAAGTGCAGAGACACCTGCAAAACTTTACCTATAGTTCCCGCCACCCGTTTCTGTATTCTGCTAGGCAGAGGGATAAACAAGGGAAAAACTAATAAATGTTAAATCCATGTCATAGGTATATTTTAGGATAATGTTTGAAGTTTCATTTAAACTGTAACCAAAAGTTCCTCAAATATTCAGTGATAAGTAAGCTGAATAAGAAAATGAGTTAATGACATACTATGTACTTATTCATTTTTTTCTTTTTAAAATTCTTACCCGACGCTATTTTTTCCATTGCTTTTCAGAGTGGAAGGGGGAGGGGAGAGAGAAAGAGACAGAGAGAGAGAGAGAGAAAGAGAGAAAGAGAGAGAAAGAGAGAGAGAGAGATCAATGTGAGAGATACACACCAATTGTTGCCTCCTGCATGAGCCCGGACCACTGGGGCCGGGGATCGAGCCTGCAACCGAAGTACATGCCCTTGGCCAGAATTGAACCAAATTATTAAAGTGCTCAAGTTCCTGATATCAGAAGTCAAGATTTTTTTGGATTGACTGTATAGTATGTAAATCTTCAGAATTTCAGATAAGGTATTTTCATTTTTTATTTTAAATATTCTGGTAATATCAGAAATGAATCTACCCGTGAAGTAACTCAGAGACTACTCCTTGGTCTTATTTTTCATGAATAATGATAGAGATTAAGAGAATTTAAATCAATTTAAATTCTTCTTTTGATGGTGGTGGAAGGGGCAGCAGGAAGACTGCATTTTGTTGGCCTTAGGCTATTCTGATGATTTATTAGATCAAGCAGAATAAATGTTGAAAGTGAGTATCAATTAGTACATGTTCATCTGGTATGATAAATAGCATAAAATGGGACCAGAGCTTTTTTCCTTTAAGATTTTAAAATCTACTTTCCAATTTGTACTTAGATAAAATTGATGAATTAATTTATAAACCCAGGCAACCAATAATGCCCATAAAATCAAGAGACCTGGTAATCTAAAATAGGTTACTGGCAGTAACAAGAGTAAAAGCTGGAAATGTTTGAGCTGAATAAAACTTATTGTTAAATTTCAAATTTATCAATAATTCTTTTTATATAACTTAGTAACCTTACTACTGATATAAAATATAGGATACTGAGAAAGTAGCAATTATTTGATACCATAAAACATTTTGATTTATTTAAAGAGAGATTTTCTTTAGGAAACCTTAAGGACATATACATTTAGGAATATCTGAGTTTCTGGGCAAAGCTCCCACCATGTTTTCATAAATTGTCTAATTACTACCTAAAAATGGCCCATTTTCCCCCCTCCAGAAATAGTCTTATTTCAAAGCAATTCAAGAAGCTGAATTTTGGAATTCCTTTTTTTTTTTTTTTAAATATGTGTTTAATGATTTTAGAGAGAGGAAGGTAGAGGGCGAGAGATCAACATCGATATGAGAGAGAAACATCAATCGGTTGCCTCCCATACACACCCTGACCAGGGATTGAACCCGTAACCTGGATGTGTGCCCTAACCAGCGACCTTTCGGTGCACAGGAAGACACTCAACCAACTGAGCCACACAGGCCAGGGCAAATTCTGTAATTCTTTACATTATCACATTATTTAAGAGTTGGAATACAACTTTATTTCAGGATCTAAGGTAAGAAAAAGATGAATTATTGGAAACCCTTTGCTGACATGTTGAGAGAGTAGAGAAGCTCAATAAAAAGTTGAGATTTTTAGAAGCCACCTGTATGACCACTAGCAAGGTGCAACAGGAGAGGCTCGGCAGAGGAATGACAGGAATATAAACTCAACCGTGGTCTGGGCCGCTTAGGTAAAGGGAGGGACCCAGGTTGACCTGGGAAAGAGCGCTGAGGAGAAGCATCTCAGCAAACAGTGGTATTTTTGATATATTTACCTGTCCTTTCCTAAGATTTTCCTGAGTTCCATGTCTCTGCAATTCTAGTTTTGATTATTGGGGTGAGTAATAGATTATAGTAAACCACTAGATTTACCTCCAGAGATTCTAGGTAACTTTAGATTCAAATTTATATAATTATTTTTTAAACCTAATTTTTATAACAGCCCATTGTTTTCCAGAACTATTTCTAGAGCTTTTTAGACAAAGGGGCTTTTAAGAAAGTTATTTCCCACGTATCTTAGTAGTTTTCAGGCAGCATGAAATTTTGAGGCAAGACTTTGCTAGGCTGCTTTCAAAGTAGATGATATACACTGTGGTTAAATTTCAACAGCACCAGTCTCTGGAGTGAAGATCTGAATTTGAATTCATGAAATGCTGACTTCTAAAGCATTCTAACAGGCAAAATTATGAAGAAAACATTTCGTGGAAAAATAAATAAATTTCACATTAACCAACATCTGTATTTTGTTAAATAAACAAAAAAAAATGATTTAGCATCTTTTAAAGGGTTATCCTAATGTAAAATCCCTCTTTAAATTAGAAAAATAATTTAAAGCAGTGCATTATTTTGTTTTCAAACAGGCAAGTAAGTATCATGTTTTCCATAGTAACCTCTTTCCTGATCAAACAGTCAAGTTTGAACATTTTAAAACAAGCTCAAATTGTATTCACCGAAGAAATTCTACGTTTAAGAAGCTATCAAAAATTCTCATCAAATTAAAATAAAATATTAATAGAGAATTTCATAAAAACTAAAATATGGAAGTGTCAGTCCTGGTTCACGAACTCACACGTCCGAACCTTCACCTTAGCCAAGTGCACCCTCTGCCACCACTGAGGTAATGCTGGGCCCTGTAGGTCCCTGTAAAACTGACTCATGTGGCTTGGCAAAGACCAGACACTGGGAGGAGATGACAAACAAGGAAGAAGAATGCACATTTTAAAATAAGCCCCGTGACACGCTTCCCCCATCTTTAAACTCCCCTTTGGGAATACGGAGCGAGCTGCAGCTGCCCTCCTGGCCGCCCAACAGGGCACTCACAGCTTGCTCCAAGCCGAGAGAAGCCTCACCGAGGAGGAGTTTTCTTGGAGAAAGAAGCCTCGGGAACTCAGGCTCTCAATTTTAGGTGACCCAGCCTTTGTACCCTTCCTCTTTTCACTTCTACAACTCTTTCTACCTGTTTTTCATGGTTTTCCTGAATTTACTCGGTGAGGGATTTCTTATCCTGTCACTCGTAAAAGTCATGCTATTAACTAAAAATGACAGAAACATCTGGTTAGCCTGAAAAAATGGCACTACATTTAAAGAGCTCTATTAGGTATTATACGTAAGAAAATTCTTCAAATCCCACCTGATGATCCAAATATATGGTGTTCCTTTGAAGGTGATGCGAAAGAATTTCATTCTAGCAGGCATCAATCAAGAAACAAAGGAACAGAGAAAGAAGGTGCAGAATTCATGAAAAGGTAAATTTTGAAGTAAGAAAAGCAGGTAGTTTACCACAACCTATTATATCACAATACACGATAACTCTGACACACATGCTCCCCTGTAAACGGTACAGATGACGTATTAATTATAAAGTTGCACTTGGTTTTGGAAGAAATTAAATAGACATGCATACAAGCGGAAATGTCAAGCAGAAAAGTCCTTTGAGTGGCTTTCGCAGATGCAATGGTAGAAGCGTTACAGGCTAATTCTTTTCTGCAATATAGCACCGCTTCTCCGGGTGTTTCTCATATAGCTGAAGGCTATTAAACCCTTTGAGAAATGTTAACATGTGTTCATTCTTTTTAATCAAGAACAAAAGAAATATCTTAAAATTAATCTTTGACATTTAATAGGTACTAGTATTAAAACCATAATCAATCTTCAACTTAATACTTTACGGGAAAGTACTGGACTTTTCAATATCTGTTTTACGACAGTATTTGGTAAGTGACAGCACTGTTTTGAAGTCTGTATGCATTTCCTTGCTCACAGCCGAAAGCTGGCAGGTAAGCGGGTGGGGGGAAGGCTAAGAAGAAATGCATCCTAGCCGTGTTTTCCTTCGTAACGTACAAACAAGTGAATTCTCAAAGGGTCAATAGGAGGTCCTAACGCTGTCACCGCAATGAGGTATGGGCTCATGCTCACCACTAATGACATCGATCAAACTGATTAATGAGTGGCTCAAAATAAGTGACAATGGCAGACGACACAGACAACTCTGTTGATAGCTGACCTTTGGGCTGTGGGCCTCAAGCTTTAGCTGCATGAGCTGTGCTAACGTATGCTCCCGGATACTACTCAGTTCGGCTTGCTGCCGTCTCAGCTTTATTAGCAGCAGCGTAAGCTCCTCTGGCTGAAGGAGTACAATTTAAGAATCCAAACAGTGGAAAACAGATTAATTGTTGTCTTAAGTGACAGACATTAAACCAAGATTTCTTGGCAAGTTTCCTCTTATGGTTGACATCAAACATAGTGCCTAGGCACTATGATGATAGGTCCTACATAAATGCATAGAAATCTAGAGAAATAGAAGGAACAGTGTTACTTTAAAAGACACAGCAAAACAACAGTATATTAAGGCAATTTTCTCAGAACTCATGAGAGAACTTTAAATGTTAAGTATAAAAAGGCATAATGCCAAAAAACATTGCAAAGATTTATACGTAAGAGGTATATAAAGGATTATAAAAATATTTTAATAAGATGTGTAAAAATGACACCTAAGACTTTTACACCAAGGGAATAATACTGGCATGTCCAACACTCTATTTTACAGAGAACAGAAGGTAAATAAAAAGAATTAAAATTCACGTAAAACTTGGACAGTATCGGTATATTTACCTCATTAGATTCAGTACCTAGGATCTGTTCACTGCTTCCCAGTTATGTTTTTAAATGCCACTGTTAGTGCTTTCATAGGATACTTTATGTGATCAAAAGATCAGTGTTGACTTTTTAAGGAAAAAAAAAGTTTAACACACAGAGAAAGTTTCATGGGTACAAAAACCTCCTTCCACCTTCTGGGGAAAGCAGAGAACCTTTTGGTTCCTGATTGCTTACTATGATCCTTAAGTGAAAGAAAAATTTCAAAGGTAGATAAAATTCCTTAACAGTTCAATCTGATAAATCTTTCTTCGTTAGAAATGTAGTAAAGTATGAGCACTGGTAATGTTATAAGGCATAAAATAGTACTTGGTGTTTCTCTGAGCTTTGTTATGATTAAAAACTGCAGCTGGGCCAGAGGGAGGCCCTCCTCCCGTAAGGGCTACAGTGTGCTCTTAAAACTTCCAGGCCAAAAAGCATTCCTGAGATTGATTTGTTTTGCCTACAGCACAGCATTTATACTAGTCTCTTCTGTTCTGTTCATTTGCTGTTGCTCTTTTTTCCCCCCATACATTTTTTTTTAAGGGACAGAAATCATTTTAAACTAGTATTTAAAATTACATTTAAAACTTGGGCCTTCAGGTGAGAAAAATGTCAGAATAAACCAGTTGCTATTGGATTCTTTAGTTAAATGGAGTCTATAGATGAGACAAGAGTCTTTTACATACAGTAAACAGCCTAAGAATGTGTATGACTTAAAGAAGAAATTTCATAACAAAAAAAATAGCTGCTTTTGATCTGATGCCAACCACATCTTATGACCTCATGACTGTGGGTAGTCCGTGTCTTATGATCAAGCCCTTGAGGTCTGGCCAGGCAGAAGGTAGGGTGGGTAAGGAATTTAAATACTGTAAGACCCAGGGTGCTAGTTGACAGAAATACCAGAAGAAGAACTCCTGAAACTTTGGTTTGTTGTTTACGGAGTTAAAAAGATAAATATATTTTCACACAAGGATGAAAT
Source organism: Miniopterus schreibersii (assembly GCF_964146895.1). Taxonomy (NCBI): domain Eukaryota; kingdom Metazoa; phylum Chordata; class Mammalia; order Chiroptera; family Miniopteridae; genus Miniopterus; species Miniopterus schreibersii. Next base: position 160,388,198 of record NC_138102.1, read on the forward strand.
ATTCCAATAAGCTTGCAAGGTATTCGAATTTTGAGACAAAATCAAAAGAGGCACATTCGACTCCCTCGAAAATAGGTGGTAAGTAAATTTTATCCTAAACATCCACTAGAGGGAGCAAGGCAGAAGAGAAAATTTTGTAGTACAGAAAATTTAGCATTATCTTACGGTTAATGTCTGTTAGATCTACAATTTACTATTTTAAAATTCCAATACCTAAAAGTTTTTAGTTTTAGCCAAGCAATATTTTTAACCTTGAATAAACAAACCACAAGTAGTTTAAAGCCAGGGAATCTTGCTTATATCTAAACATGTAAGAGATAAAATAAAAGAATGTTTGCAAAATACATGTAAGATGAATTTGTTCTGATTACAGCAGGAAGACAATTTTAAATAAGTAACATCTATATAGGTCCTCAAATCATATCTTCACAGAAAGTGAAACTACCTGATATTAAAAGAATGCCATTAAAATAAAATGAAGTGATGAAAAGTCACCCTTTCTCTTTCATTTGAATAGTGTCCTGATAATATAACTCCTCAATTTGAACATAACACTGACAATAAAATTATAATGGTAAGTATTTTTATAGTCTTGCTTTCTCTTCATGGCTGCCTGCTGACTTTGTCCCACTAATGAACTACACCCCAACGTCTGTTTTAAGGATGAGGGAATTAACATCCAATGAAGTACAGAAACCCACCCAGGTTATACAATAAACCTTGAAAATGTCATCTTACTTATACCGAGGCAGTCAGGCATTTAGGGAGAGTTATCTAGTTAGACTCTGAAATGGCCACATGATTCCAAATTCTTCTGATGAGCATGCTCTTCCACAAAAACAGTAATGTTTTTCCTTTGGGAGGCACCACTCTGAAACCTCAAACTTAAAAACTATGTCATATATGTGCTTTCACGTGTAGCACATAAATAAAACATGATATGATAAATAAAGATATCGCACTCACTGTTTTGCCTTGGAGGCTCTGGGGACTAACAGACTGTAAAGTCAGGCCAGCTGGCATTGATCTCCTGTCAGGCACATAGACATGCTAGGAAATAAAAGCACAGTATACATTTCTGTGGTCAATGTTAGCGATGAGAAATCTTAAATTGATATTGCAAAGTATCATTTAAAAATTGCCGTCAGTGCTTATGAAAGAAGACATAATGGTGGAGGTGGAATAGGGTATGGGGGGAATAAATGGTGATGGAAAAAAAAAAATAATAAAGAAAAAAAAAAGATACTAAACTTTCTTGACTAAAATACAGAAGCCAATAAACAGAGTAATTCTCTATAGTTTGGCTCAGTGGTTCTCAAACTTATTGGTCTCAGGATCCCTCTATATCCCTAAAAAGGAAATTTAATGACAACAGTGGTATTGTTTTAGTTTTGTAAATCTGCTTAATGCCTGGCTAGATTTTCATATCTGCTGCTGTATTCAATCTGTTGTGATTATTTCTTTTAGTGGAAGTACATGAAGAAAATCACCCTCAATGTGTACACATATGTACTGAACAGGAAAGAGCACTTTAGTAGCTTTTTTGATAATTGTAACTATTTATCTTTGATAGTACACTAATCAAAAAGTTACCACTTTTCTTAAAGATTAGTTGCAAAGTGGTATCTGAAACTATATCAATGAACTTTTTGTACTCTGTTACAGTAACACCCATGAGTCTATTTGCACTTAAAATGAATCTCCTACCCACTGGTGATTTTGTAATATCACACATTGGTCATGTGGAACATACTGGTCTAGTGAGTTATGCAGATGTTCCCAAAGTTGACACATATCAGTACACAGTATTAGTAACTCCCACTTGTTAATTTCACCACTGACCTTAAAGCACTGGAAAGCTATCAAGCTCTCAGTGGCAAATACAAGACTTCTAAAATTCTAATTTTTGTTTGAAAGCTAAAATGTTACCACCAGTGACAAATACTGTCAGCTGCTTTCCTTGAACCCAGGGCCAACATTTCACTTTGAGAAGTGCCTGTCAAATACAAAGCCTGAAAAACTATAGTTTGTCTGTCATTTGCTCTTCCAAGTAAAAATGGTGCTTCATGAAAAAAGCAGCTAGTTCAGCTTGCAACTCAAATAACCATGCAAGTGTTTTTCTGGGAGACAACCATTAGTACTTTAGTATGCAATAGAAATGCTTGAAGTGTATTTCCCATTTCATCACACAGAACATTAAAATCATAAAATTATCCTTTACTGTTTCATCAAAGGGATTCTTAAATGAAATTGGTCCTTTACGTATTTATTTTTACTGCAAGTATGTGGCTGTAATGCACACAATGACCTTTAGCATGGTTTGGAGCCCCTCCCTTGATTTAGGCTAAGGTGCCAGTACTTTTACCCACCACTGCTTTTGTACTCTTAGAGAATGGTAACACAATGAAAAATGCTTTATTATTATAATAAAAATAGTTTTGAGCTTACTTACAGATTGTTTGATTGGATCATGCGGACTACCAGGGACACCTCCACCTCCCAGAGGTCTATGGACCATACTTTGAGAACCACTGATCCCATCAAAGATAAGATCATTTGGGGGGGGGAGGGCAATGTTGGAGTTTTTTGGGCAGAGGAGTTAACTGGGAACTGGATAAAGAGTACATATTTTGGCCAAGAATATGAAAAACACTAATAAACACAAGAACGCTTTTCAACCACACATTAAGATATTTGATCAGGTTTCTCTTGAATATGGTTACTATTTTCATCAAACGTGATTTGCCTTTGGATATACGAAGTGACAAAACACTAAACATTGTGACAATGAAGTTCAAAGGGAGCCTTGTCTTGGTGAGGCTCACTTCCTCCAATCAGAACTCCCGGCTGGCATGGCTCAGCAGTGGAGCGTTGACCTAGGACCCAGGAGATCGGGGTTCAATTCCCGGCCAGGGCACATGCCCGGGTTGCGGGCTCAATTCCCAGTCAGGGGCATGCAGGAGGCAGCCGATCAATGACTCTCATCATTGATGTTTCTCTCTCTCTCTCTCTCTTTCTCCCTTCCTCTCTTTGAAATCAATAAAGATATATTAAAAAAAAAAGGTGCATCTTAAAATGGTGTAATGCAAGACATTCTTTAGAATTAAAAGAAAATGGCAGGACAGACATTGGAGAACTGGCTGCACACAGGCTGTCCGACCGAAACAACTCTTCAGCATTATATGACAAGTTGATCAATACAGAGCACTCTGAAGTCACTTCTAATAATCTACTAAGCAACGCTTATACTAACTTGAGGTACAAATTAAAACATGATGTCTATCTTAATATTTCAAAAGTATATACCAGTAAGCATGGCTATTCTAATACTAGACTGGGTATCTGAGGAGATATTTAAGTATGCCATATATTCAGCTGGTGGTTAGGAGATGAGGTTGGCACTTTTAACTTAGCAAAGAACAGGACGAGCCTGATACAAGCTTGCAGGCATGTTAGAAAGGGAAGGTGCTGAATCTGCAAGTGAGTGAAGAGCCAATAAAAATGCATGTGGTCTTAACCTACAAGGAAGGCTGATGAGATATGCTATCAAGCAGAAGGATGCATAATGCATCCGCTCAAAAGAACTGTTCCTATGCTCTTGAGAGATTTTATACATGAGACTTTGACACTGTAGAATATTCTTCCTTAATTTTTAAAGCAAAAAAAAAGGAACCCTGGCTAGTTGTGCTCAGTGGTTAGAGCACTGGTCTGTGAACTAAAGGGTCCTGGATTCAATTCTGGTCAAGGGCACATACCTCAGTTGCAGGCTTGGTCCCCAGCCCCGGTCGAGGGCACATGTGGGAGGCAACCAATCAATGTCTCTCTCTTCCACTCTATCTAAAAAGCTATGGAAAAAAATATCCTCAGGTGAGGATATGTAAGCTGCCTTGCTTACATCTCCCTATTTATTTTTTAAATATGCTTTTTTAATTGATTTCAGAAAGAGGAAGGGAGAGGGAGAGAAACAGAGAATCACTGACCAGCTGCCTCCTGCAGGCCCCCTATTGGGGACTGAGCCTGCAACCCGGCATGTGCCTTGACCTGGAATGGAACCCTGGCCTCCAGGCTCACGGGTCGACGCTCCGCCAATAGGCTGGGCGCTCCTCCCTATTTATAGCAACTGTTTTGTGAGTTTAAAAGGATTTCAAAAATAAAAATAGACACACAACAAAAACCATAAAATAAATAAGTGTACTAGAAAAAAACAAAACGAAACACTACAGCATCATATAAAGTAGCAGTTAGTGCAAGATGGGCAGACACTCACCTTAGGGTGGTGGGCCCTGTGCCTGCGGTCCACCGTCACGTCTCCTCTCTGAACTGGCGACGACACCTCTGATCTGTAGGTCCGCTGAGGGGAGTACCCTTGATAAGCAGCTATTGACCCATGGGAAGGTGACGTGGGAATGGAGTGCATCGTCTGCTCAGAAATATTAACCATGGTTTTCGGGCTGGTCAAAGCCCCGTGGCGAGGGAGGGTGCTCTGCTTGTTATAAAACTGGCGCTGCTGCCACTCGTAAAGCTGCCACATCGTGTCGTCCCGCATCGATCTCCGCTTCTCTTCCGCGCCGGGGCCTCCTGTTCTGTCGTGAGCAGAAGGAGTTACGCTGCAGAGGCTTTCCGGCCTGGTCTTGCTGTTTCTTGGGAGGGTTCTGTAACCTTCGGGATATCGGGCCATAATCTGGGCTCGGTGGCTTGGCATATTTCTTGGTAATGTTTGGTAAGAAATAACTCTAAAATAAAAGAATTGAAATGTGAAAATGAAGGGGAGAGTTGCTTTCCAGATTCTCAATTAGAGTACGTCTTTTCCTTTCTGGTAACTAAAATACACATTAGGACTTGTTTTTTTAAAAGGTCAAAATGTTAAGTATTATACAAGGTATAAATTATTAATGAACACATTTTAATCTTATGAAATTTAATTTGATGGATTTAATACATTAAGTAAACAGCATCTATGCCACTTACATAAAAGAGTGTCAGTTCCGCACAATGTACAGTTTGGTTTAAAGAATAATATTCATACTTATTTTAGAACTAAGAATATTCAATATCTAATCCCAAATCTGTCTCACATCTTACTTGTTTTTGTATAAAAAACAAACTCCTAGAATCTCATGCTCCTATATCTCACCAGAACAGTTAAACAGGACTTCTGTGTATGGCTGGAACACTGAAGTTTTGAGTTGTGCCCAAAGAACATGAAGACAGGAAATGAACTATTTATTGCAGGTCTATGTGACTACTCTATTGGACCATTTCCTTCAGAAAGCATGACCCTGGGAAAAGGTACGTCAATACATTTGTGGTTTAAAGAAATAATTTCCCTTGATTACTTTTCTTAACTTGAAAAATAAAAATGACTTAAAGCTAAAGCTCAAAATTTAAAGACAAAATAATTCAACAAAACATATCAGACATAAAATTGCAAACAATATGTGGCCAACTGAAAATGTGGGGGATTTGGTTTTCTCATCTAGGTGATGATGTCATCACCATGTTATGTTACAGCTTGAAAATCCCATGTCTTCTTCTGTATTCAAGATATTTCCAGTTCTTTCAATCTTTTCCCTTAATTTCCTTCACCATGCTAACTGTTCTTCAGCTTTTCAATGTCTCTAATCAAAAGAGGCTTGCTCAAAATTGAACAATGCCCTCCTAGACAAGAAACACTGCGAGGCCAATCATCTGGTAACGCTGGGGTTGAAGTGCCCAATGCTCTGATATAACCAGTATAAAAAGTTCAATTCTTTGCTGCTTTCCTTCCATGTGTATTTCCCATTTTTCACCTGAGTGGCTTCCCTTCCTGTTTCCCCATCTTCTCTGCTAACATGAAAGCCAGAAACTGAAAAAAAGTCCAGAGTTGGCAACCCATGGCTGCCTGCTTAGGGAGCTTGTCAACCAGGAGAAGTTGATTCCATCCAAGAAATTCTGCCCTAGTCCTAAAGTAATTTACCCTAGCATACCTTGGTTTATTTGAGCATTCATAAATTTGAGAAATACTATAGTGGACTTAATATGTGAAAGGCTCAGGATTGGGCACTGACCCATATCACAGAAGCATATACTGAAAATGTAAATAATATGAACTTTATGTCAAGTTTGTAAATGTGTGAAAAGATAATTTATAATCATATGAGGAAGGGGCATACATTGTCAACCTATATAACACACTAAAAGCTGCCTATAAACTAATGTGTAAATTCCAGTTCAGGAAGTATAATCACACCAGACACCTCTGCCAGTGCTGTGAAGCATTCCTAACATGTGAGATGCTCCGTGTTGTAGAGATATGTACTGATCATGAACTGTTAGACCATCAAATGATCATTAACACAGGCTGTTTTCCTACTAAGTTTGACTAATTAATGACTACAAAGTTCAAAACGCTCTTCTGCCATCTTTGGGATCACCTTCAGGGAATTTTAAAAAACCAGGCTATTTATCAAGTAAGTTTATTTTTGCCCTTTTATCGTCTAGCATTTTGAGACCTGTTTTTCAAAAACTACAGTTTCCTTCAGTGGTCTTCCCCAAAGAAATTCAAATTAAGGAAAAATGTGATTTACTTTTAAGTGAAAGCTTAAGAAATGAACACTGTAAGCTCCTTTATTGGGCTTAGCACTCCATTCACCAGCAGCTGCCTGTCAAGCACCATGAAAACCCGGGCCCTGTGATTCTGCCATGCAGAACAATGGCGTAAGACACCGGGAGTCTTAACAGTGCCCGCCACTCACAAAGAAACTTAGAGCTCTGTTCATAGACCCAGGGATCTACTCTTTGACTACATATTAAACCTGTTTTCTTTCTACCAGAACGTCAACAATAAAAGCAAGCTTTTCATCAAGTTTTACAAAATAAATTATACCATGGATTGCCATTAGGCTTCTTTCCACCAATAAAAATTAAATTATTTCATTATAAAACATCACAACTACTTCTTTTTAGTATGAGGTTTATATAATAATGGAGATGATATATCTCAATGATCCAAACTGGAAAGTAGCCAGTGAACCCAAAGTTGGAAGAGCAACGCAGAGAAAACCTTACCTCAAAATAACCCAAGACAGGCCTTCAGACGCTGCACGTCTGCCTTCAGAGAAAAAATTCACAAAAAGCCTTGATAGGTGTTAATTATATCCATCAAGGGACCTAAAAATACTTGGAAACTAATCTTTATGCTCAATAATTTAAAAACTAACTTCCAGGTATTTGTTGAACTCTTTTAACTATACACTTTCAACCATAAGAAAGTATGGTTTTACTTGTAGAAAAGTGATTCCACTAAGAAGTGAGATTTAATTTGCTGGGTGCAGATTCTGCAAATCTTCTGGCTGGGATTTTTATTATTGCTTCCCTGAAAATGATTACTACCTTAATAAGTATTTCTACACATCCTTTCTTTTTAATTTTTCTTCCCAGAACCACCTCTGGCTCCTCTTCTGTCTAATCAAATTTTACTTTTGAAACAGCAAATATTTCTGACAGTTCTCCCTTGGGAAAGTTAGAAGAGTGAGCACTGAGGGTGGAGAGGAGGAATGTGGAAGTGAACCACACATCACAGGAGACTTTTTAGCAGCCTTGCTGGAGATAACAAAAGATGAAGCCATGTGCACCCAGGCTTTTGAGCTGCATTGCTGAAAAGAAGAGAGACTTTGGCAGACAACTGCGGACATGAGCCATGAAAATCGAGCAAACTAGACGTGCCCTCTTAAACCTCAGGAGTTTCACTATTAAAATAAGTTAATCTTCATTTAATCAAAACATGAATGCCTTTGTTTTCTGGTTTTCTATTACTGAGAGGTAAGAGTTACAATAACTCGCCAGTTAACTTTTATGTACATACACCAGTGCATTACAGTACTTCTAAAATTCTGCATCATCAAATTCCCAACGAATGACAGAACGCTTTTACTCATCCCACAGGCACCTGCTTTTCCTCCATTTCTTCTGGCCTTCGTTTTTGTCTCCTTTGCAGACCTTCCCCCTACTCCCTTTTCCCCCTCCTTAAATGTAAATACTTTCAGGTTTTCCCTTAGAATTTGTATTTTACCCATCCCTGTGCTGAAGGAACTGACCTACTCTCATTCTTACTTTTCAGTACTTTTGATACAATGGTGCTGCTGCAACCCAATTCAAGTCCAGTTCTCTCTCTGGAGACACAGACTGCCAGCACCTCAAATTTAACATGTCCAATCATTCACTGCCTTCTCAATCTTGCCAAATCTTTTCTACGCAGTGAAAGGCACCAGACGACCCTTGATGACCAGGCCCCAGATTTCGCCCCATCACTCAGACCAGACTTGAGTGAGGTCCCCGGGTGGATATAATGAGCACATGTGAGCACTCAACTAGACTTGTCAGTTGTCTCTTGAATACATCTCCTTCCTCTCCTCATTTCAGTTACCCCAATAGCTTCTGAACTTCCTCCAATTCATTCTCCAGATTTGGCAGCCAGGATGATCTGACTGGAACACGAATCTGACTACATCTCTCCCGCCTGTTTCTCATCCAGCATCACAGCAGTTGTGCCTAAGCCCTACTGGATGTCTCTGGATCCCCTCCCTGCTCTCTCATCTGGAGTTCCGCAGGTCCTAGCCAAGATAAGCAGCCATCCTTTGCATGCCTGCCGCAGTCTCTTCCTCCGGAAAGGAGTTTCGCCGGTGCTCAGACGGTGCCGGCAGTCATATAGCACCCTCTCCCCCTCCACTCTACCCGCACCGTATGCCGCACTTGTTTATCTCCTAGGTAAGGGCCTCGGGAGAGACCTGGACCGCACGTTTTCATTATTTTACCTTTTGGTTCATGATTAGCACATAGTACTTAACAATAAATATATGAAAGGGCAAGTGTGTGCACGAATGAATAAGTGCTGAGGTGAATAAATATAATACTTAGTCATGTATTACGAGTTGAGAGAGTCAGGCAAGGAGATGGAGAACTAGGCAGCACAAGCCTTTACTGTCTCCGTTACTTGTCTCAGGAGATCTCCACACAAGTTACTAATGGCAGACAGACCAGGGAGGTGGGGAGGGAGCGAAGGGGGGAGGGATAGGGCTTACTCCCTTCCCTATCCCAGACAAATATGGTCTCTACCCACAACCTAAGCCTTCTCTTGTGCTGGGCCAAGGAAGAATAACTCCTTGTCATTATTAGTAAAGTTGGGTGACAACAATGGTAGACAGAGAAAAAAACATTTATATTTGATTACTATAAAAAAGATATAGCCTGGAGAGGCGTGGCTCAGAGGTTGAGCATCGACCTAGGATCCAGGAGGTCATGGTTCAATTCCTGGTCAGGGCACATGCCCGGGTTACGGGCTCGATTCCCCGTGGGGGGAGGGGGGCGTGCAGGAGGCAGCCAATCAATAACTCTCTCATCATTGATGTTTCTACCTCTCCCTCTCCCTTCCTCTCTCTGAAATCAATAAAGATAAATTTAAAAATATATATACACTAACAAAACTGTACTATCTAAATCACATTTTAAACGAATACTTTTAATTGGCATCTCAGAAACCAATCTCCACCAACAGAGCATGAAAGAAATCTAAGTTCGTAAACACGTAATAACAAGACACTTACCCTCTGGTTTCTTCTTCATGACCCCTCCCCTTCTGGATTTTAATCCACTGCTCCAGCTGTTGCATTGAATTGGTTCTCTGTATGACTCGATCAGCCTCTGTGTGGAAGGGCCCTGTATTTGGGTGACTGCCACCTCTAAGATCCGCCAGGCTAACATTGACTGTTTTGTTCTCTGAACTATTCACACTGACTGCCCTGTAGTGTCCGGCCTGAGCTGGGCATGTTGACCCATCATATTCAGATGGCAGAGGATTCAACTTTACACTATTAATTTTTGTTAAAGGTCTATCTTGACCATCCTTCTGAAAGCCATATTTTTCAGCTTCCAATGCCTTTTTTTCTTCATTTTTGCTGATTTCCTTGTTTTTTTGGTTATTCTGGACCTCTGGTTTAATGAGCACTCTGTGGTTGGGGAAGTTATTGATTTCTTTAGCTGGTACACTTTCAGATGTGATCTTGTCCACTCTGAAATCAGAGAAGAAAATCATAGTAAATCAGGTGAAACAATGGACATATTATTTCTGGGAATCAATCTGGGAAAAATGTAAAACTACTTTTTACTTTACGGAAAAAAAACCTGAAAGGGTCGCAGAGGATGAATCCCCAATCAGCTGTGGTAGGAAACAAAACATACAGCGTATAAAGCACTGGAGGGTAAAAAGTGAGCGATGAGTGTCCCCACCATTAGAAATCTGGAACTATGATTTCACTCATGTGTGGAATTTAATGAACAAACTGAACTACCAAGCAAAAATACAGACTCACAGATAAGACAGCAGGCAGCCAACTCTGTTGGGGCAGGGATGGGGGGTGGAGGGATTGAGCAAAAAAGAGAGAACTCATGGACAAGGACAACATTGTGGTGATTCTGGGGGCCAAGGTACAAGAGGCCATAGAGGGGATAAATGGGGATTAAAAAAAAAGAGAAAACGGCATATTTTTAGAGGACACTAAAGTGGAGAGGGTAAAAATGACATGATATTTGAGAGTTGCTCTAAAATGTTTATAGAAATAAAAAATAAAAACAAAAAGAAATCTGGAAATAAAGCCAATAAGAGTGCCCTTTCACAGTGAAACCACAAAACCCACTTAAAGGGTTAACTCATCATGAGACAGACATGAGTCTGGTTTGTGGAAATGAGGACACCAGGAAATTACAGTTTGTTGCTATCAGAGATTTGAACCACATGACTAACCAACTCTGTTCATATTCAAGAGGACCTGAGTTTTAGGTTAATCACTTTTGGAGCCAGACTGCACATATTCAGCTTTCAGCTCTACCTCTAACTAGTTGTGTCTGTCTTAGGGCAAGGGGTAGGAATTTACCATGCCTCAATCTCCTTTGTGGTAAATGGGGATAACTGTAGCACCAAGATTACAGGATGTTATGAGGACCAGATGAGTAAATCGGTGGCTGCCACAGACTTTATTACCATTATCACTCCATCTCATCAAGCGATTTTGGATCAGAATCTGGCATCCCATGTCCATCTCTCAGAAGAATGTGCTGCTTAACAGTGTGTGTCTGGACCACTGGACAGTTTTACTGCTCACCAATGCAGTTGCTATGCCTAGGTCTTTTTGATGAGAATCAGCTGCCCTGAGACTAATCACTTCCAGGCTCTGATAAGACCAAACTGAGTGTGTGAACCTGAATAAAAATGGCCAAGATCAAGCCGCTCTGGGAAGCCTCTCAGGAACTGGCCACGTTTTGATATGTGAAAATGCTCCTGTTGAACCCTACGTGTGTGCTGCCGGTTTCAGTGATGTGTAGAAAATAATCCACAATAGCCCAGCCGGGCGTGGCTCAGTGGCTGAGCGTCGACCTAGGATCCAGGCAATCGGGGTTCGATTCCCAGTCAGGGCACATGCCCGGGTTGCGGGCTAGACAGCTGATCAATGACTCTCTCATCACTGACGTTTCTCTCTCTCTCCCCCTCTCCTTTCCTCTCTCTGAAATCAATAAAGATATATTTTAAAAAAAAAAAATCCACAATATACAGCCATCAATAGATAGCTTGGAGTATCATCAGTGAGGAAAAAATAAAACAGGACTACTTTTCTTGGAGTTAAGTTATGGACTATCCATATATTTAGGTTAGGTAAAACTTACAGCATCTAGACTGGAAGCAATATTAGATATTGAGAAAGTTTACTAAGATATGCTGTGGAGCTCTTTTACCTTGAAAGACAATAGTCAGAGGAGACTTACACAAAAGCACACTCATCCTTGCTAAATCTGGGGGGGATTCTTAACACTGAATATCAAATATCTGAAAAGATTTTTTAAACTCAGTTACTTCCAATCTATCTAAAGCTGTATTTAAAAAAAATTATATATATATATATCTTTATTGATTTCAGAGCGAGGAAAGGAGAGGGAGAGAGAGAGATATAAACATGAGAGAGTCATTGATCGAGCCCACAACCCGGGCATGTGCCCTGACCGGGAATCGAACCCCGATCGCCTGGATCCTAGGTCGACGCTCAACCGGTGAGTCACGCCAGGCCGGGCTAAAGCTGATTTTTATTTTATTTTATTATTTTTTAAAATATATCTTTATTGATTTCAGAGAGAGGAAAGGAGAGGGAGAGAGAGAGACAGAAACATCAATGATGAGAGAGTGATTGATAGAGCCCGAAACCCGGGCATGTGCCCTGACTGGGAATTGAACCCCGATTGCCTGGATCCCAGGTCGACGCTCAACCGCTGAGCCACGCCCGGCCGGGCTAAAGCTGATTTTTAAACCAGATCTGCATTGCCTTTTTCTCTTTATTTTTTCAAAATATGTATCATTTAAAAAATGTAATTAAAAAAGTCACAAATGCTGACTTTTCTCTAAGTGGAACAAAATTGACTCAGAAATGCATGCTGGATAACATAAATAATGTAAAACTTGTGATCTAATTTTAAAAAGCGACATTTCAGTTATTGCAGAAGATACACGGAAATATAGAAAATGAGAATAATGGGCCATAGAGATGGAAATTATTCAGAGAATGTATATTATGCTTAGATTGTTTATGCCATCAAAGATCTGCGTACAAGGGGACTGTGTTACTGTAGTTCACAGGTTGCATGCTTGATGAATTTAGAAGAAATGAACTACCTAGTTAAAAACTGGATGTTTTTATCTCTTAGGTGATATGCCTTAATAAATATCTGTACGTATTCTGGCCATATAGGAAAGAGAGACCATTACCCTAAAACCAAGAAAAGAAAATCTCCCAATACTAATGAAATGAAATATGACAATAATTAGGTACCTTCAGTTTTAATAACCATATTAACAGGAAAGGATGAAAATGTAGCAGCTGGAAGTAAAATAAAAAGTAATTTCTACTTGACAATGGTGATTGACACCTGGACACATAGGTAGTATTCAGTAATTTCTGGCTAAACACACAACTGGCTAAAAATTGCTACAGGCACATAACTAACAGGCTGTCAGAAATCAAACCAAAATATCGACTGTCATCTTCATAACCCTAAATTATGAGTAATTATTCATTTTTAGAGTGGGAAATACCAGAGAAGAATAGTTAAAATTCTGAGATAAGTACAACATATAATACTGAAATTATCTGGAAATCAAATATTTTAACTATTATCTTGATTTCTGAATTCTAAATAATTCCCTAACAATTGTACTTCAAAGTTAAAATTATTTTAAGACTTTTAATTATTTTCACCTACATTATCTTCTCTCGCAATCAGTGCTAAACAACCTCATTGTTATGTCTATTTAACTCACTTTAACGAATGAAATTCCTTTTATTAGCTCTCAATCTAAAATATGCATATGGTTGAGATAGTTTTTCTTAAAAATATCTGTCCTAGAGTTCAATCCTGCCCACCCCGACCCCAAGCCACTTTCCCAAGGTTCAATTACTAGTGATTGGTTAAGATGCTTTGGACTTGATATTTTAAAAAAAAACCAAATATATAGCATCACCTTAAGTCTTTTTTAATCAGTAAGTCATAAGACTTTATATGCACACACAGAAAAAAAAAAAAAAAGAAAAAAAATACTGAGGATTTATATTGTAACAATCCTCTTTTTTCCTGAGAAAAAGAGAAAAAAAAAGTCAAAATTGCAAGCTAGCACTTTCTTTATAAGATATGCTCAATTATCGCTGACTGGGAAAAAAAATTAACTTTATCATACATCTTTCTTCAAATTTTAGGAATATAAAGAATATTTTTAAAGTGCATTATTCAGCTGCTATTTACATAGTTATAGAAACAGATTTCCTCCCACTAGTTCTCAATGTAGTTTAATATTAAAATGACCCATGTTTAAGCGGGGGAAAAAAACTCCCACAGATCAATTTTAACAGTGTATATTTATATTATCAAAGAATCTAAGTACTGAAGTTTCAGAAGAAAAAAGGCAGAACTCATCAAGAAGTAGATATATTTAGAAATAATTTAAATGCTTGATGAACTATTTCCTGGAGACATTCATCATAAAACAATCAATTAAGCAGAAAATGCTGAAAATACAAAACTCATCACAAAATTTTATTTCAATTTATTAAACTTTGCAAACATACAACATTATTTTAAAAACACAATGAAATTAACTTCATGAATATAAATTCTATTCTGAGATTTAGGACCTTAAAAAAACACTATCCTGTGTAGTTTTAAGATAACAATGAAAAATGTACTTACCGGAAATTAAAGGTAATTCTGTAAGAAGAAAGAACATTCAGTTTGAATGTTAGAATTCTGGATTCACCTTAGTACACTGACAGGTGAAAATGAATGAGGGAAGGTGGAATAAAAATGCAGGTGGTACCTCAAACTAGCTAAGGTGTATTAACTTCATATAGAACATGAATTAATCCTTGCTTTCTGAGAAAGAAATGATTTCATACCCTAACTATTAAAATGATATGTACTATGACAATGACATACTTACAGGGCATGGGATAAAATATAAGTGGAAAGAACCATTATTTTCCCTACAAGCCTTTACCTTTTCACAGGTTCTGTCTGTACCAGGGCAGCATCTAACATGGCTTTCATCCACAACTCCATCTCCTTCCCTGTATCAGTGCAGAAATAATAGGTCCTCATGTTTGGATGGGCTGCCTGATTGAAAACGACACGATCACTTTAAATAGGAATATGGGATCTGTAAAAGAAAAAAAAAATTAAGTGGCTCTGTGTATAGATCACTACTATGAAATTTCAAAAGAGCAGACTTGTCTTACCTACAAGATATAGAAATGACTTAAGAAAAATATAATTCAATCTTAAAAATATATAAAGTTTTTTCCTAAGTTTATGATTTCTCTTTTAAAATTAAAAAAAAAAAAAGTGAATGGGAAGGAAAGGAGGTAAGAAATGAAGCACATAGTTGTGTCTGTTCCATGTACAAATCCCTAGCAATTTCCATTTACTATAATTCATACCACTTTATTCAAGAATGTTCCAGAGTAACCAGCAACAAAAGTAACCAGCAATAAAAGTACATATCATAGTATTTCCTCCTTGTAGTCATTCCTTTAGTACTCAAAAGGTGCTGCTTTTAAAGTATTTGTCTAATCCTTACAGACACCTATATACAAACATAACAGATGTTATATAAATAATCCAAAATGGTATCTCCCTTTAACTTTTATTCTCAAGTTTCAGAGTAGAAAATATAAACATTTTGGGTTTGTAGAAGGCCTACTGAAGTGGTAAGTAGTTTTGTATTTTTCTTTATGGTGGTTCAATCTGCAGAAAGTGCTGATGAGACTGCTACCCTGGGTATAAGCACTGAGCACTCAGCTTTACCCATGGGCTGACCAGGCAAAGATGGGGAGCATCTGTAGCTGCCTCAAAGTAAAAACACAGGCCAAGGTGGTGATTCTACGGGGGAAGCATTTTAATTTCCATTTGAAAATGCCTGTGACAGTTTCCTATTAGACACTGACTGATGAAGAAAGATAAACAAAGCCTATTTCAGCACAGAATGAGGTAAAGGGAAGAGTATTAAGTATGAAGTTGGTCTGCTAAATATAAAGATGAGAGGAATAAATCTGGGGCCAGATACTTTATTCCAATATCTTGACTGTCTGCTTTATTGACATCACATTAGTTTCTTCAAAATCTTTTTCAAAGAGTTAGAATATAAATAAATTCAATAAACACAATAACCAAAATAACTGCATAACCAACAAATTCCACTTAACCATGTAGAAGATATAAAACTATCTACAGAAATAGCTCAAATGCTACATGTTAAAATAATTAAAACTACCACAAAGAGCAACTGGACTGTCTGTGGGGTTTTGGAGAAATAGTAAAGACCACTGCCCATATTTTGATCAATGGAAGACCGGCTGGTGCTAAGAAGATGCAGTTGCAGCCCTGACTTAGACACTGACAAACCACCCTCATGCTCGCCACCAGTCAAATGGAAATATTTACTAGATGATGGCGAAGTTCCCTATGTGGCTTTCCGTTCCACACTGTGTTAAGAGCTGTCTACGAAGTTTCTACTTACCATGGTGATAAGCAGTAGCATCAGCATCAACACACTTAGCAGTAAAAACGGCTCATAAATGCAGAGGAAACATCGCAGAAGAGAGAATTTGAAACAGAAATTACTATTGTTACAGATAAAATTTAAATTAAATCAAATAATTACAGAAAAAATACACTTAATATTCATTTTTACTGCTATCTTAACATTCTAGTATTTTTTTAAGAGTCTAAGAGCCCAACAAAATGTCCTATGAATAGTACAAATTCAACAAACCCTTGCCAAGTTAACGAGCTAAGAAAAAAATTAAACCCATGGCCAAATACCAGTGTCAGTATGACACGGGTCTCCATGTATACTTTATAAAGCTATTATTTTAAGTTATCGGTATTGAAATTTGTTATTAAAATATTTAATTGTTTCTGTGGCAACACTATTAATGAAATTTATTGTAATATGAAGCTATTCCCCTTTTATCCACAGGTCTTCACTCAGATTTTACATTCTTCTTGAGACCATCCATCATCCCTATGGCCCTGATAACTTTCCTGCTTTTTTCTCCATAGCTAATAATGTAACTTTTTTTTTTTTTTTTTAATATATCTTTATTGATTTCAGAGAGAGGAAAGGCGAGGGAGAGAGAGTGATAGAAACACAGTGATGAGAGAGTCACTGATCGAGCCCGCAACCCGGGCACGTGCCCTGACTGGGAATCGAACCCCGATCGCCTGGATGCTAGATCGATGCTCAACTGATGAGCCACGCCTGGCCGGGCTAATACTGTAACATTAACTAGCAAAAGTTGTAAATCAGCCAGTCCCGAGTGTTCTTTAAAAGTGAATGTGAAGTTACAAAATAGTCACAAGGATGTAAAGTAAAGCATAGCGCACGTAGTCAATAGCGTTGCGACAGCCATGTGTGGTGCCAGTGGGTGCTATAGATGATCAGGGGGAGCATCATGTACAGTGTGTTACTGACCGCTAAGTTGTACACCTGAAACCAATGAAAAATAAAACTGAGCCCGGCCGGGCATGACTCAGCGGTTGAGTGTCGGCCTAGGATCCAGGAGATTGAGGTTCGATGCCCTGACGCCCCGGTTGCGGGCTCGATCCCGTCGGAGGCGTGCAGGAGGCAGCCGATCCATGACTCTCTCATCATTTATGTTTCTCTCTCTCTCTCCCTCTCCCTTCCCTCTCTCTGAAATCAATAAAGATATATTTAAAAAATAAAAATAAAACTGAAAGTGAACTGTAAAAAAAAAAAAAAAAGTCATTTGAAAATTAAATCAATCTTATAATGGTATAAACATTTTCATTGTTAAGTAACAGCATGTTATCTTATTTTTCCCCCTTGCCCCTTAAATGAAAATTTTATATTAAATTCTTTAGAGTTAATTTAAAACTGACTTAAAAAAATAGGTGACCAGTGAAATGTATTCCGACCATATCATAAAAGCAAAGAATGCAGCATGGTTTTAAAAACAAAAAATAGCCAACCTAGCATTAAAGTGGCCTCTCACTTAAGGGTGTTTCACAAACCATCGAATCACAGAGGTGGGTGGGTATTGTCAGTCAAAGGAGGGGGAGATACACAGGTCTGCTTGATTGAATAGTAAATTTTACGTCTTAACTTCAGTATTCTCTCAAAAGTACCTGATGTTAATGATGTACGTAGACCCCAAAAATCTTTGCAAATATTCTATAAGATCATAAATGTGTATATATTATGTTGAAAGTACAGCTGTCTCTTATAGTACTCTTCCCCAAAATTTATTTTGAAAAAATTAAAACATACAGTAACCTTTAAAAAAATAGTAAAATGATCACCAGGACACCTAAAGCTATATTTACGTTATTAGCATTTTTACATATCTGCTTTATCTAGAACCATTTGACAGTATAGACATAAAGAGAGTTGGTTCCTAAATATGAGAGCATGTTCTTCCTAATTAAAGGGGCATTCTCCTCCTCAATCATAAGATTATTAATATCTTTTAAATATAAAAATGACTGTAACAGAAATAAATCTTTTTATAATAATCTAAGGGTCAATATCCATTTTTAAATCAATGCAAGATTCAATTAAAAAATATGACAATTTCCTTACCTTAAAAGCATATTTGCGATTAATGTGATCCTCAGAGGTAAGCATAGCTATCTGAAAACTGGGTAACAGTATGCTTCCCAAGATACCCTCTTCTTTCTCATCTAAAAAATAATTTAACATCCAATTAGAATTTTAAATGTCCTCATGAAGCAGAATACATTTTCTCAAAACTTATTTTGATCAAATCAAAGGTTGTTATACATAAATGACCTGTATTCATGCATTGTTTAGATTAGTTCTTTATAAGGCTCTAAGGGAAAATAGTAAATACAGAAGTATATTCTTCTTTACTTTCAACAAGTTTCTCTGGTAACACTGTTAATGAAATTTATTGCTTCCCTATCATAGCAAATCAGAATTGGTCCCACACATTAGGAAAATGTCAATTAGACATAAAATCAGCATACATTTATTTCGCATATATACTGAATTTTACAAAGTCCTTTGACATGCAATTTATTGAAAATATTTTAGCATGTAAGTAACAACACAGAACTTTACAAAATTAAGCTACCCACATTTCTATGAGGATTTAAATGCCCAATAATTTTGAGCCCAGACAAATGCATCGCTCACCTAACATCCTTCGTTCTTGGCTCAAATGACTCACCAATAAGGCCTTCCTTTATCCGTTTTAAACTGCTTCCATCCATAGCCATCCCAGAACCCTCTCTTCTTTCTGGAACTTTACCACCCTCTACCCTCAATATCCCTGACACACTGTATGTTTTAATTATTTATTTACCATCTTTCTCTCCTAAACTCCGAGTAGTAGTAGATGCGTAAAAATTTTTGAATAAATGACTATATATACAAATATGTATTTTAAACTATAATATAAAAACCTATGATTTCTAGAACATATAACCTTGAATGTCTGCTTTTAGCAGTCATTCTGATACACAATAACGTTATGGGAATAACGTTATGGGAATAAAGTAGAGGCCTACAAGGCAAGCACATAAAATAAACTTAGGAAAATGATAAAACATTAATCTTGGCATAGTACTGATTCACGTTATTAACTTTCTGCTTGGGGGCAGAGATGTTTATAAAACTTAAATTATGTAGTTCATTGTTAGAGACCCATAAGACAAGTTAATAAAGTTATGCATTAGACTGATGAGCTCATCAAAGAAAAAACCATTAGAAACATATTTTTTTATTTTGCTTGCCATGTTTTTTTTTATTGTCATAAACTTAACAAGGAATTTTTGCCCTCATTTCTAGAATATATGATGAACTTCCAAAACAAAAAGAGTTACATTAGATAGATATTATTTCTATAGCTTTTCTCATAACGATGGAACAAAATTTTGCTTTTACAATACTGTGCTCATTCAGGTGTAGTTCACAAATATAAGAAAGAACGAACAAATGTGCAGATTTAGTCTAAAGGGTCTAAAGAAGAGCTACAAAGCAGTCATCAATTACAGGAAACATGACAATTTAAAACAGTCACATTCTGCCCTAACCGGTTTGGCTAAGGGTAGTGTCGGCCTGCGGACTGAAGGGTCCTGGGTTTGATTCCAGCCAAGGGCACATACCTTGGTTGAAGGCTTGACACCTGGCCCCAGTCGGGACATGTGATAGAGGCAACCAATCGATGTTTTTCTTTCACATCAATGTTTTTCTCTCTCTCTCCTTTCCACTCTCTCTGAAAAGCAATGGAAAAAATATCCTCGAGTGAGGATTAAAAAAAAAAAAAGTCACATTCTAATTTTAAATCCAACTTTATGTTTACATAAAGCATATAATCAGAAATAGCTGATAAAGTCATCTTCAGTAAAAAAAAAAAAAATTATCACATAATATATTCTTTTTTGTCACATGAATGGGAAAATGGACTTTCCTGAAGTTATTTCAGAATATGCAGAGGCAGTGTGGCGCAGGGCGACTTTACTGTTTGACCATGGACTGTTTCCCAGCCGGACACCAAGTGCTGTGAGATCTCAGGCAAGTAAGTCACTGACGCTGTGTATGTTTCATCAACCATCAATTTGAGGAAAACAAGACTCACCTCAAAGAGCTGTTGTGAGGGCTAAATCAGTTAACATACATAAAGAACTCAATAATATACTCCACCTATATCAAGTGTTCAATAAATACTGCCATTATTATATAAAATTAAAGGCACTACAAGTAAAACCTTCATCTTCTGTCAAATGGCCATCCTAAGAGTTCTTCACTAGGTTCTTCAAGTGTTCCTAATCAGGGCATTCTTCTGTTTGGTTCTCTACCAAGCCTGACCTAGATAACTGTCTAACTGTCATAGAGCTTGCTTCCTCTTAAGACAGAACCACAGAATATCACCATTTTATTGGAATCAGGTGACATTTTAGATACTCCATTTCTACTCCAGCTTTAAAGACGTTTGAGAACAAGACAAGGATTACATACAAACTTATAGAACGAATTATCACTAATTATCATTCCTCACCTAGAAAGCTTCAATACTTTGTTAACTGGTCTCTAGGCTTCTAGTTTTAGTGTTAGGGTGATTCTTCTAAAGGTACACTTTATCCTGTTATTATTCTTGCATTCAGGCAGAGTTTAAACTCATTAGGGTGACAAACAAATGCCTTTTATGCATTGATCTACTTTGTAGCCTTTACTGTCTGCTAGGTCTTCAGACATAACCTTCATTCCGGCAATATAAGCACTATGTATAATTTTACCAATATGCCACGTTCACTCATGCTAAGTCCTTTGCCTAGATCACAGTACTTTCCTAATCCCTTCCTTGTACAGGCCGGTGAACACTCACTCAACAGAACTGAACAATGACATTCTTTCTCAGACTCCTTCAGCTAATCCGTGAGTTCCATAAGGAGAGGGCTTTATATTGTTTTCTTCTACATCCTATTACCTAGTAAGATCTCTCATATATCAAAAGAACTCACTGCTGGCTACCACCTTAGTTTAGACCACTGTCATTTCTACACAATAGCTCCTAATAGTCTCTGCTTCCTTCCTATCCCTTTATAATCCACTCTCCAAGAGCAGCTTGAATCACTCTTGTGCTTAAAAACACCCAATTGTATCCTTAGAGCTTTCATGGTAGAATCAAACTCCAACAGAGTCCTACATCAGTGTGATCTCCATTCCTCTCATCCATCTCTTCTCTGCCAGCTCCTCAGCTCAGCACACTGGTTTCTTTCTGCTCCTTCAACATTCCAAACCCTTTCCTACCTTAAGAACCTTTGCACTACTGCTCCTCCTGCCTGGAATACTGCGCTCACTCTAGCTTCTCCTGGCAATTTAGACTTTGCTACTTAAAATATCTGCTCAACCGGCTGTAGTGGCTCAGCTGGCTGAGCATTGTCCTGTGCACCGAAAGGTTGCCTGTTTGATTCCGGGTCAGGCACGTACCTGGGTTGCAGGTTCAATCGCTGGTTGGGGCACAGAGGGAAGGCAACTGATCGATGCTTCCCTCCCTCCCTCCCTCCCTCCCTCCCTCCCTCCCTCCCTCCCTCCCTCCCTCCCTCCCTCTCTCCCTCTCTCTCTTTCTCTTTCTCTCTCTCTCCCTCTCCCTCCCTCCCTCTCTCTCTCTCTCTCTCTCTCTCTCTCTCTCCCTCCCTGCCTCCCTCTCCCTCACTCTCACTCTCACTCTCTTTCTCTCTCTCTAACCATGTCCTCAGATGAGGATTGGAAAAAAAAAAATCTGTTCAGAGTACCAATCCAGAGACCTTTCCCCAGGCCCAACTTTCATAAGACTGTACTTTTCTAAAAGCACCTATCATGGTCTTTTTTACTTATCTGAGTTTATTTACGGTCTCTCTGACCTCTCTTCATGAGAGCTCTCTCTCACTGCTGTTCTGACAGCACCTGAAATGAAGCAGGTCCTGCTCAATAAATATTTGGTGAGTGAATTAAGTTCCATGGTAGGTTTTGTCAATAGACTGACTATAGGACAGAGCAATCAAGTGATTTATAATAGGGTGCATGATCTGCCTGCTACACAGCAAAGAACACAGCAGGAACCTGGGCTTCCATCTGGAACGGGCTGCAAACCTACTATAAAAAATAGCAAATCACTTGTTCTCTTTCTGTCTTATTTCCCTATCTGCAGAACACAAACTGCACTGTCAAATTCTGACAGCATGCTCTGTGTGTTAGTATACTAGGTGCTTTGAGAGATATGGAAAAATGGATGAGGCCAATGTATTCAACTGAAGAGATCTGAGTGGGGCTAAAAGCCTCTGGTTATTAAGAGAAGTGCTGGGTGATAAGATTTCCCACCTGACCAGATGGCTGTGAGGAAGAGATGAAATAGATCATCTATGTTATGTGCTCAGCATATAGTAAACACTAAAAAAAAAAAAAAGCAACCTATTATGATCATCTCACTAAAATCTGATAGTTTTTATGGAAAATCTGACATTTCCTGTTGGTAAAATAGTAGAAGTACATAATATACACTTCTTTCCAACTATCTGTAGAACAGAAGTGAGTTAAAAGTTATTTGTTTCCTTTCTATTATATTTTCTTTCTTTCCTTTTTAACATTCCTTGTGTCTGGGGAACCACACTAAAATTAATAAATACACTGCATGTAAAATGCGTATGCCTAACAAGAATATGGAATCTTATACTCAACATTGCTTCTGAACTTACTTTTCTCAAATTACGTCAAAAGTTTTTCTATTTTAATAAAAGTGATGATGCGTATGTCATCATGAGCAATAATAATAGCAAATTACATGAAATTCAGTGTTGTTTTTTTGTTGCAAATTAGCATTGAGGTTTTTACATGAAAAGTAGTAATAAACATTTTCTTGTTCTCATTTAAAGTTCTAAATAGTCTATAAATATACTGAAAAGAAGAGGAAAGTACAAATTATAAGCTAGGAATAATGCTTGAGTTACAACTCCTGACTTTTCTGAAAGAGTGGGAAAGCCTTTAAGGAAAATTGCAGAGTATGCTTGGCACTGAACTGAAGATACCACCACAATTGCAGCCTGATCAACATCTCTATGACAAAATGAAATTTTATAGGTCTGGTTAATTCTGGCTCAGCAGTACTTCTCAACCACAGTTTGCAGTGGGGGGTGGGTGGGGGAGAATATGAATATAAGCCTGTTAATTTCACATTTTGAAGGTTAATATGCTTTATTATTGCTTTGACAGAGGACTACAAAATTTTGCCACATTCTTTTTCTGTAAAACCAAAAAGTAAATTTTAAAACTGCTGATTGGTTCTAAAATCTTGTCACATATTTATCTAGAATAGTTGTAAATTATTAATTACATGTTGACAATCTAATTCTTTTGTGACTGTTTCCAACCCGACTTCAAAGTAGGGAAGAAGTGATTATCCAGACTCATGATTTTATTTTACAGCTGAAGCCGATTTCTATGGCGAACAGTCCATGTACATCTTTCATTGTTAGGTACCAACTCTGTAGTGTCTAACAGATCCACAGAGCACACAGAGACTTTGACTTAAAACTACATTAACAAAGGAGTTTATGGTATCCATACAGGATAAATGAAGATTGCTACTCCATACCTATGCTAATACTTTATTTCCTCTCCACCAACACTGATAGCCTGGTATGTATCCTTTCTCCATGTTTCAGAGAGCTGTCATTGTGTGTTTAAAAGAGGGCGGGGGGGGGGGAGTAGGGGATCATAATAAATAGATTTCTTTGTAATTTTTTAATTTGCTAATACATTATAGTAGTCTTTGAAATTCTAAAATCATTTGCTGGGGAGAACTGGGTATTTGATAGACCTAAAGCTAGAACTGATAAAGCTGACAAGTGAACTAATCTCATCAAACTAATGATTTTTTTTTTTTTTTAATCTATTAGGCACTGTACTCAAGGATAACATGACTGAGTGAAGATTCATATGCTCTTTACACAAAACAAATTAGATTAGCAAAATCGGATTACAGAAACTGGACCAAAATGCAGACTAATCTGTTTGAAGCACTACTGTACACAGTCTTCTATCCCACCTCAATTACTCAGTATTATGTGTCAATGAAAAAAAGATTTTCTTGAAATTGTTTGTCAATATAACATCACAAAAAGAATTGTAATGTTTTTCTTAAAAAAAAACACACAACAAAAAACCACTATCCAATACTTAACATATATTTTATTGCAATTATGAAATAACACCCTAAGACAGTATGGTAAACTCACCTCTATAATAAAAGAGACAAAGGTCAGAAAGCACAAACCAGCGTTTCTTCCACAGCTTCATGCCAGTACTGTCCTGCATTAAATCAGCATAATAAAGAATTTTTTTTCTCATTTCAGAAAATTAAAACTCATTTCTGGTGCATTTATTTAAAATAAGCTTTAAAAATGAGGTATGTTTGATACATGCTACATAGAAACCTAACTAAAAAGCCAGTCAAAATTTGGGGTAGTTTCCCTGGGATTTGCATCCTATTAAGATATTCCAAAGTATACTGGTCTCTGAAGAGTAATGCTGTCATGTAAAAGGAATACAGTTGAAGCAATCAGATTTGGTTTCACGTTTTTAAGCAATGTGAAATTCACTCTTCTAAACCCACGCCTGCGAGCATGAGGATAATGTAACCATGAAGCAGTGCGTGCAGCCTGGTAAACCAGATTTAATAAATATGTTAATTTTCAACTAGAAGGAAAATATGTGAACTGAAATTATTCCAAAGGTAATGTGATTTAAAATGACTGTGCTAAAGGAGACTTAGCGTATAAATACATTTCATAAACATAGTTTTCTTCTTACATATATGGTTTGAGTTTTGCTCATCCTGCAGGAAAGAGTGCCTATTTGGCAGCTCTTTCTAAGTAATTCAGTTCATAAAAATACCAAGCTCAAACAAAATTACAATTTTAATAAAATTTCTCTTCCCACATGTCCCACATGCAATAAAGCAAAGCTGCAAGAGAACATGAAGCATAGACACCAAAAAAAAGAAAAGAAGAGGAAAAAGAAGGAGGTCTGTTTTGATGTGCTTCGATCAATACTTCTCAATCTAGGTTTAGGTTGTGACCAATATCTAATGACGACTTTGAACTAGAGAAATTATATGGATAAATATCTCTTGAAGTAAAAGATCTGTCCTTAAAGCTCACAGCTACACCAAAGGACAAAAAAAATAAAATAAAAAGCAAAAACTTAAACGGTATATGGTATTTTCAATTTCCTAATTATATTCTCTTTCTTTAGTACAGATAATTTTAAAGTGTTTAGATTTTTAAGCAGCTCTGCAAAGAAATATTCTATTTAAGCCACACGCCTATTACAAAATAAACACTCATGAAAGAGAAATCGGTTGGCAACACTTATGCAACACTAAATTAATCAAGGGATCAAGAAACAAGAACAAGAATCATTTTAAATAAGGAGGTCCATAACCTCCGTTAGGTTCAATATTGCACTGAGCTATGTGCACATAATGTGGTCTCATTAGAAAGACTAGTTAAAAAAACCTTTTAGCTTGGGTAAGTTTAAATATCAGATGGTTAAAATACAGCAAATGATCTTTAAATAAAAATGAAAACTTGAACCCAAGTTACACACCCAATCAATTCTGTGAAAGAGTGGCAAAACTAATTTGCTTGAACAACAAGGAATTCTTTGGATTTTAAGATGGTCCTTTTCCAATACATTAGTTTAGCTGTCACCCAACTTTCAGAGGGAACAAAGTCTAATGAATGTTTTTTATTAAATTCATTATTGATTTTAATGAATATAATGATTTGGTCATCTGAAAGCAATGAGCAATAATTGACAAAAGAAATGTGCGCCACCAATGAACTACTATTTAATTTATTCTGTATCATCTGTATACATGTAGAATAAGAGAGATAGAACAAAAGCAGATAAAGGTCTTAAATGCCAACTATATCATCATCTCAGTTATCTGGCGGTCACTTATTGGAAACCCTGTTGCAAACCAGAAATTAAAAAAGAAAACAGCAGCCTATAAGCAGTCAAAATAGATGTCAGACTGCCCAAAGCACATGCATCCTTACTAATTCCAAAACTAATGACAAAGTTCCAAAAAAGCTTAGTTATTGGGCTTCCCAGATAACAGAACAATATAAACCCCAACTTATCAGGGTGTGTGAGAGTGAACCATTTTTGAGCAAACAGAAAAACAAGAAAAGAAAAAGAAAAAAACAGCATTAAGAAAGTAGTCTTGAGAGCAAAGAAGCAAAAATCCGAAGAAAAAAAAAAAATCAGGAAAATCTGAAATTACAATCAGATTTCTCTGTAAGTTAAAGTATGTAACTGTACATTGCTCTAATGATATTTATATGAATAGAAAAATGAACAATACCCCTGTATGGTTTTTTTTCCAGTTTAAAAACTATGTCTGCCCACATAATTTTAGCATGTTATTCCTAACATTTCATCCAGCATGTATTTAGCTTCAAATCTAGAACTACCTATAACAAACGCAGTCTCTGTTCTAGGTGACCAGCCATTACTTCTTGCTTCACAGTTCCCCTAACATTCTCAGTGGTAACAGGAGCGAAAGAATCGGGATGACTCTCCAGATCCTTCTCCACGTTATATAACCAACCCAGGAATATTCAGGAATATTCAGCCGAAAAAAATCCCTTTTGATTCTATACTTTTTTCACATCAAATAGGAAAAAAATATATACCTGTTTATAAAGCCAACCTCGTCTGACCACGGGTGCATTAGGATTCCTTTTAATTGAATTTGATCTCTTTCCAAAATTATGAACTTTTTTCGAAGCCCGTGAAGTCTAAATAGAAAAAAGCACAATGTGGTATTAATGAATAGATATTTGAGTTTATTTTTCATTCTCATAATTTTAATCTCTTTTCAGATTCCTCTGAAACTTGGAGGACTTCAATCTTTTCAGAGGAGTTACTGCAATTCTGCTTTAGCTGGTTTAGTTCTTTCAAGTGTAATAATTCTGCACAAAGACTTCCCCCCCAGGATATTAAAAAAGGATCACAGGTTTTACAATCTCTCCTTTAGAAGACAGAAATATAATTTCTAAAAAGGCACCGGGTGTGGCAGTATTTTGTCCTACCTGCTATATAAATGGAATGAACCCTGAGTGAAGATTATTAACAAGTCTTTAAGAATAAACCAAAAGACAGAGTTTTATGTTTTGTATCTGCATTTAATAGTGTTGCTTCAATTAAAGAAGAAAGTTAGTGGCAAGTCACAAGAGAAATACTCAGATATAAAATATAAACAACCATATCACATCAAGTCAAAACAAGGCTAGAAGAATCTGCTTTATGTCATGGACAACTCTGAACTTGAATGATACCAGACAGATGGTGTTTACTATATTCTTAAAAGTACACATAAGGATAGACAAACTTTTAGGATACTGCTATGGTTAGTGTAAAGATTTATTTTGGCAGAAATGGTAGTAGAAGCCAACAAGCATAAAAACAAAGCCGAATTTTAATTTCTACATGAAAGTAAGTAATATCAAGTCATCTCTTATTTTTCAACTTAGAATCTCTGGAAATCTAGCTTATTTCATTAGAAGTTTTTGTTTTAACTAAAGCATGTGGTTTGGGATTTTTAAAAAACATAAATTTTAATTGACTTTTAATGCTTAAACACAACATAAAACTCAAGTGGGACAAAAAATATATACAAGGAACTCTACTTCTCTCACCCCTGGGGACCAGCACCCGAACAACCCCTACCCACAACCCTGTAAGACAACCATTATTGCTGTGTGTATCTCTGTGTCTATCCATTTCAAATAATTGTTTCCATAGATATGGAATGTCTTTTTTCCCTCAAATGATTTCATATGTAATACCTACTCTTTTCTTCCACTGTTTCTTGGAGCTCACTACATAAAGAGAATGGCTATTTACACTCTTTCCTGTGCTATAAACTTTTTAACCTTTGTAAAACAGGTAAGTGAAAAAATAGTGTCATTTTCTGGTTTAGCTAGCATTTTTCATATTATGAAGGAATTTGAGTACCCTTTTCACATATTTATAGTAAAATTCTATTTTTTCAACCATCTGGAAAGTAATTTTACATACTCATCCATTTGTAAGCCTTTTTCTTATTGACTCACAGAGCTACTTTAATTATAAAGGAATTATTCTTTAATTGTATGAATTGCAGATATATATGCATGCATAATAATTTTCTATGGCTGAATTTCTCAATTTGACTTCTGGGTTTTGTATCATATTTAGAAAGTCCATTTACATTCTAAGTTTCTTTCTTTCTTCTTCTCTTTTTAAATCCTCCATTGTTTAATGTAGTGCTTTTATAGTTTTAACATTTCAATACCTGAGCTACCTGGAAATTTCTGATGTAAAAAGTATGAGGCACAAATCCAACTTTCTTTTCAGACAATGGGACTTAGTGGACCCTAATCCATCTATAATTTTTCTAGATTTTAATTAAAGTATATTAATGAAGCATTATAATACTCAGTTATCCTACTAGAGTTTTATATTATACAAGAATTATATATTATTTACATTATTTTCTAAATAAATAAAAGTTTATTCTTTATCATACCTCAATTCTTTCACTATCCATTAATTTAGGAAAAGAGCAGTAACTCTAAGGCTATTATTTATTTACTCAGATTTAGTAGCAAATTTTCCAAGAGTTTGAAGAAATTTTCATATTAAAATTCTAAATTTAAAATAACTTTGTTTTAAAGTACAAGAAGCAATAACTATAAGTTTTAAAGTAGATATACAACTCTGGGATCATAGATTAAACAATCAACACTGTTATTTCTGATTATAAAGAAACACCACCCACTTCTATTTCCATATGGCTATAGCACTTTTCGTGTAATAGATTCTCAATACTTCATGGTCATCAAGCACACTGGTATAGAGTTTCCCTTTAGCAATAAGAGATTTTACATTTTTTTGTGAAAAGGGTAAGTCTGCTCACTACAGGCATACTTAATAGTCAGAAAACAGAATTTCTAGGCCACTCTATTAATCTTCACTTTTAAAACTTAAGTTGATTCAATAAACTGCCATTCTTTCCACATTTGTAAAATTATTCAAAATATTTTGCATCAAAGATGTAAGTCATTGAATTATTAAAATATCATCTTATTACTTTATATTCCAAGCCACTATGTTAATTACCATAAAAGTAATTAGGTTCATGTAATAAAAAAAAATGAAATGATCATTTTATAATTCTAAAGTCCACTGAGAGTCATAGTAAGATACTGACTACCAATTATACCAGCTATCAATAATTAACAGTAAGCAAAATAACTTACTCTGCCTATAGGGCTCATTGGATGTACTGCGTAATCTGAAGTCATGTTATAGTTAGAAGCTTCATTTATCATACTTATAGGTCGTTCCTTCTTGTCTTCAGATGTCATAGCTGGAACAGTCCTGAAAATAGATGTCAGAATGCTAGAACTTGCTGTATATGTAAACTGCTTTACAATAAAGCTTCCCTAGAGTTAACAATGCTGGTGTCCTACTTTCTCAAAAAAGTTGGATACTAGATAGAGCTGAATAAGCTCTAGAACCAGGACTTAATATTTACAACTATTTTGAATACAACTAACACCTCTCCTAATCACAACCTGAGTGAATATCATGCTTATTTTAATAAGCATTATTACAGATATTCTACTTGGTCATCTAAGTGGAAATTAAAAAATTTAGTTAGAAGATTAGCTATTCTAGTACTAAAAACAATAATGATACCAATAACTAATATTTGTGAACAGATTTCTAGTATAAGATATTTTCACGCATATTTCATTGGATGCTTATAAAAATCCTGAGAAATGGTATATTACCACTATCTCTGATTTAAGGATGAGAAAACTGAGCTCTGAACAAGTTTACAGTTTCTGACCTTACACCCTGGGCTCTTGAACTATCTCTTTTTGAACTACTGGAAAAACACCTTCTGAAATTACATTCCTCATAAAAAAAAAATTTCTGTCATGTTTCTATAACCATACATAATAAAAAGATGTCATTCTGTTATTATACTTGACTGCAAATATCCAGATGAGAAAACTGTTAAATTGTACAGTATCAAATATGGATAACAGCAATCTCACTGCTAAACCCATTTTGAACGGAGGCATTGCATGAAATTTTACTTACTGTTCATTCACTACAAAAATACAATTGTCTTGTGATGGTTGTCCTGTGACTGGATGCTTACAGGTCACTTTCCTTTCATTATGGCTGAAAGAAAAGAGAAACAGAAAATGTATGTATGTAATTTTATTATCACAAACATTTTTCTAATATTCTGGTAGCAAAACAGTCACTTCTATATTATAACATTAAAGTTAGTAAATAAAGAAGATGAAATTCAAAGCCCTAGCTGTTGAAATTTCTAAATACACCTTTTTTGGTATCTACTGTGTGTACGTGTGTAAATGCTACCTACAGTTTTACAATACAGATAAGCTCACCCCTCCAGTCTGACCTCAATTCTTTCTTCTCACTATTTTATAAACAAAGTCGATTTGTCTCCACAATCACTGCATTTTACATTTGATAGGAGGGCCACAAAAATAAGTATGACTATCTACCCACCTCTATTATTCTGTGTCTTAATTTAGCACCTAATGCCAAATTCACATACGGGGGAACCTACTATATGGGCACTAGCATATTAACAAACAGTACACATGAAGAGCAATAACTTATGGTGTTTTTGTTTTACAAAAGAATCATTATATAAATAATGTAATGGGATTGATATTTGTGATACATGAGGAAAATATGCTTACAAAAATGGATTTTGAAGGAGAAGAAAAAAAACCGCCTTAAATAAAATGTACAAATGATAACAGAAACAAAGAAAAAATCTATTTGTTATGTTTGCTGAAAAACTTTTTGCTTTGAATGAAAGGACATCGCTCCTCAGCCTTCTGGTAAATTAAAGAATGACTTTTTTTTTGAGAATAAGGCCTTTGCATAAGAAATAGTACTCTTTCAAGGTTAAGTGGTTAAGATTAGGTCTCCTACTGTCTTTCTGAAATGAGAGTAGGAAAAAATCTCAAACTATTTATCTATCTAAGCCCAAAATAATTGATGCCCAAAGTAATATGCAATATACATTGACATATAACACATTATCACTTGAAAATTAATATTTTTTCCCATTGGGCTTTATCCATAAAGCAACCTATCATTGATATGCCTGACCTTAGAAAATTTACTTTCATTACTAAAAAAATTTTCAAAATGTTACACTGAATACTGCTCTTTAATCTTAAAAGATTATTACACGTGCTCTGGATTTCGGGAACTCTATAACCACAAGCCACAAACTTTCTGGCAAACTTTAGATACTTAAGTTTCTTTTCCAAATCCTAACTTCTATTAATATTTTACTGGCAACTCAGCACTTGAAATTCTAGCCATTAAATACAACTAAAACCGTATTTTAAAAAAGGTACAGATACAGTTTTAAAAAAAATTACACATTGACTATTGTGACAATAGAATGATTGACAGAATATAATGAGTTTCTATTATTTCTTTAATTAACTGGTCTACTAAGCACACATTACTACTAAATTATCAGTTTTCTGTGATGGTTTGTCCTTATACAAACATACCCAATAGGTGTTAAAATTTGGTGGGTTTCAGATATTTATTTGGGTGGTATTTTTATACTACATAAAAAATAAGCAAGTGACTATCTTACCTACTGATTTAAAAAAAGGACAACAGTGGAAATGAGTCTGTGTAATAAGCAATAAATTGGTAATGGAATAACTAAGAAAGTATAGCCTCTGGAGGTAAGTGGAAATTATGTAAGTATTCAAATGTGATGTCCATTATGAATGTGTCAAGGTATGTAAATTCTGATATTTAAACAGTATAAAACAGAGGGTAAAATAACCTGTGATAGGGATTAGATACTTTACTAATGTAAAATGGAGAAGAGCTTTTTCCCCCTTAAAGCTTCTCCTTGGGAAGGAGCATTAAGGACCTAGAGTTGGCTGAGTGACAGATCAGAAATATGCAAATCCTTTCTATAAAAACCAATACTGCACAAAGAAAACAAACAACCAACCCCCAATATCTTGCATTATTTACCTATGCTATGTCATTTTACCTGGGAGGAATACAGTAGACTCTAATCCTAATATTCTAGAAGCTCTCAATTATAACAACATGGCTCTGCAGTAATGATCAGGCTAAGAGACTACAGTGATTTCGTGAGCACTAAATAGATTTAAGTATCCATTAAACAAGGATGTAGGACTATGAAAAAATTTAAATAATGAATGATTAAAATGGAGCCCAAATATTCTCTTCCCTAAAAGTCAATTAAAAATTGACACATTTATCATCTCATCTTAAAGTAAAACTAAATAAAAATCTTAGTATTACATCTTAGTTAAAAGTGACTAAAACCAACATAAAACATGAAGATATTTATAGTCTTTTACTACTTAACGTTCTGGTATTAAATTAACATAAATCTACAAGAACACTCTAAGGTCTTTTACTATTTTTTTAATAAAATGAAAGAACCTTTCCTAGTATATTTGCCTAATTCCTAACACATAGTACAAATGAAGTTTTCTCAAGTGTTTAGTCATTTGTCCGACTTATGCAATACTCCTAAAAGCTGGTTCTTGGTTACAAATTTTAAAAAATACAAGTGCATTTTCTAAAATGTTAAATCCTCAAATCTGTACAATGATATATTTTAAGTTACAGCCACTCAAGATTACTAGAGGTTTCTATAAAATTCAAATTCAGAATAATAAGATTTTACAGGCAATTAGAATAAAAAATAGTCATCTCCTCTAAAACAACATACTTACCAAATAGAAAAACCAACGTAATGTTTTCTAATCACTTCACCAAAAATGAATTAAAATAAATGAAAAGTATGACATAGCAAAATATCAATTCCAGTTCTAACTGTATAAGCGCGGTAATTTTCCACTACCTGATAGGATTGTCCATCCTCACTGCTCCTAGGCAAATGTACTTTATATACATTTTTAGATATTTAGAAATTTAATTAAAATACATTTAAAATTCATTCCTTCTTATTATGCCATTTACACTTCATTTTTTATAGTATGTTGCTTTTAAAAAAAAAAAAATCTTTGATTTCAGAGAGAGGAAGGGAGGGAGAAAGAGAGAAACCTCAAAGATGAGAGAGTCACTGATCGGCTGCCTCCTGCACGCTCCCTAGTGGGGACTGAGCCTGCAATTGGGCAGGTGCCTGACTGGGAATCGAACAGCAATCTCTTGGGTCATAGGTGATGCTCAACTGCTCAGCCACACTGGCTGGGCTAGTATGTTGCATTTTAAAGTACAATACTGGTAAAGATAAACATAATTTCTAAATCACTCACAGACACTAAAAATGAGTTAAATACTGACAGCCAATAAACATAACCAATGTAACTGAAACCCAAGTGAGTCTTTCTGGGGGAAAAAATTGTCCACGAAAGCATATGTTAATGTATAGAATTCTTTTAACACCTAATATATTCTTTAAAATGTGCATCAACAGGGCACTGTGGGAGGTGGCTGGCCCACTGTTAAGTGTCCAGTCCTGACCACTGTCCCTGGTACAAAGCAGCCTGCTCAGGGCCATGGGGGGAACAGCGCGGAAGACGGTGATTCCTGGCCTTTCATCAATTCAACCCAAGTTTGTCCCCTGCATTATTTACAAAGCATATGTTTTCATTCATCCTACATTTGCCATCCTTTTTGTAGTCTACAAGTTTGGCTTTTTTTTTCCGAAGGGCCTCAAAATTCAGATCAGGAGTACCATCAGTTTCATTATAATGAAATAGTGTGTTCCAGTGTGAGTCATATAATAGGGGACATTTTGAGCATCACATACATTTCATATTTGCTTACACATGATCTTGTCTATGAGAAACTCTAGGTGAGTGCAGAAAACTGCGCCCAATAGAACTCTAGCTGCACGGAAGTACACACATCGCACATATGCACAACTCCAACCATCTACCAGCTCTTGAGGTCATTGCTTGTTTTATGAAACACACTCATCCACACCTAGTGATACAACTTTCTAATTTCAGAAATCCCTATTTCCAACACTTCCCAGTCACTCACAGCTGAAACCCTTTCAACGTCCATTTCCACAAGCAAAACTGCAGGTCTTTTTCAAGGCAAAGTGTGTTTGCAGTACTTTTGTGTTTCCTATCCATTTAACATGTGTGAAACTGTGCAACCACTTTTATTAGGTTCCTATGTTTATTTGTATGAGTGACTAGTGAAATTTTTGAGTGGTATGCTCCTAAGCCTATTTGTAACAGAAGCCCCATGCTTTTCATTGCCCGATTTTGCACAGTAGGGGTGACTTCTAGGAACATATGTGTTGGGTTATAGCAAAACTGACTGTACTACTGTGTTAAGAAGTAACATACCTCTAGGCTGTTAGAAATACATTTGAAGCTTTGCTAGACAAGGAGTCATATTTAAAATCCTTGCCAGGGATTTTATATTCTTCATAAATGAAAAGGAAACATTGGAAAGATACGGTTTTATATGTTTGTGTTTCTAGAGGAATACTTATAAAGAAGGCATAAAATTCAGATCTTGATATAAAACATGCTTAAGGTAATTCCTGTCCTGTCTCTGAACTCACTGTGGCACACCAAGAAGTCCAAACTTTTCTAAATGTAACGCTAGGTGTTCATCGACTCTTCCTTCCAGACATCTGTCTGTGATATTTTATGTGTAGGTTTAGATCAGTAGTTCTCAACTAGGAGGGATTTTATCTCCCAGGAGACATTTAGAAATATGTGGTAATATTTTTGAATGCCACGACTGGGAAGCTGCTGCTGGTATGTAGTGGGTAGAGGCCAGGAACCTGCTAACCATCTTACAATGAGCAGGAAAGTTTTGTGTGTTTTTTTAATATATCTTTATTGATTTCAGAGAGAGGAAGGGAGAGGAAGAGACAGAGATAGAAACATCAGTGATGAGAGAGTCATTGATCGGCTGCAGCCCACAACCCGGGCACATGTGCCCTGACCGGGAATCGAACCCCGATCTCCTGGATCCTAGGTCGACGCTCAACCGCTGAGCCACGCCCGGCTGGGCACAAGTTTCTGACATGAAAGAAGTATCCAGGTCAAAATGTCAGTAGGGCTGACATTGGGAAACCCCTCACTAGGCTTCCAAAGCCCTCTAATGATTAATACTAATGAATAAGCCACATGTATTATTTCTCTAGACACAACGGAGGTTGCAGGAAATAATGGCAGTTGAGAGTACAAGTTCTGGTCTCAGACTACCTGGGTTTGAATCCCAGCTCCTCCACTTACTA
The DNA here is from genome assembly GCF_964146895.1 of Miniopterus schreibersii. NCBI lineage: Eukaryota > Metazoa > Chordata > Mammalia > Chiroptera > Miniopteridae > Miniopterus > Miniopterus schreibersii. The sequence goes on from NC_138102.1 coordinate 160,423,639, forward strand.
GCTATGTGGTGATCTTAAGCAAGGTACTTTACCTCTCTATGCCTCAATTTAATAACAGTAGCTATGTTACAGGTTGTTGGTTAAGTTTTCCAGAACTGTCCTAAGTACTGGAGACAGAAGTGAACAAAACAAAAACCCTTGCCCTCCTGGAACCTGCTTTCTAGTGCAGATGTTCACGAGGGTTATGAGTGGAAGGTACAAACGTGCCCTGCAACACAAGTCCTCGATAATCACTTATTTTTATTATCAATTACAGGACTTTCATCATATGTCATTGTCATGAGATTACTGTTCAGCCAACTGTTTAAGTCAAAACAGTTTAAATTAGCACCTACCCAAGTAACTGTTTAAAACTCACGTTACTCCACTACTCATTATGTATTCTAAAATATAAAGATGTGATCTCTTTTGGTTTTCATGCGTCTGGTAAAAATACCTGCCCCTAATATGTCAAAAAGATAGAGGAGAAAAGTAATTCCAATATAAAAGCTCCAGAGGAAGATTATGTTTTTATGCTAGCAAAAGCAATATGTGAGCAGGTTCTTAAATAGTGACAACACTTTAAAAAAAAAAAATGAACTCAGCTATTCCAGGGAGTTCAGGACTGAAGGAAATAGGTCATTCACTAGCTCAATCTGAGGATCATGCTGTATCAAAGGCCCAGATAAAAGGATTAAAATCAATGCAATTTTTAGAAGAGTCATCAAGAAATTGACAAATAGCAACACAAACTGCTTGTTCTTCGGCACTGTGCCCTCTTCACTATTTGCTCCCAGACATTTAATCATTTACCATAACTAGAAGATCAAATGAAAGACCTGCTTATTTAAAGCCTCTATGGAACTATTTCATTCAATAATAATTTGGTTTTAAAGGATCTTTAGATGAATAAATCAGTTGTGTTATAAACTGGTGTATATATTTCTATCAAATTATGTAAACAACAAATTAAAAATGACATGTTTATCGGCGATAGTAGTTCATTATCTACCCAAATGCTTTTCAAATCTTACATATATGTGAATCAAAACAATGAATCATGTAGGTGACTGTACCTCGAAACTAGACTAAACTGTACTATTTTGAAGCAGTTCTAAGCCTTCTGGTAGCCTCCATAAAAAGGGAAAGCTGATAAACTACAGAGCTCCTACAACCTATTTATGGAAACAGCGAGTAACTGCAATTCTAGTAGCAGGTGCTTTTATACAACAAATAAAATGCCCAGCAGCGCTCTGAAGATAGGGGAAACTGGTATTTGTGTCCCTTTCCAGGATCACGTGAGTGAGACAACTTTGTGTTACTGTTCAGTCCACATCCAGTCTTCCCTCAGCAAAAGACTTATAAAGGAGGGTGCCAATGACACCTCTACAGAAAGACCCACCCCAAGAGATGCACACAATGCATATTTCAAATATAAACCCCAATAAAATTATGGGCTTACAAAGAGAGAGGAAAAAGGACTTGTTTGCTAATATATGGTATTTTAAATTTCTAGTAAAATGATAAAAGTCAGTGATACTTAAGTAACTATTTCATTCTTAAGTGTTATTTCAAACTACTCAAGGGAAAAAAATGAAAGTATTCAACACAATTAACAATGGGCTGACAAATGAAATCTGGTTTTAAAACTCCTGCTATCCAGTAATAGGCCAAAACTATGCAACCTTTGTTGAGTGCAAGAAACCATAAGTCTTACATCTGATATTTACATATAGCTAAATATCAGATTAAAAAATTAAAATGAAAAGTTAGAGCAATGCTTCACTGACTAGCAATGCTTCACTGAATATGAGCAATGTTTCATATTCTTTGAAATAAGTATAGAAAGGAGCTATTCCTGCCTGGCCTGTGTGGCTCAGTGGTTGAGTGACCTAGGAATCAGGAGGTCATGGTTCAATTCCCAGTTAGGGCACACGGCCGGGTTTCGGGCTCAATCCCCAGTAGGGGACATGCAGGAGGCAGCCAATCGATGATGTTTCTGTCATTGATGTTTCTATCTCTCTATCCCTCTCCCTCTCAAAAAATAAGAAACATTTTTTTAAAAGATTAAAAAAGAAAAAGGAACTATTACTGATTTAAAAATAACATTATGATTTCAAGGAGATATGATTTTAAAAATATATATCTTTATTGATTTCAGAGAGAGGAAGGGGGGGAGAGAGGGAGAGAGAGAGAGAGGGAAACATCAATGATGAGAGAGTTCTTGATCGGCTGCCTCCTGCACACCCCCTGCTGGAGATCAAACCTGTAACCCAGACATGTGCTCTAACCGGGAATCAAACTGCAATCTCCTGGACATAGGTCGGTGCTCAAGCACTGAGCCACACTGGCCCAACTGGCTTATCCTATTTAGACAGGCACCCTCCACGGCTGTTGCAAACTGGCTGCTTTAGTCTAAAATATCACATGCAAGACACCACAACGTCCAGAGACTAAATGAAAGTCTCTCTTTACATATAAATTTTCAAGAAGCTTCCCCAAATCTCCCTGGCGACCTTTTTTCTACAACGTCATTAGCCAGATGTATGAGTCCATGCCCAATTCAGTCAATGGTAGGTGAACTTACACCAATCAAGAGTCTCAACTTTGCCTGCCGCCAACCTAGAGCGTGAATAAAATGAGGTTATATTATGATAGCAAGAAAAAAGTTGGGAAGGGGCAGGCTAATAGCTAAGAAAACATCTAATTTTTCTTAAAGAAAGCAACTCACTTAAGTTCCAAGAAAATACTTGCACTAGAATATTCAAAATTAGGTTTTTCTTTTCTACTTGGTAAAAGAAGAAAGTGGTTTTATCAATTTCTTCCTTTGAGAAGCTCTGGAAAGGTAAAGAGGTTAATTTATCCTAAAGTTAAAGAATTCTTGAGGTTTTATTTCCACTCTCAGAAAATGTTTAAAAAAATCTTTTGGCTAATAACTATATCCTGGCTACTTCTTAGCATTGCAATTCTCTCCTGTGGGAGTACTTATGTTTGTTTGTTTTTAAAAAAACACCTTTGTGCCCTGGCCAGTGTGGCTATGTGGTTAGAGAATCAGCCCAGCTCGCACACCGAAGGGTCACAGGTTTGATTCCCAGTCAAGGCACGTACCTGGGTTACAGGTTTGATCCCCAGTCCCAGACCCAGCCAGGGTTTGAGCAGGAGGCAGCCAACTGATGTGTCTCTCTCACATTGATGTTTCTCTCTCCCCCTTTCTCTCTCTCTTTTCCCCCTTCCTCACTCCCCTTCCACTTCGTTTTAATACAAAATTTGTTCTGTTTTCTAATTTAAGAAATAAATACTGAAATTGCTATTAACATATTGTCAATAACAGCCAATATAGACAAAGCAAGCTTCATTAGGGTAGTGTTTTATATGTGCAACTGTGGCGATGAGGTTGAAAATTTATCGACTATGGATAAAAAACATGTTATTTTAAAAACCCTGTCCCCCTGAAGAAATTGTGGCTGTCTCTTGCTAAATTCAGATGCAAACCATTTGCATGATTTGCTCTGAATCATGAATTTCCCATGAGAAAGAAATAGGACTTAATTTAGTATAAGATAAATAGGATATCATAGTGGTTTGGCAATTCTTCTGGCAACCCTGGGAATGAAGCCAGTATCATGACTTGGACTTCTACAAGGACCCAACCCATAAAAGCAGCTACATAGCCACAATGTTGTTAGATTGGAGCAAGGCGAAAGAGGTGTGGAAACTATTTTTATTTCTCAAATTTAGGTAGAAAACTATACAGCCAACAGCTCAGATGTATACTTACAACACTTTTGATTTCAGTACCCTTCTACTCAAACCAGAGAGTATTGTACATTCTCAATTTGGCCTTGGTTTTATTACTCTCTCAGAGAATTATGCTCTCCAGCTTGTTTTAAAATTGAATAGCTTGTCGATAGAAATAATAAAGCCTTATCACTTTGAGACTCAAACGGTCTCAAATTAGGTTAAAAAAAACAACAACCACAACAAATGTATGTGTGGCAGTGACTTCGTTATTAAATTAGTTATCTCACTAATTAAATCAATTGGTTCTACGATAGTCCAAGTAATTTTTAAAATACTCTTAAATGTAAAGTTCATAATGTTTTGTACAGATGACTTTTAGTTTATTTTCATTTATTTTAATAAAAAGGAGCAAATGTTATGCTGAAATCTTACTACCACAATGATTGTTTCTGCAATGTATTTTTAAACTGAAAGTACGTTGGCGTGGAAAACTGTGCCTACAATGAAAGGCAATGTTTTAAGAACAAAAGAAAAACACTAAGAGTGCCCTGCCTTTTTTTGAGAAACCGAGTTTCTTGAGCCTTAGTTATGTGAAGAAGTAACCACTGAGTTAGCAATATGAAAGATTGTAATTTTTTTTTTTGCAAAATATGAAAAGTGTGTATTTCCATTCCCCACATTTAGTTCTAAATGCCATGTGCCTTTAACTTAGAACTAACTGCTTCCAGACATCCTGCCCAAACCTCAGTGATTCACTTACCCACCATCTACAAACTCTCCTTAAGGTCTTAACCCATTCTCGTCTACCCTTTCTCCTCTCATCATTTAGAAAATGGGTAATCTCAGAATTCCTGGGGGGAAAAGAAAGAACTCACCAGGTGGGGGCACCTCACTGACTGATCCTCACTCCCAGCATCCAATTTTAAAATCATCACCTTAATAACTACCACTTGGGCATCACACTCTGCTCACACACTCAGTTGTCACATACTGTACTTGAAACTTGACTACCAACCCTCATACAGACCCCTTGAGGAGTCACTATCTTCGCCTCACAAATGGGTAAACTGGGCTCCCAGAGTTTACAAAGTTGTCAGGAGTCACAAGGGGACACAGCAAGAAGAGGTGCCTCCAAGACCTGAGCTGCATTCTTTTCAGATCCTCACCTCTCATCCTCCTTGACTCTCATCCTGGCCAACAAGACTTTCCAGTGCTGCCCGACATCTTCTACCATGTTTCTGCTCAAGGGTACAAAAAACAAACAAAACACTATACTTCCCTTAGAGGCTCTTCCCCACTTCCATGGACCGTGAACACACAGCCTCCCTCACTGCTCCTCCTCTTTCCTCCTATCTCACTGCCTAGCATCACCCCAAGTCTACGTCTATCTGAAGCATGGTAATAAAACCTGTCCTGATTCTACTTTAATTTTAAACCCAGTATCATCTCTTTTCTACTTTCCTATTCTCTAAAGCTTCGTAATCATCTCCCACTCTTAGCTGCTCAGACAAAATTATCACAACGTATTTATAAATGTTACTTCTCATTTCTCTGATCATAGGTACCAAAGAATTTAGGTACAAATAACAACAGCTGTAAAGCATGGATTTTATAAAAGCACCCAACAGGAACTGAAAATCTTGCTTCTCCCAGTGGGAAAATATCAGTGAGAGGTAATGCTAAGTGTAAAGCTGAAAGCATTATTACAGACTAGAAACAATACAGATAAAAAATAGAAATGTCAAAATATGAGGCTCACATATAAATTCATCTGTTTTAGTTTTTGGCTATTTACAGATAATGCTCAATCATCCCACGAAAAAACCTTCTTCAATAAAATCAAACATACACATTCAGAATCTAAAAAATAAGCACTTGATAGCAAATTTTAAAGAACTTTGGAAGTAACACAAGAATAATTCAATTAACACCATGCTAGCTACAAATGATATGTACCTATCACACACAACTGTTATCCATCCTCAGTGTTACGGAACAATGATATTTTAGATCACTTGCAAATTATATTCTAAGCAAAAATGACTAAATAATTTTGGTAATTTTTTCAACTGTCATTTGAGGGATTCTTAGCGTTTAAATGACATGTTATGGTTAAAACATAAATACAATTCTTAGAATATACATAACCACAAAAGTAATTGAATTTTCTGCCAAGAATTCAAGAATCAGGTGATGTTCCTGGCTGCCACCCAGAACTCACCCTATGAGAGTAGGCAGCTAACACCACCATCACTGCTTTAGCTCAGGCTCTGATGTTCCCAACACTCTTAAAGCCCCCACAAAATATTAGCTAAACTTGACTGTGCTAGCAGAGTAAGATTTCTTAAAAAGAAGTAAAATTATGTCACTTGTTTTAAGAAGTTGTTGGCTCTCTGCCCTATCTTTAGTGTAAAATATAATGGTTTACATAAAACTATAATGTAATGAATGAGAAGCCTGATTATTTGATCTAAGGTTAAAGTTTACTATTGAATGATCTATGCAAGCACTTGTAAAATCACATAACAGAATGCAAATGATCACAGGGTATGTTTTAGTGGTCTGAAAGAATGATTTCTGAAAAATTATATATATTATTAATTGTAAAAGCCTACCTGGGGGTTTTAAAATGAAACTAAGCAGAGCCCTAATTTAGAAATATGTCAGTAGTTAGAAATATTCTCCTTGGCATTTCAGAGCAATAATGTGACATATATATGAATTAATGAAATTCTAGGGTTATAGATATATCCTTATGCTCCCTAATGAATGCTAATTAGTAATGTTTTATTGTAACATGCATTAAATGGCAGGAAGTAAACAAATTAGAAAAAGTTAAATTTAAACATTATGTCTTTTATGTGTTGTCATCTATTACTTGAATGCTAACCTAATTCTAACTTACACATAAATAACCACACAATTTCAAAAGAGATCCAATTATTTTATTGTAGATGAAACATTCTTTCCTAGAGTCAAACTGATAGAGTAAATAACTCAATTCAAATAGAAAAAAATCAGTAAGCATTTCATTTTATTATTCTTCACTGCAGAGTATTTAATCATTTTAATACTGCATGAGCTGTATCTAAACAATCACTTCAGGAACAAAAAGATAGTTACTAATAAGTCAAATGATACCTCTATGAAACAAAAAGATTTTGTAAAAAAATAATAAAAATGGTAGACCTTCTTTCAAAATGGCTGTACTGTAGTGTAACTTACATACTTTCACGCCTTCAATATGAGACAGTCATTGGTGAAATAGCCTTAGTAACATTACAAACAAACAGGAAGATTAATAAACAAACATGCAACGGGGAGACTGATTAGGGATTGATGTTGGTTAGAAAGGGAAGGGCAGGGGAGATGCCTCAGGAATGGCTGCCATTTGAATTGAGCCTCAGGATCAGCAGCAGTGGTCGGATGTGGCTGAAAATCTATTAGTGAGTAACAATAGTATAGTAGTATTCATGTATATAAAATTTTTAATATAAGTTTTGAAACAATGCATTTGCTCCATGCAATTTTTTTTTAATCTCTGAAAAGGTCCAAATACTAATGTACTCATGTGACGCACATAGCGCTTAATTAAGGCTCGGTTTAGTCAGCAAATCATTACCTTCAAGAACTGAGAAATTTCTCACGGACAGAAGAGGCAGGAGTGGGAAAGAACTCTGGCCCACTTTCTACAGCAGGGACACAGATAAAGCGAGCAGAGCCAGCAGTGAAATCCAGCGGCCGCCGCAGGACACTGAGATGGCAGTATTGTACCCCAGAGACACACTTCCTCCTAACCCGTACGAGGCCATGGCATGCTATGACCTGGTTAGATAACTAAGGGGTTTTCAACATCACAGTGAAGATGAAACTCTGTAATACAAAGATCAAGATATTCTCCTCATTCATTTTACTTGCTTAATCAATTCATTTATTTATGCTCAAATATTTACTAAGCACCTAATATACACAAGGTTTTGTATTGTCCACCACTAGGAAACAAAAATACAGTTCAAGATTATATGCAGCTTAAAGAATACTATTCCATCTGAGCTTACTAACCTAAATTCCAAGCTTGAAGAATAAATAGCACAATTATACTCTTCCATCAGGCTTCAGTACTGGTGGAAAGGGTTCCTCAAAGCATACTTGATTCACCAGAAAACAGACAAGCATTTACCTTACACTGCTTTAGACCTGAGTAAAACCTTTATGTTAATTTCAGGTTATCCCCCTTGCAGCTTGGCTCATTCCCTTGTTGTGTGTTTTTTTTTTGCCAGATTTAATTTCCTGTCCATACAAAAAAGTTTAAGTAGCTTCTCCTCACTTGAACTTTAATGGTATTTAGGCCAGTGACCTCTGATGTCATAATGCCTCAAAAACATCTTTGTTTAAAATGTATAGTGATATATTACAATTCATCATTACTACATATAGTAACTTACTGATTAAGTTTAAAATATAAGCTATTTTAAAACCATGATACAATATTTTAAGTGGATTCAAGATAAATTTTTAAAGGGAATAAAAATATTCATGAGTTCTCTATATACTTAAGTATTCTAGCTTCGGGCACAATTTTCAGCTGGGAGCTGAAAATTCTGCAACCTAAGGGAAAAATTGTGGATCTTGAATTAAGGCCGTCAAGTCAAATAAAATAAACTTGAAACCCTACTTCTCTATTTCTTATGCTTCTAAATATAGAAGTAGTAGAATGTACGAAGAGTCATAATATATAATATGAGCAGTTATCACTAATTCTTTAAATGTGCTATCTGCGCACACACATATAAAAAGCTGACTTAGATCCCTTTCTTTCAATACCTAACCATCTTAATCACATACAAAAAATGTATAACAAGTCCTATTCTTTAACTGCTTCAGAAAACTGATGTGAAGATATTTAACATATTTATTAAGAATTTCCATATTGCCTTTTCCTCAATTAGACTTACAAAGTAGAAAGTGCCTGTCCTTTAAGAGAAAACTTTGTTTGAAATTTCCTCTAAAGGACCTTGAAATCACAAGGCTGCTACTGAACCTGCATGGAAAGAATTACGCCTAAAATGGCAAAATGTAGAAGACTTTAAAGGCTTTATAGTTTGTACCATATAAATAGTATGAAATTAAAACAGTATTAAAATAGTATCAATCATGAAATTAAAATGGAGAAAAAAGTTGTAAGAAAAACAGCTACATTAAAAAATCTTATTCAATAACCTACTTCATAAACTATTGCTTTCAGAACAACTAAATAAATTCACAATAGTGCAATTCAAAGACACATGACTTAGTAGTAAAGAAATAAATCTTTAAAGCGCATAACCCAGCCTTTATAATCAATGGCAGTAATAACTTTCTTAATTTCTTTAAATGCCAAAATATTTTCTAGAATGATCTCCTGTCATTATGTTGCTCTTAAATTTTAAGTTAACAAGGATTCCCATTTTGAATCACATTACTGAAACAGCCCAAATAATTAAAGAATTAAATAAATATCACAGCTTCAACAAACTGTTAATTAGTTTAGACTAATATTAATACACTTTTTAATACAAGAATGATATAATGATATTGTTAGCATCTCCACAGGATCTTCTGACAATTATTCAATTAGTTCTCTATGAAAATAAAAAACCAAGTTTCTCCTCTGAATAAGTTTAAAAACCCCCACAAGATAAATTAAAATGTTTTAATGAAAATCTTTAGGCCTTAAAGCAATTTGCAACTACCATTCATTTGTGTAGCTTAAAGTTAAGGAGAGACTAAGAGGAAGATTACATCTTAAAATGCCGAAGTCATTTGAAAACCTAATTATGTATTAAATTTCTATAACAATATAATACTTTAGTTATAGAAACACTCGTAATATGTAAATTCTCTGCACGAGGCGCTGTGCCTGGCATTAGAGCTACAAAGATTATCTACCATGGGATCATTAACTGAGAAAAAAGGACTACTGCTCAACTAGCCATTAGCTATTTATATATAAAAGTAACAAGAACTACTCACCAGCCTTTAGCAAACTCACATTCGTAAACAGACATTCAACTACAGGCAGAAAACACACTGGAATAAAAAAGACTCAACTCCTTTGTCTTTGAGCTGCTCCCAGCAGTGTGGGGACTAAGCACTCAGGAAACGCACCGTGGCTGTCAGGCTGTCTGCCATTCCGCGAGTCTGACACCAGACTGACGTCACACACTCACATGTCACTGCAGCCACAAATTAAGGCAGCTTTGTCAGGACGAATTTGTTGTGTTTATGCATGCTCTCCAGCCCTAAGAGTAAAATGTGACTTCAATTCCCTTAAAGCTGGCATAGAGCATAGGGTGAAATACCGGCATGTATGTCTGCACACAGCTCTTGAAGAAAATGTCCAGTGAGAAATTTAAAATAACCTTAGCTCAAATAAATAGGTATTTCCTGTTAAAACTCTAAGTATAACAATTTAAATGACTCCTTTAAAAATATTTTGTTGTTTCCAAAGTTGAAACATAGTTATTTCAAAAATTCAACCAATAAAAGGTTTATAAAGAAAGCTAAAGTTGCCTGGAGTTCCACTACCCAGAAATGATAACAGCTACTCAGGTTTATTGATCACTTGTTACTTGAAGCACTTTACAAATGATACAGGTTCTGTAATTATCTTCATTTTACTGAAGAAACTGAGTCACAGAATAGTCAGGTAATGTGTCCATGGTCACAATGCTAGTAAGTAATTCAGCAGGATTCAAACCCGGGTAAGAGGGACTCCAGTGCCCATACATTTGATCACTAAGTTATACTGTCTAGCTGTTAACATTTCGGTGAATATCCTTTTAGACCTGAGTTTGTATATATAAACATATATTTATTCAACACAGAGAAATCAAACTATGTATGTTGTTTTACAACCTACTTTTTCATTCAACAATATATCATGAATAGTTTTCCATGTCAGTAATTATATTCCTAACTTTTCTTTTTATAATGACGGGCCATCACATATCTAAACCTGTTTACCACTGGACAATTAATTTTTAATTTTTTTGTTATTAAAAATAATAATATATATAACTGTCTAGACATCTTTGTGCCATCTGCATTCACCTGTGTAAGATAATTCTTAGAAGTGGGATTGACAGGCCAAAGCATGTGCGTGTTTTCAACCGTTACATGCTTTGTCGTCCAAAAAGAGGTAACAACTTATATTTGTACCTCAATAGATTAGATTTTTCTTTTCCCCACATACTGGGTATTCATAACTATTTTTCTTTTTTGCAAATCTAATAGTTAATTCATGCCATCATGCAGTTCGAATTGTGTGGATGTGTTTTAATTGCAAGTGAGGCTAAGCCTTTCTTCATAGGCCAGATCTCACAGGAGGCAGTCCAGCTTAATGATCACAAGGATGTAGGTTCTAGAGCCTGATGACCCCAGTTCAAGCCCAGCTCTTCTCAATAGTTCTCTTACCATAAGCAAGTTGTTTAGTCTCTCCATACCTCAATTTCCTTACAGGAAAAAAAGATAACTTAATCCTCATGGGATTTTGGTGAGAATTATATGAGAAAATTCACATAGTCGAGACAGTGCTCACCAAATGTGTTTAAATGTTAACTCATATTTAATAGCTGACTACATTTCTTCTGCATTTAATGCCCTTCACCCAAAATTATTAGTATGCTAATAATGTAAAAATGTTCAGATATCTCAATGTGAGTTGTCTCACAACTAAATCTGCCATGTAACTTAACTAGTGTTAAAACACTCTTTTCATAGGATACTGTTATAACAAAGATTTAAAATAGCATCTCAAGTTGGGAAAACAAAACTGTTTCATCCTGTAGTTTGAAATACGGACAAGCAAGCCAACACCGTTTCCTATAACCAGAAGGATTTGCATATGTTTTAGACAAACAGTGATTCATGATCTTTCCCATCTTTTTCCAAAGTGAAAGTTTTGCTAGTCTCAACTATGTTCAGTTTAAACTTCTCACTGAAAAAACAAAACCCATTCTTGAAAACATCAAAAAGAGGATATTTTTTTCCATTGATTTTTAGAGAGAGTGGTGGGAGGGGGGCAGAGAAAGAAACATCAATGTTGAGAGACACATTCATTCACTGGTTGCCTCCCACACATGCCCTGACCAAGGCCACAGATTGAACCTGCAACCCAGGTACGTGCCCTTGAACCCTTGACCCTTCAGTGGGCAGGCCTACACTCTAACCACTGAGCCACACCGGCCTGAGCAGGACAGCCTCCTTCGAATGATATATCAACCTAAAAACAATATGTAATGGTTAAAATGTAGTAATAAGCTTATCATCCATACCCCCAAATCAATTTGACCTCTGTTACATAATAGTCTTCAACTATTTTCACCACCAGGACAGTTATTATTTTAGCAGATCTGGTTTAGATGTATTCATTGTTTTATATGCTGTAAAATTATCCCACTGGAAAGCAGACATTTCTGTAATAAAACTGCAGCATATGTTTGCAGAATCCCATAGTGGTATAGTGATTCGCACACTGCTGTCAGGAGGAAAACAACAACAATGAAGCAGCAGAGATCTGTCAAGAGAATGGAAGAGATTACCAGGGGCACTGAGAACTAACAAGTTGACCATGTGTCTGGTTTATGAAGTTTACAGCACCCTGCACTAGTTCTCTAGGACCTGGGAGGCCTGCGCCCCTCCATCACCCACCCACCCACTGATTAAAGGACTTCCACAGGGAAAACACAGTGGTCAGGTAATGAACATAAAAGAGGGGATAAGACAAGGTCCCTCCTTCTCAAGGCCATTACAGCCTAGAACTGACAGTTTATTAGGGAAGAGAGAGCTGTAAACAGATCATTATAACATAACCTGATTTGTGCAGCACAGAAGAGGAAGTGACAAAATGCCTGGGGGAAATCTGGAAAATGCTTATTAGCAAAGTAAATGACAGCTGACCTGACTATTCGAAGAGATTTCAGTGAGAGACAGCAGTAGTTGCACAAGTACATATTTAAGATGCAATCTTAAATTTACACCCATAAGAGGCGCCCAATGAACAGAGAAATTATTCATTTACGGAAAAAAAAAAAAAAAAAAGCATACCAACAGGGCAATTCTCACAGGTACCTTATAAAATTCTGCCCTGCTTTTCCCAAATGCCAGCGACGCTGGTTTAGCTTTCTCAACTCTGCCCAAACCACATTTTAGGAAACGGAGCCGAGGCAGCCACGGATGGATGCTCCACCTTTGTTGGAGCAAATAAACTTTCTTAAATCGGTAGTGGCCCTAAATCTCAATCATGATTCTCTTTTCATGGGTCTCCACGCTACAGGGCAGGAATCATACTTTACTAAAAGAAGCCACAGAAAAATGCAGCCACAGTGAGGGCCTCCAAAGCAGTCACCAAAAATAATGTTTCAGTGCATCCCTCAGTTATGTGTGTGACAATGACTGGGGATCAGTTGTGACAACTATCATGTTTCCGTTCTTACTGTTACTTTACTTGACAATGCCACCCTTGACCTTGACTCATGTGACCTGGTTCCCCAGTGTTCACTTTGCAGAACAGGCTGTAGTCCAAATGACTCAACCCAGCACCCAATAATCGGTTTCCATACGTTGGTGCCAGTCCGTTCATCACTAATATTCAAAGTAGCAGTTATTTTAATGGGTAAGGAACAGATCTCCTACCAACCTCTTCTCCTTACAGTGTCTAACAGTGTTGCATAACATAAAGACTCAAATGTTGCATCAGTTGATTACTGATTTTTATCTCCTAGGTCATTTAATATACAATTCTTTCAGATCAGGAAAATACTAGTACAATAAGAACACAAGTGTGTATTTCCAAAGTGTGTTTTTTCCAGTACCACCAAGTAATTCACTCAATTCTGACATCACATACCCAGAGATAAGCATCAGAACTCACCGGTGAAGGGCTCAGCCCTACAAGACTGCCCCCACTTTAGACCTGCCAGATGCAAAGCCGAGCTTCTCACGCACTGGCTGTACACTGGAGGTTCGCATGACCTCCTCCTAGAGCTTGATTCATTTGCTAGAGGGGCTCACGGAACTCAGAGAACATTTAGCTATGTTCGCAAATTTATTACAAAGGATATAGATGAATAGCCAAGTAAAAAGGTACATAGGACAGGGTCCTGATCACAGGAGCTTCTGTCCCCATGGAACTGAGGTGTCCCAACCTCAGGGCGATTAGATGAATTCACAACCAGGAAGGTCATCAAGTCTCGTTGCATCCCCTGACCCCAACCCTCCGCCTTCCCCTTCCAGAAGTGAGCGGGGGTGAGGGTTCTAACCCTCCCAATACTGAGGCCATCGAGGGTCCCCACTCCAAGTCGCTTCATGAAATGACACACCGCTCTGATCACTCAGGAAATTCCGAGGGTCTGAGTAGCTTTGTGCCAGAAACTGAGGACAAAAACCAAAAGTATTTCTTATCACAAAACAATATTCAGTTACAAAGTTGCACAGAGGCAAGGCAAGAATACTGACAGTCTCCTTTTCTTTTCATCCCAAATTTCCCAATTCACCTATCTTGGCATATCACACACCGTACCTTCATGATTTAAATACTAACGCCAAGACAACATTAATTACAAAAACAGTAAGTTTTAAATAACTTGAAAATATGGTCTCTCACACACCCTCATTATCTTCTGCTAAAAAAACGGTAATCAGGTAAAGAGTAATCAACTCATAGAAATTAAACACTCATACCTGATGATAACCTGAGATAGATTTTAAATATACTCACAGCACTAACCACTGCATCAACTGAAATTCAGCATAGAAACAAACCATGCCACCAAGCGGGACAATGTGAGTGTTGGGCCAACAACTTCTAAACACTGTTAGTCATCCTCACTTGACACTGATGTAAACGGTTCAGATCTTCTCAGTTTACTGCCCACGGAATGTTCTAGGGCTGCTCCATGCTATCTGTCATCCTGCTGCTCTCTCAGAGCTAAAATTCCACAACGCAGCAAATTCTCAGAAAAAGTAATTGGAAGAGTTGAATGATTTAGGCATCAAATTAATCCATACACATCTGCTTAGGAAGGGAGCACTTACAATGACAAGTCCTCCTGATCATTAGAACCTTCTTCCCTGGGAGTGGCAGCTACTAAAATAGGCTTGCTTCCTAACAGGGTTCAGAATCTTCTCATTTAAAAACATACAGTTCTCAGGTCAGCAGTGAACAAAATTGGCCCTCTAAGGCCAGTTTACTAAAGCCTTGACTCAGGCATTTTATATTCCCTGTAACTTATTTCTTTTTCCAATTATTTTTAAGTTCTTCCCATTTTCCTGTGTTTCAGATTGGTTGCCACACTTCCTCCTTCTAAACTGTCATAACATGGGGATAACTCCAATTTACATGATACGGGTCTAGAACAAATGTTACCTCCTCAGAGATCTCCCCAACCTCTCTCACTCGGGTGGCTCTACAAGAAATCGGGAGTAACTGGTGTGAGCAACAAAATGCGCTGTCTTAGAGCCTTGGCTGGTTTTGCTGAGTGGTTAGAGCTTCAGCCCGGGGACTTGAGGGTCCCGGGGTCGATTCCAGCCAAGGGCGCCTACCTACCTGGCTCAATCCCAGGCCCTGGTCGGCATGAGAGAGGGAGGCAACCAATTGATGTCTCTCTCTCACATTGATGTTTCTCCCTCCCCCTCCTTCCCCCTTCCACTTTCTCTGAAAAGCAATGGAAAAAATACCCTCGGGTGATTAAAAAAAATAAATAAATAAAAAAATATATATATTGCTGTCTTACAAATATACATACTTACATCTGCCAGCAAGTATTCATATAAACTCATTTGAACAATAAATAAAAAGTATGTACTCACGGAGAATGGACTAAAGCTAGCAAGTTCATTTACACAAAGAAATACAAAACAAAGTGAGAGAGAGATACAATCTAAAAGACAATGATGAGGGCATGGGGGCCGATCACCTTCCTTCCCTATTACCATATGAAATCTCCCCGTCTGAGTTATAGGTGTAATGGCCGGTTATATGTACATCTCCTATGAATATCTGAACTCTCTGGGTGCTTCAAGAAAATTTCGCCTGATAGAAAAAAAAAGTATTCTCAGTAGTGAATTTTTAATAGGTTCTAGACTCTGTGCTTTCACCTTAACTGTTACATTTCTAGAAAAACTTCAAGTCAAGGAGTAAATGTGCAATAAATGTAGTATGGAAATTTTAATTTTACTAATTTTGTATTTAAATATGTAATAGTAACTAATATAAAATTAAATTTGGAAATACAGTTCACCCTTGAACAACGTGGAGGTTGAAGCGTGACCCCCATGCAGACAAACATTCACCTATAAATTCTGACTCCCCCAAAACTTCAACACATTTTGTATGTCATATGTATTACATACTATATTCTCACAATAAAGTAAGCTAGCCAAAAGAAAATATTAAGAAAGTCGTAAGGAAAATACATTTACAGTATTGCACATATTACCTGAAAAATAATCTGCGTATAAGTGGACGCATGCAGTTCAAACCATGTTGTTCGTGGGTCAATTGCACTTGTGTTTTATGAAAGGTAATCTTTTTTTTTTTTAAATATATCTTTATTGATTTCAGAGAGAGGAAAGGAGAGGGAGAGAGAGAGATAGAAACATCAACGATGAGAGGGTCATTCATCGGCTGCAGCCCGCAACCCAGGCATGTGCCCTGACCGGGAATCGAACCCTGATTGCCTGGATCCTAGGTCGACGCTTAACCACTGAGCCACGCCCGGCCGGGCGAAAGATAATCTTAAATGCTAGCACAATAAAGAAATTCAGACTCAAGAACTCATTGATGAGTATAAAATAAATCAACAACCAAGCTGTATGAGTAAGAAAACAAATAGAAATTCAGCTCTAGTTTCCTTACCTAGTCCCAATTTCAACTCTGGATGAATATACATTTTTGAGTGATAGTTTGTGACTTACACTGTATCTGTATATAGATGGGTTTTCATTCTGAAAGAAACTGTAAAATCTGTCTTTCTACAAAGTGATTTACCAATAAAATATTTATTATTTATTGATTCTACACTTGTACCATCTGCCTCAAAGATACATGGTTTGTTTTTCATGTAGAACAGAACCAAACACATGACAGTGTTACCAGTTTCATTATCCTCAAAAAATAGGCCTCAAAGAAACTATTATAATGGTTGCTTTGTGTGTTGACTTAATTTAGTCAATTAGAAACTCTTGCTAGGAAGCAAGAAAACATGAATGTATTTCATTCCACAGAACAGAATACATTATGTAAACTCATGATTGAGATATAACCTTGGGACCTATCCCTACAACAGACTCAATTGAAAGGTCCCGAGAAAGCAACTGACTTCCTAAGTTGTCCTTTTCTCATTATACTACATGACACAGTCAGGAGGTCTTGTGGCAATAAACACAACCAAGACCATTTGCCTGCCAAGGCCAAGTTTTATGGAGGTATGGGAATTCTCCCTTAAAACCAAAAACAAAACAGGTTTTAACTTGTCACTTTTCTACACTCACGTTTTCTGGCACTGGAGGCGTAATTTCTTTGACTGTTTTTACACCCGTTTTGTATAAATTCCTTGGGCCACAAGTTTTTCCTTCTTTTAAATATAAATATTTTGGAAATTTATTGGAAATGTTATACATATTGCTGCCTAGTGTTAAAAAGAAAAATAACCAAATCTGGGGTGAGATTTAATTTCCTTGACTACTATTAATAGATTTTTAAAATCCATTCAACAAAGATTTATTGAGGATATTGCTTCTTCTCTAAAAGAAGCATTTGCTAGAGCCTGTGAAAAAATTTTAAAAAAAGAAAAAGAAATAAAACACTTGAACTAGTTGTGGGTAAATAAGTACATAACTGAAATACAAGTAGGAATATATGCTATAGCATAAATGGATTCTGGATCAGGTCTTAGGAAAACTACTGTGCCTCTCTGTGCCTCAGTTCTTCATCTCTAAAATGGGAAGAAAAATAATATCTTCATCATAGAGCTGTTATGAGGATTAAATGAATGGAAACATTAAAGCTCTTACAACAGTATTTGATACATAATTAAAACTCATGAAGCAATAACTATGACTGTTCTGAAAGATGTGGCTCAAAACAACAAAGGTAAATGCAAATGGACTTTGAGCGTAAAACCCTATAAACCATGGGTAGGAGGATCTGGAAAGTAGAAAATAGAAAAGTCATGATGAAAAAACAGTATACTAAAAATGAGACGACTAGTTTGGCAGGGTTATAATGCAATGGTTTAGAAAGGCAGGTTGAAGAAGAGGGCTGAACTTTGTGAACATTAGACAGGTGTTACCTGGTAGGCCATAGAGCTAGTCAAGAGAGAAGGCTTGTGATCAAAGGAAATTTATCAGTAGAGTTTTATAAGTCACACAGAGGGTTGGTGGGCGCTTGGATTTTTCAAATGCCCTTGAGAAAGCGGATTTTTCCATAAAGCAGTTCTGCTTACTATAAAACAGAACTTATACTAACGACCTCACCACTACAAACAGAAGCAACGAGCTGGAGTCTCTGTCATCGCCCACGGCTCCACGGGTGCCACTGCAGCTCCAAGCAGCACGTTCTCACAGGAAAAGGCATGGATTCCCGTCTTAGGCTCCTTTTGTAAACAAAACGAAGAGAACTTTCACAGAAGTTCTTTGGGTAAAACTAATCACTGGTGTGGGAAATAGGACAGACTTCCCAAAGATAATTATTATCCATACCCTGGGTGGGGCTCAGGGGCCCACCTTCTCAGAGCACACGGAAGAAAAACCGCTAGGACAAAATCTGGACTCTTTCAAACGGGAAGAAAGTTGGAGGGGAGGGAGGGTAGCAGTTTGTCAGGCACCAAGAGTGGCCCACCACATGCTGTGACAAATTAATAAACCATATGCAAGCCAATCAAAATGTAACTATGCGTGGGAAAACCAGTTCAGTGCATTACATGACTGGAGAACATTAACCAGCAACAATACGAAGGAGAAACAAAAGACATACCCAAAGGAAACTGAAGGGATGTAACCCATAGTTATGCAGTAAAATTACTGTCCATCAAATAAAAAACATCCTGTAATCTATCTGTGTATCCATTACTCCGATTCCTATGTTGACTAAATAATTCAAAAGTATTACTTACATATTAGAAATAAAAGACAAAACAATAAAGGAATAGATGACTGGATCAGTTCCATAGGCTGCCTTTGAAAAATTTCATAAAACAACATGTACTACTGTTTACTAAAATCAACAAGAACTATTCCTTATTGTTCAATATTTAATCTGGAAGCCCCAGAGCCGGCCCAGAATCCCAGCCCAAATATTTCGTGTTGGCAGGAATGTAAAGAGAATGGTACTAACACATGCCACAGTGCGGATGAACCTCAAAACCATTATGCTAAGTGAAAGAAGGCAGACACAAAGGTCATATACTGTGTGGTTCCATTTATAAGAAATACCCAGAAAATGTAAATCCATATAGACAAAAAGCAGACTAGGGGTTGTCAGGGACTGTGGGGAAGGGAGAAATGGGGGAAGGCTGCTTAATGGGCACATGGTTTACATTTGGGATAATAAAAATGTTTTGTAACTAAAATAGGTGGTGGTTGCCCATCACTATTAATGTACTAAATGCCACTAAACTGTACCTTACAACAGAGAATTTTTAAAAAAAATCCTCACCTGAGGATATGCTGAGAGAGACAGACAGATAGAGACAGAAACAGAGACATCAATGTTGGAGAGGAACATCAATCAGTTGCCTTCCATACACTCCTTGACTGGGGAATTGAACTGGCAACCTTTTAGTGCACGGGATGATGTCGAACCAACTGAGTCACTCCAGACCAGCTACAAGGCTAATTTTATGCTAGATGAATTTTACAGCAATTAAAAAATAACTGATGAAGCTGTAACATGAAATACGTAAAGATATGGAGATGCACTTTGGAGTTTAACCAACCCTGGCGAGTAGTATTTCAACGAAAGATGACATCAACAGATTGTTTACTCCTGCTGCTGTTTTAAGGTGAGGTCTGCAAGTCCCAGAGTGGTCCTTCCCAGACGGCAGACCATACAGTATAAGGGAACAAGGGAAAAGAACCACCGACACTTGCAATTTGGTATTCAATTTAATTTTCTGTTAAATTTTTTATCAACACCCCACACATTCCGTCATTAAAACTCCATCTTTGTCTAGAATTTTTACTTGTCTGCAAATGTTTTAGATGCGGTAAGCAAGTTCTTGCAATGCTCCAGAATTTCTGCCCTGAGGAAAGTAATGAAAGTAGCTGCACACTTCTCCCCTGTGGTATGCGGGCTGGGGCTCTGGGCAGGCATCTCCCTGCAAAGATGGAGCAGACGCAAGCAGTTCTGGGCCCCGGAGTATTTAGATATCGAGATCCTCACCTTTAGGGGAGCAGGCTGGAGTCAGCAGTACAGACAATAGCTAGGAACTGCGAGGCACTTCACAGAGTGTGGAATTAAGGGAATGCAAAACCCTTTCCACTGGTGTCTACTCACTCACTGTCCTAAAATTCCTGCTACACTGTGGCTAAAAGAGATTCTGACAGATTCTAATACATTTATAAAATACGATGAATAGATTTTACACAAGTTAATGACATGAATCCTTTTAGAATGTAAATATGTGTTTAAAGTCATATACTGTGAAAGTACCATGTTAATTTTACTATACTAGAACAGTGGCTGATAATTACTGAAAATGCTTTAAGTGGAAACAGTGGCTAAGGTAAACTGCCTAAAATTCCATGTCATTCATATTTATTTAGGAAAATTTTATAAACCTCTCTAAAATGGGAGAGTACTTAAGTTTATCTGCAACAAATTCTTTTAAAAAAATTTCATATGGCCCGACCAGGTGTGGCTCAGCGGTTGAGCATCGACCTAGGATCCAGGAGATCACGGTTCGATTCCGGGTCAGGGCACGTGCCCGGGTTGCGGGCTCCATCCCCAGTCAGGGGCATGCAGGAGGCAGCCGATCAATGACGACACTCTCATCATTGATGTTTCAACTCTCTTTCTCTCTCTCTCTCTCCCTCCCCCCTTCTCTCTGAAATCAATAAAGATACATTTTTTTTAAAAAAGGGAAAATTTCATATGACACTATTTGGATATAAAGAAGGTAGGTATTTTCCTTGGGATGATGTCTTATCAAGAAATTAGTCCAAAGGTAGGGAACTAGCTTATCTATCAAATAAGAGCACCACCCACTGACACCAGAAAAGTGAGAAAAGAAATTAACAGTAGAATACTGCCCAGAAAAGCAATTCACTTAAACCCAAGTTCTCTACTTTAATCATTCCTGGCCATGTTTGAGATTCTGCCATATCCAAGTATCACATGTACTATTAACAGTATTTGAGAATTATTTTATTTTTAAAAAGCAACTTAAATAGCATCATCCTAAGCAGTATCTATAAAATTGCAGTTTTTATCCACTAGCTATATTTTTATAACATGGAATAAATATTAAAACAAGAAAATTTTAATCACATACTACCTTGTTACGCTGTCGTTAACTTTAAAATTCTTCAATATAAAGAGTGGAGAAAGGTAGATGGTTAATATAGTAAATACCCTATCAGCTATCCCCATTCAGGGCAACTAAAACCATCACACAAGCACTTCGAATATCACTAAACTGTATCAGAGGGCTCATTAGCTTAAAGGACATTGGAACTAATTTTTTACAGTGAAATAAGGGATACTCAAGGTAAGTTGATGGTTAGAAGGTCCTTACGTAAATAGAAAACAAAAATTTGGCTACCCCAGCAGCCAAACACCTTGGAATACTGACCCAGTACAGAATTTCATTTGGTTCTTTCTTCCTCTCAGGGGAGGAGTCCGCTGTCTGAACCTATTAAGTTGGCTGATCTCCCTGTCAGAATATTTCATGTAAGGTGCTTGCTAGGATGCCTAAAAAGGCCACAAAGTGTGTGTGGGGGAGGACGGGGACACACGCACTTTACTATTCTTACAGAAATAGGTTAAATGACTGTTTCTGCGCCCACTTACTAACAGTGTATGTGGCAGAATTCAGCCTTGGACTTGCTTTAGTGCACTAACACAACTGATAGCAAGACTGTGTGGAAGAAAAATATGGGTCACAAAGGCGAACGCCCAAACTGGCTCATCTCAGCTTACAATATACCTAAAAATCACTTTATACACGACCAGTAACATGGGCACCATGCTTCGAAAATGCCAAATTAAACCTTATGTAAAAAAAAAAAAAAAAAAAGTGAAACTATTAAATCTAACAAAATGAATAACCATGGCTGCAGACTGACTCCCAGATTTCCCAGATGAGTTGCTAGCGTCCAAAAGTAGTAGTATACCATCTCCCAATGAGAACGATTATACGAACAGGCATGGAGTGTGCCTGGTTTCATTTACTCTAAGAAGCACTTTTTTTTAATGATATATATATTTTTAAATATATCTTTATTGATTTCAGAGAGAGGAAAGAGGAGGGAGAGAGAGAGAGAGAAACATCAATGATGAGTCACTGATCGAGCCCCAGCATGTGCCCTGACCGGAAATCGAACCCTGATCGCCTGGATCCCAGGTTGATGCTCAACCGCTGAGCCACGCCCGGCCCGGGGGAAAAAAAGCACTTTTTAAAAAACATTTTAACAGCTCTAAAATTCGGAGGCTTCTCACACCTCAAGGCATCTTATGATCACTGTCCACCAGGTGGCAGTGGTGACATCATTTCTATTGCCTGTGTATCTCACGTGCCAGCATGGTGTGTCAATAGTTTAGAATAAAATCCCAGAGGGAAAAAGCAGAGCAAATATTTACCAGTGGTTGTGGGGAGAAGGCACTCAGCAACATTTCAGATGCAGGAATCAAAATTAGGCTAGGACTCTTCTTGGCTGTGACAGTCTCTTAGAGGTCCCTTGCTTTTGATGACCCAACTCAAGTGCTTATGTACAATGTTTTTAGACTGTCTTTAGCTTTACAGGCTCCCCTCATTTCCAAAGTTACTTAGGTCAGCACCTTGTTGTCCCATGTCCTCATATAAGGTTGTGTCATATATTTGTGGTAGATTCTTTTGTCACAGTCTGCATTTCATCCTGGGATCCCTCCACTTCCTAAATAATTTTAAAAATTTGCATAGAGGTTTCACGCTTTTTGCTGTAAAGTTCAGTGGGTTTTGACAAATGTGTAGTGTCATGTAACCACCCGCACAGTATCACACCAGTTTCACCACCCTAAAAATCCCTGTGCTTCCCTGTTCAACCCTTCTCTTCTCCCAAGCCCCTGATCTTTTTACTGTCTCTATGGTTTTGCTATTCCACAAGGTCCGTGGGAACCCTACACAAGGTAGGGTTTTTAGAATGGCTTCTTTCATTTAGCAACATGCACTTAATACCCATCTGCATCTTTTTATGGCCTCGCCATTTCTTTTTACTGCTGAATAATATCCCATTATATGGATGTGCCACAGTTTGTTTATCCATTCACCTATTGAAGGATATCATCTTGGCTCCTTCTAGTTTTGGCAATTATGAATAAAGCTGCTATAAACATTCATGTGCAGGTTTCTGTGTGGATGTAAGTTGTCAGCTCATTTGGGTATATACCAAGGATCATGATTGCAGCATCATATGGTAAGACTATGTTTATTTTAGCTTTATAAAATTCCAGACTGCAAAATGACCTACCAATTCTGTATTCCTACCAGCAGTGAATGTGAGTTCCTGTTGCTCCACAATATTGCAAACAAATGGTATGGTCAGTTTTTTTGGATTTTACCCGTTCCAATCGGTGTGTAGTGGTATCTCACTGTTAATTTAACTTGTAGTTCCCCAATGACAAATATGCTGAGCATCTTTTCATATGCTTATCAACCACCTGTATATTGTCTTTGGTGAGGTGTCTGATCAGCTCTTTTGCTCATCGCTTTAACTGGGCTGTTTGTTTTTTTACTTTTGAGTAAAGACATTTTTAATGAAGACAGTATGTTTCTTTTTGTTCAGATTCACATAACTTACTAGAGAGTAGATTATAAATCAATATCATCTAACTCAACAAAATTGGAACCAAGAGCAAACTACTTGAGTCTTTGGGTTTTCTTTCTTTTTAAAAGCAGAACATAAAACTGACCAATCCAAATATAAATTTATGGAGAAATGATTAAAGAAATTACATACAGTGTACCACAGAGCTTTTACACATGCTTATAATAAGTTCTGACCACATTTTGGCTTTATAAAAGGTCTAGAGTCTAGAGTTATACTGTTTAAAATATGAACCACGTAAATGATACAGCTTGCCCACTATCAGGGCTTTGGCAAGCATTTTGTATGTTCATTTTCATACCTCAGTCAAGCTTAATGATACAAACTGCAAGTTAGTTAACGGGTACAGTTTCTCGAGTGGCACTGGGCATTTTATTTGGAGATGTGGCTAATAACAACTTAAAGGAAATGAATTTCTCTATTTTTGGTAGAAGTTATAACTGCATTCAAGGAGCCAATGTGATGGAAGCATTCAACCAAATGTAAAATAGAAGAGCTTTTTCATTTTCTTTGTGTGAATTATTTTGAGAAGAAAAATCTTAAGCAAGAGTATGTATTAACTGCTATTTTATAGTGTGTTTGACCCAACCAGAAAGAAAAGTGCTTCTACTCTTCCCATTTTTTAATGACTCCTCCCTTTCATAACCACTCAAACCAATTATACAAGTACACCTTAAAGCCACACAATGTTATGTCAAATTTATTTAATTAAAAAAAATTAAGGCTCCTTGCCCAAACGAAAATAAAACATTTATTTTTATGTTTAACACTCAAATCCTCACCCTGTAGTATTCCTGACAAATAGATTAAATATTTGGTTATTAAAAAAAAATCACTGGTATTCCCAATGTTTTATTGAAGTTTTCTCAAATGTAAAGAGAACTCTTCCCTCAGTTCTTGCATCTTTCTACTTCCGCCCAACCTCTCTAGAGGTCTGCATCAATCATGCTACTAAAACTGCTTCTCAAAGGGCAATCGATAGGCTCGTAATTGCTACGTCAATGGTCTGTTTCCTTCTCATGCCTTTGATGTCTATGCAGCTTTTGACAACTAGAAATCTCTGCATCCTTGGCTTTCACGACCCTGAATTCTCCTGAGTTCTGACCCTACTCTTTGCACTAATTTTCTGTTACTCATGTCCCCTAAGCACAGGCATTTCTCCAAGATTCGGATTCCAGTCCCCATCTTTTCCCGCGATAGGTCTGACAGCAACAGCAGCATCACCCAGCACAACGGAGATGCGTGAGCGCTAAAATGTGCCTTCGCCAGCCTCTTCACACAGCATATATTCCATCCCATACAGGGGCGGCCTGCCTTGCCACTAACCCCTTGGTGCCTAACCATACTCTGGGGAATCTACCACTTCAGTCAAGCTCTTTCCCTTTCCAGGAGTAAAAACTGCATTCCAAATGCCATATTCTCTTGTTTACCATCATCTCCCCAGCGTTTAGAACAGGGCTTGACATAGAGCAGGTGTCTACGGAGCACACGATAGGATATTTACTGCACAAGATACTGGAAAACTCACACATATCCCATCTCTTTTTGAGACAGGGTGGGATGCAATCAAAACTAGACTACCGGCTTAGAGTAGATCATTTTGCCTTACCTTTTGTTGAGGAGACGTCTTCAAAAAACCGATATAAATAAATCTAATTCATACCAAACTCAATATTATGCAACCTTTTCTAATACATATTACTAATAAGATGGGAACTAACTAACTGTAAATTTTTTATCTTTGGAGGATACAAATTTAAATAGAAACCAAACCCAAAACACTCTTTGAGTTAAATGAGGCCTGCTAGATGAACTCAGCTCTTTAGTACCAACTGGTTAGAACAGATTTATTATTTTTTAAAAATATTTTTATTGAGAGAGGAAGGGAGAGGGAGAAACACTGTGGAAGCAACACATCGATCAGCTGTCTCCAGTATGCCTCCTACTGGGGACTGAGCCTGCAACCCAGGAATCGAACTGGCAACTTTTTGGTGCATGGACCAATGTCCAACCAACTGAGCCACACCAGCCAGGGCAGGACAGATTTCTTTAAACTTGCTAAATAATTTGAGAGTTCTTTAAAATGGTTAAATAAATTTAAGAGTGGGTCTCAGGGATTAGGACTGGTCCTTTATATGGCTTATTAGGACAATTTTCAGAAGAATGTGAGTATATGGTTTCAAATACAAAAATGCTTAAAAATTTCTTTAAATGTAACTTGAAGTGGGGTACGGTGGATACTGTTATCAGAACTACTTCTATGCAACCCACACATGTGGCAAAAATTTAAGCTGACACACACAGGGCTAAATCTCAGCTGTTAACATGTCAAGAGTCCATATTACCCTGGCCAGCCCTGCATGCTAGAGAGCACTAAACAATAATAGTTACTCAATGTCTGGATTTAGTTATAGCTTCTGTATTATTTATAATTCATAACACAGTTTTATATTTCACATTTAAAAAAACACACAACTTTTGGCTAACTTAAACCAGCTTAAACAGACAAAGATTCCAAGTATTGCAAAAGAATAAATAGTTTCTAGTAAGAAGCAAATAAATTTTGGAGGGTAAAAAAGAAAAGGAGAACCACGCTGGCTTTTAAAAAAAAGCGAGCATCTAACCACGCAGATTGATGTGATAAACAGTCCCTGGCTTCCAGCTTCACATGGGTTCTCAATACCACTTGGCAGGCAACTTTTTAATTTGCTTTCATTTTCCCTTTTAGCAGCTATTCTAAAATTTTTGTAACTCCTTAAGCCACCTATTCAATCCCTCCACAGCCCCCAAGTAAACTTTTGTTGCCCCACAGCTCAAATCTTAGTAGGTAAGCCCATTCTTATTTCTTCCTTCAAGCATTCAGCAGTTGAGGCGCCTGCCCTCTGCTCTGTGTGCATCTCTGACCCGTTTTCCTCCCGTTTCCCTGGGACCTCATTCTAACAACTGGTTCTTCTCTCTCTTGCATCTTCAATCTCCTCTGTACTGGGCTCCTACTTTTACCAGTTGAAAAAACTTAGTTATTTCCATTCTTTGACGCATCTTGTCAATTAATTTCTCTTTTTTTTCTTGGCCCAAAGACTCGCTCCCACTGGTTGCTTGCACTCCAGTCCCTCTCACCTCCCTCATTCCTCCACGAACCGTAAAATTCCTTATATACTCCACACTCCCTCAGTCATGGTCGCTGACGTCTTCCTAATGGACCAAAATCAAAGAATGCTTCTTGGTCCTCATTTCACAGGACTGATGTGTGGCACCTGCCACAGGTATGCTCCTCTCTCTTGGTTTACCTAATCTCGCTCTGGTTCTCTCATGCTAACCATTTCTTCTAAGTTTCCTCTGCCTGTCACCTAGACATGTGGTTTCCTTTAAAATTCTATCTTCAGTGCTCTTTCATTTACACCTACCATCCTTAAGTAATTCAATTCACTCCTTATTTAATGATTTGTTACTAAAAAATGATATTGGTGTTTTAATTACACTTATACATTCTAATCTGTATCTCTTGCCCCAGTATTTTTTTTCTTGCTCTGCAGAGACCTAGAGATCTCATATCTACCCTCTCAACAAAAGGGATATCCTATCCATATCTCAAATTCAAAATGCCTAAACCTATTTATTCCCAGTTAAACATATTTATATCCTAAATTTCTCATCTCAAACATAATCCAAATGCTAGCCAGCAGGCAGCACCCAGCGCTACTCTGATCTGCCTTCATTAGTTGCCTAAGCTCCCTGTCCCTAAGCCCTTCACGCCCAATACTCTAGCAGCACTTAAGTAACTATTCCTTGAAGAGATCTGTAAACCGCAGGTCTTGCTGTTCACTGTTTAGAGTGCTCCCCACCCCGGCTTAGTAAATTCTTAATCATCCTTCAAAACCCAACACAGACATCATCTGCTCTGGGAAGCCACCCACACTCTCGGATCCTTGGGTAGGAAGTGCCGCTTCCTCCTCTGTGCCCGCTTCTCCACCCTGTCCTCAGCACCTGCCCCAGACAGATGTCGCTCGTCTTTGGAGATTTATTCACCTGGGTCTGGACTGCGTAAATGTTCCCATGTTTATTTAATTATCTGACAGAAATTACCTCTTTTTAGGCTCTGCTCCCCTCTACTGGATGGATTAAAAGCTGTCTGAGGCTCACCAGAGCCTAGCACAGGAAACAGAATATCAAAAACACAGAGTTCTTCAGGTTAAAGATGAAGAATTTGGGAGTTAGACAGATCTGGGTTTAAATCCTGGTTCTGCTACTTACAAGCTAAGCTCTGTAAACTTAAAACAAAGAACCACTCTCAAAAAATATTTTCTTATGTCTAATACTAATACCTTTCCCATAGAATATTGTGAGGATTAAATGGGATAACAGATACTCAATAATCTCTAACATAAGTATATGTGATGTTTGGTGAATTTATGAACATATTGGTCATGCAAGATTTCAAGTTATAAATATTTGTTTAAGATTAGAACTGCCCAGCCGGTGTCGCTCAGTGGTTGAGCATCAACCCATGAACCAAGAGGTTCCCAGTTTGATTCCCAGCCAGGGCACATGCCCCAGGTTGTGGGATCAATCCTGGGGGGCGAGGAGTGTAGGAAGCAGCGAATCGATGTTTTGACTCTCACATTGATGTCTCTCTCTCCCTTTCTCTTCCTCTCTCTCTCTAAAAAAGAAAAAATCTATAAAAAATCTTTATAAAAATATTAAAAAATAAAAAGTAATCAAATGCCTATAGAAGTAAAGTAACTTATTCAGTGTCTCCTGATTTTATTATTTTTCTATGCCTCATCTTTCTTACTTGTTTTAAATTAATGTTCTCTCTCTATGCTGTTTTCAAACATGTAAGCAAGTTGTCTTAAATCCTTTATAGAACAAGGCAGGTATGTTTACACAGAAATTTCTCAAAGTCTCACGGCTAAGTAGGATTAATATACCAAAGCCTCTGGGTAATTGGCAGAGGCCCTTCTCTGGGATTAGGTTATCAGTACACACACTGACAGTGTGGTAGATGTCACAGAAGTAACTGTGTAGCTGACAGAGTTGTGAAGATTGACGTGACGAAGGTAGAAAGTGAAGTGATCCCAATAAAGTCAGGACTATGGGGTTTTACTGGTTTCCTTAGGACTACTGGTAACAAGTTACCACAACATCAGTGGCTTAAGACAACAGAAGTGTATTCTCTCACAGTCCCGGAGGCCAGAAATCAGGCTGAAATCTGTTTCACTGAACTGAAATCAAGGTGTCGGCAGGGCCAAGATCCCTCTGGAGGCTCTAGAAGAACATCGGTTCCTTGCCTCTTCCAGCTTCTGGTGGCTCCTGGCATTCCCTGGCGTGTGGCTCCATCACCCCATCTCTGCATCTTGTGTCACAATGCCTTCTCCTCTTATGTTTGAAATCTCTCCCTGACCATCTTCCTTTATAGACATTTGTGACTGTAATTAGTCCTCACCCCCAGTATTAATAATAATTTACCCATCTCAAGGTCCTTAACTTAATCACACCTACAAAGTCTTTGCCTTGGGTAAAGGTTCCAGGGGTTAGGGCATTATCCTTACACACAGCGGGGGTGGGGGGGGGGTGGGAGGGGGATGGGGAGAAAACTTACAAGACCAAGAACAAAGTGTCTAGAAGTAACTGTCCGCTATTTCCTTCTGTTTATAGTCAGTCTAGTTGATTTAGATACAAAAACTGCCCCTACAGCTATATTCTTTCTATCCTAGCTCTGACAATATCCCCAGATATTGCTAAAAGTCACCATCTTAGTTATCCAATCAAGACCATGTAGCTTCTAGTACTCTTACGAACATTTTTTTAACAAAAGAAAACATCACCTAGATTCAAATTTGTTATAACAAAAATTGTGGTTTGTAGGAGGAAAAAAACCCTGAATATATTGTTTTCTCTTAAAATTACTTAAAAATATATAAATCTACCATTAAAGGAGGAATTAGGTATTTAAAATTAAATCACTCCTCAGCTACCTAAAAATAATTGAAATGCACAACACAGTAATAAATGGTTCATACAAAGTTCAAGTTTTTATATGTACTGGCAATTTGTTTTGTCTTAAGCTAGATAGTGAGTATATACGGGTGTTCTCATTCACATCCTTTGTGTATTTTTACAATTATTTTATAATTTTTAAGTATTAAAAAGAAAAAGTATACAACGTAATCTTCCTCCATAAGCCCTAGAAAACAAGCAATGTGCTAAGCTTCGTGTCAGTATCTAGAATTGCATCAGTAACTATCAAATGCCACTGTTAAAATCTATAAACAGATCAACTCTTTGATTATAAAAAAAATTCTTGCTTCCTTATAAACTCATTAGGGAAGTGAGGAAAAGGTAGTGAAAAGAAAACATCTTTGACCAACCAGGAAACAGATACGCTAATTAAGTTTCCCAATGTTCACATCCTTTCTACTTGTTTATATAGAATGATTTCTGCACTATTTCCTAAGATTAAGTTATCGATACCCAAGATGGATTTTGCTGGTTAGCTGTTAACTGCCGCAGTTCTCTTTTTCTTGCCATAAGCAACTTGTCCTCAAAGAAAAGATATGTTTCTGAAATACTTATCAAATCACTTTTAGTAGACAAATCATAGTTTCTCATTGATTTAAACTGTCATTTCAGAGATTAATTCTTCAGGAAAAAGTATAGTCCTAACAAAAATTTTGCTTATATCCAAAACATACTTTCTGACAGAGAAAAAAATTCTATCATAGTTCATGTGAATTGGAAAAAAATAATCCAAAGACGTGTGCTGGAGAACAGACAAGCTATCAGATCGTGACCCAAAGCACAAGAGCAGTGATGCTGGCACATGCCAAAGAGAAGCCATAAAGCACCTCCTTTCAGAGAAAATAAGATAGTAAAGTAAATAAGATACTTAGACAAAGACCACCTTCGCTGTTATTAAAGTATATTGTTATAATTGCTCTATTTTATTATTAGTTATTGTTGTTTATCTCTTATGGTGCCAAATTTGTAAATTAACGAATAAGATAGTAAAAATGGGGTTTGGTACTATCCACGGTTTCCGGAATGCACTGGGGTCTTGGAACATATTCCCCGTGGACAAGAGGGGAACTACTGTATACCTGAGGCACCGATGTTAAATCATTTATACCCCTGAGATCTCATATTAAAATAAAGTAGTTTCATATCGAGTCAGCTAACTGACCTTGAATTTGTCAAAAAAGCTAGTCTTAGAAGAAACGTGCTGGAGAGAAAATAATGTGCAGCAGCCATGGACCTAAAGACACAGTATTCCAGGTGTTTTTCCAGTGGCAATCCATGTACCCATTTAATCTCTGATAACTGAACCCTGTTATATAAGGGTTAAACTGGGCCTGATTTCACCAAATTTTCATGTTCCCGTCAATTCACATTATCAGCTCCTTTATGGAGATTATATAATGGAGTCTAAGAATTTAAATGTGTTTCTTAAACAATAATAGTATGAAAGGGTTTTGTTTTTAAAGAACAGCAATCTTCGCAATAGTAGAGAACAAAGAAACAAAAATTAAGCTCTGAAATAGTTTTATTCATTGATATGGATCGAGAAACATGAAAAGAAAAAAAATTAATTCAATAAACATTTAGTGAGTACCGTGCGTTAGGCACTGTTAAGTTCAACTAATTTAAGACCTCATACTTCAGTAAATGTGATTTTATTTTTTTAAAGTTGTTTGTATAGTTATAAAAACAAATTTGAGGTATTTCTTAAATATGTTTTTGTTTCCCCCCACACACACTGATTTGAGACAGAGGAAGGGGGGAGGGAGAGGGAGGGAGGGAGAGGGGGAGAGGGAGAGAGGGAGAGAGGGAGAGAGGGAGAGAGAGAGAGAGAGAAACATCAATGATGAGAGAGTCATTGATTGGCTGCCTCCTGCATGCCCGATACTGGGGATTCAGCCAGCAACCCAGGCATGTGCCTTGAATGGGAATTGAACAGTGACCTCCTGGATCTTGGGTCGACACTCAACCACTGAACCACGTGAGCTGGGGTAAGGTATTTCTTTAGCTAATATATTCGCCACTTTGTCTACCAAAATATCCAGATCCAAAATATCTGGAAAATATAGGTATTTAGCTATTACTATATTTATAAAAGTTGACGAAGCAATGGAGAGTCTTTCAACATTTTATCATTTATACATTCTGGCTCAAACAATCTATTAGCATAAAGAGATTCCAAGTATATTATTTATAAATCAGTACACTTCTCTGACTTGGTATTTCAAACAGGATTTTGAAAGATTAAATTTTGAAAAAATTTTAACACAGAAAATACATAATTGTTTGGAAAGAAAATTAAGGAGACAAACATTTATTGAACATATACTTTGTGACTAACATAACGCTAGGTTCTTTATATAAAATTCAAGTATCATAAATATAGAAGATATATATTGATATTTCTGCTAACTATAAAAACAGACAGCAAATCCTAATAGACTAAATATATTAGAATTTAACTTTTAGTTAAAATTATTAAATGAGCTCTTCTGAAGAGTCATAGGTCCACTGGAATGTTGTCATGTCCTCGGGCCTGCAGGCCTGCCTGTAAAGCAAGTTTCAGAAGGTATACTCTGCTTAAGATAATAGAAGAAGGGCAGCCTGTTAAGCAGGAGACTACCTGGCCATAGTCATGTAGAACCAAACAGAACGCTGCCAGGAGCTGAATAAATCAGGCTGCTAAAGCTTGCATAAGAACTGACCGATCAACAGCGCCCACGACCCTGAGCCCCTTACTCATGATTACTCATGATTTTTGCCATTAAAAGCCTCAAAACTGTTAGAAATTGGGGAGTTTGGGGTTTTTTGTTGTTGTGGTTTTGTTTTTTAATGGAAACCCTTTTTTAAAAATATAGCTTTATTGACTTCAGAGAGACGTAAAGGGAGAGAAAGAGAAACATCAGTGATGAGAGAGTCATCATAAATCAGCTTCCTCCTACAAGCCCCCCCGACTGGGGATGAGCCCGCAACCCTGACCAGGAATACGAACCGCAATCTTCTGGATCCTAGGTCAATGCTCAACTGCTCCGCCACGCCCGGCAGGGCTGGGAAGTTTGGGTTTTCAGCGATATAGCTTTCTGGTCTCCTAGCTTAGCGATCTGCAAATAAAACAACTCTAATTTCTCCACTATAGAACATGGTGTTTAGTGTTCAACTCTGCTGTGCACCGGGAGGGACAAACTCTATTTGATTATACTACTGAAAACACAAAGAACAGAGAAATGAAGGTACTTGATGGAAAAGACAGAACTCAGGTCCACCAGATTATAAATAACCGATCACCTATTTCCCATTACAAACTATATTTTTAAAACTAATTTGTTTCTCTACAGGAATAATCTAGGCGTGACTTTAAAAGAATGAATGGGAACCTGTGAGAATTATCAAACCTTTACATGGTGATAATGTGCCCCAATTTCTTCACATAGTATTCACTGCCTACACCTGTAGAGATTGGGGTTTTCAAAAATGTTAATTTTAGCTTATATCACTATTACTATCACTAAATCTAATCATACTTTTTATTTTCCATTTACATAGCAATTCTAAGATTGTTCTTCTAAACAAAAAATGACAAAAGAACTGAGGCAGTTTTCTGGAAGATGTTAGCAAAGACATGATTCTTCCTTCACTTATCCAGATATTTCAATATAAGAGTTCATATATTCAAAATTATAAAATGTTTGCTAAAATTTTAATATGATGTATTGGTTTTACTTTTCAAAAGTAAACCATATTCCAGAGAGAATTAAGTTCTAGAATAAACTTCTAAACAAGATGTTAAAGGCCAAGAAGTTCTGCTATAAACAAACCCTTATGGCCCATTATTCCCCAAACCTATGTGACCACAGACCCCAATTTCAAGTAAGATCTTGAGATCTTTAAGCATTATTAAACTTCATAAAAGTTGGGAAAGAAATGTTCCTCAATTGGTAGATGTTAAGTTAAATAAGTGAGCTGATGAATTTAATGATTTGGAAATGAACAAAATATACAAATGTATTCTTAATCTTTACAAACCCGGCAAAGAAATTCTTGTCATGAGTAATTTTTCTTTTCATATTCCCATCCTTTCACTTCTCCACAATTTCTCAATATTTTTCTTCAATAGATTTTACATTGATTATCTTTTTAAAAAATGTTTTTATTGATTTCAGAGAGGAGAAGGGAGAGGGAGAGACAGAAACATCAATGGTGAGACAGCCATTGATCGGTGGCCTCTGCACCCCTCCCACTGGGGATGGAGCCACAACCCAGGCATGTGCCCTGCCCAGGAATCAAACTGTAACCACCTAGTTCATGAAAGGTTGATGCTCAACCACTGAGCCATGCAGGCAGGGCTCATTATCTTTTTAATTGAATATATTGGGTATATAACATTGGCAAATTTAAGGTGTACAACATGTCACCTTGATATACTTACATACTGTTATAAATATAGCCTTTGTAGCTATATTTGTTACATTATATAATTATAGTACAAAGTTGCTGTCTGATTATCTTCTACTAAAGATCTATGAAGATCTATGATCAGAGGTAAATGGGACTAAATACATGAGAAAAACAGTGTAAAGTAAAATTTTGCCATGAAAATTTAATAATTATCCATAGTCTAGAATAAATATGGGGAGGGGGGAGTTAAAAACCGGTCATATTTAAATTACATAATATACACGAAATATGTATTTTTGGTAAATTAGTTTCAAAGACCAGAGGACTTATACACATTTTACACAGCTGAAAATTTTTAATTAAAAAAAAAAAGCAAGCAATTGATAAGATTCTGTAAAAGCAATACTTGTTTTTACCCCATAGCAGTTATCTGTGAATGACTTATGGCACCTCATAAATCTATACAACAATCCAAGAAATAATCTTATTTACTTTGGAAACATTAAATGAACCTCCTATTGCCATGGTAAAATATTATATTTAAGAAAAATGGAAATAAATGGGTGTGCATGCTGCCCAAGGTCACACAAGTGAATCAGTGTTTAGGGGTGGGAATGGGTTTCTTGAGTATTGTCACCTCATTCTCTTCTCTAACTGTTAACCCTCCCTGTTCACGAACTCGAGAGCTGAAGCACACGCCCACCTCCTTCACATGTGCCAATCCTAGAAAATGGCACAGTGGGGGCAGTTCGCAAAATGAAGATATTTCAGGAAAGCATCACGTAACTGCCTGGCATTTGAAGGCACTAAGCTCTTAGTATTCTCTTCCTATTCCTCCCACCCACCTACATCATTTTTCTAGAACTCTTGAAACACAGTCTATACCTCAAATTTCCCACCTGACTTCCCGATTCAAACACTATTTTCCTCCAAGGAAATAAATATGGTAATTACTGCTTTCCTTCAAATCTCCAAAAACACAAGGATTTATCTCAAGCAGAGTATGCAATTTTAATTTCCAAGAGAATACCCTGAAGATTTGGTTGCCAAGTTTGTCTGATATAAATATATAATAAAAATCATGTTAATTACAAAGTAATGTACAGATTTTAAAGATCACTTGATACTATGAGAATACAATATGGGAGAAAAAACACACAAAATCTCCCCCCACTTTAATTTCATGGTAAAACATGAATACTTTGAATAATAAAAAAAAAATCACAAACACTTAAATAAGATTATCTCTCCAGTAATCACCATAATATGAGCTCAAGGGAAGTAAGAGCCCAAAACAGCAAAACTATTATTATGCTCTAAACACTTCTGTAGCTAATTCAATATCTAAAAACAGACAAACTATAAATATGAATCCTGAATAATTATAACAATTATTTTACAAATATGTTGACAACCTCACTTTACTTTAGAGTATTTTAAATGATCAATTATATAACAAAACCAACTTATTTTTTAACTACCTTTTGAACAATATGTAGATATCACTACAATATACCCTTCTCACTTTCTTTAAAGAATTCTTTGCTCTTCTACTAAGTGGGTCTTAACCACTACTACTTTTTAGATTTAGTAAAGAAATGTAAAAGCAAAAGCTATAATTTCATTAAAATACAAGAACAAAAATGCTCAACTGTCCACACAGACAAATCCTGAGCTCTCTCAGCACATAATTCTGCCAGCATTATTCAACAGCAGTGAGTAAATGAAATTTGTGAGGAACATGAAGGAGTGTCAGTATCGCAATTCATGAACTTGTCACCTCACAAATATACAAAAACACTGAAAATACTTCAAAAGACAGATATGGACAGCAGAAACTATTTTCTCCCAATCTCAGCCAAGTTACTTGCTACATAAAGCTTCAGCTTAGTATAAAACAAGCAGCCGATCTAAGTAAAGACATACAGAGGCTTGCTAAGGATGATAAAGTAGAACAAAACAGCTAATCAACTCACCAAATAGTCTTTTGCTAAAACCTGCACTCTTCTTTTTGTCTTGGGCTTCTGGTTTCCAAAGACAAATTACATGCTCTTTGACAGGATGATGACAAAAGGGCACACCATGATCTCTTTTCTGCTCTTTCCACTAAAATAAAACTGAACTACACTGCAGTCTCCAAAAGTACTTCCTAGGAGCATGCTCAGTATCTAATTTAAATGACTTGGTATTTCATCTCGGCATGAGATGGCCTACTTCCCAACAAACGCAGAGCTACAAATTCAATCAAAGATCATTAACTGCAATAAACTACACGGAACCATCAAATGATAATTGATTTGTTTTTAACCTCCTGATTTCTGCGGTTCATTTAACCTGATGTGACTGGAAATGATTATCTCTACATTTTTATTAAAACAAGTCCTTAGCTTTCAATATTTCACTATTTCAACATAAGTATTCCAAAAAGTGCTGGCATGAACAGGAAACTTCAAGACACCCAAGATATGATCCCCCAAAATAAATCTGACCATTGAGAAATAAAGCAAACTATAAGCCATTTATATTTCATTTTTTAAACCCCTTGTTCTGCCCTCTTGCCTAGTCACCAAATAAAACAATCTGCAAACTATCTGGTAGTATTTTCATTTCTCCTTGGGAAATATTAATAAATATCAGTAAACTGAAATTTTCAGTACCTTTAGTAAAAATGTCTGCTATCTTTAAACTATAGCAACAGGATATTTCTCATGTATAGATTTTATATACTATAATAGATTATATGCTTATATAACAACACACCTTACTCAAATTTGCTAAAGCTACAAAGAGAATTAAAAACAATATTTTTTTTGCATTTCCAATAACAAATTTTACAAAATACCACACACACACACACACACACACACACACACACACAATCAACCAAATAGTTTACATATATTATGTCTATGCCATCAAATAACTAATTAGTCTGTTAAGTTGCTGCCAACACTGTATAGTTTTGCATGATGAAAATATGGTCAAGAAGCTTATTTTCTGCTCACTGTGACCATTTCAATGTTCCAGAAATAGAAATCTAGCACAGCAGACACAGCCCCACCAAACCACCAGACAACTCTTGTAAATCCATTTCCCATTTTCACCTTGGGCAGACAAGCAAAAGCAGGAAGTGTTCACATACTTGACGCACCAAGCGGGATGGCAAACCACTGCTGGAGTGGGACTGACCCGTCTTCACAAGCCTTCCTGGTTACTTCTATCACCTCCCTATTGTAAACTACCGATCCACCCCCCACACACAAATGTCTCATTTTGTGAATAGTAGCCCTGCCTACCCGTTCTCCCCCCAAAATTAATGTGGAAGGCCTGGGAAAGCAACAAGGCATAGAAAACAGACAAATTCCATAGCAGTAGCTAAGATAAGGTCCCTCATAGATGATGGGACAAGATCATTAAAAAATCCAGAGGTTGTAAAAAAATAAAATGTTAAAGAATTTTTTCCCAAAAACCACAGAGAACCATTTATGAAACCACATTTAATTCCAACACCCTTCCAGGGGAAAAAAAAAAAAAAAAAGTGAAGTTCAAAGAAAACCACCAACACACCATTTTCTTGATGTTCTACCAAAGCAACTCATTCTTCTTCTATTTTTTTAAAGAATAGCTTACTGATTTTGACAGGAAGGGAGAAGAGAGAAACATCAATGTGAGAGCAGAACATCAACAGGCTGCCTCCTGCACCCCCCACTGGGGATCGAGCCCCCCGACTGGGAATCATCAGCAACCTCTTGGCTCACAGGATGAAGTCCAACCAACTGAGCCACAACAGCCAGGGCAGCAATTCATTCCTACTGACAAGTAGCATTAGGTAGGTATAACTGCAAGGTCTGTGGATACTATATGTTATATAAATAAGTATTCTAGCTCTAAAGGGGGGGGGAGTCAAGGGAAATAGGGAGCACACAACAAAAAGCAAATACCAAGAGTCATAAATTTGTCAAGAAGTGTAAATATGCATCATGTTTTGTGTACTGTATGTGTGAGGGTGAGGATTCTATAGAAAGAGAAGGTTACCTAGGGCACTCAGGAAAGCTCTAAATCCCTGAGTGAGAAAGAAAAAGTTCTTCGCTGGAAACAAACAGATCTACTTCTGATCTATAAACATGTATTGGGAACATGTTATACAGGAGGCATGGTGCAAGGCAGTGCACAGTGGGAAGAAAAACAAGCATAACTATCCCTGTCTTTCTTTAAAAGAGCACAGAGATGGCGAGGCAAGAGCACAGAAAACTAATACGAGATTATCATGGCGAAAGGGAGGTGCTTCCGTGCTCTGGAGAGTTCAGAGGGAAGCGAGAGAGCAGTCTGACAGGGGAATTCAGGAAAGTTTTGTGAGGGGGTGGATGCTTTGAACCGCCTAGATGAATTCTGAGGATCTGGGCCAGAAGGAGAGGGAAGGAAGAGGAAGCAGCCAGGTGGGAGGCCGAGGAGGAGGAGAGCAGAGGACCTGGGGACTGGTGTGGGCACCAAAGAGCTTGGGCACTGGTGGTGCGAGTACTGGAAAGGGAAGACTGTCAACACTGGGGAGAGGAAAAGAGCAGAGAAGCTAAGTAATCTGGGGTGGAATTTGGAAGCAGATGGCAAGAAGCATTTTCCATCCTGGGTAATATAAGTGGATATTGTGTTGAACAGCAGAAGGAGTCAAGTTTGGAAAGACAGATACAAAAGAAGTAAAAGAGGCATTAGTACCAGCACACTGGCACCAGAGGTCCCTCTCCTAATTCATTTGCTGCTTTCTTCCATATCACTTAATTGCTCTTTAGCCTGAACGTCCTCTCTCTTACACAGTCAACTATAGCATTCTAATTTAAAACTGAGGTCATTATATTTATCCTTTGCTCTTAATTAGAGGTCCTATTTTTAAAAAATCTTTATCTCTCATCACTCATTCTTTAATTCGCTTGCTTACCCTTTTCCTACCTATAAAACCTGATAAAATAGTTCCCAAATTCTACTCCAATAAAAATGAATGAATTTTTAAAAATTCAGTGAAAGATACAACCTATTTCTAGGACAAGTGAGTGACTTCTGAAGACTTTAGGCAGTTCCGTTGCATGTACACACGTAAGGGTGGATGGCGTTCATGAGATACCTAACCACAGGGAGGGAATGGGAAAAGGGTGAATGGAAATGGACACATGAGCCTTACGTTGCAATTTGCTGTTTGTTTGTTTTTTTACCATCGGCTCAGGCTCACATGAAAATCATTTGGGTAATTAAGAAACACTCAAGCACTGTGTGTTCAGGGTCCGGAAATCTCTCTCTCTTTTTTTAAATATATCTTTGATTTCTGAGAGAGGAAAGGAGAGGGAGGGAGAGAGATAGAAACATCAATGATGAGAGAGTCATTGATCGGCTGCCTCCTGCAGCCCCGACAGGGGATCGAGCCTGCAACCCGGGCATGTGCCCTGACTGGAAATCGAACCCCAATCACCTGGATCCTAGGTGGGCGCTCAATTGCTGAGCCACGCCCAGCCAGGCCAGAAATCTTTCAATCAGACCATTTAGTGTGGGGCCAGACATTAAAGATGCTCCCTTTGCTTAAGAGCCACGGCTCTAGGTACTCACTAGTTTACAGGGTGAGCTGGACACATAAATAGTGAAAAAACAATGTGAGAGAACAGGAAAGGAAGTATGCTAAGAATATAGTAATTCTGCATGATCCACAGATCAGGAAGCATTTGAGCAGGACTGGCAGGAAGAATGAAAAAATGTTCAGGTACAAAGTCGAGAACGGATACTTTAAAAAACAGGGCACAAAGGAACAACGTGGTCAAGGCATAAAGCCAAGGCAAGTGCGTATGTGTGGGGAAAGGCAGTTCCAGCGTGTGTAGGGCACTGGGGCAGCAAAGCAGAGAGGGGCTGGCCAGGAGTATGGGCAATTTGTGAAAGACTTTTTAAGCAATCCTAGAATTTATTAAATACATGAATGAACAAATTTATCACTGCAGGTATTTCAGAGACACTAAATATTTTTATTTATTAATCCTTACCTGAGGACATGCTTATTGATATACTTTTTAAAAATATCTTTATTGATTTCAGAGAGAGGAAAGGAGAGGGAGAGAGAGAGACAGAAACATCAATGATGAGAGAGTCATTGATCGAGCCCGCAATCCGGGCATGTGCCCTGCCCAGGAATCGAACCCCTGATCGCCTGGATCCTAGGTCGATGCTCAACCGCTGAGCCACACCGGGCGGGCCTGATTTTTTTTTTGAGAGAGAGGGGAAGAGAGAGAGATAGAGTAACATCGATGCGAAAGAGAACACTGATTGGCTGCCTTCCATACGTGCCTCACCGGGGATCGAACCTGCAACCCAGGTATGTGCCCTGACCAGAAATTGGAACCTGCAACCTTTTGGTATACAGAATGACACTCCAACCAACTGAGCCACACCGGGCAGGGCGACACTAAATATTTGTAAATGGTGCAGTGACATGGTCCTATTTATATTTCTAAATATAATGTAAATGGCAACTTGTAGAAAATGGATGGGGAGGAGAAAGGAGGGAGATTAATGGCTGGGGGACTGATTAGCAATATAAGTATTAGAGGGAGCCCTGGCTGGTATGGCTCAATAGGTCAGGCATTGAACCAGCCATTACCACATCCAGTTTTAGAACATTTCCAACACCTTTAAAAACTGCATCATGCCCATTTACAGTCAATTACAACTTCCATCCCAGGCCCTAAAGCAAGAGGATCTGAAAATGAGAAATAAACCACAAGTTAGAAATAGTCACTGCTACCACTGTCACCATTTCCTTCTCTGGGAAAACCAATGACAAACCTTAGCACAACACCATAACAATCAGTCACAAAGCACTGAGTCTTATTGGTAAAGGATCCTATTTATATTTTATCACTTTCTCACTCAGAGATCTTCTCAGGGCATTTAAAAAACAAAGGAAAAAATCAGAAGCACTTTGATTTTTAAAAACATTTGATTTAATAACCAATAAAATTAGGATTTCCCTCCCCCCCCAAAATATATAGCAAGTAAGCCAGCCTCAGGAAGTGTACAATGCAAAGGAAATCGTAACAGGAAGACAAAATCTGGGGCATTTGATTTGCAAGAATCTTGGGCAAAGGAATAAATAAATTCTGCATAATAATTTGTTACTGTCTGACAGAAAAAAAGAATTATAAATTTTACAACGTATTTTCATAGAATAAACTTAAACATCCCAGTGGCTTTTACTGCAGGGATAAATCCTTAGCATCTACTTAGCATGTGGCAAGATAATGAACAGTCCTAATTATACATTATTTTGCCATTCGAACTGTCAAAGCTTAGAATGTAAGACAACCTCCCGTGCTTTACTAGAAAAACAAAGGCACACACAACAATTCTGCCTATAAATAAAGATATTATGGGGAAAATATTTTTTAAATATTGTACTGTGCAAATGGAAAGAAAAAAATGAGGGGTAGGGAGGACTATTTTCTGCTTTCTAAGGGACAGAACAGTAAGAATTTCTTGGTGTCTCTTCCCCAAAATCAGAATCGTCAATTTCTTTCCATTCTGCTTAAGGATATTCTTAATCCATTAGTTAAAATTTCAGCTTAAGTATTACAGAAACCTGTAACTTTTAAAAAACCATCTGTACCCTGTATGCATTCGTTTTCTACGTATTAGGGGTACAGCGGTAAAAAGGTCTATGTGCTTGTGAAGTTCACATCCTCATGGCGGGGACACTTAACAAAGAATATGTAAGATAGTGGGAGAGAGTTATGCCAAGAACTAAGACAGGCTGGGCTTGAGAGAATGGATGGTCAAGAAAACTGCTGAGGATACAGCATTTAAGCACTGGCTCAAACAATGACAGAAAAGGGGGGAAAGAAATCCAGATGGAGGGGACAGTCAGTGTGAAGGCTCTAAAGCTGGCATGCCTGAAGAGAAGAAGGAAGGCCCCTGGGACCAGAGCATGGTGGGGTGAAGAGAGAACAGTTCAGAGTTGAGGTGTGAGAGGTAACAGGTCAGCTAGCGTTGGCCTGATAAACCAGAGATGGGGATTTTATTCTAGGTGTTACAGAAGGCTACTGGAAGGCTGTGATATGATCTGATTAATTTTTCTACATTTTAAGAAGATGCCTCTGACTACAGTGGGGAGAATGGATTGCGGAGGGTCAAGAGTAGCAGCAGCAGTGGAAAAGTGAGAGCATCTGCAATTGTTTGGGTGAGATAATGCTGGCCCAAGTGGGAGGTATGGCAGAGAGAGAGAGAAGTGGGTAGATTTGGGCTACTTTTTGGAAGGAGGAAATGCCAACAGGTCCTACTGATAGACTGGAGGTTGGGGGTGGGGGTGAATAAAGGAAAGAGAAAAATCAAGGATGGCGACAAAGTTTCTTTTCTGATTGTTGTGTAGTAGATACCATGTGGAGAGGTCAGTGAGGGGAGAAATGGAAAAACGGTCTAGGCTGGGGATGTAGATTTATGGGTGACTGGCACATGGTGTGCAAAGATATGGTAATAAATGAAGTGACCCAGAAGAGAACACATGATACATGCTTCATTAATCAACAAAGCCTACTATGTGCCAGGCCCTATGCTAGGTGTTCGGCACGACGGACAGACCTGTCTATCAGAGAAGACAAATACAAACATAATAAATAAATAAATTGGGTAGTGTGATAAAAGGGTAAGTGGTATGGAAAAAAGAAAAAAGTAGAGAAGTTGGGGAAGTGGGTAGGGTGATGGAGCTAAACGGGGGACACGGTGAGCCTCATTCAAAAGGTGAGATGTGCGCAAAGGGCCGGGCAGAGGGAAAGGTCAGTGCAAAGGCCCCGAGGCAGGAATAAATGAGATCTTCCTAAATTAAGTATGCCTGGCAGATGTGAAAACCAGCAAGGCCAGTATGGCTGAAGCAGAAGAAAAAAGAGGTAGCAAAGCAGTGGCCAGAAAAGCAGCATGAAACCCAGAGGTGGATAAAGACAAGGGGAAAAGGTGTCAAGGGCCGGCTGTGCTGAACGCCGCCAGGAGGAGTAAGACGAGGCAAAGAGGCTCTCATCGCTGGAGTGCAGTGTGGCTGTGGTCAGCAGAGAAGGCAGCCACCTCTACAGAGGGCAAGGGAGGAGGTCCAGCTGGCGGGAGGTATATTCCCTTCTAAAGGTATTAAGACAAGTTGGCTCTCAGGACTCAACTAAATTCTTGGTCTATTGCAGCCAACAGGCAAGGGTTTGAAAATTTTAGTGATACCAATATCATTAATCAATCCTGGGATCCAAAAAAGTCCATTTTGCTTATTTTCTCACTCAATTATAAACCCACCCCCAAATTACTCTACTCTATTTCTCAAAAAAAGAAAAACAGAGGGGAAAAAAGCTAAAAACATATAAACCAGAGTTTCAGCAGCAAGCAATACCATTTGTTGAGAATCATATGGGTACTGTGGATAGACGGCTGATCTTTCATTTGCATGAGAATGCTGTCAGGTAGATTTTACCGTTCACGTTGCAAGTGAGGAACGGTGACCGGGGTTTCACTGCTAGGAGGTGAGGGAGTGGATTAGGAGCCTGTGCTTTTCTACTCTGCCACACAGCATCTCTTTTCTAGTCACATTTTTAAAATGAGAGTGTAGACGGGTAGGTTTCCTTCTTGCTTTGTAAGACACTCTTGCTAGACCACCATGGTGATTTTTATTCTTTATAATCTACTATAACCATTAACACTTGTACTAAAAAATAGACAACTTCCTTAATATTTTTTGTTCCCTTCCCCACTCCTATCTATCCTCTCATCTCTTCATTCATTTATAAATATGTATCAATGTCTACTATATACAAGTAGATGCTCTTGCACATAAGTTCTGCTGCATTTTAGAAAAGTGTTTTCTTAAAACAGAAACAAATCAAAACAAAACCGTGCAAAATAAGCATCACTGCCATATAAAAAGCAAAATTAACCAATATATCAACAATGATGGTAAATTGTACACTTCAATAAATTACTATAATGACATGAGGAATTAGGTTATCTTAATGCTCTTTAGGAAAAACTACTTCCCAAAAATTTGTGGCTCAAATTTTTTCATTACATATATTTAAAAATATGTACGATTTTACAGTCGAATGAGCTC
Source organism: Miniopterus schreibersii (assembly GCF_964146895.1). NCBI lineage: Eukaryota > Metazoa > Chordata > Mammalia > Chiroptera > Miniopteridae > Miniopterus > Miniopterus schreibersii. Next base: position 160,467,935 of record NC_138102.1, read on the forward strand.
TGAAGAATCAACTCTAAAGTCATCTTTATGTGGTAATTTAACACATTTGATTGAAGTAGAGGACCCCTAACAATGTTTAAATCAGTACTGACGTAAAATATAATCTATCGATAACTGAGCAAAGGAGGAGGCGGACTCTTCAAGGCGTTTAAGAAAGGGTCACAAGACCTCATGATACAGAAACAAAATCCTATTCAAAAAATTAAAGAGTCAATAAAATACCATTCCAGGTCATGGGAAGAATGTAACTATTGCTTTCTGAAAATGATCTAGGTTGACAGGTACACTTCAGTCATCTCCATTAGCGTAGGAAAGGTGCACCCCAGACGCTCAGTAGGCAAAGTTATATGAACAGCAACGAAGAAAGAAAACAAGATGCCAAAAATCAAGAGAGAAGTCAATAGGAATGGATGCACAAATTAAAGTATATCTGCTCTATTAATCACGGCACACAGCTGCATATGAGTAATGCAAGAAAATAGTAAAGGTTAACAGTGTGGATGAAGGCTACTTCCATTTTTCACTTTATACCCTTTTGTGCTATATAATTTGTTTTGATATTGATAAGCACGTGTTAGGCGATTAACAACAACAACAAAAATAAAATGGGAAAAGGGAGAAGGAGTGGTTAAGGTTAAACAAAATGGAAAGGAAAACAGGAGCCAGGAACGGGATGACAGGTTAATGGGCTAGCACTGCGATGTGGAGTGAGATGTCCCCGACTCAAGTCCCGCCCAGCTACTACCTTTGGGCAAGTGAAACCCTCTAAGACTCAGTTTACTCAGGTGTTGGGTGAGGATGACACTATTTCTTACCCTTTGGAATTACTGTGAGCATTAAATGAGCTACTTTTGAAATGTGCCCAGCACAGTGCCTGGGACAGTGTAACTGGCCCAATAAATGGTAGCTAACGCTTCTTTCTTAAATTGAAATGCTCAAATAACATCACCTCTAAATCGTTCCCTCTTTATACCACAATCTTAAAGTATATTTTATTTGATATGAAATTTTTTACTAGTTTTAAGAATGACCACAAAACCAACCTGGTAGGAGAATATAAGCTGGTGGCACTATTAGAAATATATTTCACCTGGGATGTCCTTCTCCAGCTGCCGTGACTGCCTAGTTCCTTGCCCTTGCTAATTCGATGCTTAGCAAAAACTTTGTACTTCTTACCCAGAAACTTCACATTTCAATTTGTCTGCAGTATATAGTAAGACTGGTAGATACCTGTATCTTTTCAAGTCATTCTGTGGTAGATAGATAAATAGAGAACATTGCTCAGGGGAATAACCTCAGGACTATACTTTCATGTTAAAAAAAAAAAAAAAAAAAATCAAAAATCAAAACTCTAACCATAAACCAGAACAGATTTCAAAGTAGTAAATAATGAAATTCCTAACTTCCAATTGAGAGTAAGAAACTGATTAAAATTTTTATATTGCTTTTTCACAATAATCCAATTTAGTCAACATAACATTCATATTTGCTATTCAAATGTTGGCTTCATGTGTTCCCACTGGGCCCTATTCAAAGCTCATGAATTATCTTAATAAACGAAGTATTACCTAACAAGCATTATTATTGTGAATCTTAGTATAGCCTGTTCCTTTTCTGATTAAGACTTCTAAAAAAAATTAAAACTCTGTTAATGTTGCACCTTCTTTTATATTTAAAAGGTCACTTAGATTTATGCATCTGATCAACACTCCAAAAACTTATCTTTTATTCAAAAGTCTAAAATCTAGAGCAGGGTTCAACAAACTTATTTTGCAAAGGACAGTAAATATTTTAGGCTTTGTGGACCAGTCTTAGTCACAACTATTGCCTCTCTCCTTTTTACAATGAGAAAGCCTGTCACAGATAATACATTAGCAAATGAGCACGGCTATGTTCCAATAAAACTTTATTTACAAAAACAGGCAGCAGGCTAAATTTGGTCTGCAGGCCACTGTTGCCAATTCCTAATCAATTATCCACTCTTTCAAAGTTTAGTAACACATGTCTCTGACCACTTAGTTAATAGGTCACTTATTAGTGATTAATATTACTAATTATACTAAAAGTAAATTATTTTACATTCTTATTAAATTTATTTAAGTTCTTCCCAACATTTAAGTAATTTTTCATAATTTTTGTACTTAACTAAACAAAGCTTGCTTAATCATTCAGCATTTCTTCATGAATCCCATTTTCTAAAATTTATTATTTTTATACATTTGAATTCTCTCCAACTTTCCTGTGGAAAGTAGAAATGTCAGAATGCCGCAATCAAATGCATTTTAAGATTGAAAAATAAAACAAGCACTTACACGTTTACTTTTCCTTCATTAAAAATTTAAGGCAGTTATTAACAAAGATATCCTTTTAAGGTATGGCAGCCAGACTACAAGCTAGCCCCCAAGGATCCTCACCTTCTGGTGCAAACACCCTTGTTTTCTCCTCCACTGCAGCTTGTCTTGGTCTCTGGACAAAGCCAGCTGCCACGTCAGGAAGGCCACGTGGAGAGAAGCCAGCCAGCCAGCCAGCCAGCTCTAACCTGCCAGCCATGTGATCCTCCAGCCCCAGCTTTCAAGTTTTCAGACCCTGAGGCCCCAGCCAATATCAAACTACAGCCTCATGACACACCCTAAGCCAGAACTGCCCAACCAAGCAGCTCTAGAATGCCTGCCCTACAGGAACTGTGAATGCTAAGAAATGATTATTACACTAAATTTGGGGTAATCTGAGGCCACAGTGGATACTTCTTATCTGATTATTCTGTACAACTAATTATTTTGGTTAGTAGCAGCTGCAGTTGATAAACAAGCATCTCCTGTCTTGCAGTAAGATGGGTTTAGGGGGCTAGGTTGACATTAGCAACAACTAATTCGACTGCATGGCAGTGATGACTGCTATGCCGTTCAATGGCACTCAACGTTACCTTTGTATTTGCTCTGTGGAAAGGTCTGTGCAGGCTACCAAGGTTGCCTGATTTCTACCCATTGGCACGTTATCCATAATAACAGTTACATGCAAAAAAGGAATCCTTAACTTCATGTCCATTCTTGCCCATGTAATCCCACTGTTGCATAGGGCAGTACTTTTAAATCTCGGTCTTATCCACTGGAGCATAATGAAATGCAGTGAACGGGGTGCTTCCTACCAGCACTTTTATTTTTTTAAAATATATTTTTATTGATTTCAGAGAGAGGAAGGGAGAGGAGGAGAGAGAGATAGAAACATCAATGATGAGAGAGTCGTCAGTGATCGGCTGCCTCCAGGGCACCCCCGGCTGGGGATTGAGTCTGCCACCCGGGCATATGCCCTGACTGGGAATCGAACCTTGATCTCCTGGACCCTAGGTCGATGCTCAGCCTCTGAGCCACGTCCAGCTGGGCTCTATCAGCACTTTTAAATAATTAAACAGAAGAGAAGGTACAGATAGTAAGGGGAAAGTAGTTTTTTCTTTTCATTTTTATATAAAGAAATGTATTTGTATGTTAGCAATGGCTCATGCAATAATATGTATTTCATATCATGGATCATGGTCAAAAAGTTTAAAACCAGTGACATAAAATTCCAAATACGTTAATATCCTAGAGAACTAAGGAGTCCCCGTCATCTCCCAATTCTTACCCACTTCATTCATTCATTCATTCTCCTGTTCCGACTTCTCTTCTGCCTTCCTGTACAATACCTGGGCTTCACCGCTCATTTTGTTTTCACTGATATTTTAAAACTTCTGGGGGAAACTGGCTCTGGCCCAGTTGCTTTTTTCCTAACCTCAGTCCTGTCCATCTTGAGGGCTGAGAATAGGGAAGTCCCTTCTCCTTGGGGACACCCCTCATGCAGGCATGCTCAGCAGTTGTCTCCCAAGCGTAGGGCAAGCAAAAACAGGAAGGACATACAGGGAACCTGAAATTCCACTGAGGTCATTGAAATCTCTGACTAAATGAATCATCTTCATTTCTCCAACATGCTAGAGACAATTAGGTATTGCACTGGCAGCTGCTGGGTTTGTGTTATAAGGATGATTTTTGACTCTATAATGTCCCAGCAACAGTTATATCTTCCACTAAGTAGAGTTTCAGATTGTTATTACTTACAGGTGGTAATAGAGCTCTCTGCTTCTATGACAAGGGTATAGATGTGGGAAGGATCTCAAGGCAGGAAGCAGTTCCCAGCTCTCTCTTCTGTAGCGTCGGGCACGGACTTTGCATTCAGTTGAAAAATGAATGAATATTAAGAAAAAAGTATTTTGAGAATAAATAAAAAAAGGGGTAGAAATATTCATCCAATCAGCTGTAATTCAATTACTTAATTGTAATGCTTCAAGGGAAAGGCATTATTTTCCATAAGAAAGCTTTCCTAGCTTGAAGCCAGTATTTCGATCACTGAAAATATGAATACTAGTCAATGTAGCGAAACATTTCCTAAAACTGTCTAATAAGAGGAGGAAAGATTTCAAGATTACTCCAAAATGAGAGAATAAATAATAAGGTTAGGGTGATGGTTCTAGTGCGCACTGATGGTTTTCCATCAAAAGGGCACAGTGAAGCTTATGAAAGGCCACAGAAAAAATGAGACCAAGAATAAGTCAGCTGATTAATAAAATCCAAAAGGCATGCTACAAGGAGGAAACGAGGAATCAACATGTTGTGAGTAGATCTCAACACTTAATAAGAAAATGGATTGATGTCTTCGGAACAGCACAGAAAAGCAAGTAATCAAATTCCTCCAGAATGAGATCAAGGGGGAGGTGGGGAGGGTGTTTAAATCACAAAAAGCTCTAATGAAGGGAAAATTCTGGCTCTTTCCAAAAGGCCCTTTTCTAGGCAACAGTCCTGATTTTTATTAATTGTTTAAAAAGCAGTTATTTTTCATGTCAATAAAATTTTAGCACAATTATGTTATCCTAGTCCTATCACTGGTCCAAACAAGAATTAAAAATGTACTACAGTCGGTTTACTGGCCTAAATAGCACAAATGTGTTGACATTGCCAAATTTATTTCTCTAACCTACTCCTAAATTCCAGACTCATATTCTCAACTGCCCGCCTAAAATCTTCACTAGGCCTCCCACAACCACCTCAAGTTCCCTACCAAAAACCAATCTCTGGATCTCCACCCTTCAATCCACAACTCCTCCCCGACTCACCCCACTTCCCAAAAGAATAAACCATTTTTCTCATTTCAAATATGAAACTTCCAACCAGCTGCATAAATCACAAAGCTGGAAATTATTCCTCCCATGTAATCCAACAAATCCTGTACAATCTACCTCCCAAATCTCGCTCCAATTAGTCTACTTCCCTCCATCTCTGTTGGCACACCCTGAATTCATTCGCCACCTTTTCTCATTGGGAGAATGTAAAAGCTTCTTAACTACTCTCCTTTTTCTATTCTAAATTTAATTCTTCAACTGGCAGCCAGAGCAATATACAAAATGTAATTCCTCCATTTAAAACCCTCAACAGTTTCCCAAGGCACCTGAAATACAATGCCCAGACCTTAACTGGTCTAAAAGTGTCCCTGCACCATGTGGCCCCTGCCCTGTCTCCAGCTACAGTCAACAGGGCAGACATCCCCCTCTCACTCCAGGCATCCTGGCTGCTTTCAGACCTTGTGGATCTCCGAAGCCTAGAAGGCTCTTCTCTTGCAAACTAACTCCCCCTCCTCATCTTTCTAGTCTCAATTTAATATTTAACTGTGTGGTTATCACTCTAATGTCCATGTCTCCTCTACACTGGCAGCTGCAAAAATTCAGTGACAGTGCATGTTTTGCTCATCACTGTGAACCCAGAAGCCATCAAGGGAGGCCCTGTTATAAAACAGAAGCCCAGTAAAGATTTGTTCAGTGAAAGCACTTTCTTTTAAATTTATCTCAGTTAAATTTTCACTAAGTATATACAATGCCTTTATACATAAATTATAAATGTAAATAAACATTCACTATTTGTAAAGTATATGATTCTCTAATCAATATGCTGTTACACTTGAAATAATACTGAATGTAAGCTGTAATTGAAAAATAAAAATTTTCAAAAAAATAACAAGATAAAATAAGAAATAAATACATTAAACTCATAAAATAAAAACGGAACACTCTGAATGAAATATATCCCAAAGGAAATAATCTCAACGTATAATGTATTACAAATCTATCCTTTTGCCTTTGGGAATTACAAACTTATTAATATATTCATTTCATAAGGCAAATTTGCAAAACAAGACCTTAAAGATAAACGGGCTGTTATAGTTATTCCATGGAAACATTTGCTCTAGGTTGGCCATTACCAGAAGCCCCATTAAAATTGCAGAGCCAGGAAAATCATTTTTAATATGCTTTGTTTCTAAAATGGTATTGAAACTATTATATGAAAAACAGATCGATATAGTTTTAATCTTTTAAATTGCTTATATCCTCTGATACTTTTCTTTCTCATGCACTCTAACTACTGAAAGCATCATTGTTGTATTTTCAAAATGAGCATACCAACCTGAAAACAGGCTTTATTTATTAAAAAATGTATTAAGATAGGATGGAAAATAGAGGAGGAAAATAATTTGGGGGGAGGGTAGGAGACAGGAGTGACAACTTTAATTCTCTTTTATAAATTTACTTCAAAGTCCTGATGTTCTTAACAGTAAAGTAAAATTCTGGTCTAGACATTTTACTCTCAGCTCTGTTCATATATGTTCTTAAAAACCCAGCTAAGTTTAAACCCAAACATGCAGGAAGTGGCCACATCCCCTGACCACCCAATCAACTGTATTTTCTCCATTTTTCATCATGACCTTGATGAGACTAGCAGGATGTAGTCTAGGATGTAGACCAAAAATGGTGCTCGCTGCTCTAAGAAAAATATGTAAGTAATCTGACAAAGAATCTCTGAAAAAAAAGCAGCCGTCTCTGAGAAGCTTGGTCAGCCATCATCTACTAAGCATTCTCTCGGCAGAAATATTTCTCACCACCGAGTGGCACAGAGACGTGAGCTGTAATATGTAATAGATCACATTAAAAAAAAATTAATATGTTCCAGTCTCACATTCATAAAAGAATGTTCTCATAAAATTCATTTCTATTACTGTTCTTTTCCTACTTCCCTAAGTGCTGCATTTAAAAATGTCAGCTTGGGAGCATTGAGAACTTACTGACATTGTCCCAGGGGAAAGAAGAACGAAAATTAAAATGAAGATGAGCTGGTCTAATTCTTCAATCCCCTATTTCACTCTAAAATACTTCCATTTGAAGATTTACTTGTATCTGCCTATGGCCCAAATTCACCGACAGATGCTTACAGACATGGAGTTACAATGTGTGTAGCCAGCATACAAAGTGGCCCTCAATGATTCTCACCTCCTAGTATTCAAGCCCTTTATGTCATCCCCTTGTACACTAAATAGATCCGATTTTTATATCCAATAGAATACTGCATGAATGACAAAAGCTTGACTTCTAAGGCTAGGTCACTGCAAAAGCTGTGGCATAAGTCTTGTTCTCTTTCGAATCTCTCACACTGAGTAAAGCCAAGCACCATGACCTGAAGAACTGTGGCCTCCCGCCAGCTGGGATCAACATGGAAGCAGATATTCAAGTCTTCAGATGACTGCAGCTCTGACAAAACCTTGACTGCAGTCTCCTAAGAGACAGAGCCAGAACCACCCAGGTGAATCACTGTCACAATTCCTGACTCACAGAAACTCTGAGACATTGAATGTTTACTGTTTTAAGTTGCTCAATTTGTTAAGCAGCAAGGGAATCCTTAAGACACAGTATTTCCTCATTTTTCATCTACCACATGTACAATCAATTTGAAGCTCACACGCCTAGAAATACTGGATGCAGGTAGGAAAATACTTTGCTACCCAAATATGGAATCCAAAAAGTCGTATCTGGAATTCCTTCCATCTGCTACTGAAGGCCAGAATGCTACCACACCAGACAAGGTACCCTTAGAGCACTAATAAAGACTGTCATACAGAAGATGCTCATTGCATGCTTGATAAATCAGTGGACCAATAAATGCAGCAGGAGTAAAAGAAATGGATGATGCCAAGGCTGGTAAGAGTCTTAGCACACAGCTTTGTGACCGCTTGTTGCAATGTCTCTTTCAACCACCAGAGGGCAAGCGTGGCATACTGTTGTTCTTCGACCTTCTAGCATCTAAAGCCTAAAGCATGTACATAGTAGTAATAAAATAAAAATTCTGTACAAACGGAAGCAGGGAGATAGGATGAATGTTTGTTAATAAATGAGAAGATATTACGCCTAATTAAAATGATCAAAAAAAGCTTCTTGGAGTGTGAGCTGAGTTAGAATACAAGACTCCAAGGGATGGATACTAATACACAAAGGGCATTCTAGAGAACAGAGCAAAGCACAGGGCGTTATTAGCACATCAGGACAATCTCAAGCAACATACGACCAGAGCAAAGGGAGTGTGGACTGGGACCCAACATCAATCTAAACTTTTTACACTCCTTTTTTTCAACCTATTAAAATTAGTTGGCATTATTCTTTAATCAACAGGCGATTATAATCCAACTTTCTTGCTTTATATTAACTCAAATGAAGCATCATCATGTACCTGTTGGAGCTACATCTATTGCAGGTATAGTACCAAAAAAGAAAGAATCACCCTCTATGTGCCAGCCTCACTAACTCACAAACCTAGTAAGTGACGGCAGATGGCACAATGTCCTCCGAAATACTATTATCATAGCAGTACATTCCAACTGCCCTATTAATTTTAATGTTACCTTCCAGCAAGTAGTCCTTACTAAATTATATTTTAAAATATCCACGATTATTAAGTTGGAAGCTTATTCCTAATGACAAATTTAGCAAAACTGTTTTCCTTTTTCTTTAAGTTACTTAACTTAGGCTAGAGTCAGGGACAACTTCACATTTTATGGGGCCTCTGGCAAATTATATTGCTTTCATGGTTTACGGTCTGATTCCTAGACCTAAGATTTATGGTTAGCAAGAATATCTATAAGCCTATAGCGACAGATAACAAATAAAATGGAATCTCAACATTTCAAAAAGGATATCCTTGCTGAAAGAAACTGGAGATAAAGGGTTAACTCTTGATTAATCTAAGAGGCATTAATAAAAAGATCTCATTTCCTTAACTACAATAATAACAAGATGTCATGTGTATGTCTGTACCAAAGATCAAATTGTTCAAGGATGGCCATTAATTAGTTAATGATAACAATACTGGATCTAGATTTGTGGCGAAAATCCTGTAGATGAATACACTGAAGAAATAAAGCAGAGGCATTTATTTCAGTGCAGTGGGCCCCTACAGATCTGTAAACCCTGGAATCATTTGCATGCCTTTAAACATATAAGTATACAGGCATTCTTCAGGGGAACGAGATGCATACAGCTCACATGATAGAAAATCCAACTCCAAATAACTTAAGCAAAAGACAGGAATTTACTGGCTCAAATGACTGAAAAGTCCAGGAGTAAATTCAGGAATGGCTGGATTCAGAGACTCAACTCATATGATAAAGGTGTGTGCCTGTCTCAATCCCTTACCTTCCTCCCTCCCTTCTGCCTCCTCCTTTTCTGTCTCAGGAATACTTAGTCCCATGAGGAAAGCTCTAGGATTTACACCTTTCCAGCTTCACATTCAACAAAAGAGGAGAGATTCCCTTCCTCCAGGGCTGAAGGAAAGTCCCAGGATCAGGTGTCACTGGCCCAGCTTACATCATGTTCACACTCCTCAACAATCACTGGGGTCAGGTCTACAGCAAACACTCCTAAAACTAGGCCAGAGAGTGAGGAAGGAGTCCCTCTACAAGGAAAACACAGGTCAGATTCTGAGAGGAAAGACAGGATGAAGGGCAGGGAGCAAAATAAATGCATGGCATCTAGACATGTCCATAATTTCAGAGTTCCCTGAATGCCCTCTCCAAAGTTAAGTGTAAACAGGTTTAGAGAATAGGTACAATTCTAAAATGTTACCTGAAATCTAACATTGCACTACACGCGCCTATTTAGGTAAGTGGTATCTTAATCAAATCCAGTGCCAGTATTACTTGGCCTCCTAAACTTATAGGAACTGCATCCCCCTCTGCTTACCATACAATCATTTTTCTTTCTGCTTTCTTTCTTTAATATATGCTTATTGATTTCAGAGAGATGAAGGGAGAGGGAAAGAAAGAGATAAAAACATCAATGACAAGAGAGTCATCGATCGCCTGCCTCCTGTACGCCCCGCACTGGGGATCGAGCCTGAAACCGGGAATGGGGGAATCAAACCGTGATCTCCCAGATCACAGGTTGACACTCAACTGCTGAGCCACGCCGGCTGGGCTAACTGCCTCTTCTTGAAATACAGTTTTCTGACTTTGGCTTCCAGGAAATACATTAGTCAGCCCACACCAGCAGATGGCCTTTTTCAGGTATTCCCCAGTTCCCTCCTCTCTTGCATCCAAATGACTTGACTATTCATCTCCCCCCATTTCTAAAAGCCAAAAATATATACCTCAAACCCTAGGAGTCACACTCAAACTATTCAGAGCAAACATATTCTCTTTTAACAACTCCAGCCCTTCTTCCTTCAGACATCTGAGAAACCATCTGATCACAGGATTCAGCTCAAAGATGACATCTTTCATGAAACCTTCCCTCCCCTCTCCTCCCCAGTCCGGGTATGTGCGTTCCCAGCACCCTGCCCAATGTCAAAGTACTTATCCCATTTTAGTGTAATGACTAGTTTACTTCCTGAGCTCTCACACTGGACTGTAAACTTAATAGCAAGGGCACAGCTGTGTCTTACATCTGTTTTCAAAACACAAAGTAGAGTGGCTGACACACAGAAGGCTCCTAATGAATGCTTAATGAAAGGGAGACAAAAATTTAATTCTTATTAAAGATCTCTAATTTTCCTGGTTTAAAATATTTACTATTTGCTAAAAAGGACTGTCAGCAAAAAAACCAACCAAACAAAACCCCCAAAAAACATCTGTTTGGTTTACTATTCAGACAGACTTGAATTTTTTTTAAATATATATATCTTTATTGATTTCAGAGAGAGGAAATGAGAGGGAGAGAGACAGAAACATCAGTGATAAAGTCACTGATCGGCTGCAGCCTGCAACCCGGGCATGTGCCCTGTCCGGGAATCGAACCCTGATCGCCTGGATCCTAGGTTGATGCTCAACCCTGAGCCACGCCCGGCCGGGCCAGACTTGAATCTTGATCATGTCTAGGCAACAAGACTGCGACCAAAATTTATAAAATACAAAGTCAGGGAACAGAATTAAAGTGAAGAATTCACTCCTTTCTTCTTTCCTTTTTCTTAGCAACCTGCTGGGTTAAAAAAAATAATGATGGTCCATGTCATACACTAGGAAACTCTTTTCTCTTTAAGGGACTAATAACAGTCCCTCAGCAGGACCAGACGTGCTTGCTGCTGAAGCCTGAAGTCTTCCCTTGCAGGGATCAAGCATCCCCGCTGCTATTCCTCGACACGCCAGCAGGTGGCCTTTCGAGACAGCTGGCTGGGAACCCAACCCTTTCACCCCAAAGCCCTTGCTCGCACTGAACACAGGAACTAATGCCTCAGACTAAATTTCCTCATCTGTAATATGGGAATGGTAATATCTGTCTCGCAGGGTGTTGACATGCACCTGACGCATAAATGGCGCTCATTAAAGGGTTATGATGACAGTGACTAAAGCTGCCCTCTGGCACTGATAAAGGACACTAAGGTTTGCAGGCTCTGCTCAGCTGAAACCCCTTCCAGAGCCAGCTGACAGCAGCTCTCTCTAGCCTGCTCCAGGGAGGTTCATACCCATCTTGTTATACACCTATTTTTAAAATATTTCATTCCTTCCCACGACTCCTAAAATTGTGTACAATTTTAAACAAACTTGCTCTCTGATCCCATCCTTGCTGGTTTTCCTCCCTTTTAATCTTCAAGTCAATCCAGGTTTGATGTTCGTTTTCATTAATGCTTTTTCAAACTATAATAAGCAACAGTTCCCTGCCTCATTGCTGTTCAGAAACTTAACTTTTAAAAAAGTTGTAAATTTTGCTTATCTATGGTGAGATGACAAGCGTTTTAGTATGTGGATCCATTAAAATAAACCTCAACGTTATTCTGTGCTTATCTCCTTACACTGTTCACATCAAAACCAAGTAGCTGCCGTCTGTATTGTTTTTATTATCATTACCCATAGCCTCAGAAACCTCATCCTACTCAACCTAGCCCCCCCCTTTTTTTAAAACATATTTTTATTGATTTCAGAGAGAGGAAAGGAGGGGGAGAGAGAGAGATAGAAACATCAATGATGAGTCATTGATCAGCTGCCTAGCCCAAAACCCGGGCATGTGCCCTGACCGGGAATCGAAACCCGATCTCCTGGATCCTAGGTCGATGCTCAACTGCTCAGCCACACCCGGCTGGGCTCAACCTAGCCCTTAACGTGCCGTATTTCTTATATTTTACTCAAAGGTGTCATAGATTGTGGTCTTTATATTTTCTGTTTGTTTGTTCTAAGACAAAACATGTCTAGTATTTTATTTCCTCTCCACTGCTTCTGAATGATTCTGATAGCAATGTTCAGTGTAAAGCAGGTATTAGAAATGTAATGAGGAGAAGAGTCTAGTCAAGCAGGGCCCCTTCATCCTGCTACGAACAAACTGAGAGTCCTTAAATTAGGTTAAATTTCAACTTCTATTACTAAGTATAAGCAAAATAAGGAACCACATACACATTTGTTTTCTTAAAACCACCTTGTTGCAGAGAAATTTTATCATTCATTTTAAAGTTTCTGTATATAAAAGCTTTGCAAGAAACTGAGGCTTTTCCTTCTGGGGAAAGATCAACCTATAAGAACAGAACACAACAAAAACATTAAAAATGTGAAAACTATTTCTCTCACTGGCAATAACAACAGAAAGTAAGTAACAGTTTGGATGGGGAAACACTAATCTGCTTCACAGCCTAAACTCTACAAATGTAAAGAAAAAGTGCCCTCATCTGGTCAAACGAAAAACTTAACATTTTAGGCACACGCATTAAGTCCTGTTCAAGAGTAATTTTTCAGGGCTTTCGATGGTATAGAAATAAATATGAAGATTTTTTTCAAAAGCAGCAATCCAACGGTATGAATTCTGTTTTGCTGCCTTTTACAAATATATTTGCTGCTTAAAAACAACTACTAAAACCATAAAATATAAAGCAAATTATATAATACACAGTCTCCTCAAGCAGCTATAATCTAGCAGCCCCTATTTTTGTCCCCGAGTACGTCTAAAAAAATAATATGGCATTTAAAATTAAACGTTGGCAAATGACTTATATTATCATCAGAATGACATCTCTGCCAAACAGACCCAGGAGCACCGTGAATGGAAATAAAATGTTCAGTTTTCTGCAGCACTGTGACACTAATGTTACCAATGAAATTCTAGGGATGAGTAACCCTACCATTAACAGTAATAATGGTGACAAAAAGTTAATCATATTGGAAACCACTCAAATGCCAGCTATTTGACAGGTAATATGGCACTGTGGGAAGGAGGCAGGATACCCACCCACCCGCCCAAGAAGAAGTCCGTGCCCTAACCCTGGAACCTGTAGGTTACGTTACCTGTCTACCTTACAGGCAAAAGGGACGAGATGTGGCTCAGTTCAGATGGGGAGATAAGATGGAGAGGCTGCTCTGAGCCGTGTGGGCAGAAGAGGGGAGCCGCAAGGTGCGACTGTGGAAGGGCTGAGAGGCGCAATACTGCCGGCTTGGAAGGAGAAGCAAAAAAACAGATTCTCCCCTTGAGCCTCAGGAAAGGAATGGAACTGTCAACACCTTGACTTCAGCCAGTGAGTCCCGTGCCGGACTTCTGACCTACGGGACTGTAAGGTAAGAAATCTGTGTTGTTTTAAGGCACAAATTTTGTGGTAAATTTTACAGCAGCAACGGAAAACTGATATGCTGTGCTAAATTGGGATACTCCTCCTACTACGAGGTAGGTATTGTTATCTAATCCTACTTTAGCAGGAGGAAGCCGAGACTTACACAGAGAGATCAAGTTAACTGGCCTGAGGTCACAAGCTAGATAAACTTCAGACCTGGATCTGTCCATCTGATCTCGGCACCAGGCGAGGGTGAAACCTACCTCCTAGGTCACCGCCTTCAATCTGCAAACAAGGCACTAATGACCTCTGGGTGTTGAGTCCTCGGTATCTGTCCAAATTGTTCCCAATCTGTTTGGTGCCAATTTAACACTCACTTTCTGGATTGGTCTACAAAACAAAGCCCCTTGTGTTTTATTATTTTTGTGTGTGATGTACCAGATTTAGCATGCCTCATTCCCAAGAAAGGCTCCCCTCCGGGGCTGATGGAGGAGCTTTCTGCTGGGCCTGCAAAATGGTGTGGAGAATGAAAATGTCCTTGATTACTGTCAAATGACCTAGTCTTTCAGAGTAAAAATTTAAATCCCAATGGTGATTTAAAGTCTATATTCAGCTGTTAAGCCCTTTTGGACTCAAATAGCAGACACACACAATAAATCTCAAAGCTGACAGTTTGAGATGTGCTTACTACCCTCTGGCACTTCCATACTCTAAAAAAAAAAATCATTGGCATACTGCACTCTGATACAAAACATAAAATTAAGTATAGCATTAACTATATAAAACTATAATATAAAACTATATAAGGGAGAAAGGAGGCTCTGAAAGACTTTTGCTTAAATGCCATATTTTCATATAAACCTCTCAACTTACATTCTACCTCATTCTATTTATTTTTTCCTGTTTCTTTCACAAAAAAATTCTACTACAATTGTGTTACAAATAAGAGAATAAATTTCAACTACCCTGAAGTTAACTTTATTATTACTACTGCAACAAGCCCATTTCTCTACTATACACCAGAGGAAAAACTTATATCCTAAAATTCCATATTTAATTAACACGTCATTCTTTTGCAATTCCAATTGTTTTTCAGGGTCCCCTCCAGTCTTTAGCTTTACACATAAATTTAAAAAATTGCAATCACAGTGTAACACAATTGTTTCTTCTGTTTCAATATAAATAATAATGTAAAACACAGGCCTTAACAATAATGCATGAGGCCTTTACCAGTAATGAAAGGGGTTTAAAAAAAGGAATGGAAAAATCGTTCAAGAATAGTTACATACAACAGCTAATTTCACATTTATATGAAAAAAACTGTACCCAAGAAACAGATTTCACAGTGCCAAGGAATGAAATGTCTTTCTTTAAAATGTAATCACTAGTCTTAAGAATCATAAGAAATTCTGAGGCAGTGTGTGTCTGCAATTAAAATGACACAAAACCAAGATGTTACCTTCTTTCTTCTAAGTACCTGGTTTCTATTCCCAAGAAGAGTAAACCAAGGAAGATATACATAGATTTCTACATTTCAACTAATCGGACTAACACATATATATCACCACTCACTATAAGTAATTCTACTTCTTTTTAAATGTTCTTTTTCCTTTTTTAAAAGAAAGCAATGAAAAAACATCACCACATTTTAGCCCATACCTCCTCCATAGAGATGAGAAAACCAACCCCCAGTGAGGCAGAGGAAAGTGATGATGCCTGAGTTCCCCACTTTCTGCCCAGGATAAATCTGCATCAACCAGAAAGCCCTGCAACTACCTCACCAAACAAAGGGAGGAGGCTCCAAAAGCTACTGACTGTTATCATCCTACTTCTATGCAACATCATTACAATTTATTTTATCACATGGATTTTGTAACTCTGATCATGAAAATTAAGAATAAAATTAATTACCCATCTAGAAAAGGTGGTCAAGCACTTCACGGCATGTCCCTCTTCACGCAAGCCCCTCTGTCACAATCTGTCTCTCTAGGTCTTGATTTCCTTCTTCCTCTATAAACTTTGTATGCTGGCCTAGAATAATCCCCGAATACGCTAATGCCCTCTCTAATGATGTGATCCAGGCGATCTCTCCTGCATTAACCTGGGGAATAATGAATTCTGCGCAAAATGGAATGTATGGGTGAAAATCAAACCAATGTCTGTGTGACACTTTATAAATATGTGGTTTGCTAGCAAGGCTTCCTCAACTTTCCTCAGGTCACAGCACACAAAGGAAATATATGTGGTTTGCTAGCAAGGCTTCCTCAACTTTCCTCAGGTCACAGCACACAAAGGAAATGCTAATACTTGGGCAGCACACTGGGGTAATGGACCAAGAACTCTACTGGTTGGGTGGTTCAGGCCCTGAGGTGGGGGAGAGAGGGGGAGAGGGGGTGCTCAATGGCTCCACAAACCTAATCCTGGCACACGAGGGGTGAGGGGCAGTGGGAGCTGTGTGCTTGAGTATGAAAATGATGATGACACTCTCATCGGTACAACTGCCACAGTGAACGATTTGCTCAAGTTCACAGAAAGGGCCTCTACTTCTACTAGAAGTAGATCTAGTGGATCTCACAAAGGCATGCGACTTGTCAGACAGAAACTGATCATCAGCCCTGCCTAACCACATTAAATTAAAACCACAGCAAATATTCCCAACATCAGAATGACAAAATCAAGCATTTTTGAGTAGGGAAATCATTTATTATTAATTATCCTTAGAATTACAAATGTATGCATAAATTACAATAAAAGTATCTGCACAGGTTTGATGTTCTCCTCAACTATGAGTTGGAAAAAGGGTATGGAGGGAGCCACCACTTGGCATCCTGGAGTTCACACTGGCGCCAGGTCCACTCTTGGTGTTCTTTAAAATCATTATTGATTATTTAAACATTATTATCAAAAGGTGAGCGCAGAACTTCTTCCTGAGACAAGGCATGGTGCTGAGCGTGTGGAAGGAGGTAGGAGCTGAAGGGCTAGCACTGGCGTTTCAAAACAAGGCTCTTCTACATAACAGCTGTTAACACACCTCACCCTTCCTTTCCTTTTCTATCAAATAGAGGCAATATCACCATCCTTACCAGATTTTTGTGAGGATTAGAGATAATAATATAGGAAACGGTGTCTGATACTCAAATGCACTCAAAAAGCATTATTATAACTACTGGTCCTATTTTTGCATTTATGCATTTGTTTACTTAACATTAATTCCTGTGTCTTTTTTACAAGTACTTTCACAGTATCTGTATCCAATACTTTTCAAGGCTACATAATATTCTATCTTGTTATCTCATGGTTTAGTCAACAGGAGTCAATTGCTAGATATCTGTATTACATTCATTTTCTATTACAAAGTTTTAAAATTTTATTTCCTTAGCATCTAGACCCAGAAATAAAATTACAATGTCAAAGAACATGATTACCTTTATAGCTTTTGATATATGCACTTCTTAGACATATACCTTCCTAAATGAAGACTGGAGTACAGGCTATCAGTGAGGTAGAATCCCACTGGTTTTGAAGCTTTGCTGGTTGAATCTCAATTACTTTAATTGAATCTTGGAACTAAATATGCTTTTTATATGAGAAATTAAATTAAAACCATTTTAACAATGAACACATCTTACTGTTTTAAATTTTCTTTAACAAATGCAACATACATGCATTGTGTGTGTCTGTGTATCTTTTTTCACAAAATACATGCGGGTTTAAAGTCTCTACTGCTCCATCCTCAAAAGTCCTCATTAAAACCCAAAGTCATTAACATTTTCATTTGTTTACCCAAAATTTTAAATGTTAAAAGCATAAGTATGTATATCTCTATACATACGAAAAGCTATAAAACTTGCTTTTTTTCTTCTAACAAATCTAGGACTTCAGCACATACACATCTGCTACTACACATATTCTATTATTTTCTACCATTCTATAATTTATATAACTAGCTCATTATTAAGATACTTGAGCAATTACCAGTTTTGCTATTTTTATGTGTGTATAAAAACAAAACTTCAATAACCATCCTGTCACATCATTATAAACTATGAAAGTTCAAACTTCTATTAATACTATTATATTTGTAGGGCAAAGTTGTAGTTAGAAAATTGATGGGTCAAAAGGTATGACCATTTTGTATTTGACGATTTTCACCAGTTTACAGTCCCACCAGTAGATAAACAGAGTGACTATTCCCTGTTCCTTCACTAATACCAGGTATTATCACACTTAAATCTTTGCCAATTTGATAAGTAAATAAGGTATCACGTTCCAGTCAGCATTTTTTTAAAGTGCCTATTTGTATTTCTTTTAGTGTGATCTGACTTTTACTGTTCTCATCTCTTATCCACATTTTCTACTAGCTTGCCCATTATTTTCTTATTGGGAATCAAATATTTTTAAATGCTACATAGTCAATGTCATGCAATAAAATCTCTCTCATGACAAAAATAATTCTGAAAACTGACTGTAGTTTCCTTGTGCTATTTGAATTTTTACTTACTCCTGTCCAAGTCCAACAGAGACGGCTGTCTGTAGATTTGTTTTACATGCATACATCTATTGTGAAGATCAACGGAAATACAACCAAGTGGAGCTCTGGGGTGGAAGGAACTGGCAAGGACAGAGCATGATGCAGGTGAAAGGCCCAGAGGCCAGGGTCCCTCAGTTTTGGTCTTAGCTCTGCCACAATAAGCTGAATAGACCATAAGTGTCATGGAGTATCAGGCCCTCAATCAATAAAATGAAAAAGTTGGGCAGAATGGTCCCTAGGGCTGTTTCCAGGTATAAATCCCAAGAGTCTAAGAGGTTTCAACATATTTTCTTAGGATCATGAGACACCTATAGTAAGATAGAACTTGATCGTTTTAAAGTAAAAAGTGAATAATAAATATAAATAATCAAAACTAAGTATGGTTTAAAAAATAAAACTAACTCATAATATAACAAGATTATCAACCTGGAAATATACAGTTTCTTAGACAGTTTGATTATTTTAAGTCCTTAGACATTTGCTATTAGGACTTAGCTTGAAAACCTACACATATACTGACTGAGTATATTCAAAGTATCCCGTGTGATTTTTTTGATAATCACTGTATGAGTAATTTAACAGAAATGAAAAATGAACCTACATAAGAGCCCACTGCTATTAAAAGCTGCTTTGCTGCTGGAGTGACGCTTACCGGTATTCATGTTATTTTAAATTTTCAACTCTTGGTTTAAAAGCGCTATATCACCCAGCAGTTGAGCATCGACCTATGATCCAGGAGATCGTGGTTCGATTCCCGGTCAGGGTACATGTCCGGGTTGTGGGCTTGATCCCCAGTTAGGGGCCTGCAGGAGGCAGCCACTCAACAAATCTCTCATCATTGATGTTTCTCTCTCTCTCTCTCTCTCTCCCCATTCCCCTCTCTGAAATCAATAAAGATCTATTTTTAAAAATAAATAAATCAAATAAATAAATGCACTATATCTACATATCAAATTAGGCCTGTATTTGAGTTCATATGATTCCACCATGAAATCAATAAATCTCAATCAACTGAGATTTGTGATCGAGTTTTCATGTATCCACTCATGAAAATATTAAAAAGAAATCACCTTTCTCTCATTTAAAAAAGTATTTCAGCCTGGCCGGGCATGGCTCAATGGTTGAGCATCGACGTAGGATCCAGGAGATCCCGGTTCGGTTCCTGGTCAGGGCACATGCCCAGGTTTTGGGCTCCATCCCCAGTGAGGGGCATGCAGGAGGCAGCCAATCGATGATTCATCATTGATGTTTCTCTGTTTCTCTCTCTCTCTCTCTCTCCCTCCCTCCCTCCACCCCTCTCCCTTCCTCTCTCTGAAATCAATAAAGATATATTTTTTTAAAAAAAGTATTTCAGGGCCACAGTGCCTACGCTTATTCATTTTATAGTTTTAAAAACTGTGTTTAAGAAAAAACTGTCTCAAACACAAATTTTCTGTAGGCGGAAGAATCATTGCCTAGCAACAGTCGCTTTCAGTTTATGAGAACCGTAAGGTGAAAAATTCACATTTCCAACACTTCACTTAATTGTTTGATTTTTGATGGCTGTGGGCACAGAGTGGTAGGTAGCCCCTGTCCTTTCAGCACGACTATCATGAACTGAATCCCAGTGAGACTTGGCCAAACTCAAAGCCTTAAAAGAAAAACTTATATGCTGTGTTCTTCAATGATAAGGTTAACTACTATAAATCAAACACAACACTTTAGGCCACCTCCCAGGCTGTTCTCCTCTGCCTCCTGTTTGAATGGTGAGTGACTTGTGTATCTTTGAGGTCTGTTGCTAATAAGAAGCACTAGCACCATCATGCTATCACTTTGGGTGGAGGGGGTGCACTGGTCCCAGCTGGAACTGGCATCTCCACCCTCAGCTGTGGCTGGCTCCAAGAATGCAGCATATCTCTTTCTGAGGATCCTTTCTCTTTGCTGTTCTGATGGGCAGAGGTCGAAAACAAGCAACAAGAAGAAATTAAAACAGTATTTTTCTATAAACAGATGGCAAAAATTTTGTGTGCATGACTGCATGTATATAAGAAAAGAAAATCAGGAGCAGTTTTCTTTAAAAAGCATTTTCCCCCATACTAATGTCCAGGTGCAACACATACAAGGGAACGATCAGCGCCATTAACTTAACCTGATGGTACATGACCCACTGAATATGGTGAGGTAATAGAGTATTCACGTGATTCTGTAATATTTTCCTGGCTCTGCCATTTACTAGTTGTTCAGCTGTGGCCAATTTATTCATGTCTCAGATCCATCATTTGAAAATCTGGATAATGATGGTGGTATTCTTATAGCTGTGCTACACAGACCAAATAAGTTCATATATGTAAAGCACCGAGAACTGTTGCTGGCACACGGTAAGCACTTAATAAAGGGAATAATTATGTTCACTGTTTTGAGTCCTGCAGTGGTACCTAGATTATGGTTTTAATTTGCATTTCCTGAAAGACCACTGATGTTGAGCCTCTTTTCACGTGTTCGTTTGTAATTTGTACATATTCTTACTTAGTGAAGAGACTTTTCAAATCTTTTGCCCACTGGATGGTTTGTCTTCTTATTGTTGAGTTCTAAGAGTTCTTTTTGTTATTTGGATACAACTTCTTTGTCAAATGTATGATTTGCAAATATCTTCTTCCAGTCAGCTCCTTATCTTTTCTTTCCACTAACAGTCTTTCACAGAGCAAAAAGGTTTTAATTTTGATAAAGCTCAATTTATCAATTTTTTCTTTTTGTGGATTATGCTCTTGATATTATCTCTAAGAAATCTTTGCCTACCCCAAGATTACAGAGATTATCTGCTATATTTTCTTCTAGAAGCTTTACAGTTTTAAATTTAGGGCTATGATCTCTTCTGATTTTTATACTGCAGACAAAAAATGGGGAGGGGGGATTCAACAGAAAGTATAACCTCACAGGGTTATCTGAATATAAATTTCTAACTGGGAAGGTCATGGTGGGTAGTCACAACCCAGGCACATGACTTTTTAGTAAAGGTTTATCTTTGCCTTAAGCAAGCCCTGTTATTTTTGTGCATCTAGGTTAACACACCTTTGAAACACCAGAATTAATACCCCTGGAAGGGGATATTAACCTTCAAGAAAGCAAATAATCTTGTTAACTGTTCTGTAATCCAACCCCACCTTGCTTTCTCCCACCTCCATGCATGTTCCCTCTTTAATTTCAAATACATAAAAGAAATTGCAAAATTGTTATTCTAGGGAGCATCTGAGATACTGCTCTTTGGCATATGCTGTACTTGGCTCAAATAAACTCATAAAAATTCTCTATTAAGTTTGTAAGTTTCTCATGTGGAAATATAAAGTATAAAATGGGTCCAAGTTCTCTTTTTTACATATGAATGTCCAATTGTCCCAGCACCACTTGTTAAAAAGACTAACCTTTGTCCATTGCAGTACCTTTGTGCCTTTCTCAAAAAAATAAATTTTTTTTGAAATCAATTAACCACATTTGTATGGGTCTATTTCTAGGTTCTCTTTTGTTCCACTATTGCTGCTTTGTGCATGTGTGTATGCATATGTCTGTCCTTTCTCTGATGCCACACTGTCTTCATTACTATGGCTTAATAGTGAGTCTTAAAAGCAGATAGTGTGAATCTTCCTCCCCCTTTGTTCTCTTTAAAGTCTGGCTATATAAATAAACATATAAATATAAATAAATTCACATAAATTACAGGATAGCTAATCAAGCTTTATAAAGCAGGGTAAACCCATACTTATAGCAGCTATTCTTATAGGGTGTTGTGGAAGTCATAGGTAATATACAGTGTCTCTTAATCCTCATATTAAAAGAAACGCTAACATCTTCCCAGAAGCAGATGAAGGAGCTGATCTCCATGTTTCAAAGTCTTGTGACAGACTTTAAATGCTCATGCCCTCCATCGATTTCTTAATAATTTCAGTCTTTTCAGGCATAACTTGATATCACGGTCCTCAAGCTGTAAATAAAGCTGTTTCTCTCTAGCACGCCCCCCCCATAAGTCAAGCCAGGCCACCTGGGGCTTCTCTCTGCAGTAGCAGAAAAGGTGGCTAGGAGATATTTCTCTCTGTTCTAGCTACTATTCTCATTTTACATCTCCAACTGCAGAAAATTTTTCATTTAAGATTTTATGAACTTCTTGCAACTGTCTTATTAGCCAAACATCAATAATCATCAGAAATCAGCAGCAGTATCAGTCAATAATTATAAATAAGGATTTTCCAACTGTGGTTTTATAAAGCATATGGGTTGTGACACAGTCATCCTCCCAAGTAATTCAGCTGCCCTCCTAGGACATAAGAAGGAAAGCCAGTATCAAAAAAATATGTAGACACTAGAAATGAAGGATGATAAATTATTTATAAAATCATTGCAGGAAGATTTCAATCTCATTTTGTGCAGAAAGTTACTGATCTGTATTAACAGAGTTTAAAACAGGGTTTAATGCCCTAAAACAAAACCCTAGATAATCACAGCCACAGATGATATTTTTTGCCTTTACAGTTTCTTTACAGGGAGGGAAATGCTGTGCAAACATATACAACTGAAAAATCAAAACATGAAACACACAAGAAAGCCATTAAATTATTCATTTACTATGTTTAAGACCAGGTTTAAAATTAACCTCTGTAAATACACGCCATACCACCTATAGTAAGTCAGACAGGCTATCCATCTTCCCATTTTCCACTTCAGAGGTTAAGAACAAACCTTAACAGAAAGGAGCGCAATTATTTCATTTCTGACCTGAGTTTCCTACAATTTAATTAAGCTAAAGTCAATGACAAATATAAAAATGCTGTTGTCGAGAGTTTTCTGAATTGCTGCCTCACAAATGTCCCACATACAATTAAAAGTGTTTACCTCAATCAGGCCTATTTTTCCAACTCCAACTGAGAAACAAAATACTTGCAGAAACTTCAGTACCCAAGGATAGGTGTGGTACAGGGTTTATTTTTTAATTTAAGGGGTGGGGGGTGGGGAACACTCCAGATAAGCCAACCCTAAAAAGATTTTTTTGATCATATGGCAATGATCATACACTTGAATTTTACCAATAAATGAAAATAGACAGAGGGGGATTTCACAACACTGGGATCACCTCTGCACCTGATCTTGTTTCATATTGTAATGCAGGGTTTATATGCAGCCTACTTCCTGAAATGGCTCACTCAGGGCTAGAGGTTGCTAGGCAGCTCGAGAGCAGACAGAACACACATTATTAACAATGCATAGTAAATACTGATAAAATATTAATTTCTTTTACACACTGCCTTTTCTCTACATATAGAGTTTAACATTTCTTTCTTACTTCACACCGCTGAGTGAGGAATGAGAAGATGACAGAAACAGTTTACAAAAAGGTGGTCTATGATGGGGGATGCTGGTAACAGGGGAGGCTATGCCTGTGTAGGGACGAGAGGTATGCAGAAAAATCGCTGCACCTTCCTCTTAATTTTGCTGTGAGCCTAAAGTTGGTCTAATGAACAAAGTCTTAAAAAAAAGAAAGAGTGGAGAAAGTTACACAAAGTAGAAGAAAAAGAGCTGCAAGTTATCAGTAATGGCCCAGAAAGATGTTTAGTCCAAGCTCTGTCTACCAGACTGTGGCCCAATTAAACCCTAACCTAGATTTTACCCGAACTCTTTACAGGGAGCCATGAGGGTTCATTAGCATGCAGGAGACAAGGTCTGGGAACACCTTAACTGTATCAACACATACAAGGTC
Organism: Miniopterus schreibersii; assembly: GCF_964146895.1. Classification (NCBI taxonomy): domain Eukaryota; kingdom Metazoa; phylum Chordata; class Mammalia; order Chiroptera; family Miniopteridae; genus Miniopterus; species Miniopterus schreibersii. The sequence continues at coordinate 160,492,050 of NC_138102.1, forward strand.
ACAAGAAAGACTTACTAATGTGTTCTTCAAATTACACATTTCTTGGGTTTACACATTTTGATTCACATTCTGATGTTTATGAAATTGGGTTCATCTTAAATTCAATGTGTGCACATAATGTAGTAGTTTGTTTTATCCCTAGAAAAGTTAGTACGAAATCACTGGCGAATCTTCCAATCAAAGCGCCTTCAAAAGGGATGTGAAACTCAAATCTACCACTGGCACGGAGAGACAGCCAATTAGTACTGTTCTACACACCTCTGTAAACTAGCTGAGTAAAGACCAGAAGACGCTGGAGGCCCTCCCAGTACTGGACAGAGAGAGAGACAGCTCTGATTCCCTTCAATGTAGTATCATTGGAAACCAACTAGGCAAGCGACACCAACTTCATTCATCTGTGGCGGCTTTAGTTTACAACCAGCTTTTTCTTTCTTTTTTTAAATAGCAATGAATAGACTTTTACTTAGGTCCAAAGATAAAACTAAGTTAGTCACCTGGGTCTAAACTACCTATACAACATTAGCAAAGCTATTAAACCCATTACTCAATTTTTCTTTAAGGGTAAAAAAAGTGGGGAGAGGGGGAGTGGCACAAGCTTTCTAAGACTATGATCAGAATAAATTAAACCAAGCAATTTGTTTTACCTTTGATAAATTACTTCAAAATAATACCTATTATATCTTATTATTTACCTACCTATTACTATGTGCCAGGATCTTAAAAAGTATATTACTTTAATCCTGTATGGTAGTGGTTAATCTCATTTTACAGAGAAAGAAACAAGAGACTCAAAGAGGTTGTATGGCTAGAATCAGGTCTGGGATTCAAAGCCAAGTCTGTCTGATTCCAAAGACCAACGTTTTCTACTTTATCAAGTTGCATATTGACTTACCAGATCACCATCATTCATTTACCTTAACCGTGTTTCTGAATATAACACAATCTCAAAATTTGGCATTACCCACTGCTATTCTACTCTTCCCATCACTTGAAGAGCATTTTCTTATTGATGTGGTTGTTTCTGATAAAGTATTATGAAAATGAGAATGTGTGCATATGTGTGTGCTTGCAGATGTGCATGGGGGGAAGGGAAATGCAAGGGAAGATGCAGAATTTTAAGTAAATTTACTATGTAATCAGACAAAGTCAAAGATATTGGTATCAACTTTTTATTTCTCCCTCCCAAAAGAAATCACAAGATAGCTACTTCTTTGTAAATCCCTACAATAAACTGTCTTCACTTCAGAGCCTTGTGGTTTCCACAAATGTACCTGCCACAATTGATTTATTTCATCTATAGAATAAATATGGCATAACTCACTTTGGCTGTTGAAATTCTGAAGTTTATTTTGTATTAGAATAGCCTATTTACACACAAAACAGACTATTTTTTCCCTACTGATGGAATCCAAATACGTAATTTCAATGAAAAGGAAATCTCAAAAACCATTATGTCAGCCAAGGACAATACTTCCAAAGAAATGAGGCCAAATGGCAGCCAAAAGATGGCTCCTTCTGTTTATCTGAGAAAGTTTATATCCCGAAGACAATCAGAAGGTATCTCTAGTCAAAAGACATCGCTTTAATGGACTGAACTCTATGATCCAAAAGTAATCAAGAACTCCTTCAGGGGCTGGCTGGAGGTAGGGAAAACAAACAGAAGCTTTCAACTAGTGCGAACTGTTATGAAGTAGTAGTCTCTCCGCTAATTAACTGTACTATACTGTTAAGGCTAGAATGATTACACTGCCTGCAGTGAAATACAGAATTATCAATGACCAGAAAGAATGCCTATCGCCATGGCTGCCTTACAGAAGGGGGATGGGTAGGAAAATCTCCAGCTATCCAATGACGAGCAGACAAGGGCCATCTCAAGACCTGTGTCATTTTTCCCAACAATATTTAGTTTTCTTGCACAGGGAAGCTGATCCAGGGGTTGCAGTTTTTCAGGGGGCGGGAGAGTGTAGCAAAATGGAAGAGTACCAGGAAAACAAGATCCGTGGAGTTGAGAAGATCAAAGGAACGTGTAGTAGATGTTAAGGGGGGGGGGTGTCTCATCACCTCACAATTCTCCTAACACTTAGGGGAGCCCCAAAAGCCATGCCGGTGCTATTAAAGTGAAACATGAAACCGCTTTTTCTGTGTGGCAAAAACAGTCAAATACGTGCAAATTAATATGATTCAGTTTACTACATATGGCTCCACCCTCCCATCCATCAAGCAAATCAGATTCTCTGTCTTGGGAATTTGAGACTTGAGTAAAGAGATGGTCAGAGCTGTGTCATCTTAATGAAAGCCCTGCAGAGGAGGTTCAGAGCTCCCACTGCTCAAGGCCCTAGATTCCTGCCCTGCCCAAAGTTTAGCTGTGCAGCAGTTCCTTTAAGACTGCAAGCTCTCCAAGAACGCTTTCAAAAACCAGTTATAACAAATAACTTCTGTCTTTGCAATCCAAGGAAACTTAACAAATACTAACTGTAAGCCTGGGAAGTTAGATGGGTGGTTCCGTTAGGCCTCTGAGCTATCAGTCCAACACCCAAGGTGTTTGTTTTTCCCCACAGTGGTCACAAAACCTGAGCATGACTGCTGATTAAACAAAGTACAGCAAGCAAGCAAGATTCCCTCTTTCTTCTTTGAGAGACCTTACAATTGCTGCACAGATACAGGCTTACTCAAAGCAGGTTATGTAAACTGAGGGAGAAAATTGTGTTAATTAAAATGATATAAAGTGCTCATTAAAAAAAGTTATCAAGATCTTGATTTCCACTAAAAAGAACCTATTTTAGCTGCAATCAGCACTCAGGCTGGCAGGTATATTCGCCTCCCCCATGACTCTGTGAAATGGAACAGGTCACAGGGCATAACAGCCAAATAGAAACTCTGGTAAATTAGATGGTAAACTTATGTAATCGGGGAACAGCTAGTACAGAGAAGACTGTCCAAATCTAAAAGCATACTAGACCCTCTGAGCCAATAAAAGGGGCTCCACCTTCTCTGTGATACAGTGTTTAATGCTTACTGATGCTACCTTTTGTCTATGGCAATGAGACTCTGCTTCAAATGGCACAGAGAATTGACACTTTCTACCTTACTCCATCCTAATCGCTAATTATAAGGATATTTTAAAATACATTGCAATAATTTTATATATGTTCACACATTGCTAATATTAAAAACAACAACGAAAGCTACTGGGACAACTAATTTTGGCAAAAAATAAGATTCTATACGCAAAATAATTTCCAGATGAACTAAAAATGTTAATATGAAGAATAAAAACATAAACATATAGAAGGAAATACCACTATAGCTTATGTTTATAATCTAAGGGTAAATCCAGGTATGACACCAAAAAAATAAATCAAAAAAGGAAAGGACTGAGATTTCACTGCAACAAAACAAAACTTCTCTGGGAATAAAAAAAACGACAAAGTACAAATTAAAAACTTACTGAAAAACTTAGTAATAAGAAAATAACTAACATACTGAACAAAAATGGACATTGAGGGCAATTAATCTGGAGACCAATAGAGGAATGTGTATCAAAACCTTAAAAATGGGCTTATACCTCACACCTCTTTGCCCATCAAACTTTACTTCTAATAATTTACCCTATGAAAACGATTTTCTTATCAAGAAAATTCACTTCAGCATCGTGAATAGCAAACAACAAAACCATGAGCATGTTAAATTATATGCCATCTGCTCAATGAAATAATCTACTGCCATTAAAAACAGAACGAGATCTATATTCACTGGCATGAAAAACAGTCACAATGTACTATTAATGTGGGAGAAAAAAAAGAGGGGTTACAAAAAACAAAAGACAATGTGCACGGCCAGCAAGCGGACTATTAAAGTACCTTCTTCCTGAGCACAGGAGTAGACCAATATTTCCACCCCCATCCTTCTTGCTGACACACTCACAGTGCAGTATGTCTTGTGATCATGCTCTCTACAACAGATGTGAGCAGAGGTGTAACCCTGGAGCTATATTTTAAAGATGGCAGTGACAACCCTGGCCTGAGTTCCTGAAAGACGGCAAGGAGTGGAAACGGCTCCTCACCCCAATCCCAACCTGGAATATCTACCCTGCCCTGTTGTGTGAGAGAAAAATTAACTTCTGTTGTGTTTGTGCCATTCCATTTCTAGCCAATATTCAGTAGGTTGGCCTACCCTAACTAGTACAGTAGAATACCAGCAGTTTTACTCTTTAAAGAAATCTATTATGAGCATATAAATATTTTTAAAGGTCTGCGAAAGTGTTTTATTGTGTGAATATGCCACGATTTATTTACCTGTTACTGACAGGCATTTGGGTAGTTTCCAGTTTTTCTGTTTTTATAAAGCTATACCATAAATAGTCTTGCACATGTCTTTTGGTGAACATACATTCATATTTGTTGGGTACTTACTTAAGAGGGGAATTATTGGGTGATAGGACATGTATACATTCAGCTATAGTGGATACCACCAAACAGTATTCCAAAGTGATGGTGCCAATTTGCACTCCCATCAGCAGTGTGCATATGAGAGTTCAAGCTGCTCCACATCCTTGTCAACACTTGCTATTTTCTTTTTTCATTGTCGGCATTCTGGAGGGTAAGTACCATACACTTTTAATTATTCGCAACTTAAAAGACTTTATTATCTAAAATTAAAACAAGTTTTGTCAATTACAAAGCACCTCTACAATGAAACAATGCAATTTCAAAATGATATATAAAATGTGTTCTCCATGTTGTAAAATAATGTCTAGAAAACACGAAAGGAAAATGGGTTGCCACTCTGTAAACTGTAGACATCTGCAACCTGACTTCCCTTAATTTAAAGAAAACTATCCTCCTGATGCCTGTAATTCATGGGAAACATCACATGGGCTCTGAAGTCAGAGTGCCTGGGCTGGAGTCGCAATTCCAATTCCTACTGTGCAGTGGGGCCTTGGGCTCTAACCTCTCTAACCTACCACTTCAGCTTTCAACCACTTAAAAGAACGGCTAAGAACTTGGGTTCTAGAAGTAAACTGCCCAAGTGCAAACCCTGCTCTGCAATTTCATAAATTTCTCTGGGCCTCATGTTCACCTTTAAGTAGAGAAAATTAAAGTTTCAACACCTCGCCCTGGCCAGTGTGGCTCAGCTGCTTGGGTGTTGCCTGTTCACTAAGAGTTTGCCAGTCTGATTCCCAGTCAGGGCACATGCCCGGGTTGTGGCCTCAATCCCCAGTAGGGGACGTGCAGCAGGCAGCTGACTGATGTCTTGCTCTCACACTGATGTTTCTCTCTCTCTTCCTCTCTCTCTAAAAGTCAGTAAAAAAAAAAAAAAAAAAAAAATCTTTTTTTTTTAAAATTTTATTTATTATTTTTTAAAAATATATCTTTATTGATTTCAGAGAGAGGAAAGGGGGGGGAGAGAGAGAGAGAGAGAGATAGAAACATCAATGATGAGAGAGTCATTGATCAAAGCCCGCAACCCGGGCATGTGCCCTGACCTGGAATCGAACCCTGATCGCCTGGATCTTAGGTCGACGCTCAACCACTAAGCCACACCCAGCCGGGCAAAAAAATCTTAAAAATAAAATAAAATAATTAAAGTTTCAATACCTTATGGACCTATTTGAGAAGTAAATAGTTGTACATATGCAGAGCACTTAGGACGGTGTTAGACACAAAAACAATAGGCATTTGCTACCACCACTGACGCCACCGCCACCAAGGCCACCATGAGTCTCATAGCAGGGAAAAAAAGAGAGAAGCCAATGAAATCATCAGAAGGCAAGACAGGACTTGGACCTCAATTCAAATGAGCTTATTCTCTAAGACAGACAGTTGATCACCAGAGAAAGTGGCCATTTAGCTAGGGGGTCTCCTGAAACCTTCACCTTCACTTACTTCCAAGTAGACTAAAGGTCCTTTGCAAGGCAGAGGAAAGACAAGCTCCCACCATGCAAATCCCAAATACAAAGCACAAAGATGGTAAAATAAGGGCACCATTTTTATATCTGAAAATTCATTAAAATGGCATTTCCAATAGTCTCCTAACTAATTTTCCTACACCCAATCAGGTCTATCTAATCCCTTTTCACAGGATGAGTTTTTAAAAACAGAAATGTGATCTTGGCACTCTTTTCCTCCGAGGATAAATGCAAAATTCTTTAACATGGCCTTTGTGGTCCTGCTTGGCATGACGCCGACCTAATTCTCCCGAGTCAGCCTGCCCCGACTTCCCCATCTACACACAGCAGACACATAGGCCTTCCTCGAGTTCCACAACCCATCATGCTTCCTTCCCTCCATAAGGCTTTTTGCCAACTATTCCCTATGCTAAAAATGACCTGCCTTTCCTTCTTTGCCTGAGTAATTCCACTTATCCTGTGGATCTGGATCTCAATTCAGTCAACTCCGCATAGACTGAGTCTCACGACACTGTGAGCCTCTCCTTCGCTAAGCTTTTCACAATTGTAATTTTGCACTGATTTGCGTGACAACTGAACTGGTTTAGTGACTGCCTCCCTCACAAAATGAAGACTCCACAAGGACACCTGTGTTTGCTCACCACAGTAACCCGGGTGAAGAACCTATCACCTCGTGCAAAGTAGAGGCTGAAGAAACATCTTTTGGTTGATTGAATGAATAAAATGAATGGAACAAAAATAGAGATGAAGAACTGAGTAACACAGGTCAGACTAGTAGGGAAAAGTTAGGATTTCGAAACATAAAAGCTACCAGCGACAAAAGTTTATCTCAGCATCAAGAATGAATCTGCCCACAGCCATGTTTCCAAAGCAGAAAAAAAGAGGCCTCAAAAGACTTTCAGTCTTAAGTAAGCAGGGCACCAACCCCCCAAATCAAGGCTACTTTCTGCATAGTTTCCTAAATCAAACAAGTTATTCCATCTGCTGCCACTGTTGTCCATCTTATGAGTAAGTAGCTACATTAGGCTCACCCTTTTTGAAAGACACACACTCTCTTTTTAGTGGTTGCTGGTTTCCAGAAGAACCTGAGATCAGATTACTGCTCCAAGGTTAGCCTGGAAGTTGCTTTCATCACTGATCTATATGCAAAGTACAGATTGCAAAAGGGAAACTACCTAAACAGATACAACAATTGGGTAAGCAATGAGGTGGGAAAGGCGGGGCTTCGGTGTGTGAACAGTATCAGTCTATTCAAGTCACAGGCAGTAGGTAGTACATGTATCAGAAAGTATATGCTAATGCCGTCTTTCACTTTTTATTTTTTGGTGGCGAAAAGATTATAGAAGAGAAGTTTAAAAGCCAATGGCTCATATAATAAACTTAATTCCAGTTAAAATATAACATGGATCATATAATCGATGAGTCACAAAAAGTGACAAATCACAGGTCAAATGGTCTAAATAATTAGGAAAAACTAAATGTATGTTGCCATGGTCACTACTACTTTCAAGAGAAAAAGAAAAAAGGGTGAAACATACAGGTGAGGTTTTTGTTTGTTTTTTTAAGTTCAGCTTATCATTATCTACATATAACAGCTACAAACATGGAAACTTGATATTTAACTAGTACACTAGCGAAGTCATAATCTGGAACTTGTCCTGGATTGCTGACAGCCTTTGCATCGGTGCTAGGGAGGCAAGTCCCTGGATCACTGCCACTGGTCAGCTACGGTTAAGTGGCAGACCATTTAGGGGTAAAAATCAATACAAATGTGTGCAAGTTGAGTATAGACACAAAGATCCTACCCAGGAAAAGATCGCCAAACACTCAAATGAAAGACAGGCAAAAGCAGAAGAGGTAATGAGGTAACACTGTTATCTTTTGCCATTTAGGTACAAAACATTAGGTACAAGACATTTAGTACCTTGACGTGTTGTGTAACTGCACTGTTTCAATGAGATCAATATTACCTGGAATAAGCTGGATAAAATTAAGTCAAGTATTAAATTTAGGTTATACTTTTTTCAACCCTGCTCTAATTTGGTACTTTTTTCCTTTATGCTTTGACATAGAAAAGAACTGCTACGATTTTTTTTTTAAACCCACACATAATTTATAGGAAAAAGAACATCTAGGAGAGGCTGCCAAGTGTAAGAATAAGGACTTTAGAGCCAGGTCCCAATTCCACCACTTGCTACCTGTGTGACCTTGGGCAGTCACTGATCTCTGTTTGCCTCAGTTTCCTTCTGTAAAATGTCATGAATAATAGTGTCTACTTTGTTGTTACAAGAATTACGTGAATTAATACTGTAAAAAAGTACAAAGACCTGTAAGATGGTATGCCTTATATAAGTTTCTATTAAATAAATACCATTTGCATTTCTTGCTCCCTTTAATTAGGTTAAGTAGTTTTCTAAAATTCCACCATGTCATAAAACACATGAAAGAGTTTAAGTAGTTAAGAGACCAAATTGCTCATACATTCTTAATAAATTCTATCAAAAAAAGTGTCCTGCCCAGTGTGGCCCAGCCAGCTGAGCATCATTCTGTGCACCGAGAGGTCACCAGTTCAATTCCCAGTCAGGGCACATGCCTGGGTTGTGGGATGGATCCCCAGGAGGGGCTGTGCAGGAGACAGCCGATCAATGTTTCTCTCTCTCTCCCCCTTCCTCTCACTATAAAAAAATCAATAAAACATATTTTTTAAAAGTGTCCATGTTTTACTTTGATTCAATGTAAAGGAATGGCAAAAATTAAAAAATAAGCTACCACTTACTGAGAGTACTTAATTTCTGCAATGCATGTTATATAACCCTAACAACCAACAATCCTATAAATTAGATGTCATTATCCCCATTTTACAGATGAGGAAACTGAGATTCAGAGAGGTTAAAGGACTTGCTGAATGATATATCCAGCAAGGTTAAAGCTGGAATACAAACCCAGGTATTTCGGATTCCAAAGTCGGTCTTTTTAATCCCACAATATCTTGTTTTTAAAATTAGCTTTGTTATCTACTGAGTAAAATGGTTTTTAAATATTTAGCTTAACTACAGGTAGACTTTTAAAAAAAGATTAGATTACCTTAATGAAAACTAGGTTTTTAAACAGTAAATAGGTCTTACAGAGCATTAGTTCCACATCTTATAACAACTTCCAAAATCAAACTGACCGACAGAAACTAACTTGCATTAACTAACAGTACCACGATAATAAGTTAAAAACGCTGGGGACAATAATTTCAGAATATTATTTCTGGAAAGAGTGGAAGGGAATTCTTAATCCTGACTTGGATAAACAGGGCCCAATAACTGGCTTCCTCCTCAATAAGAGGAGTCATTTTGTCCAGGCTCAATATTAATTTAGTTGGTGTCAATATAATGCAAAAAGTTGGAATTAAGATACATAATTTCTGAATCATATTTTTATGTTCAAACAGACCATTCATGTACAATGTGAAAATAATTATAATAGGGATATTAACCACAACTGCCAATATTCTATTCTTTTTTTTTTTTTTTAAGGGAGTAGAAGGGAAGGGAAGAGAGAAACATCGACATGAGTGAGACACACTGGTTGGCTGCCTCCCGCACGTACCCTGGCCAGGGCCAGGGATCAAGCCTGCAACCGAGGTACGTGCCTTTGACCGGAATCAAACCCACAACTCTTCAGCCCATGGGCCAACCATCTAACCACTGAGCCAGGCTGGCCAGGGTTCTGTTCCTCTGTTAAGGGAAGTAAGGGAATGGTAGAAGGGGCAATGCAAAAGACAGTAAGTAAGCTTTGGTGATCCAGGGCACATAACCTCTGGATGGATGAACAATGGACAGACATGTTTGGATTTACACTAAATCATCTTGGTTAACACTTGCTCAGGATGAAATCATGACTCAATTAAATCCAGTTTCCTAGTGTGTAAACCCATCTAGCACATGCATGTCCCCTTGGAAATGGGACCTTTTATTTAATGCTGCATTCTCTAAGGATCCTATCACAGCACCTCCAGAGTCAGATTTCAATAAATCCTGGCTACTGAAGTGAAAAGTTATTAGATCTTCCACATTTCTGTATACTGTATAAATTGAAGCCAAAGTTAAATAATGGTACTTAGGACAACACCAATTACTTTCCCTTTGTGAACCCTCTTCAAAACTGCTCACAGCACAGCTGTGATGTAACCACACCCCCGTAAGTGGTTTCTGTGTTTGAACAGTCGGACCAGGAGTCTTAAAGGATGAAAGATATCACAAACCGCTTAGAGTAGGAAGTTCCCCAGAGTGGATCCTGCCGAGAATCTGCCCCGTCGTGGTTATGGCACAGGCTGAACAGGTATTACAGGTTTCCAGTTTGAACTCCTTTCTTTACTTCACGCTTCAGACCTCACCTCTGAATGGCAAAGATTTTATCACTGTCAATTTAAAACTGATTAAGAATGTGGGTGAACTAAACATTGTCCAAAGACCTGTAAAAATGATGTCTAGGATGCTGACATAAAGGGTGCCTATCCAGAGATAAGATTCTTTTGATCCTAGATTTACTATATGAACTGAAAGGAAACTAGGGTTAAACAACCAAGAAGGGAGGTACTTATAGCTCAGGTTTGTAATTAAAACAAAAACGTTGGCTGAGCATCAGGCATGAACCAGGTATAATGATGTATACGTGGAAGCCTGACCTAAATAGTGTGATATAGTATATGTTCCTTACAAAGTCGCTTACAGAATACTAAGTAAGAAACCTAAACCTCACATGACACTTTTCAGAAGGCTTGCAACACATCTATCATCTTCACCCCATTAAGAAAAGAATTTTCAGCAACTCCAAAACTGTAACCTTTACGGTGTTTTGCACAATCTAAGTGGGTCTTCTGGAAGACAGAGCAAGGTTATTTTTGTTTTGTTTGAGGGGGGAATTGGTTTGTTGCTTTTGAAGAGAAAAGTGGAGGAAAAATGGGTTGAGATGGGAAAAGGGGAGAATGTATTTACTTTGGAAACCTTTAATTTATAGTGCCTGTGATAACCACAGGCAGAAACAGAAAAATGGGTTTGTAGCTGGGAAGAGAAGATGGTGAGAAATAAAAATTTAGCAGGTATCAACTGTGGCTATAAATGTTACAGTGAGAGTACAGGATCACTCAGGGAGAGAGGCTATATCAAGAAGAAAGACATGTGAAGGACATGAGCAGTAGTGGCCACCAGTATTTGAGGTTGAAGATAAATAAGCATTCTCAGCAGACTGAGACCTACTCAAAGAAGCATTAAAAAGATTCCAATGTGAACGATGCTAAGCCAGGCAAACAAAGGGATTTTAAAGAGTGGGAAATGGTGCCCAGATGGCATAGCTAAGCGGTTGAGCATCGACCTATGATCCAGGAGATCACGTTTGATTCCCCCTCAGAGCACATGCCTGGATTTCAGGACACATGCCCGGGTTGCCAGCTTGATCCCCAGCAGGGGGCGTGCAGAAGGGAGCCAACCAATGACTCACTCATCATTGATGTTTCTCTCTCCCTTCCTCCCTCTGAAATCAATAAAGATATATTTTTTAAAAAAGAATGGGAAATGGTGTCAAGGAAGGCTTATAGCCACGCTGAAAAGAAACTCATTACTCTATTAAAAAATAATTTGGAGAGAAGGGGAGGAGAACTTTGAAAAATGAGAGGGAAGCCTCTTCAGAGAGGGGGAGGCTTGGGCAAGTCTTCTGATTTGAAGACATGAAACAGACGGTAAAAAGGGTGATTAAGCAATATCCTAAAAAGACTTTGGGGTGATTGTAGGATCAACAGCAGAAGTGGGAAAAAAATACTGATCACTCCTCTAAAACTAAGAATGAAAGTAAAGATGGGATAAAAGTACCTCAATTTGGGTGGTGGAAGAGAAAATTTGGAGAAAAGAAAGTTCTTAGGCAGCCTCACTTTTCTCTAGAGAAAGAAGGGACAGGGGTTGTCCGCAGAGGTGATCAGGGACCATTCAAAGGGTCACTGAGTACTACTGAGTACTACTGAGGACCCGGGTGAGGGCTGGGAATTACAAATTTATAATGGCCCCAAATGGCAGAATTATTTTATTTTTCCCAAGACAACAGAAAAGAGCAGATGGGTGTATAGCCCATACTAAAAAACTAGGAACAGAAAACATGAACAAGAGGTCAACCACAGTTTTCCAGAGAACACAAACTCATTAGCATTAAAAACCAGAGATAACACTTGGAGGCATGCAACCTCCTCTCAAAGAGTATGACAGAAAGATCAAATATAAGTGGCTTCAAATTCTGATTCTTGGTTAACTAGCCATGACGTTAGTCAAGCTATTGGTTTTTGTCAGCCATGAAAAAGGAGTTTGTAATACCTATCTTTACCAAATTATTCTGAGTGAAAAGACCCAGTATTGTTTCTGATACTTAATAGGTACTAAATAAATATTAAGGATTTTTTTGTTTTGTTTTTTCCTGCATAAAATGAGGACACTAGACCAGGCTAGAGTCCCATCCACTGTGAATTTGTCTTAGATTTAGTTGTGTTGGCCTCTCTGAATTTCGTGAGTTTCTTTCCACCACCGCCAGGACTAATCATGATGCCATCTTATACTTGTAAGGTGCTTTGCAGTATAAAAAGCACTTGCTTTCATTATTGCATTCATTAGTCCTAACAATAACCATCTGAGGTAGGCAGAACAGTTAACTGCCATCAGTTTGTGTATAAGGAAACTGAGAGGCAGGGAGATTAAATGACTTGTCCCAGGCCAATTTAATGTTCATTTGGTTATCTTTGTTCTGTAGAGTTGTTGAACTTCATTAAAAAGAAAGGTGGCCTGTCCCTGGTGTAGAAAATAGGCTCCCTTTGCTAGTTTTTTAAAAGCTGATTTTATTTGTATCTTATTTTGAAATGTGCTTTAATTTGCTGATCATTTCACCTGTCTTTTTAAAAAGGACAAGATTAAACGCTACCCATAAATCAGAGAAAATATCTAAAATCAGATAAAGTATGTAAAGTATCTTGATGGGTGAAGCCAGGCACACTATAAATGTTTGTTGATATGCAAAACACCTTCTGATGGAATCCTAAAAATACTTCAACAATTTAATACATACGAGAATCCTTCCTGCATTCTATACTTACAGGTATAATTTATTTCATCAAGGAGGCTACAATTTTTACATGAAAATACCCTTTAGCCCGGCCGGGCGTGGCTCAGCAGTTGAGCATTTACCTAGGATCCAGGAGATTGCAGTTGGATTCCTGATCAGGGCACATGCCCAGGTTGCAGGTTTGATCCCCAGTAGGGGGCGTGGAGGAGGCAGCCGATCAAGGACGACTCTCTCATCATTGATGTTTCTATCTTTCTCTCTCTGAAATCAATAAAGATATATTTGGAAGGAAGGAAGGAGGGAGGGAGGGAGGGAGGGAGGGAGGGAGGGAGGGAGGGAGGGAGGGAAGGAAGGAAGGAAGGAAGGAAGGAAGGAAGGAAGGAAGGAAGGAAGGAAGGAAGGAAGGAAGGAAGGGAAAATATCCTCTAATTTGCTTTCTTCCCTACATACAAATAGTACCCTAAGGAATCAGGGAGACTATAGAGGTCAGGGGATGAAATTCAGAAAGTTAAGGTGGGAACAAAAATATCCTCAACTTCACTGATCTGTAACTGAAATTTAGCATTTCCTTCAATTATGAATGCAGACAAGAAGCCACACTTGTATTAGCAGTACTTCTGATTTTTATCACCAACAGAATTCAGATATTTTATATCATACTATAGTCACTGCAGATACCTTGAAATATTACTTACAACCATTATCGCTTCAAAATTACAATTATTAGTAGACTCACTTCTAGATTTTATTTAATGTTAACAAAGAACCAGATATCGCTATATCAATAATTTGTTTTAAATTGTCATATCCATATTTCAGTCATAATCATAAGTGTGTAACATAAATTTTATAAGGTTAAAAACTTCTGCTTTGAAGGATGGTTAAGACCCTAGAATTTCCCTCTTTGTGCTCTGATTCAAGAGATTTCCATCTCACCCATCTCCTCCACCCTGCCTGGCTCCACATGCGAGGAACTCAGAAACAGAAAGAGGGCGAAGAGTAAAACGTACAGTCAATTCTGATCCCTTTTTTCTCTCTTCAACTATGGGCACCATGATTACCATCCATATCCACTGTCTCTAAATCCATTTCCTCTCCTAAACTCTGAAATGTCCTTTTTGCTCTTTGCTCCCTAAACCCTAACACCACTATCAGTGATAAAATGTCAAGGGCAGACACACAACAGCCTTTTAATACCCAAAGACCCATAACCTATGTGGCTATACAACTGATAGAACATGGTCTACCGAAAAAAAGAGAAAACAGCCAGGACAGGGAGGTGAGTGGCAGGTGGAGAAAATAGGCTGGGGAAGGAAGGTGGACTGCTGGACAGAGTTTTTGTTTCCCATCTTCCTACAATTAGAAAGAAACAAGGAATGAATAAAGGAGAGCTCGGACATACACTTTCACACCCATAAAAACCACCACATAGGCTGTGACGCTGCTTTGGGAAGGCAGAAGAAATAAGTGAAAGTGTGTCGCTATTGGAAAAAAGATGTGCAGGTTGAACTGAGAGAACAGTGAAAAAAGAAGACATGATGGTTGGTCTTTGATAGTGAAAGACTCAGCCAAGCATGTAGTTCAAGTGTCCAAATAGGAAGCCCAGGTTTATTCATATAGCTCTTCTCCCCGGCTTCCACATGCCCAGAACAAAACTTCCCCTGGAGGCCCTCCACCAAGCCATAGGAGCTATCTTCAGAAGCTTAGAGCTAGAGATACTCCATCCACTTGCTTAAGAAGCAAGGGGGAAGGCAAGATTACAGTAAAGAGACGTACCTGTCCAATGAAATATTGCAAGTGAATTAAAGTTTTCCAGTACTGTCACTACTAAACATCATGAGTTGGCTGGTTTAAGGACAAATTTACCTACACAATAGTGTTTCTATGGGAAAATGTACTGCAAGTTCTAAACAAATGATTAATATAAAGTCTGAACATGACTCATGACTGAGAACTACTTTAAAAAAAAAATTTTTTTTAATTGATTTTTAGAGACGGGTGGGGGGGGGATCAAAACATAGATCGGATGCCTCCTGCACGCCCCCTACAGGGGATCGAGCCTGCAACCTGGGCAGGTGCCCTGACCAGATTCAAACTGGCAACCTTTCAGTGCAGGGCACCACATCCAACCAAGTGAGCCACACAGCCGAGGTGGGCCTGAGAACTACTTTTATTAACTGTCCTCCAAAGCACTGACAAATGTAGCAACAAAAAAATTAAACAGCAAAAAGTTTAAGAAATGATGAAAACATTAAGTGGTAAGTCAATTTTAAAAGAAATAACAGTGATTAATATTTTACACAAATTTTAGTTGATGACACTTTATCAAACACTACAATACACAAAGCATAGGTCAAGCTTAAATTTAGTATATAAATTTGATGCTTTAATGTAAATTTTAAAACACACACAAAAATGGGCTGTTTTTCTACACTATTTCTCTATACATTTTTCAGTAAAAAGCCTTCTTCTCCTTTTTAATACATAAAGCATTCTCAACCAGAAAATCAAAATGAGAAATAGTATTTACATTATACAATAAAATGTCATTCTTTTCAAAGATAAAGCAAAAACTGTGTAGGTATGGCTTATAAAAGCAAGCTAGAATTTTTTGCTGACTTATGAGCAAAAATTAGTTTCGGAAAAATTGTTATTCTGATAATGTTCAAATAAGAATATTTTAAACTCAAGTGAATGTAACAGCTTACTGCTACTTGAAAATACTAGAATGAAATGACATATCAAGGCTGTAAACATTAAAGAAAATGAAAAGGCCTACTATATTTTTCCAAAGTAATTGTGAATGTTGACCCTTCTGTACTTCCTAAATTGTTACACTGCCTTGTTTTCACCTCTCCTATAATTTCGAGTATTAGTTCATCACTTCCTTACTAATATAACAGATGGAATAAAATTTCTATCCAAATTTTTTGGTAAGGTCCACATTCTTACAAGAGGAAATGTTTAAGTGCTTTGTTCTTTAGATTCACAAAGCAACCTCACAAGAAATATATTAAGATCCTAAAACTGAATAGCTGGACTAGAAAGTACATACAGAGTCTTCCTTATAATTTTGGTTTCTTTACATCTTAAAATTACACTGTAAGAAAAAAAACTGTCTTCATAAAAATGAATTGAAGGGATGAACTAATTATATCCAGCAATTCCACATTCAAAAGAAAAACTGATTTTACCCACAATAACCCATTTTCTTTGCCTACTTGCCTCAACAGAAAACAATGTTCCCAAAAGTGTTCAATGTAACACTCTTATATGGAAGAGTCAAAATTAAGAAACCCATTTCTTATGAAAAAATAATGCAATAAATCAGCAGTCATCTTTTTAAAATCATTACCAAGACTCTGGCAGAATAAAAAAATGAAAAAAAGCATTTACCTGGCATATAGTAGAAGTTAAGTAAAGGCAATTAGTGTTGAAAACCTTCCAGGGGAATAAAATGAAGTTGGAATAGCAACTTGTCCCTCTCATTCAAATTACTTAAATATAAGTTGTATATTAAGGAAAAACTTAAACTAAGGCAAATGTATAATAATTCCAATATGCATTAAAATAAATTTGTATTCCTACATAAATATAAAGCAATTGCTAAAGCAATAAGCCTAACTGTAAACTTGCTGCATTTTCCCAAAAATGACTGCATCATAGCACAATTACTTTTCAGAAGTTAAAAGATCTGATTTACATGAGATGAATAATGATTTTTTGGGTTTCTTGTTTTGTTTTGGCCATTTGCTTAAATGAGTGTGTGCAAATCTATATTATGGGAACAAAAAAAGTAGGACTTTATGACCCCAGGAAAATCTACTTATTTTGTTTTTTAAAAGGAGTATCTAATTTGAATGTCAAGATTATATTTCTTTCCTTTACCCTGAAGGAAGAACGTTCTCAGTTTTGAAACTGGCACCCACATACTCAATCTTGGCTAATTTCCAAAGGCGCGTATGTTATAGTAAATCCTCCTTTCAATGCCAAAAAGGTTTTGCTCTTAGAAATTGTTTTACTGGCACATTCTCAATATATCAGTATTTCAATACCTGCTAATTCTAGAGAAATAAGAGTGGCCAACAGATGAGAAAAGTAAAGGTTCCATTTCAAATCTATAAAAGGTTGACTTTTTCTTTGAACAAGATCTTATCTGTTAAATCTGAGTTTAAAAATAGTTCTCAACCTAGGGTGCACATTAACATCACAGAGTAAGAGGGGTGTTGATCATGTGTTTTAATACATAGCTACTAGACCTGCTAGCTCTTAACACATAAAGGATTTTCTTACTAATGAGGTAACAACAGAGGAACATATTTGGCCAATTCAGATGGAAGTTTTATGACATTTACTGACGTGTTTTTCCAGTGAAAACCAATGATTGGCTCAAAGACAGGGGCGCGAGCACACACGTTTGCTTTTTTCTTCCTTTAAAAAATGAGGGTAAGTTGAAGACTACAAGGAAAAAATTCCATTGAAATACTTAAGTTTTTCCACTCTCTTTCTTCAGGGAATGTTCTAAACATTTCTAACACATAAAATATTAACATATCCCTGGCTAATAAAGGACTTGAACTTGTAAAAGCTTAAACAGGTTTTTTAAAGACAATGTAATACACAAATGACATATTGTAGAATTGTACACTTGAAATCTGTATAATCTTATTAACCAATGTCACCTCAATAAATTTAATAAAATTGAAAAAACAACGGAGCGCCAGACATTTCAATGAAAGAATGGTGTTTCCATAATAAACCCTTTGATTTAAATGAAAATAAAACCTTACTGCTTTCTTTTATAAATGCAAGTTACTATCATTAATGCTATTATTATTACTGATTTTATTTTAGTGTTCATTCATAAAATCTGAGTCACAAAGAAAAAAGTATTTCTTAGGACAACATTTAGATTATAAAACTTTTGTGACCACCCCAAGTTAAGGTTCAATTTTAAAAGACCTCATTATAATAAATGTCAAAAGTTTAAAATTAATACTAGTTAATCCATCAATTCTATACCTGTGAACTTACCTGAAGAAAATGTCTTAAGGAATTTTTTGAAAAACATATCTTTATTGATTTCAGAGAGGAAGGGAGAGGGAGAGAGAGAAACATCAGTGATGAAAGAGTCGTCCTTTGTCGGCTGCCTTCCACACGCCCCCGACGGGGGATCAAGCCTGAAACCCGGGCATGTGCCCTGACTGGGAATCAAACTGAGATCTCCTGGATCCTAGGTCAATGCTCAACCACTGAGCCATGCCAGCCGGGCTAGAATTAACTTATTTTAATAACAAAGAATTATCTGATATTATATTAGTAACTAACCACTGAAAATAGGAAGTTAGTGGAATATATTATGGTATATCTTTACAATACAAAACTGTGTAGTCATTACAGAATAAGAAACTGTCACCAGTGGTTGGGGAAAGAAGGGGGCTGAAGGGGTTGGGAGGAGAGTGAAGGAGCTTTTTCAGTCCTTTCATAGCCCTTTATACTGCCTGAATTTATCATCAGCATGTATTTCTTTTCTAATAATTACTAGAAAGATGTAGAAGACTAATAGAAAATGGTCCAAATGTATTAAGTGAATCAAGTTATGAATGTGTATACTGTGATCCCAATCTTCTTATGTGTGTAAATATATAGGAAGGAAACAAAGAATATATATCAATAGTTTATATAAATGGGTAACAGAGTATTGGTAATTTTTGAGTACTTTTCTAGATTTTCCAATAGGAACTTATATTTTGTTTATATAAGTCAGAAAAAAAAATTTTCACTTAATATATTGTTATGCCCCATAAACACCATCATTTGGTTTAAAAAGGAGTAAATTACGATCCAAGCCTATATAATCATGCTAAATGGTAAATGATGATGATGATACAGGAATGGGGAGGAGATGATTATCAGTGTCCAATAATGCAGACTTTACTTCAAAAAATAACACTAGAATTTGATATGAGTTACAATAAATAAATTTAGGAGAAAGAAAACATTACATCAACACACACTTAAAAAAATAGATTTAACAGAGTGAAAATAAGTCCATGGATGATAAATACATAACAATATGTTAAGTAAAATGAGAGTTATGTGGGGGGAGGGAGCTATCCCTAAACAAATCACATAAGCCAACTATGCCCTACCATAAGATCTCCTTAATTCCACTAGACAGACTGTCATCTGAAGGAGCCACATCATCTTGCTATAATAAACAGCTTACTATTGCCAATTATACGTAAATTGCTAAGTATGAACATGCAATCCTGGATACACATAAAAAATAAACTCACTAAGGCCTCTGCCACACCCCTTGCCTAGGTTTACGATTAAGAAATACTTCAAATACTTTGGTTAGTAATTTCAACTGTTCAAATGAAGTTTTCATTTAGCCATACCTGACTTTCTTAGAATAGAAAATTTTGACCTATTATAATGAGCATAGCATAAATGGCTTTAAGAAAATATTTAAACAGTACAATGTCCAGAAAAAATGATATTTATTACTATAAGTAATGCTATTTTGGTACTAAGTAAACTATACAAATGCTTAACGATGGGATACTACAGGGTGGGGCAAAAGTAGCTTTACAGTTGTTCATATGGAAAATAATACGGTAATAAATAATAATACAAGAATAAACTCCATGTTTCATGTACTCAAAACGGTAAACCTATTTCTGCCCCACCCTGTATGCAGAGGTTAAAATTAAAATGACTCTGGAGATGAGTAAGAAAGTGTTACCACAACCATGGATGATAAGAGCAGTGAAAAGAGCAGACTGCTAAAAGGTATGTAGATTATGGCTACAACTATATGAAAACGGGTGATGGTGAAATTGTGGGCAAGTATTTTGTGGGCAAATATTTGAAAAAATATTTTAATATTATAGATATATTATTGTTTCAACTGAAAAAAGATTTTTAAAAATAAAGACAAGGCAATTTTCCTAAGTCTAAAGGCCCTGTTTGCTCTTTTGAGATCCAGATTTTAAGTAGAGGAATCAAGAAAAATATTGAATGCACAGCTGTTTGCTTCTAGGAATACAAACAGGAGGAAATAAACAGAGGGAGGCTAATGTCTGCGAGATTGGACTAACAACTTCATTCCCAGCTGTTTTAATCTGTATTACTAAACAGTAACAATCTCCTTTTATGACAGAGGCTGAGAATCTCCATTTGTGCCCAGTGCAAGTTAGAGACACACTAGAAAAATACTTGGAATGTTAGATTCAGTAATTTACTGTCTGGCCTATATTCTAAATTGTACAACATCAGCTGAATTATTCAGGAGTTAATTCTAATTTAATGCCATTTAAAAGCAAAGACAATAGCAAAGATGCCTGATCACTTACAAGTGACTTAAAATATAAGAAGAATGGGCAAATTAAAAATCATACCCTTTCTGCTGTGGTAAGACAATTAAGTCAATAATAAAGCAAGCTGATATAGACTGAGGTCAGTTTATGCCACGGGATCATAATTGCAAACAGCCCTGTTCTTTACTCTTCAAAAACTATAGCTATAGCCAAAGAGATCAGGGAAGCAGAGATGTGTTCAAATGGAGGTGAAGCAATGTTAGCAGGTGAATGTGTTCTTTATAGTTACTTTTTAGACACTAGCTCCCTCATGTATTTTCATTCACTCATTTGATTCCAGAGAGAGGAAGGGAGAGGAGGAGAGAGAGAGAAACATCGACATGAGAAACACTGCCCTGACGGAGGACAGAACCCCACAACCTGGGTATGTGCCCTGACGGGGAATCAAACCCGCCACCTTTTGGTGCATGGGATGACACTCCAACCAACTGAGCCACACTGGCCAAGGCCTTTTTAAAAATCTCCTTTTAAATGAGAACTGTAATGTCAGTGGAGGCCCAGACCTGTAAGAAATCAAGAGGACATTCAAAAATTTACTATAAAATAGAGATGATTATTATTATTCTTTTAAATATATATCTTTATTGATTTCAGAGAGAGGAAAGGAGAGGGAGGGAAGGAGAGAGGGAGAGATAGAAACATCAATGATGAGAGTCACTGATCAAGCCCACAACCAGGACATGTGCCCTGACCAGGAATCGAACCCCAATCGCCTGGATCCTAGGTCGACGCTCAACCGCTGAGTCACGCCCAGCCGGGCTAAAATAGAGATTCTTCAAGCTATTGATTTTTAATGCCATCAGCCCAAGATGACTAACTACCTTTACACGGGACACTTGAGATTATAAGAAAATAACACTAATTTTCAACCTAATTTTATAGAATTAATTTTTTAAAATTTCATTATAAATTTGATCCTAGATTTATGGCAATAGCTGTATCAGTTGAAATATGTGGAAGTTTTTTTTTAAAAAGCTGAAAGTTTTCTTAAAAATAAGTTACATAAAATGATTAATAAATTCCATATGTGGGTATTACTCAAAACTTGTTGCTTTCTTATCAAATTTAGTGAATTTTAAATAATCTGATCACCTATTATTTATACTGCAGATGAAAGTGTTACCATAAAGCTCAATTTTTAAAAGATGTTTTGGCCTGGCCGGGCGTGGCTCAGCGGTTGAGCATCGACCTAGGATCTAGGTGATCCGGGTTCGATTCCTGGTCAGGGCACATGCCTGGGTTGCAGGTTCGACCCCCAGTTGGGGACGTGCGGGAGGCAGCCGATCCATGACTCTCTCACCATTGATGTTTCTCTCTCTCTTCCTCTCCTTTCCTCTCTCTGAAATCAATAAAGGTATATTTAAAAAAAAAACAAAAAACTTTAAAAGATGTTTTGCAATAGGGTACAGACCCATGATTGCCAACCCTCCCCATGCCTGATTCCCAGCTCTGACAGTTCTCTAAAGCTTAGGTTCCTCATTTTTAAGGAGATGAAATGCTTACATAGTGACAAGTACATAAGTGCTCAACAACGGGTGGGTTGGTTCATATATGGCATATGCAGTAAATTACTTAATGCATATAAAACGCCCAGCAGAGTGTCTGGAGCATAGCTACATGTTTCATAAATAGCAGATATTACATAAAAAGTACACAAGAACAAAGAAAATGAATGTAGTTCACTAATTCAATTGTTTTCTCAACATCTTAAAAAAAACAAAACCCTACTACTGGCATGCAATTTTTTATCCTTAGCGTCTAGCACCATTCCTAGTAAACAGTAGGTACAGGATAAACACTGTTGCATCACTAAGTAATGGCTAGTTTGTAGACCTCTATTTCATCTTTTCTTCCTACTGCCTGGCAGATTACACAACACAGTATTCAGCTAACTGCATCTTTTTTTCATTCCATTAAAATATAAATTTATCTGAATTTTTAAAACTTTAAAATCAGTGCAAGGGGTTTTGTGTTTGGATTATGACATATACAGGGGTGTGGGCCAGGTCTGTCTGGTTCATTACTATATTTCCTGACAGACAGTCAATGTTTAACACATATTAGAGACTCAAACATTTAAATAAATGCATGAATTTTTTTCATTTCTGTAGAAAGAGAAAAACAAAACCATAATTCCTAACCAGAGTTCATACCAAACATACATGAGAAGGCTATAATGAAAAATGACTGCCAGGAAGCTCTGTTTTAAGAAAAAGTCTTGGTTTATGGCCAGTATATCTCGACAAAGCTAGAGAAAAAGAAAAGAAAGTCTTGGAAGTGACAAGTAGAATAAGCTGATCACAGTAAGGGCCTAACAGCAGTGTTACCATTTTGGATTCCACAGACATTTATTCTAAATAGCATACTGAATTTTTGTGTGTTTTCTTAAAACTAAAACATAAAAATTCAGTGCCATATATAGTTATACCAATAATACATGTTTCATTATCTGAAAGCTCCATTCAACCAACTTTATAAAGTAAAAAGTCTTCACACTGAAAACTTTTCACACTGCTCTATAAAAATTTCTAATTACTTCCTCTTGTTTCCCAGAAGTTGTAATAACTGGCTTGGTTCCATGCCCTAAAAGGGAAAACAAAGCAAGGAAATGCTCTGATCTAACCTTTTTGACCCCTCTGCCAATTAAAGAGCATACTCCA
The DNA here is from genome assembly GCF_964146895.1 of Miniopterus schreibersii. Taxonomy (NCBI): domain Eukaryota; kingdom Metazoa; phylum Chordata; class Mammalia; order Chiroptera; family Miniopteridae; genus Miniopterus; species Miniopterus schreibersii. Next base: position 160,515,089 of record NC_138102.1, read on the forward strand.
AGGGAGGTCCCTGCAATACTAACTTTGAGAGATAATAACTTACATAGGAAAGCTCAAAAACCAAGATTGTAAAATGGAAACTGTTTTCTAATACAAATAATTCTCTCAAAAAGCAAATAAAAATAATATGTAGCAATTATAAAAATTACCTTTTCTTTACATGTGGATCTACCTATATAAACTATTACTGAGAAAAGAACCCTTCATTCCATGTACACTTTTCAGGAATGTCTCTGAAGATAAACAAGATTCTCAATCAGAGATCTGTTTTTTTTCAGAACCATGTGAGTTGTTTCAGAGAGTATTAGTATACAAATGGTCCCTGACTTAAAATGGTTCAACTTATCATTGACTTTTTTATTTTATGATGGTGAAAAAGTGATACATGTAATAATTACATGAGATACTCAATACTTTATTATAAAATGGGCTTTATGTTAGATGATTTGGCCCAACTGTAGGCTAATGTAAGTGTTCTGAGCATGTTTAAGGTAGGCAAGGCTAAGCTATGACATTTGACTGGTTAGGTGTATTACATGTATTTTTGACTTATGATATTTTCAATTTAGGATGGGTTTACTGGAGCATTTCCTTAAGTCTAGAAGCATCTGTATTTGGATACGGTGTTATGCTCAGGTCCACAGAAGCCAAAAACATCACTATTCTTTTCCATGTGTTTGATTATGAGGAAGTAATTCTGTCTCTGATAGAACCTTATCACCCAAGTGAAGGCCTTTGCAGTCTTGAGCGCAGAGCAGTAACACATTTTAGATAAAGATTAGTTAATATTTTATGCCCAAGACTATGGTTCACACCCTTACATTATTATTGTCTTTTGCATATTTGATTCCAATTTAGTTCTAAGTAGGTCACATTTACTGGTGATTCTGAGGATCATTTAAACATTAACAGGCCCCACCTTGGCTGGGTGTCTCAGTTGTTTGGAGCACTGTCCAGTACACCAAAAGGTTGCAAGTTCCATCCCTGGCAGGAGTGCACACAGGAGGCAACTGATCAATGTTTCTCTTCACCTCCCCAAATCAATACAAACATATCTTCGGGTGAGGACTGAAAAAAAAGAAATCAACAGGTCTCCCAACCACACTAGATCAGGTGGATATCTGACTAAAGACTAATAGAGCAACATACAAATGGAACCTGAAGAAAAATCATGGTTTAGGGACTGCATAGGAAAGAATCTTGCTTTCTTTCATTCCTGGCAGACACTCTCTTACTAGATAGAGTTGGGTTCATTATTCAGAAGCATCTAATAAAAGCATTTTTATTTAATCTCATGATGAAACAGGTTCAGAATTGTCTGGATTTCCTTCTTGCCAGGTAAAACAGCTGGTATTATAAAAACACACCCAAGCTATTTTACATAGAACTTGTCTTCCCAGTATGTGACAATGAGCTTTCAGATAGGACGAGCGAGCAACGTAAAGAAATACAAGAGTTAAAATGGAAAATAAAAGGACTGGAAAGGGGAAAAAAACCAAAAAACCTCATAACTTACAGAAGATAATTATGTTAATCAAAAGATCCCTTAAAGAAAAGGGAAGGCAGGCTACAAACTTGAGTTTACAAAAGATTATTATCTATAATAAAAAAAAAGAAAATCACTAAAAATCATAAGAAAAAAGATGCCAAGAAAAGCGAACAAAAGCTATAAAGGCCATTTCACAGCGGAAAACATGAAAACACAATTAACTTAATAAAAGATGCTTAATTTCATTAATTTGGGAAATTCAAAGTAAAAGTCACAATAAGAAAACATCAAACAACCACCAGATTGGGCAAAAATATAAAGTTGGACAATATCAAGTGCTGACAAAGATATGAAACAAGAACTCATGTACTGATGGGCGGATTCTAATAATGCAATCCCTTTGGAAAATAATTTAGATTTGTTCAATAAAGTTGAACTGCATATACCTTACCACCTCAATTATACTCCTAGTTATTTTTCTAGAGAAACCCTTATAAATATGCATGAGGAGACATACGATAATGTTCACATAATAGCCATAAAATAAAAACAGGAAACAAGGCTCACCAACAGGAAATGGATACACTAAAGTGCTATAGACATAAAAATAAACTACATCAACTGTGGGTGAATCTCACAAGTAATTACACTTAACATAATAAGCAAATCACATACAGAGGGACTTCCTTTTTTTTAATTAAAAAAAAAATTTTTTTTAAGTATTACAGATGTCCCTTTTTCTCCCTAATGGCCTGTTCCACCCCATAGAGTGACTTCCCTTTTGTAAAGTTGAAAAAAATAAGCAGGGGAAATTAAACTATGCATTGTATATGGACTCAGGCACATGTGGTAAAATTTAAAGAAAACTGTAAAAATGTTATAAACACAAAACAAAGGATGGTGTGGCTACCTATGGGGAGGCAGAGGGATGAAATCAAGAAGGGCCAAGGGAGGACTTCAAAAGTCTGAGTCCGTTCTAGAGCTGAAGCCGAGTGTCATGTGTAGTAGTTATTCATCTTGTTTTCCTTTATCTCTGACATATTATGTTCATTTGGTATGTATTAAGTTTTTCATAATGAAATAAAACACATACTCAAAACACGTTTTAAAATGTCTTAGAGCAGATAAACACAGTAGTGAAATATTTCACCCACAGAGATTAGACTATTGCTAATTGCATAAAATAAACTCACCTGTATCGTACAGTTTAAACTACACAGATTATTTTAACCTGCCTTGCTCCTTTCAATGGAACAAGTATGACCAAAGAGTTAAAGGCAAGAAAGTAATTATTATTAATTATTCTTCATGTGAGAGTCCCTACTTATGAGCTTAAGAGTCAAGTCATTTCCAGGTGGTTCTGGGAATTTGTAAATCTTCCACGGCTGTCACTCCTATTTTGTTGCCTATTAGGCAACTTTGTGGTTTAAAGATTATGAAACTTTGCTCTGGTTCATAACACAGTTTAAACTTTCAAAGTGACTAAGAGCAAAAAGGAGAAATTAAATATTTACATTTAAGATATCTAGTTTGTTAATAACAAGTAAAAAAAAACACTTTACAAAAACTGGAAAATATTAATCTGAAAATCCTGATCCTTGGATTTTAGATTTGATATATAGCACTACACAAAGTAATTAAATCACTGTCCTTTAGCATTTGCATATTTCATTAATGTTTCAGATTTTTAAATAGTTTACATTTGGAAAATGTCATTTTTAATAAAAAAGATACTAAAATATTCTGAAAAAGAACTACAGTAAAAATACTTAAACAATAAATGAGTTATATCTCTGTCCAGTATGTAAGCTCCTAGGCAGAGCTCAGAAATTCCTGGACTAACCACTACACCATTGCTCAAATGTCATGGCCTCCGTCTATTAGTCACTTTTCTCTAATATTCTACTGAGCCTAAATCCATCAAGCCTCTCAATGCCCCAAGTTCAGACAGTATCCATTCCACTTCTCAATCCATCCCTTGAAGCAATATTAGCCCCATGATGTTTTGTTCTGTCTGTCCTGCCTAGCCTCCACTCCACTGCTATCTTGTAAACTAAACTACCTATGGAAGCTTTGCTCCATCATTAGTAAACGCCCCCATATCCCGAACCTCTTTTCAAATCATTACCCCAATATCCTGGCTGTTAAAGACTTCCCCCTGAGGACAAAAGCTGTCCGGCTACATTCTCAAACAGTAGATATTTATTCCCTACTCTTCAAGGTCTTTCAACCACCCGAGCCATTCATTCCCTTAATCCCGGGATCTGTCATACCCATAACATGGCACATCTGAAATCACCACTTCAGTGACTACACTCCATCAATACAACCCCCAGTATGCAAGTTTACCCACTCTCCCTCTGTGGATTCTCTGTTCTTGGGAGAATCCCTATCCCAACCCATTACATTTCTTCTTGCTCCACTTCCCTCTTTCCCAGCCTAAAGTCCAACAGTCTAACACTGCAACAAATCTATCATACCCTAAACTCTCGGGCTCGTGTCTGCCTTCCACTGCATTTAGCTGGAAAACCTTTTGTGGCTCCAAGTATTCCTATTCTCTGGGCTCCCATTCCCTTGACCCTCCCCTAAAGAATCCATAAATATTTAATGAACGTCTACAACGGATCAGAGACAGAGCATATAATACTCTTTTTAATACCTTGCTGACTTATTACAAAATTTTTATTACAAATATTCAAGATATATTTATGGAGCATCTCCTAAGAAGAAAACACTACCCTAAGCTCTGAGAATTCAGTAGTGAACAGGTCTCTTGTGAAGCTTAAATCCCAATGGAATTAGACAAATGACAAGAGTAAATGAACAAGAACATGAGCCACTGGTTAAGTGCCACGAGGAAAATAAAGCTTGGTAACATGACAGTAAATGCCTGGCCAATGGATTTTGGGTGTGGACAAGATTCAGGCATCTCAGGGATTGCAGGTTTGGTTCTGGACCACCACTATAAAGCAAGTCATAATCTTTTGCTGGTGGAGGCATTGCGGGTTTCGTTCTAGACCACCACTATAAAGCAAGTCATGATCTTTTTGCTGGTGGAGGGTCTTATCTTCACTTTGTAAAAACACAACATTTGTGAAGTGTAATAAAGCGAGGCACGATAAAATAAGGTATGCCTATACTTGAAAGCCTTCTCAGAAACACACTGAAACCTACAGTGTCTTCTTCACCTCCCACAACGGAAACACTAGGGCCCACTCAGAACCTTAAACTGACATGGCCTCACTGAGAGTACCAAACCAACTGAATACATCATCAAAAGGAAAAAATAACCCTACTCTATATGACTTAGGTACTAACTGTTTTAATAAAGAAAAGAATCTCAGCCCTGGCCAGGTAGCTCAGTTGGTTAGAGCATCGTCCCCATGGGGCAAGACTGCGGGTTCAATCACCAGTCAGGACATATACAACAATCAACCAACGAATGCATAAATAAGTGGAACAACAAATCGATGTTTTTCTCTCTCCAAAAGCAATAAAAAATAAAATAAACCTTGCACACATGTCCACTTAACTTTCTATGTAATTGAAGGAACACATGATCAGCAGTGTGACCATGATCAAGTGTAATCCCATATATGAGACAGAGGAACTTCAATGCAGCTGGGTTCTATAATTTTGGGGGCACGTGTGTCAGATGGATTATAAAAATTTTCTAATTCTTTATCCCTGTCTTCAGAAGCTTTACAATATGAGTTTCCAACTCTTCCCTATTTACCCAGTCCTTGAATCTGAGCTGGCCTAGTGATTTTGACGAACGGAAAGCAGTGGAAGTGATGCCGTCCCAATTCTCAGCTCAGGCCTCAAGAGACACGGAGCACTTCCGTCCATTCGCTTTTCCAGCATAAATAACACCTGCTTTCATCACAAGAGCAAGCCTGGGCAAACCTATTGGAGGATGAGAGATCATGTAAAAGAGCCAAGTCCAGATAAGGCCATTCTAGACCAGCCAAGATGAGCAAAGTCTCCTACTTGCCCACAGTTGTTTACAGACAACAGTAAACCCAACAGAAACTAGAGGAATTGCCCAGCCAACCCAGGGATGTGTGTGCTGTAATATAATTCTCATTTTAAGCCACTGCATTTTTTGGATGGTTAGTTATATAACAAGATTCATCAATCATATCTATTAAACTCGGATAATCTATTACATTTCTTCTTTAATGTTTTTGAGGAATTGAAGCCAAACATTGTGAAATGTTTTAATTTCAGTGTCCTCTGAAATGAGACTGTAATAGAAGGCCAGGCAGGAACTATTACTTACGGAAAGGATTTAGAATCCTATCACAGGATTTTCTTTCTCCTACCAATAATACTGCTTGTTTTCCATTTAGAGTTTCTTTTGCAGCTCTGCTGAGAAACAAACAGCAGTTGGACTTAAAATCATTCAGATGATATTGTAAAAATTTGGATTATCAGATAAATGTTCAAAACAGACCTGGGATTCCTTTTTGGGTTTTTTTTTTTTTTTTAATATATTTTTATTGATTTCAGAGAGAGGAAGGGAGAGGGAGAGAAAGAGATAGAAACATCAATGATGAGAGTCATCGATTGGCTGCAGCCCGCAACACGGGCATGTGCCCTGACCAGGAATCGAACCCTGATCGCCTGGATCCTAGGTCAACGCTCAACCACTGAGCCACGCCTGGCTGGGCATGGGATTCCTTTTTGTAAGAAAAAATTAAGTATTGATTTGCTTGTCCTTTTACCTTTCTTTTCTGAAATGCAGAAGTTTCTCAATGTGAACGATTTCTGAGAAACATATCTATTTTTTCCAAATTCATAAAGAATTTCATTTCTATTTTGCACACTGTCTTCTACCTCCTCCAAGAGTTTAAGCAACTCTAGATAAGTTATACTTATCTAGAGATAAGTATACAGCCTAACTCAGCAATTCCACATCTAACAACTATTTTATAAAAATATCTGCATATGACCACAAAGTTTATATGTATGTTCACTGCAACACTTTTAGAAATTGAGAAAAAAATAAAAACCTAAATGGTCAACAATAAGAGTATAATTAAATTACTAAAGCATATTTTACAGCTATTAAAAGGGTGTTTACTTTTAACTACTAATATGGAAAGACCTAAGATGTTTATTAAGTGAAAAGGAGTCAACAAACAGTACATACAGGACAAGCTCATTTCTGTAAATAAATTAATTAATAATATATACACATATATGCATATGTATATAAATGCAAAAATGGGGGATCAGAAGGATGAACCAAACTGTTATGTATATAACCTCCTGAGGAGCAGAATATGGGGGAGAGGGGGAAGCATAAAAGAAGGCCCCATAAACTGTGTCAAGAGCAATAGTCACATTTTCCAATAAATCTTCCTCGGAATGCAGAGGGCTATAGTATCTGATCTTAAACTGTCACAGATCAGTACTAGTTAAACCACATGAATTAATCCAAAGGTCAAGTTGACAACTCAGTGAAGCACTTACAAATCACACACTCAAATATACATATCTATATAAGCAACTCTACCTACCTACCCACCCACCCACCCACCCATCCATCCATCCATCCACCCACCCACCCACCCACCCAACTATCCATCCACACATACGACCCTGGGCTGTGCTGTCTTGATCACTACTACAGGTACTTAGATACTCATCTATAAATTCTGCTACATCTTTTTCACTCAGCAACAGAAACTAATCCAGCAGAAGACACCAATTACTGATACCTTATACTACCAATTGTATTACCAACCGTCGAAACGAAACCAGGATGAACAAAAGCTTAAGACTCAGTTTAGTCAAGTATTCAAATGTTTGTTAACTACTTGGGCTTACACGCAAGCTCATGAATTGCTTTTATTTTTTAGGTTTATGGCTTTATGATATAAATTCATAGATGTCAAATTAAGGATGGTAAATGCGTCCACATCCTCACATAGGCCCCTACAAACATCACTAGCTTATCACAATATGCTTTCGTACTGATCCAGAAGTTGGCCTCCAAGACTTCTGAATACAGTGCTCCAAACTGCTACTGCTAATCAATTAGAGTTGCAATGCTACTGAAACTCATTTATCATCTCTGGTAGTCCACTACATCAAAGGTCTACAACAAACCACACCTCCAGGTATTTACAGGCTTGTGTAGTCCTCTCCCACTTTTCATTTTGGCCTTGGTCACAAGACCTGCTTTGGCTAATCGGACATAAGCAAGCATGATGCAAGCAGAGGTTTTTATAAGCCCTAGCACACTGGGGCTTGTCCTCTTGGTATGTTCCCTCTTAGAAGCCAGCTGCAATATTATAAACTCTAAACCTCACTAGGTGATAAAGAGGCTACAAGGAGAGAGACACTGGATATTCCAGCCATGGCCCAGTTCCAGTGGAAGACATGTGCACAAGTAACCTCAGTGATACCACACGGAACAGAAGAACAACTTCGCTGAGCTTAGTCAACCCAAGGAAAGGTGAGGTATTAGAAATCATAATTTAACAATCATGCTGTCTTAAGCCACTAAGTTTTGGGGGCAGTTGGTTATGTAGCAGCAGATAACTGAAAGACTAATCGCTGTTCCAAACCAACTGAATCACTAATAGCAATCCACCTAGACTCTCCATCAGTTACCTTTAAATTTCATCCAATCAAGAGAATTTATTGCAGGTATGAAGAAATGGTCACACTTTCATAGACTCTCATATACTGTAGGAGAGAACATAAATCTGTACAAATCTTCTGAAGAGCAATTCGGCAAAATGTTAAGTGATGAACCTTTTAAAAAGCTCAAATCCTTTCCCAATAATTCCAAGTCTAGGAAACAGACATGCATATCTGAATGTTATGTAAGAATTTTTCTCTCAGCAAAAGGCTGGAAACATAGCCACCTAAAAATAGAGGAATGATTAATCTATTATATATTCATAAGACAGAACATCACAGTTAGTAAAAAAATCTCTTTAATATATGAGGACACACCATATAAATTTAATTAAAATAGTATTCAACACAGTATTAGCAATAAGACCCAAATATTAAAAAAATATATGCATATGATTATGCATATAATCAGAAATATGAATAGAAATTCTCTGTGCATAATAGGAGTGGGTGATTTTTATCTTTTCCTTCTTTATACTCTTCAGTTTTTTCCAAATGTTCTATAATAAAAATACATTACTTCTATAATCAGAAAAAAACACTTAACATTATAAAACAGGTTAGAAAAAAGCACACATACTAAACAGAGACATATTATTTATTTGATAAACTTACTGTGTAATTTAGAATCCTCTGATATTTCTTTACTACATTTTTTTAAAGGCCATAATTATTAGAACGCATCTATATTCTGTGATGGAACAACTTTTTAAAAAGTAAATGCAGTACAACAGATGGATTTTCAACGGAGAAAAAAACTGATATTAACATGTTACTTTCCCTCTATCACTGCTTTGTACTATAAGAACTGGGCAAGGAGCTCCTTATTTCTTTTTTTTAAAAAAAAAAAATATCTTTATTGACTTCAGAGAGAGGAAGGGAGAGTGAGAGGGAGGGAGCGAGAGAAACATCAACGATGAGAGCCTGGCCGGGCGTGGCTCAACGGTTGAGCATCGACCTGGGATCCAGGCGATCAGGGTTCGATTCCCGGTCAGGGCACATGCCCAGCTTGCGGGCTCACAGCCGATCAATGACTCTCTCATCATTGATGTTTCTCTCTCTCTCCTTCTCCTTTCCTCTCTCTGAAATCAATAAAGATATATTAAAAAATAAAATAAAAAAATTCAACGATGAGAGAGGCAAGAGGAGTCATCGATCAGCTGCCTCCCGCATGCCTCGGACCAGGGACCAAGCCCACAACCCAGGCATGTGCCCTGACTGGGAATCGAACCGGGATCTCCTGGATCCTATGTCAATGCTCAACCACTGAGCCACGCCTAGCCGGGCTCCTTACTTCTTTTCAAGACTCTGCCATGCTGGCTTACTTTACTGAGTTTTGAATTTTAGGTTGAACAGCTTTATAATATTTAATAAAATGGGTATTATATGCACCTTCGACCAAGTCAGCAAACCCTGTTGGAATTGATTCAATATGAAGACTAAAACCATCTTTTATCTCAGAGGTAAATTCTCCCTTTTTTATTTTTAAGACCATGCCTATCCAAAGAAATAATATGCGTAATGAATCTAAGTCATTTGGAAGGGAAAGGGAAAACAAAACCCATGTAGAACATCATTGGGAGGTACGTGGTGAGCAAGTCTGGTAGCACATGACTTAAGCACCGACACTGGGAATTATTCTCTGAAGTGGCCAATAATTTCAGAAGAACCAAAGGGAATCCCTGGCCTACCATACCAGGGTGGAGTTTTGAACCCAGTGAGATTCTATTATCTGGTTTCCTCAATCTCCCTTGACCATGACAGCCAGTATAAAATTGGTTTTTATTGTTTCTTCCTCAGACTTCAACAATTCCTCTTCATTCTCCCAGGTCCAGGCCTAAACCATCCTGCACATCTTCAACTACTCTCCCTGAATGTAAGGCAAAAGCTTCCTTAAAGAGCAGTGAGAAGTCCAGAGGGCTTCTTTTGGGTGCTTCTACAGTTACTGGCCATTTCAGAGAATAATTCCCAAAGAGTGCAGAGGTTACTCCGAAGTGGCCAAGGAGTTCCCCAAGTGGTTCATGAAATTCTACCATCTGTACAACATGAGGCCTATTTTCTATTTCTATGTAGATTTGGTCTACATCACTTTACACACACTCTTCATGACAGTATAGACTTCAATACCTCCCTTGTTCTCTGGAAACCATAACAGCCTGAACTGTGAAAGTATCTAAATGGAAAAAGCACGGTCTGGGTTTCAGCTGTCTCCAAACAGGACTCAGGGGTCTCTGCACTATCTTGGCTTTGTCAAGGATCTGGTCCTACTACCATGAGGCCTCTGGGCAGATCCTATCTGCCTCTCAAAGAAAAAGCACATAAACCAAACCTGACCAACAGGTGGTTGACTAACTCACACTGAGTTGGATAAATGTCACAAGGAGAATATTTAAATTTCACAAAGAGCTAAATTATAAAGTTTCTGAATAGCATAAAATCAGGTTGACTGTCATCATCAAAATTCATTCACTGGCCTGGCTGGGTGTGGCTCAGCTGGTGGACATCGACCTAGGATCAAGGAGGTTGAGGTTCGGTTCCTGGTCAGTGCACATGCCTGGGTTGCGGGCTCGATCCCCAGTCTGGGGCATGCAGGAGGCAGTCAATCAATGACTCTCTCATCATTGATGCTTCTATCTCTCTCTCTCTCCCCCCCTCTCCCTCCCTCTTCCTTCCTCTGTCTGAAATCAATAAAGATACATTTAAAAACAAAAAATCATTCACTCAAGAAATATTTATTGAGGAACTACTATGAGAACAGTTTAGGCCAAGGGACTAAAAATATGGCAGTGAACAAGACTGTTTTTCATGAAGCTTACCTACCACATGGAGTGTGTGCAAACAGGTATTAAACTAAGTGCTGCCTTGATTCTAACACATACCCTTAAAATATACTGTTTCTGAAATAAGAATTGAGGGTTATTTAATATAATATGGTCATGTCTCTCTTTCCCCCCTGAAAAGCTGTTATTAAATCAATGGTAACTGATAATCACTGGCAGTTTAAAAGAAATATGGTAATTATATCATTAAATATTTAATCATAATTCTAAGTACTAAGTATGAAGAAGTTTAAGGAGAGAATCTGACAGAGGACAAAACTTGCTCTGGAGGGGCTCCACTAGCTCTCCAAAATCTCGTCAATGACGCTTTCAAAGTGTGAAGCTGGAAAATGTGTCTTCTCCACTCAGACCTGCAATGGCTCATCTCTCCGAGTAACAGGCAATCACATCAACCAATGAGGCCCCCAGAGTCCAGCTCATTACTCCGTTGATTTCATCTCCCTTTTCTCCATGCTCCTTCCTCCCCACCCCTGTCCTGATTCTCTTACCCTGCTCTATTCTTTTTTTCTTACATTTATATATTCTTAGATACTATACAATTTACTTATTTGTTTCCTTGTCTGACATTCTCTCCCCCTAGCATCCTACTCCCCAGAAGGGTAGAGTTTTGGGGTCTTTTTTGGTTAGTGATGTATCCTAATCACCAAGGCATATAATTATGAGTTCAAAATGTGGTGAAGAGAAATGAAAGTAGGAACGCATCAGTGGATGACTGATTGAAAGACCTTGCGGCTGGGACTGAAATAATAACTGAGATCGGTTGGCCAAGCCTTGCTCTCTTCTTGATGGGAGACAGTTAACTTCAGTAACTTCAGCTGTAGTTTTACTCCTTTTTCTAAATCTCCACATCATATCAATCCCATCCCAAGTCTTTCTTTAGATATGGCAACATAGGTTATGGTTCAATCTCAAGCCTCAGATGCTAATTATTCTTCATCTTTCAGGTGACTTTGCACTGCTCTGTTCTGACCCACTCTGGAGATTTCACAGCTCAACTTTCAGAGGCAGGCTCATCTCTGTTTGTGAGAAAGGCCTCTTCCAGTAACCCCCATATTGAGCCACATCCTCTTAATGTGTCTGGTCAAAGCATGATATATATTTCACAGCACTTATCATAGTCTACAATGATATATTTGTGGTTACTTTATTATTGTCTCTCTCACTAATTTAACTATAAGCTCCTTAAGAGTTACGGTCCATGTCTATTTCACTGACAAAGCCTCAATCACTTGGCACACAGTATTTGAATAAATATTGGATGGATGAATATGGCATTCCCCATCTGGCTCTATATATACAGAGAGTCAATTAGGTAGCTGAGATAGGATTTTATGGTGGGAGGGGGTTGTATTTCTTGTTCATAAGGGAGGAATAGAAAGTAATGCTGGGAGTCCTATGGAAAGGCCAGATTTTAGCAACCTACAATGCGATGCCCAACAGCTCAAAAACCAAACCATCATTAACACCTCCATTTAGAGTTCTCCCTCACCACCTATTCCCTTATTCTGGTCAAGGGTACAACAATAATTCCTGTAGCCACTCAGGATTCAAAGGCTTTGAGTGACTTTTGACCTCTCTTTCTCTGTCAACCTCCTTGAGCTCAGCAAGATTTCTAAGGCCTGTCAACTTCTTTTTAATATCTTTGATGAATGGCCTCCTTCCTTTCCATTCCTGCTGCTACTTGGTTCAAGCAACTACCTCCCTAGATTACAGCAACAGACCCAGAATTGATCTCCTTGATTCCAGGCTTGTCTTTCTCACTCATGCTGCCTAGATTAAAATCTCCCTGAAAACCTTCCTTTTATACTATTAATGCTACACCAAAGGACATCTGCAATGGCTTGCCTACAGAATAAAAAGCTCAGCCTGACAGTCAAAGATCAGACATAATATAACTCCAAATAGTATTCCTTGTTTTACCTCCCATCATCCTAGCATTTTCTATGGTGACATCATTTACCAGCAGGGTAGTTATCAATCTTCATCACACACTTGCCACACACATTATACACATCCCCACCCCTATGAATTTATCCTACCATTCATTTATATCAACCCATGTGAATTCCACCCATACCCCCAGGCCTAGCAACCCCTTCCTCCTTCCTTCACGCCTGTCCAGGACAGCCCAGTCAGTTTGCCTCTTCCTCCTGATATCTGATGACTCCATCTGACAGACAACTAGTATAATTTTTTTCACACTATTGCTCCAACTTACTTATACACACATATACATGTAACTTCTTACCATTAACATCAACTTACACATATCTGATATAGAAATATGAAAAGGTCACAGTAGAAGAGCATTGGTCAACAACAAATGCTAATGAATTCTGTCTTTCACAGGACAGACGGAGGTGGGTAGACAGGGATGTTGACATCCAGCTAGTCTCCAGGGCCTCCAACTCTGACTCTTCCAACTGATTTCATCTTTTTTCTACTCATTTCTTCCCTCTTCCTAAACATATACCAGCTTTGAGAAGAAGAAGAAAATACACAAGGGGTCTATCCAAGTTAGGGGGAAAAAATCATTTGAATCCAGAAAGAGTTCTCAAAATGCAACCATTGGGTTGTGGAGACGCAATTAATTCCTTCAAAGACTAGGAGCCAGCATCGTATCAGCATCACAGACACAGCTTACTCAGAGGGGGACTGGGTGCTAGGCATTGCTATCCATGGGAACTCCAAGGAGAGGACACCAGGAAGGTCTGGTCTTGAGCAGTGGTCCTGAGACTAAAAAGTCAGACAATGGGATTCCACAATAAAATTCACTGCGGTTGGAAGTCCTGGTATCCCAGCCTTGAAACTCTAAATGCATTTTATCAATGGAACACTGTTATTTATGGTAAACTTTCCTAATCTGTCACAGAACACTATTCTTTCCCTCTTTGAAGATGCCATTTTAAAATCATGTTTTTTTTCCATTTTTTGTTTTAATGTTTTTCTCCTACTAGACTATAGGCTCCAAGAAGGCAGGGTCCCTGTAGTGTGGTCCCCCATTAATTCCTGAGCCCCTAGAATAGTGCCTGGCATTTACTAGGCACTCCTGAGTGGATGAAAAGGAATGACCAAGTTCCAAGACCCTGTCAATATATAATACTAGTCAATAGGTTTTTTGAAAGTTAAATAAGCTTTTACTTGTAAGCTGGTCTGCTATCCTAACTACTGCATTCGTTTCTATTAAAGAATACCTCTAGTCTCAAGCAACCAACTTATGGAGGGATATATATTGTAGCACCTGCTAATAATGCCCTGTATTTTTAGGTATAGAAGGGTTTTAGCCCAGAGCCCTTAATTTGAATGCTAGTGACTAGTATTGAAGGTTTATGATCTACAATAGGTCTTTAACCTCTTTAAGTTTCAGTTTCATCATCTGGAAAAAAAAAAGGAACATTACAAAAGGATATTGTGAAGGTTAAATTAGTTTAACATTATGCTGAAATGCCTAGCACTAAATAAGTCCATGTTTCCCACTCCTCTTTTAATACATGTCTTTCTACTACAAACTCCTTGAAGGTTGTTCATAGTTGTGTTGTGCCTACTGAATTAGTATAAAGTGCTTTACGTTTGTAAGAATTACATATTACAGTCCAAACTCTGTTATGAAAATGAAAAAGAAATACACTGTCTATGAATGGTTCTGAGCAGTATACAGTTATTGCTTTAGTAATCAAAAACCAATTATAATATTACAGTGCTAAGGCATACCAAACAATTTAAAATAAGAAATACATAGTAATATATTCTAACATTCTTGTGGCAATTTTTTTATGTTCCCCATCTTCACTATATTTTGTATTGCAATAATCTATGAAGACACACTTTTTTTTCTCACTTACAACCTTAAATGAATGGCTACTTCATGTCAGAATTCCCCTCACTGCAGCTTAGTTTGAAATTCTCAGCACACATTAGATCTAGCTACCGCAGATATTGAAATAAAATTTCATTAGTCAAAATCAAACACTTCTCTATTTGCATATCTAAGAAGAAGTTCAATCTTCAGAACTTAAAAAAAATTTAAGTCAAGGAAAAAGCAATATGAAAATATAACCTCAAAGTTTACATACTATTTTATTATCCTACAGTGACTTTTTTTCATCTCCCATCCTGCCACATAAAACAATGACCTTTAAATAATCAGAACAAAGTTTCTCACTATTCAGAGGACACTGTTTTAAGATTTACTGGGCACTTTAAGTTAACCATCTCAAAGCTTTGAAGCACAAAGGAATAGTCAATGACACATCCATTTTAAGTTACCATGACCTGTCATTACAGCATCATTAAGTGATATTCTCAAGGAGTAAGCAGAAAGCTTTATAACTTTTAAATATATAATGTTCTGTACTTTATGGGCTAAGGTATTTGAATACTTCAAGCTACACTTTATAAATTATAAAACTCAGACAACTATTCCTAAAGATGTGTAGCATGAATTAAGTCTTAAAAGCAATAATACAAACTCAATAATCAAATTCAAACTGCACACATGTATTTACACACACACACACGTAATAAAATAATTGAGAGGCTGGCTAGCTTAAGGTACACAGAAAAACTACTTTTCTCAGAAAAAATTAAAATATTAAATATTTATATTTAAGATAAATAATTTTCAAATATTAACATTTTTTTTTGGCCAAATGGATTTAGAGTAAAATACATTCTCTATATTACATATTCTGTTACCTAAGTGTCAACTTTTATCAAAAACCAATTTCAAAAAGTGTATAATGTAAATTGATTATCCAAATTATATCTGTACAACTCTTACTCTAATCAGGTCCTTTGTTAACAGTTACACTGTTAACTGTTTCATGCAGCTCTGCAGAGAAGGTAACAAAGGACAAACTGCAGCAACAGAAAGAAAGAAAGCACACACAACTCTGCCACTGCATACTTCATACTTATCTGTGGTTATCTGTAAAAGCTTAAAGAGAGAGACTAAAATAGCTAAGCAGAACAGCAAAGCTAAGTAGCTTTCCCTGTTGCCCACATCATCTCTTCTTGCTGCTGTGAGTTCATGATTTTGTAGATTACTGTAAATTCCCAGAATAGTGTAAAATTCAAATTTAAAACTGGGGTAGAATTTAGAAGATGCCTTTTTCAGCCAGCCTAATTAAAGATGTGAAGACTGAGATGGGTAGGGGGAGGTAGGAGACGGTGGAAAGGGGATTAAAAAAAAAAGAAAAAAACATGTGAAGACTGAGCTCCCAAGTGTTTAAGAGGTTTAAGACCACTGTCCATCTTTACCGACTCTTCCCTAGTTAGATGCCTTACTGCCCACATTGATTCAATCGTCAATACCAAAATATTATCCAAAGTCAGTTCTTTTTGGCAATCTGCCACTGTGAGCAATAACCAACACATGTTCAAGAGAGAAGTAATTTTGAGTTCATTGTTCCTCGAGTCCTTTAGGTCTCCCGTCTTGCACACAGGATTAGGAATAAGCACAAGGCTGACGTGTCTGTTTCTGGCCTATCATCCCTCTGCCCACGTGAACAAAATCCACTCCGCTCACTGTATCACCTCTTTTTCTTATAATCTGGTCCATAACCTTTCTTCATGTAAGAACCAACAAAGAGAAATACATTCACCAATATTAATCACTTTCCTGCTTCAGATTTCTATCCTTTCTTCTACTCAGAACATTCGAAATGCTCCTGCTGTTTCTCAATCTCCCTTCTTTGTGGACTGTAAGTTCCCAAGGCATGTTTCTGTTGTTTTATTATGTCCTGTGACAATGAACACAGTAATTCTTCCTACTACTTTCATGATTAAAATGAGATTCAGACGTGGTAATATAAGTGGAAGCGCTTTGTAAACTATAAACGGTAAGATAAAAGTAGTGCGACCCTGTTTGAATGATAAAGCATCCCTAATTGCTCATAACAACACAAGTAAGTAAAAAGTTTCTAAGAAATTACAGCCTAGATGAGGAATACAACTAATCTTAAAAGAAAATCATCCTCTGATATAACCCAGAAAGGAGAAACAGTAGGATCTACCATTCAACAAAGCATATATTTTAAGTAAAATAAGTTTACTGAGTGATACGTTTCTATAATATGTTCAATTTTAAAACAAATTACTTTCGCCCGGCCAGGTGTGGCTCACTGGCTGAGCATCGACCTAGGATCCAGGAGATTGGGGTTCGATTCACTGTCAGGGCACATGCCTGGGTTGCGGGCTAGGAGGCTGATCAAAGACTCTCTCATCATTGACGTTTCTCTCTCTCTCTCTCCCCCTCCTTTCCTCTCTCTGAAATCAATAAAAATATGTTTAAAAAATAAATAAATAAATAAAAATTACTTTCATAATCTAAGTTATTTATTGTTATTTTTAGACACAATTACTGGCTGTCTCTTAATACCACGTGACTAAAAACCGCTATTTAAAAATGTCCTCAGAGTTAAAGTAAAGTTACAGCTGACTTAATATTGTCCTCGTTTTCCTTAGAAACTTACTTAGGTGTGCCACTTGAATAAGATTCTTATTTGTTTAAGTCAACATAAAAGAAAGTCTGATCAAAATGGCTAGTAAAACAAAAGAAAACTCGGTCTCTCCAACAGCTTAGGTTCTAAATTAAGACATACAGAGTAACATTTTGCACTCTCAAATAAACATTCGCCTAAGAATGTACACAATCACAGAAATTAAAACATTACTGAAGATGGCTGTGTTATTCCTGTACTTGTAAGACCAATGAGGCTTACGTAGTTAAGATGACACTGGGTAAGAATAAATGAACTCCACCTTCAGAAACATCAACACTACATCCAAAAAAAGAAGCATCCCCTTTCAGGCCAATAAACACTCACCTTAAATTAAGATGAAAATAACCACTAGAAAAAATACTTGATGATGCTGCACTTTACCCATACCTTTCATTTTTAGGCCATCTAATAATGTATACCACAATCTCCAAATACAAGATGTAACTGAAAAATACGTAGAAGTACCACACTTCTGCTTTCTCTATTTCTATATCCAAAAGCAAGCATTCCTAATACCTATAAATATCCCTTGACATTTCATATAAATATCATTCTAAATAAATGTTAAGGCCATACAAGTAATTATAATTTAATGGAAGCACGGCATAATCTTAGAAATGTCATTTAGCAAAATACCTTAAAGGGCCTGATGAAATAAAGGTAACTTTAGCTGGTTGTCTGTTATTATTAATAAACTACTGACATCTCAGCCAAACCTTGTATTCTCTTTCAAGCTTCCATTCCTTAAAATTAAGCCAAAAATTTTAAATCAAACAAAAACAAGCTCTTAAGTAAACTAGCTTCTAATTGAAAACAAAGATAAAACCACCTTTATTTTCCCTTGGGGGGTAAAAATTTTTCCTACTTCATTTGACCTCAAGCATTGTATTTGTCTTCAAGTACTACCAAGTTAACTGTGAATAAAAATTAATTCAGTATTTCATAGAGTAAGTTCAAAGGTCAGGACTGACTGGCCTTCTCTCCTCTGCATGCTCCACTGAAAGCCTTGTATTCAATCACGAACATCAGTAACACATTTAGACATAATTCATAAAAACTTAGATAAATTACAAACAATGCTCAAGAGATGTTTGTGAAATATTCAGTATTTACTCGTTTTCACTTTCAGCCCTGTCATTGTTCATCAAACCGTAACGTAGCTTTCCATCAGTTTTGCTACTTAATAACTGCTCTGAATAAAAAACACATGAACAGAACTCACATAAAAAGGAAAAAAAGATAACATGCTAAAGACAAAAATATTATAATGCCATATCACCACCCAGGAATCAGAAAGACCAAAAATCTAATTGTGGTCATAAATGATTTCATTTCCAAATCAATGAATGTCCAGGCAAATAACATTAAAAAACTAAGAGTGTCATCTTTTCTCTCAAAATTCCAACACCACATGAAGGATAAAAGGTCCGTATTATATGATAAACCTTAAAAAATCATAATCCTATCTAGACACACAACTATTCAACTGAAGATTAATCATGACATTAGAATTACCACGGAAAAATACATAATAAAAAAAACTCACTTTATATAGTATCTTGCACCTTCAAAAGTATATGCTTCTTCCCAGCCAGTAGGCAAATCTAAAAGACATACATTTCACAATTAGTATCACTTCAATAGGATAACAAAATAAATTTCAATCCATTTTAATTATTCATTTTCATGATCAGCCATTTTCATTTATTAAGTAGACGTCTAACAAAAAAAGTGTTGGGTTGGTAATAAAACTCACAGTAGATATGATTTTTAGGAAAATGGCAAATTGAAAACCATCAGAAAAGTATCACAATATTAGAGATTATCTGATATGATTATGCACTTTAATGATCAGAATGGAGAGGAACTATGCTGACATCCAAAAACCAAACGAAGCCTTCTAATCCTAGGTAAAATAACCATGAATGGTTGGCCAAAAAACACACACCAAAAAAAAATAAACCCTGTCCATAAAAGGTAACACCTGCTTCTTCTTAGGTATATTGAGTCTAGTTGAGACCATACCTTTCAGCTACATAAATGAATTCATCCAGGAAGTTTCACTGATGAGAAAGAACTTCCTAAGTACTAAATTAGGGGAAAGAAATCTGACATCACGTACTTACACATGTGTGTTTCTACAGATGTGATTTTAAGAGATGTAAAGTTTCAAGTAATAAACCTGAATAATTCAGATGAACCATGGTAACTTTATTGCATATTACTTACAAATGGCTAGTGGCTTGGATTTAATCATAGTACCTCTCTGAAACAAAAAGCCATTGATGTGTGTACGAAACCAGAGTCAAAGCAAAGTAAACCAAACCAGAAAAAAAAATTTTAAAAATCATGATCATGTTTTTAAAAAATTAACATGAAATTATAAAAGAGAATAAAATCCTTCTGTGGTGTCAATGTTATCAAATCTATGGGGGTAAAATGGGATACACATAACTAAAATAAGCAAGAAACAATTCCACAAGATAATTAGGTTAAGTAACTGAAATACTACATAGTCTTCTAAAATAAATTTGTTACTATCCAGAAGGCAAAGAGGCCAGCAAAGCTGACATATGTATGCTAAACACTGAAAGGTATATTTAAGTCGAAGACTGCTTTGGGGAGTTAAACATGACAGTGTTATTAGTCAGAAATGCCTTAAAAATGTAATCTCATGTTTGCTACACTAACTTCCCTTTCCTCCTCCACCTTTTTGCAAATTTAGAGACATTAGTCACTTTAGTGCACTCCAGATTTACAAGAAAAAGCAGGTTTGTTCAATATCCTGGCAACTTTAAGTTACAGAATCCCAGAGTTGGAGAGAAAGTAGTATCCTGGAAGGCAGCTCTAAAGGACTTCTGAAGCCAGCCTCACCTTCGACCCAAACTGTTCTCAAGCCTCTCCAACCACCAGATTTAGAAGCCGGCCAGTAAGAGAACACATGTTACATTTCAAAGACAAACAAGTTTCACGAATGTAAACAAAGAATGACAAAAGAAAGCCAGACCAGCGCTGAAGCTACAACCAGCCCTTCTCCAGCTCAACTCACATTTTAGGATTCAAACAGGCTACCAAAGGCACCGGAGAGACCCGCTTCCCCGCTGATCCCCTCCAATTAGGACACACATGCCCACACATGGGACACCCCCTTGCACGCCCACCGCCTCCTGGCGGTAAGCGCAACCTCGGCGCTGCCGCCGGGGACTTTGATTCCGGCTGGCCGGCAACTGCGGCTGCGAAAGCCTCCGCCCGGCTGCTACTCCAGTGGCAGGAGGGAAAGCGCCCTGCATTTCCTGGGCAGTTCTCGGGCAGGGATGATCGCAGCACCCCCAAACTCCACTCTTCCTCCCCGGCCAACCACCGACCCACTAATCCCACCTAGGAGGAGGAGGGAGCTACACCGCAGGAGGCAGCTCCGCCGGGAGGAGGGAGAGGAAGGGAACGCGCTATCCCCGCGGACCAGGGGCAGGGTCCCGGGCCGCAGGGAGGGGAGAGGGAAAGGACTCCTGGAGGTTGAAAGGGGGGAGATTTGGAAGGGGAGGGCTCAGGAGGAACAACTCAGGCTTCCAGGCAGAGGCGAATCGGCCACCCTGGGGACGTGGGGATTGTCCAGGTTGGGATGGGGAGAGGGCGCAGTGTCCAAGGGGTGATGAAAGGCTGCGGAAAAGAGGCGTCCAGAGACTCGAGAGAAGTCCGGCGGCGGGGACCCCGCCTCACCTCGCCGCCTCCCGGGGCCGGCGGCTCGGGGCAGGTTGCCGGCGGCCGGCGGCCCGGGCTCTGCCGCCTCCTCCCGGCGGAGCCCAACTCCGCTCGGGCCCGGGCGGGCTCAGCGTTACCTGTGCTCTGCCGCCGGTGTCCGGTGACCACGGCCTCGCCGGTGACGGGGTGCAGCCAGGTGGTGCTCTTCGCCTCCTCGCTGCAGGGGCGAGAGAAGGGGCAGAGACCCAACGTGAGTGGGGGCGCGGGAGGAGCCGAGCGGCTGAAGCGGCACAGCCCGGGCTCGCCCCCCCCGCCAGCCTCCCGCACCCTCCGGGCCCCCGCGCCGCCCCCGGCTCTTTACTTGATGAAGAAGACTCGGCCGCCCCTGGTGATCCCGTAGGTCCAGGACCGGGGCAGGGAGCAGACCCACTCCAGGTTCAGGTCCGCCGCCATGTCTGATCCCCAGCCGCCAGCGCCGCCGCCTTCTCCTGCTGCCGCCGCGGGAGGAGGGAGCGAGCGAGCGAGCTAGCGAGCGGAGGGAGCGCGGAGCGAGCGCGGCTCGAGCGCGCCTCCCCGGCCCGGCGCGGCCCCGCGCGGCCCCGCGCGCGCCCTACCCCCTCGGGCGGCGCCCGCCCCGCCGCCCGGGCTGGGTCCGGCCCGCGTCGCCGCCCCCCCGCATCCCCGGCGGCCGCCGCCGCGCCGCGCCGCGCTCGGGGGATGGGCCGGCGGCGCCGCGCCCGCCACCAGACCCCGCCCTCGCGCCCCGCCCGCGCTCCCGCGCCCCTCGCCCGGGCGAAGGTTCCGGGATCGATTTGGGAAAAAAAAACAACCACCGCCGCTCCCGCCCCCAGGGCTTTGCCCGGAGGCTCCCCGCCCCGGGCGCCGGCGGGCGAGCGTAGTCCCCGCGCGCCCGGAGACAATGCTTTAAACCGACAAAAGCACGGCATAGGAGCTTTGTTTTAGAAGATCTCCTGGGTATCCAAGAGATTTTTACTATATACATATATCTTTAAAATAGAAACCTGTTTTTATTAAAGCACGCTGACGCCTGTTCGCGTTTGTGTTTTGTGCGCCTGATATCAAAGGTTTGACTAGTTCCCAGACCGGTGAAATGCAAGTGGATGCAGAGTTGACAAAACACATTTTCCTCTTCCTACGCCCCTCAAATCACACAATGTTTTATAAAATAAAATTTTGCTTTTTTTCTCTTATATTTTAAGAAAAGGTTCGCTTATTGTCAATCCGGATTTCTACTTTACTTTCTCTCCCATAAATTACAATAATAGCTAACTACACCGAGTCCTTGAAAGGGTGTACATTTTAAATCCACACGACCCTATAGATGCTTTTATAATCCCCATTTTCCGAATGGGAAAAATGAGGTTTATAGAAACAGCAGCTTGCCCAAGGTCATAGTAGTAAGTGGCAAGCCTGAATTCAAACTGGCTCTAGTATTTCAAGTCTATTTGTATAACCACATTGCTATACTTAATTTCAAAATCTTGTTTCACACCCCCCACCCCCCACCCTACTCCCCGGCCTCCTTTTGTTCTTTGAGCAAGAGAAGGGCAGATTTCGCTACCGCAAAAGAGATCTTCTCCCTTAACACCACTTAAGAATACTTGCCTCTTCCTATTGTGTCTGGTCCTCAGCCACTCTTGGAATTGCTTATGCATTTTTGCAGCAGGATGGCTCATTCCAACAGGATCCACAGTTCAATTATAATAGTACTACTGTACTTGGTATTCTTAGAGCACCTTTTTTCTCACTAGTTTGGGGTGCCCCCAAAGCATTATCTCATTCATCTTCCCAGTAGCTCAAAGAGGCAGATAATCTTTTTTAATATTGAAGGAAACTAAGGCACAGAAAGGGTAAATGACCTTGGCCAAAGCCATATATCCAGCAAGTCAGGTGGTGCAGGGATGAGAATGCAGTTTTATGGACTTTTTCACTCTTACTCTAATTCCCCAAGGCCATTGTGTCTTTGGTGAAAAGGAGTCTGCAATTACTGCTATAATTTTCCTGTCTATCTGCATACACAGGGAGAAAAAAATAACGTCACTTTAATGCTTTCTCTTTTTGGTTCCTTGGCATTCCCCTCTTTCATTTCACTACTTATTACTTCTTGACATCTTATCTCCTGCCCAGTTGGTGTGTGTGTGTGTGTGTGTGTGTGAGTGTGTGTGTGTGTGTGTGTGTGATTCCTTTAAAAAAAAAAAAAGCAATGAATAACTAGCAGTAAATGTTCCACATTACCATCAGTGGTCACTGGATAGAGCATAGCAAGAGAATCAAGACCTACTGACTTTATATTGTACTGTCATTACAAATTTTAAAAATCTAAAGCAAATCTTTTAACTATCACAATCACTTTAGAAATCTTGTACCTCTTCTTCCAGCTATAATGTTTGACATTTTGATCGTGTGTTGCTGAGAAGTCTTTAAGTTGGCCACATGTTGTATGGGGATTCCTTTTAGCTGCGCATCTTGGCATTTTTAAGATTCATTAGTGAAAGGGATATTTCAAAAAGTGATAGAGATTCACTTAATAAAAACATGTAACTTAAGAAACTGAATTTGCAGTGCTTAAATGGTAATCTAAAAGCTTCAGTACAATTCTATAATATGTCCCAAAGTTTAGGAAAAGCAGTAAATAAAAAACTTGGGGACTTAACATACAAAATGAGGCATGCTTCTGGCTTGGGGAAATTATACTCCTTGTGGCTTCCAGGAACTAATAAAAGTACCTTCATGCATTAGAATGTCAGGCATTCTGGATAATTTTCACCCTTAATGAATAAAGCTGCATTTTTCTTAAAATTTTTCTAAATGCCCTTTTTCTGTAACCTTATTACCTTATCCTTGTCTGCTTTACTCTCCAGTTATGTGTATATGTATGTGTGTCTCCTTCATTGCAGGAGGCTAGGGATCGTGTCTTCCCCATCGCTGAATTCTCCTCAACCTTGAGTCAGTACTTGAATGGTTATTGAGTTTCATTTTCTTCTCATGCCTCAACCTCCCAATAGAGTTATTTCTAAATAACACATCCCATTTTTATCACCCCATACCTCTTCAACAACTGACTCAGACCTAAACTCATATCTAACCCTTGCTGTTTTATTGCACTTTTTTTCATGTTTCCATCCTATGAGACTCTTCAGTTTCTGATATCATAATCTGCCTTTTTGAGGTGTATTATCCTATGGCTATTGCAGCGTCTTTGGAGAAAAAAAAAAGAGGTTTAAAAAAGTACTGAGCACTAAAAATAAACATCACTCTATTCCTCTATAGAGGGCAACGCTGTTCTAAAAAGCTTCCAGTTCAAATATTACAGATAAATACACATGGTAACAAGAAAAACTCAAAGGAAAGTTTCTTAAAATATGAAAAAGGAAACAGAACTGGGTGACATCTAAGAAAACAAGTCAATTTCCCCCCTTTTAAAAGGAATGAAAAAAGCATGAGCTCTACAAAGTGGAAAAAGAGACTCTTGAGAGAAACAAATTACCCTTTCTTTCAAAAAAATCTCTTATTCATAAACATTAATGCTTGTTAAAATCTACCAGCTAAATGTTGTTCTTTGGTTATGTTGTCTTTCCAGATACAAGGTTTCCCCCAAAAATGCATACACACTTCAACAGCTGATAGCTCAGTTTTGAAAGTGAAATGTAGCCCAGCTGGTATAGCTCAGCAGTTGAGCATTGACCTATGATCCAGGAGATCAAGGTTCAATTCCAAGTCAGGTCACATGCCTGGATTTCGAGCTCAATCCCCAGTAGGGGCCATGCAAGAGGCAGCCAATCAATGACTCTCTCATCATTGATATTTCTATCACTCTCCCTCTCCCTTCCTCTCTCTGAAATCAATAAAGACATTTTAAAAAAAAATCAATAGCTTTAAAAAAAAAAGAAAATGAAATGTATTTTAATAAACACTGCCTTTATAATTATTCAAAGTGTGTATATATTTTTGGGGGGCACCCTATATATTTGTGTTACCTTGTATATTTTGTTACATTATCAATTCACAAAATAAAGAATATCATAAAAAGGTCCTTTAACTAGTCAACTGTAGAGTATTACGTACCATGAAAAGTCATAAGGAAGGGCAGAGGATCCAATTAGCTTAGTGTATGTCTAGGCAGAAGGGCTAGAGATTGAGGACAGGGAACAAAAATAATATGTAAGAGTCAATTTATTAGGGACTTTTTTTCTGTTAAAGAATAAACTGATCAGCCCTGGTCAGTGTGGCTCAGTTGGTTGGAGTGCTGTCCCGTGCACCAGAAGGTCGTGGGTTCAGTTCCCGGTCAGGGCACATGCCTAAGTTGCAGGTTCGATCCCCTGTCGGGAACACACGGGAGGCAACCTATTGATATTTCCCTCTCTCTCTCTCTTCCCCCCCCTTCCTCCCTCCTCTCTAAAATTAATTTTTAAAAAAGAATAAACTGATCAGAGAGCTATGAATAAAATTATTTTACTCATTCATTCAACAACCATATACCACATGCCATACATTCTTCTGAGTAATAGGGGTTAAAAGATTTGGCCTGCTTTGGGTAGCTTAGAAAGGGAAATGGAGAAGTAAATATTTAAGCATAGTGTGGGAAGTAGCATCTCTGTCCTTGTCATAGAAATAAACCTTCCATAACAGTGTTTTTCAAGCTTGTCCTGTGAACCACTCGAGGCCTGTCTCAAACTAGTCTTTTAATATTGATGTCTTGGAGAGCTCTTCAATTATGAATGGGGATCACTGAAAGAAATATGTAGCAACACTAGTTACTCTGCCACTGGCTGGTCCCTCTACTACAGCTGGGGTTCTAGACTAAGTGGGCACCTCTCTTGAGGCTGGAGAATAAGAGGGAAGGAGATAGTTCACAGATGTCTTCACGGAGCTTACATCTGAACCCCGGACTTGTTCAAATTAAATACCTCTTCCCTTACCCCAATCAGCAAAGCTCCAATCATCTGCATCTCTCTCTTTGCTTAAAAGACCAAAATTCAAATGACTGAGAAATAAGAAAGGAAGTATAGTATAGTGTAGGGGTAGGCGGCCAGATAAAGGGTGGGGGGCATTCAGTCAGGAGTCTGACCAAATTTTAAATCTGGCTTTGTCATTAATTAGCTGTATGACTCTGAACAAATAACTTAACCTCCATTCCGCATTCAAACCTCTGGATCCTCATCTGTAAATTAATAGCTCTGGCCTATTTAAGATATTACATAGGATTCTTTTTCCCTCTACAGACCTCTGCTTTTATGGGGTGAGCACTCCAAGTACTGAAATTGGGGTTGGACAGACACAAGTAAGATGCCTGCTGGATAGAACTGTTTAGGATTATCTGCTACTTAGTTTGTTAATAGAAAAGTTTGGAAGAG
Source organism: Miniopterus schreibersii (assembly GCF_964146895.1). Lineage (NCBI taxonomy): Eukaryota > Metazoa > Chordata > Mammalia > Chiroptera > Miniopteridae > Miniopterus > Miniopterus schreibersii. The sequence goes on from NC_138102.1 coordinate 160,541,649, forward strand.
TAATTTACATCATTCTTTCACATGCAATATCGTACTTAACTTGTACAAAGAGCTCTGTAACAGACATTATTAACATTAAAAACAAGAAAATGGGCTGTGTGAAGATGTGTAATATAGCCATTAAGTGGCAGATTTAGGACTTCAACCTGGTCCTTTGGCTATTAGATTTCAAATTCTGTCTACAAGGTATTTCCTTCCTTCCTTCATTCATTGCTTTCTCCTCCTACCCTAATCCCTCTCATACCTACTGCAGCCGGTGTCTGCTCTCACCACCTCACTGCACTTGCTTTTCCGAGTTACCAGTGGCCCCCAGTAGGCCGCCAAGTCCAGCAGATGCTTTCAATTTCAGACTTTCTTAACCCCCTGACTGTATTCACGTGTCACCACTTCAACTCCTTGAAACGTGCACTTTTGGGTATCATAACACCACTTCCTTGGAGTTCTGCTGCTCTTGCTATAGACCATCTGCAATAAGGCCACTTGGAAGCTTGTTTAAAGCTTATTTAAATATTGATTCCTGGGCCTTTCCCCAGACCCATTTAACCAGAACCTCTGGGGATTAGACTAAGGAATTGGCATTTAACAAGCACTATGGTGATTCTCATATACACTAACGTGTGATTCTTATACACACTAACCACAACTCCATATGATAATATAGTTGACCCTTGACCAACAAGGTTTGACTGTGCAGATGCACTTTTTTTTAATCAATAAATATACAGTTGGCCCTGATATCCCTGGGTTTCACATTCACGGATTCAGCTAACTGTAAATCGAAAATGGTATTTTTGATCAGTGGTTGGGAATCCCAGTATGCGGAGGGCCAACTTAAATTATACATGGATTTTCTACTGCATGGGAAGGGGCTGTGGTGATTGGAGCCCCTAACCCCTTGCATTGTTCAAGGATTAACTGTAATGGTTGAATCTACATTTTAGCCTAGACCTCTCTCCTTAGTTCTAGACCATATATCAAGTTTCCTTCTAGACATGTTCCTTCTGGAATATTCCTTCTGAATGTTTCTTAAGTCAAACTCAACAGTCCAAAACAAGTCACTTTTCCTTCAAATATATGTATCACCTCCCATATTCCCCTCTTAGTGAATGGTAACAGCATCCAAACAAATGTCCACATCAGAAACTTTGGAATTATCCTCCCACAACTAGTTGGTTAATAAATTATATTAATTGTCCATTAAATATATCACGAAATTAGTTCTCTTTTCCCATATCCTAATATGAGCATTCATCACTGCTATCAGAAGGATCTTTTTAAAAAATACTAATCTAATTATGTTTCTTTCTTGCACAAAATCCTCTCATAAAATCCAAAGCCTGTTGCCTGGCATTCGAGGCCTTTTTTTGATCTCAGCCCTGCCCTCCCACATGTTAGCCATATGGAATAGCCTACTGTTCTCTGACAAGCCGTGCTCTTTTAAGTCTCTGTGCATGCTACTCTTTCTGCCTAGAATACTTATGTTTATGTTTAAACTCTTAGTTCAGAGTCACTTCTATCAGAAACCATCCCTGATTCTTTTGGGCCAACTTAGTTACTCCTTCCACAATGATACCATATCTTCTCTACCAAATTGTTACTATAGCCTGCATCTCTTTCTCCTCCCTAGGCTCCCTATATGAAAATATTTTATCTACATCACTTAGCATTTAATAAATATTATTTACATGAATGAATAATAGTACTTACATTTACATAGTGCCCTATATTTTATAAAGCACTCCATATTCTTCTCTTTGTATTGCTACAACTTACCAGTGAGTCATGTTTCTATCCTTTCTTAGATTTAACCTTCTCTTTAGCTTTTTATAGACTATTCTATATAGAAAAGAAAAAATGGCTTGGACCCAAGAGCAACATAGCAGTATGTGCAATAGCTGCTTTCTTTAGAGTATCTACCTGTAATTATATCGAATGAGATACTGAAGGGCAGAAAAGACTCAGCACTATATTTAATTTATTAAAGGGGTCAATGGAAACTTCTTTTGAATACAAATAAAAGTAATACGTATTACTTAGAAAATAAAATACTAGAGCTGGATGAACTGGGGGAAAAATGGGTTTCAAATGAAAAGGGCTAACAAGAATAAAGCATAGCTTAAATTTCTTTTTACAGGTGGTGCATGGGTAACAGAGGGAAGGAGACACTGAGCTGTGGAACTCAATTTGGTGAAAGCCTTGTTGCCCACTGAAGGTCTGCCCCAGGGGAATTGTGTGAGGATATAAACCTAGGAAACAACATTCGTTTGGAGTCATGTGTGTCGTTCTATTTCCAATTGTGTCCTTCTGAGCTCAACATTACCATTTGTATAGAGGAGATAGAATTAGTTATTTATGTTTTTTACTAGAGTCCTTTTAAGAAAGTTTTTTGAGGGGGCAATCTTGATAAAAGGATGATTTTTTAAATTTTATAATTGTCTTAATACTCATCATTGACTAAGTACAATTAATTATAAATTTGTCAGCAATATTTAACATGCTCAGAAAATTAGATGATATTTTAAACCTTGCTGAAAATAAAAGAATTCTTGTTTATAAGCAAAAAAATTGGTGCTAAATACAGGGTATCCCCCAAAAATGTATACACACTTTGAATAATTATAAAAGCCAGTGTTTATTAAAGTATATTTTATTTTCAAAATATAATAGAATCAGCTGTTAAAGTGTGTATACATTTTTGGGGGATACCCTGTATTTTGATAGCTGTAGAAATTCTCTCTATACTATTACTTACTCTGTGGTAACTACCTTTATTATATTTGATGGGAGACCATCTATCTGAAGTGTATTCATCTAATTTAAGCAGTAGAACCTTTTTATGAATCTAATGTAGGGATACTGGAAATATAAAAAAATACAAATTCAAGTTTTGGTCATTAAGGCTTTTCAGTCAAGTTGGGGGAGGGAGGTAGCAGGGAAGAGATAAACAGATAAATACTCTATCAGTAATAAATTATATGATAGATACTGAGCAAGATAGAAGAAAAAAGCTTGTAAAAACAAAGACCAATTTTGCGACTATGAGGAGAGGTTGCTAGGGAAGACTTCCTGGAGAAAGTGGTACCTGCTTTATGTCGTTAATTAACATTACCTCTGGAAGGATTTCTTGAAATTGGTAAAATTGCACTTGAAGCTCAATCCACTCTCCTCTCTCCCTCTCTCAGCTCTGTTAAGTGTGTTAGTTACAGAGATCTGGAGCCATGTGTGGCAGAAATTAATTGTTTACCTCTAACATCTCTTCTCCCCTATTGGATAGTCCCTGATTTTTTTGTTGGATACATGGGTGCCTGAACTAAAGACATATTTCCCAGGCACCCTATTACCTAGATGTGAGCCCTTGGATTGGCTGCTGGTAAACTGGATGTAAACAGAGAAACGTATGGCAGATTATGGGAAATTTTCTTAAAACACGCCTGGCAAATATTTAATTCTGCTTCTTTCCCTCTTCCTCAACGACGGCTTGAAACGCGGCTAGGATGGCTGTGGTCCATTTTGGATGAAGAAGAAAAGGCCACACCCTAGGGAAGGCAGAGGAGACATCTGGATGTAGCCCGGGTCTCTCAGGACTTCAGGCAGCAGCGCCAACTGAATAACAACTCTGAATGGCTTCCTTCAGGCTGAAGTGTTAAGGAGAAACGCTGAGATATAAATTCTGTTATAAATTCTGTACTGCTCAGATAGAAATTTTATCTTGATTAAGCTAATGCTATTTGGGGGGAGGGGTGTCTCCTGCTCCTTTTAGCTAAACTTATTCTTACCTGACATATCATGTCTATCTTACCAGCGCTGAGCACAATGCCTAGTATGTCAGGTGCTCAGTATTTTGAAAGAATGTGTGAATCTCCACACAGACATCAAAACTATATGCATAAAATCTGTCTCATGCATCAATAACTCCTAATTATTTTTTTAGATGAGCCAGATATTCTCATTGCGAACCTTATTTCCTGAGAGTAAGGCAGGTCTTTACAGAAGCTGCTTTAACTCATTCTGGTAATTGGACTATTAATTTCTCTGATATCTTAATTTGAACTATAATAGCCAAAAGTTAGTTGACCTTCCAAATAGCCATAATACTTTACTCTCTTTACAGACTACATGTTGGAAATGCATTATCATATTATTGCAACTCAGAAGCAAAACTGACAGAAAACTTGAACCAAAATAGGTACTTTTGCCAACTGTGCACTGATGGACATATGTTGTATTGCATTTGTGTTCTGCCTACCCAGCTCTCAGGGAGATGCCCAGAATACCAACCATACCAATATTATCAAAATTCTCCCCAACACATGCTCTGTTGAAAAGCTCTACTTATTAGGGGGAAGACAAAGTTGTCAAGAATATTTATATCATATAGTTTGTTCTACATATGAAGAAGCCTAAAAAAAACAAAAAAACCTTTCAGATTATTCCAGTCCATTACTTGATAGTGTGTTTTTATTTCACATTTTGAGATGCAACAAAAAGCATTAGACTCAGAGATCTCGGATTTGTGTAACTTTGGTGCAGGTTATTTTTACTTTCCAGCTCTTTGTAAGATGGTGGGATGTTTACCCGCCACATTTCATCATGTGTATTGAAACAGATAACATCTTGAAATAGCTTGAACTGCTCAGATATAAATGTTTTAAAATAAAGATGGCATTTCTTTAGAGTACAGAAGAAAGGTAATTTAAATTAGTGTAATTTGCATACCGTTCCCATCTCTGAGCAGCTTGCTGTGATTTGTTCTTCTGTCGTCGTCCATCACTTATATCCAAAATGATCACTCAAAAATAAAACTGGAGTAGCATTTGTTCCATCCTGGAATAGTTGTATATTAGAATTGCCCTCTATGGCTCACTTAGGGATGGAAATGAGTTGCTTTTAGAAACAGTTAAGAGAAAGAGAGAGAAAGGAAGAAAATAAAGGAGGGAGGAAGGGAGGGAGGAAACATACTGTACCATGATTCTGTTTATCTATGAGTTAATGCTTTTGAAGCTCAAATTGATTTTTCAAAGCCTTTCTTTTTCTTCTGTTCAGTACTTTCATTACAGACAGCTATGTTTGATAACTCTTTTCAGGCCAGAAAAAATTATCATTAGAAGTAACTTTCTCTTTTCAATCCCTTCACACTTAAAGGTTAATGGCTGCAGTGCTGCAGGAGTAAATATAATTCAATGCCATTATGAAGCAGAATCCGAAGGGAGAGGCTGAAGGAGCCTGCTGATGGAGATGGGTTAGACAGGACTGAGTGCATCACAGAGGGAAGAACCTTCATCAGGCAGTCGGAGTGGCTCTCAAAATTGTTCTAAGGTATTTATGTACCTAAACAGCAGCCTCTTGTTTAGTATTCAGGAAAAACTCATCGAGTCAGAATTGCTGTGGCTTGAATAGGCCTCTTTTTTTTTTTAGGCCTCATTTTTTAAATCTTGTTTTATACGTGAGGAAGTAGAGACAAGACCGCAACATAATTTGCAGGGCCCAAAGCGAAATGAAAATGTTGGGCTCCTTGTTCAAAAATTCTCAGGCGCCCAATGGCAACAGCAGAGCATGAAACCAACCAATCATAGGATGCCTCTGAGAGCAGGGCCCTTTGGGACAACACAGGCTGTGTGCCCATGGAGCCACCCCTGAGATGAGGTCGGACAGGTCAAATGATTTGCCAAAGGTGATAAAACTAGTTAGGAGTGGACCTAACCTGATTCCTTGTTTAGTTTTTCTTTTTTTCCTTCTGCATTCTATTATTTCCTTATATTTGCTTCCTGTTTAGCTTAGAATAGTGTATATTTACTCATTCATTATTTAATTTAGTAAATATTTCTTGAACACAGACTATGTGGCAGGCACTATATTAAGAACTGAGCCAACAATTATAAGACAATTCTTTTCCTTAAGTACTACTTTACACTGGGTGCAGGAAAAGGGCGTCGGGGGAAACCCACTTTTACAGAGGTTGTGGGGAAGGTGGGAACTCTTATGTACTACTAGTAAGAGGTCAGGAGGTATTAACTTTTTGGAGGGCAAGTTGGCCCTACAAGACAAATGTCTTAAAATGGATCTCTCTTTCTCCCTCCCTCCTCTCCCTCCTTTCTTCCCTCCCTTCCTGCCTCCCTTCTAATATCCTTTGGCCCAGAAATAACACCTTTTGGAATTTATCCTAAGGCAGAAATAAGTAATGTGGGCAAAGTTCTCCAGGCAGAGCTGTTCATCGCAGAGATTTTTTTTCCCTCATAAACGCCCAAGAATTTGGATTTTGTTAGGCACATTTTGGTATATCTATGTTGTTAACAAATGTCCATTAAAATTGTGGTTTTAGAAGACTATTAACAAGGTAACTGTTTATAATATATAATTAATAAAACAACAAGGTTTAAAATAGTATAGCTTTTTTTTTTTTTTTTTTGGTTAGAAAATATCTGTTTGTAACACATTCCCAAATGTTAGCAGTGATTAACTCTTTGTAATTAGTTTTTCTCTTTCTATTTGGTTATATTTTCTAATATTTCTTTATTGAGCATATATAATTTTTATACAAAATTTTAAGTTCCATCTATATTAAACTATGGGAATCTATGTTTTCTTTACTTCTTTAAAAAAATTTTTTTATTGAATTTATTGGGGTGTCATTGGTTAATAAAATTATATATTTTATTATATAATAATAAAGTTGTAATTGTTCAGGTGTACAATTCTATAATACATCATCTGTAATTGATGTATTGTGTGTTTACCACCCCACATCAAGTCTCCTTCTATCACCATTTATCTATGTTTTCTTTTTTTTAAATATATCTTTATTGATTTCAGAGAGAGGAAAGGAGGAGAGAGAGAGAGCGAAACATCAACGATGAGTCATTGATCGAGCCTGCAACCTGGGCATGTGCCCTGACCGGGAATCAAACCTGGATCGCCTGGATCCCAGGTCAACACTCAACCGCTAAGCCATGCCCAACCGGGCTATCTATGTTTTCTTAAATGCCTAGAGAAGAGGGGCAGTAAGTCTATTTTACTCCAGAAAAAAATTAATGATTAAATTTCATATATCAAAGTTCATGATAGACTAAACTAAATGTTCATCATAAGCTTGAACTATTCCGCTTCTAGTTAGATGAAAGAATTCTTACAGGTTATATAATCCAACCTTCCAAATGAAGAAATTGACTCTACAATATCTTGTATAATCAATATAAATTTACTGAATTTGGAGATAGATTTATTTTATTCATGAAAAAGTGGATCTTAGCTAAATTATAACAAAGAGAAGCCAATTTAGAATCAGAATACCAATACTCTGTAACTATACTATGGCTATCTAGGTGTAATTGTGCATAGTAAAGGAGTGGGTGTGTTACTGAATAGACACTTTTTGAAAAATCCATCCAAATAAATAATTGAGTTTTGGCCACTCTACTTGTTATTTAGTGTCACCATTCACCATAAACTCTATTTTTAAATACCCAGAGAAAAAAATTAGGAGCACTTCGCCAAAAGCACTCTCATAGATGCTGGTCTACCAGACCCTATCCATAAAAATACCTAGGACAGGGCATTCATCCAGAACCTCACTCGGTGACTTACTTTTAATTATTTTTTAATATATATATTTTTATTATTTCAGCGAGAGGAAGGGAGAAGGAGAGATAGAAACATCAATGATGAAAGAAAGTCATTGATCAGCTGCCTTCTACACACCCACTGCTGGAACCTGGGCATATGCCCTGACGGGGAACTGAACCGAGATCTCCTGGATCCTAGGTCGATGCTCAACCGCTGAGCCATGCCAGCCGGGCTCAGTGACTTACTTTATATTTGTAACTGTATGGGTAAAAATTTAAAAGATAATTATTACATTTTGTAAAGTCAAAGGCAACTTTCAAAAATTAATGTAAAATTAAATAAGCCAGAAATGCACATGCAAAATAATATGGAAAACAGTCACACTCACAGAAACAGAGTATAAAAGGTGTTGCCAGGGGCTGGAGAGGGGGGAAATAGGCAGAGGTTAGTAAAAGGGTACATACTTTTAGTTATAAGATGAATAAATTCCAAGAATCTAATGTAGAACAGTGATTATAGTTGATAACGCCGTATTGTGTAATAAAAATTCACTGCATACAACTTAAATGTTCTCACCAAAAAGGAGGGGAGGGTAAATATGTGAGGTGGTGGATGTGTTCATTAACTTGATATCTTTTCATATCTGATATCTGTACATATATCAAATCATGAAATTCTACACTTCAAACATCTTATATTTTATTTCTCAATTATACCTCAATAAAGCTGAAAAACATAAGATTAATAGTCTGGTGTCATTTTTAAATTCAAATTTTATAAAGAAAAATATGCAATTCATGAAAATGAACAACCTCAATGGCTTCCTCTGCAACCAACTTTGTTTCTCCATGTCCTTCCTGTGATTCATCAAGAGGATCCAGGAGCTCATTTGTGTCACTTGCAAAAATTTCTTGTGATATATTATCATCTTCTTGAAAATTTAGACTTTTAACAGCTTGTTTCATCTCTTTCCCTAATACTTGTGTTCTCCTCTTCCTAGAAGCTTTTTTATTTTCATATTTCTTTTGACTTTCAATGTAGAAAATGTCCTTAATTTGTCCCTCCCGATACTAGAGGTTTTTTTTCAGGAGATTCAGGACAACTCCACCTGGTGTTCTTCTTGCACTCCCGCTCATTATAAAAAGGCCACCATCCTGTTCATTCTCAGCAGTTCCCATCAAGTTTTGTTGCCTTTTTGTTCCCAATTATATGCATGATTGGGGCTATCAGATCTTTCTTTGGTTCCTGCAGCCTGAACGTAATTTCATCAGCTACTTTCTCCTGAGAATCGTCCCCTGTGATCTCATACCTGCCTTTATGGTTCACCTCTAGTCTGTCCTCTAGTCTGTCTCCTAGTTTGTCTTTGACAAGTCGTTTCCATTTGAGATCACCGTGCCCATTTCCTCTTCCTTTGAGCCTGTTTTCTTGCCACATCGCATATATTCTAGTCTTTGCCTAATTCTGCTGTATGTTCTTGAGACCCCCCTCTTAAGTTTCTCAGCAAGCGGATAATTGTGGGTCTGGGATTGCCTGCTTTTGTCAACAGTGCCTTCCACTTCCAGAACACCAAGTCCAGCGGCCACCGCATCTCGATTCTGCTCCTGCAGGACAGCGCCCTTCTTATCTCTAGCAAAAGGTGGGTTCTGGCTACTCTGGCCAAATGTCACATCGCCATGGATTTCCAAATTATTCATTTTGATCGAGGGCATAAACATTTCTAAAATTAGGTTACTTAAGATGTCCCGAGAGTTGACTATAGTTTACAAAACAGATTAAAGAAAAAATATGTAGAAAGTGATCACAAGGTATTCTTTACAGGCAATGTACTTGAACTCAGTAGTTCCTGACATGCATGGTGATTGAAGCTGGATTTAAGGATCTAAGCATGAAAAGAAGAGAAAAATCATTATTAGTTGTTTTTTTATTCATAAAGACTGCAAAAATAAAATTAGTTTTGGCAATCCTTAAAAAGAAAAGGAAAAATATACAGAGAAAATTATCACGAGGATTATAAGAAAATGTTAATAGTACTTATTTCTGGGGAAAAACTTAAAATAAAATGTTCTTTAATTCCTAGTTGCTGTACCTGCTCTGTGCCCCAGGTTTCCAAGACAAATGATTTAGGAACAGCTGTCCTTTATCTTTTAGTGTTTAGTATATAAAGATGGTTTAATACAGTATGCAATGATAAACGTGGTCTTAAAATTACTTTTCCTTACAAACGACAACCACTAAAACAATCAAAATCTTTGTTCTGTAGCTTAAGACATACTCTCTTATTTTAGAAAATATTCTGAAAATTTTTGTTCACTACTGGTCTGAGAGTTCTTTGAAACCCACAATAATTCCTATGGCGTTTGTTATAATCATCCACTTGACCAACTTTGTTACAATGCAGTTAGATTAAGTTTATGAGTTAAGAATTTTATCTGTGTTAGTTTCCGTTTCCCTCAATTATCCCTTCCCACCTGCCAAAACACAAAAACTGAACAAACAACTAAAAGTCCCTTTTTAACATCATTGTATCTTTTTTCTCCCCTCTCTGCACCCATCTAGGAAAAAGAGTGCAATTTACGTGAAGGTACTCTATATTGTTCCTTCCATTTGGCTTCTAGGAGTAGTTTTGTGGACAGATTGACTGTCAATTAAAATGTAAACTAAAAAAACTTTGACTTCAAAGGCTCTTTTTGTGCTTGTCTTTCAATTCTTACGATTACAGCATTTCAGATACTAAGCATCATCAATGCTGTCTCCTGGTCATAACTGGGCCTGCCTGACCTTCAAATTACCCCTCTTCCAAAATTAATTCTTCCTCCTCCCAAACCATAAGAATATTTCTACATTAAAAAAAATCTAGGAACTAATTGGTTCTTTCATAGGTCATATTAAGGTATGAATGACTGATAATCTGCCCTAAAACTCTAAAAAGAGATTGCTTATTAGTGGAAAAAAACATCCAGTTAGTGGAGTTTCAGGCAGGGGGCAGATGCTTTTGGATAAAGGGAACAATTTGATAGCTTGCAGGTAATATTAAGAGGTCTATCCAACTGTGTTCTGTTAAGATTCTTAGCCTCTGCATACAACTGACCCTAGAAATACACTACCAAATACATATTTTAGATAATTTCTTGCCTTTCTGTTAGGCCCATGGTCAGTTCTGTTTCTTTGTCCTTTGGGGAACTGAGCTGTTGCTAAGTGGACAACTATCCCTTGCTTACATCTATGGATTCCTTTTCCCAGATCCACCCCAGAAAAAGTTGTTCCTCTCCAGCTCTAGCCCCATTGGGTAGCTTGCACCATTCCAAGATGTTTTTCTTTAAAATTCAGCATGATGATCTTGCCCCAATCCACTAACTAATGCTATTTAATATAAACTCCACATTATGTAGGGTTGTTGCTCACAGCAAACTCAGAACTATGTTCCATTGCCTCCTCTCTTAAGGTCTTTCTTTAAAATGCAAATACTCCAAGTGTGAATAGCACTTTTGACTAATTTACACTGAGGTGTTAGTAATTTTTTTTTTATGGCCTTTTTTTCCTCAGAAGGAACTTAGGCTGGGAAGTTAGAGAACAGAGGAGGGAGAATATGGGAAAGGAAAGGGAACAGGAGGAGCAGAATAGATTCAATGACATGGAAGCATAGTTGAGACTGACTAAATGTCAGAGGGATGGAGGGGGGCGGGGGGATGGAGGGGGAGAGAGTAACCAAAGAATTTATGTGCATATATGCACAACCCAAGGACACGGACAATGGGGAGGGGGAAGGAACGGGGCGGGGGGGGGGGAATGGGTCATTGGGGAGAAAAAGGGACATCTGTAATACTTTAAACCAAAATAAAAATTATTAAAATAAAAAAAATAAAAAAAGAAAAGAAAGGGAACAGGAAAGAGGCAAAGAAAGGGAACAGGAGGCACAAGCATTACAGAAACGGACAACACCTGACGCTTCGTAATTTAGCCCTGTCGTGCTTTTTCCTCTGGGACGTTTTAGAATAACATCTGAAGGAAGTTCATTAAATGCGTTTACTCTTTAACTGACACTTCTAAGGAACCCAAGGACACCTATTGTGAATCCCATGTTTCCAAACACAGAATTTTTAATAAATATTGACCCAGACATTTCATGGTATATTTATTACAGATAGACAAGCTCTCATATTCTTGATCAATAAAAAATGTTTTCTATTCACATATCTCATGGGCCCTGTGAATTCTTCAAAGTTGGTGAAATAAAAACTTTTCCTCAAAGTATGACAATATTATACATGCCTTAGAACATATTTGATATAAAAACCACACACACAGATTTTCTCTATGCCATCTAAAGGGAAAGGGATATTTCTCAGAACTTAAGGGCAAGAAATACAGATGAACCTCTCAAGGGACTGGAACTGACAACTGAAAAGCCATAGGCGACCAAGGCAAGTGTCGGCATATTTTTCCTTTCTCTGCATTTTATCCCCTCTCCCACTGCACATTCGCCACAGTCCTTAATTTTCCTTATTTCTATGTTTCTGTTCTCTCAATAGGACAGCTTTCTTCACTTTCCTTTTTCACCGCACATCATGTAGGGTTTCCAGACTGAACAAATAAAAATACAGGAGCCTGTACTTTACTTGGTCACCCCAAAATCATGCCTCACCAACCCAGTGCCCTCATTTCCTGCGTCTCCCTGACTCATGACCAGGGCTAATGTGTAGGGGTCTCTGTGTTCGCGTTCAAAATTCAGGGCGAGAGTGCAGTTAGCTCAGCTTGACCAGCGGACGGCCCTAGGGAGTAGGGTTCAGAAGGCCTCTCTCTACAGGTGGGAGGCGCTGTCAGCAGAGGGGTAAGTGCCGGTGAGCCAGCCCCAAATGCGACCTAATAAACAGAAATGTCGGCCGTAAGTAAATCTGGCTGTGCATAGAGAAGTTGCCCTTACATGTTTGGTGAGTTTGTAGACCGGGTTTTATTGGTCTCTGTGTTCCCTGGTGTCTGCCATCTGGGACTTCACACGTACTGGTGAACTGAGTTAAACCAGAAACAGTTCAAAAATTATTCTATTTCTCTACTCATTGGATATCTGAAAATGTGAACAGAGACCAGAGCACTTTTCCAGAAATGATATTTGAAGTTGATAACCATATTGCTTTCAGAGGATAATGTAATAAGGGATCGAATGGAGAATTTGTTGACATAGTGTAGACAAGGGTCACTAAAAAGCTCAGTGACTAAAAATCTCAGCAAATATTTCCTCTTTGGCACACTTAACCAAACGGATATCTTTTAAAAGTACATAAATTACCTCCTGGCCCTTGTGGCTCAGTTGGTTGGGCATTGTCCTGTGCACCAGGAGGTTGCAGGTTGAATTTCAGGTCCCGGGCACATGCCTGGACTGTGGGCTTGATCCCCTATCGGGGGCGTGCAGGAGGCAGCCAATCTAAGTTGCACTCTCACATCAGTGTCTCTCCCTCTCCCCACCCCTCTCTAAAAATCAATAAACTGTTCTTTAAAAAAAAAGTAAAAGTACATAAATTAATCCAGGAAGGTTAATATATTAGCCAATCTCTAAGAGGGGAATTATTTAATTAAAATTTCAGATTAAATGCTTTTGTCCTAATAAATAATTTTTATAAAACCTTTTTTAATTGACCATCACCCTTTCATTTTCTTGCTTCTCTTTGGGCTATAATACTCTTTGTATGATGATTTAATCCTATTTTTCAGGTTCCTTCATGCACAGTAGTAGCTAGTGATTTTTTATTTATTACCTACCAGGTATATGATGCTAACTAAGTAGGGGATAAAAATCACCTATATTATCAACATCTATAGCACTGATGGCTTAAAGTCATAGTACTATCAATCCATTCAGGGTCAGGGTCACAGTATTATAGGAAACAGAGCATGGAGGGAGGAAATTGAACCTGAATCACATGACCTGGGTCGAAAGACGCACGGTTTGGGTTTAAATCCCAGCTCTCTTTACTATTCATTGTGATGCCTTAGGCAAGTTTCATAACCTCTCACGCCTTAGTTTCTTTAAAACAAGGATAGATAAATATGCCCTGGTCACCTGCCAGGATTGTTAATCAAATGAGATAATGTATGTGAAAGTGGTTTTAAACTATAAAACACTTCACAAATATAAGATTTCTCTTATTGTTGTCTGATAAAAGATGCTTATAAATCATGTTAATACTTAAGAAAAATGTCACTTGCTATATTGATAGTTACTATGAAATAGAGGTACAAGCTATAAAGATAGAATTACTCAAAGGAAAATAATCCTTTTGAAATATATTACTTTATGTACCATCTTTAAGGGCAAAACTATTTTTATTGTTATTATTATTTTTTTATATGTAATCTAAGATGAACAGAAAACACACTATTCTTGGGGGAAATATGAGCCATAATAAAAAAAATATATGGGTAACAGCACTCATGGTTACCACATTGTGAAAGGTAGGAATAGTTGAGGCTTTCTCTATTTGGTTTTCATGCTGTGCCACTCTCTCACCCCTTATCCTTGTTTTATCGGAATTTCCAGAGAGAAGGAAGGGTATAACTATTAGTGCATCCCTGGCCTCACATAGAGACTTTAGTATTGGTGCCTACTCTTTTCTCATTTCATTTTTCTCCATGATCTTCAGCCCCATCAGTTATTGAAAATGAGAAAGAGCTTCTCCTCACAACATTGTGGGAAAATAAAAATTTTTCTGTTGCTGAAAGTTCCCTTCTGGTAATGATTTTGGAGCATATTGGTCTTGTCTATGATGATTTTTAGGTTCTAACTGGGCTTGGTATATATAGATACCCAATAAATGACTATTAAATGGACAAATTGATTGATTGTAGCTTGACCGAATTATATTCTCAAGAAGAAAGATAAATATCTTTTTGTTAATTGATTTAACTATATAAATGTGATATTACAAAGAATTTGGCCTTGAAATTGTCTTTGGATGCAATCTCCCACTATAAAGTAGTTGTGGAACAGAATACTAATATTAAATCAAACACTTGTGACTTGCTTCATTTGGGAACACTTGTAAATATCCACTTTGAATATTGATAAAGCAATTTCCATATCCTCTTTTGTATTCATGATTTTATTAAATTTTTAATTTAAAATTTTAAGGTCAGTTGAAATCATGTCTAACCAAACTGAATTGAATTTCAAGTCTACTGTTAACTTGGAAATGATTAACATTTACAAAGGAAAGACAAGCAGGCTCTTTCCAGGCAAGTTTTATGTTTACAAGTTGTGGAAAGATTGCTTATTTTAACCAGTGGGATTGATCTGGGGTGATGAACTTTTAAAACAAGATGGACTGTGGCCAATTTGACCTAGAGACACAGAAAATGAGTTATGAAAACAAAACATGGGCCGGATAGAGTTACACTGAGGGGCAGTTTTTAATATGGAATTTAAACACTAGTTATTATTCTGTTTCTTTTGTTAGATTCATAGATTCTGTAGTTGGAACATTTTAACTAGTTCATATATCAGGTTTGCTCATAAACTTACTATCAAGTCTGGAATTGCTTGTCATTTCATGATGCTTTATTTGTTTCATGATGCTGTTCACTATCACCATCCCGTCTTACAGAATTCTGCCTCTTGTTTATAGTGTTAGTTTTCTGTTCTTATGCTTGAAAAAATTATCTCCACTTTGTTGCTTTCCTTTGTGACTTGATTCTTGCTTAGGTCCCAAGTTTCTGCCTAACTGGTTGGAGGAATACTTCTGGGCTTGCCACTGTAATTTGTTTAATCAGGTCCAGGTCATGGGAACAGAGCAATGATTCTGAGAATGATTTGCCCTCAGCTGAGGTCTGGCCACCCTAGAGAATAGACTTAACAGTATGGGAGCCACAGCATCCTGTCTCAAAGCAGGAGACATGCAACCCTGAGAAATCATTCTGGGGGAAAACCCCTAGAAATTAACCTGAAAATGGGAGATGCGGGGGAGGCTATAGACTGAAATAAAATATCTGCCACACTCGCATGGCATTTGCAGTGGTTATTATACCTTAGTTCAATTGTCTTGTCCTACTTAAAATGAATGTAATATATTTTCTGCTTCTATTCATAAGTAGTCACATTTACATATCACTCAAATCTTTCCATTTGGATGCCACCAAAACTTTTTCTGTAAAATTTTACTAATTTGAGTTTTGGATTACAATGATAAATTCATTTATCAAAACAAGACTTCTCTATTAAAGAAATAGGTACAACCTTAAAAAAACAACAACCAATCTTACATTATAATACAGGGAACATTTTGACATTTTCTAGAGATTCTCCAGGTATTGAAAATGAAGGCAAAACATCACAATAATGGTATAGTAACATAATAGCTCTATCTTTATGTTTGCTTACTTATATAATACATTTAGTAATAGTATAAAAATCTTTTGCCTCCCGTACTTCAACATGCCACTAAGATTATGTAAAATTACTTCTAAGAACCACTTTCAGCCCATTTGAAGCAGGAAAAAAAGTTGCAAAGAAAGTAATTAAAGGTTTCCCCCCACCAAACTTTTCTTTTAAAGACCAACTTGCTCACCACAAAAGGATTTGGGGGCTAATAAAGGTTAATTACTTAAAATGGACAGTGTGGCACGTGCAAATAAAACCAAACCTTGGATACTGTAATTTAAAATATGCTTGTTCAAAATATTATTAAGATAAACTTTACCATATGCACAGGATTCTTGACTGAGTTGTGATTGTTGCAAACCCAGTTAGAACATAATATTTGGAAAATCTGGTCTTTATTGGGCAATGCAGTCAAGGGTGGGGGGTGGTGTGGTAAGAAATAAGGTTCTCATAACATTCTCATGAAAGTTCAGTGGCCAAAGAAAAAAAAATAAGTCTTTCGTGTCCTTATCATGTTTGTGCAACATTTTAAAAAATTACTGCTCTAAACGTTGTGCAATAGAAAGTAGTCATAGTTAGAGCTTTATAAGATTGCGATACTAGGGACACAGATGTCATTTAACTATGTGCTGATTTACCTGTTCAGGCATGTCTTTGCTGTCCCTGAGTATTCAACAGAAGTTCAGGTAGAATTGCAACTAAGATTTTAAGTACTTGGTACTGTACATATTCAGCATTTGTATACGAACTTTTTTTTGGTAAAAATAGAACAGTAATGTTTGTTTTAGAATTCTGGGAACAGGCAAGCCAACTGAGGCCCAAAGAGAGAGTCCACTAGGTGATTCCCTCCTTCTGTATAGTAAGTGCTTTTCTGAAAAGGCAAGTCAGTAAACCCTAGGTTCTAGGATGAACATCTCACATGAATGTTCTTATTTTCCTTTTATTTATTTTTAATTTTTAAAAATATCTTTTTATTGATTTTAGAGAGAGAGGAAGGGAGAGGAAGAGATAGGAACATCTATCAGCTGCCTCCTACATGGCCCTTACTGGGGACTGAGCCTGAAACCCAGGCATGTGCCCTGACCAGGAATCAAACCAGTGACCTCTTGGTGCATGCGATGGTGCCCAATCCACTGAGCCACACAGGCCAGGCTTATTTTCCTTTCTTAAAAATTATTATCCCTTACAGCTTCTTTAAGCCTTAGTAGAGTATGCTAAAATGTGTTAGCTGTGTTTCCCAAACTCAAGGTAGAGAGAATCCACTTTTATCCTTTTGGAGGAATTTGTGGCTACTCTTGGGGAGGCTAAGGACCCCGGAGAGCTACAGCCACATGTAGTCAGTGGAGAAGCAGCAGCCCAGAGGATTTGACACAAAACACTCAGCGTGGATTTGTGAAACATGTGAGAACTCACTGAGAACCTTCATAAAGTCTAGGGGAGGGCATGGACTCCCTTCATTCCCTTGAATGCAGGCTCTGATCCTTCTTGCTTAGCCTTTAAAGACAAAAGTGATGTTGAAAGGCTAGAGAAATTATTATGTAAATTATTACGTAATTCATTTCATATGAGTATAAGAAATGAAATCCTATGTGACACTGATGCACTAGTGTTTGGCAGCAAAGTAACAAAACCATATCACCTAATTCCAGAACAACTTGGAGGTTAAAGAGAGGAAACTTTAAATATAAAGCCTATCACTTCTCTACTAAATGTGACACCTTTACTCATGTGTAAGGACATGTACAAAAAATACAAAGGTGTCCAAAGAGAATAATTTTAAATCCACATTAACAAAAATTTATAAAAGGCATACTGTTCACTCAGCATGGAAATGCAAAAAAGGCAGAAAACATAACCCTGCCCTTGAGAAGTTTACCATTATAAAGTCTAATTTGCATTACAAATAGACACATCTGAGGGACCAAAGAAACATGCGCAGAAATCTGTACCTTTCTTCCCAGACAGGATACACCTCCCTGGACAATAATGACTGGAAGGCATAGAAATAGTGACTATCTTTGGACCAGATTTGGGATGAGGGAGTAGAGAGAGCAGTGGGAGTTCTACAGAACAGTCTAGATACCAGTGGGATGCAACTGGGTTTCTAGCTTGTCAGAATTCAGTAGAGGCGGGGAGCCTCATTTGTTGCTCCTCTGCAGAGAGAGGGATAGAGTAGTGCAGTAAGAGGGGGTATGTAAATTTAAGTAAATATACAGAAGTCCAGAGCAGGGACTCTAGTGCCACACTTCCTGAGTTCTAACTTAGGCAAGTTACGTCACCAATCCACTCTTTTTCTCAAGGGGTCACCTTATTGTTAATGACAAAAATCAATTTAGGTGAATCACTAAAGAGGTGATGTTTTAAGACTCTTATCTGAATATTTCCACCTAGGCTCAGATGAGTTCTTATGTGATGATTCTGGATAGCAATTGGCTTCTGCCTACTCTGGATTCATTCTGGAAGTACCAACTAATCCTAGTTAAGAGCAATGGAATTATGTCAAGGTGAATTCCTTCCCCTGTAATTGAGGTTAAGTCTGTTACATTCCAGATCTAGGGTACAGATGGCCTCAGGGGATCTCCAGGATGATTAGCTGCAAATATGCTGGTTATAGATGAGTAGTACCATGAGAAGAGTTTCTGTAGTCATCATGGTTTTTCTGCTACAGTCTACCACCTGAAGACTTGGCAGTCTCACTGAGCGAAGGAAGCAACTGCTGAAGAGCCAACAGATATTTCTTTGCTAGCTGGGGTAATATATCAACTGTGTTGTCTGGTTAATTGAGAAGCTCTACGAAAACATAATGGTGTGATAATGCTTCTAACAGCAGTATTTTGTAAAACTAAATGAATTCCCTTGAGATCCCAAATGGCCTTTTAAAAAAGGTGATGTTTTATTAAAAATGTGGCATTTACATTACATCTCATTTCCTTCTTTTAAAAAGAATAGGTGTGCCTGGATGGCGTGGCTTAGCATTTAAACATCAACCTATGATCCAGGTGAACTCGGTTCGATTCTGTGTCAGGGCACATGCCCGGGTTCCGGGTTTGATCCTCAGCATGGGGAGTGCAGGAGGCAGGCCATCAATGACTCTCTCTCATCACTGATGTTTCTATCTCTCTCCCCCTCTCCCTTCCTCTCTCTGAAATAAAATATATTAAAATAAATAAATAAATAAATAGAATAGAATAGGTGTTATGATGGTAAAGTCATTCTGTACTATATTTGCTTTGTTTAATGATAGTTTTCCTGTATACAGTATTTATCTGAGCTGACATTAAAATATGAGCAAAATCCAGGAAAAGGAAGGTAGGAAAAAGGCAGACAATAATATAATCAGAAACAAATAAACTATACTACACAGGGTGGGGCTACTTCAAGAAAGAGCACATATAAAAGTATACTCCAAATGCTTTTTTCTTTTTTAAATATATCTTTATTGATTTCAGAGAGAGGAAGGGAGAGGGAGAGAGATAGAAACATCAATGATGAGAGAGTCATTGATTGGCTGCCTCCTGCATGCCCCTGACTGGGGATTGAGCCAGCAACCTGGGCATGTGCCCTGACCAGGAATCGAACCCAATTGCTTGGATCCTAGGTCGACGCTCAACTGCTGAGCCACAACTGGCTGGGCCAAATGCTTTTTAAAAAAGTATAGTTGTCATACTTATACTTGGAATAGTTCAGATTAGAGTTCCAGGCACTATACAAATATTCCACCTTTGTTCAAATTTCCTTGAAGATAACACTAACTGCCTTCAGTCTTATGGACAATATAAGTCAAGGATTAAAAAAAAATTCATTGCAAGAAACAAAGCCAGGATTCCTGACTCTTGGTTCCTGCTGTAGACACTCTCTCATCTGAAAAAGTTCCAACTGTCTGAAATCTTCACTCTAGAATCTTAACGTCTCCAGAAAGACATTACCTTTGGTATTAAGCATTGACCAAGGAAGGCTAAGGTAAAAGTCTGCTTTTGCATTCTGCCACTTTTATTTGAGAATGGCATGTGAGACATTGCAAAATTCAGAAATATGCAATGGTGGTGTTTGGCCACCTGGTCTCATTTGAAGTATCTTTCTATTCAAAACCTTTTAATTTCCATCTCACCATTGAGCTCCTTAAAACTAAGAAACTTGTCTGCTGAGAAGTTTCTCCCTCATTTGTAATTACCACGTCCTGAGTCATCTTGAGACCACGTGATTGGGGATGACTTAAACCCATGCACAAGCCACAAGGTGTCAAGATTAGGCAATCTACATTTCCCTCCCTCCCAAGCCCCAGTGCTGAATGAACTTGGAGCAAAAAATTTCTTAAATTAGCAGTAAGTCACTGAAGTTAGAGTTTCCTTAGTGCTCAGTGCACACAGAGTACTCATCTGTCTAATTTAGTCTTAGCCCTGGCTGAGAAACAAGGTAAAAATAGCAAAATTTGTTACACTCCTTTTTGTCTCAAAGGCCTGAGCACTGAGGCTTTCTCCTTAGTTGGATATTTTCCTGGCCTACAGAAGGAAAACGGCAACCATGTAAGTTATAGCAGTCCGCAACTTGGGGCTGCCCTTATCCTTGCTAAGACCCACATGACTGGCACATTTGTTTATAAGATTAACATTGGTAAGTCTGCAACCTTTGCAAGGCTCAATGGTCCCCTCAGTGGTCCAAGAGGTGTCTGATGGAAGCTACCCATAAGTGGAGCCCCTGCTGTCCCTGCCTCTATAGAAATAGCTGTCATAAATTGCAGTCACCATTCTGCGTGACCAAAACCTCAAAACTTCACTTTCAGGCTGTAGCAAGAATCTCCCCATCTGTTAAGTCAGCTTGGCTAATATAAATCTCTACAAACCACTGAGGTCAAAATGTCCCACCACTACGCCAAAATCTAAAGCCCAAAGTCACTTGCCCTGACCTCATCAAAAGCTATTCCTTTGTATATATATTTTTTCTGCCCCCCTAATTCCACTTCTCTTGCTTTATTTCTAAATGTTAGCTGACAATTAATTAAAAGTGTTTGGGAATCTTCTTGAAGGTCCACCAAATAGTTCCCTTCTTCTCTTTCTGGATTCTGAACACATTGAGAAATAAAGGAAGAGACTGGAATAGTTGAAATATCTGAACATCACAATTCCTACCCATAAAGCCTTAATTCAAGAACCAAATGGACTTCTTCATACTGAACTCCACAATTAAAGTCACAGCAATGCTGGGCCCCTACACGGAGTGTTTTAATTCGCCACATTTAACGAGGTGAAGAGAAGGCAGGGGTACCAGCTCTCCTCAGAAGTATCAGATTAGCCTTATCATGTCGCACTGCTTCATAATTCAAGAAAACCTCATTTTGTCCACTAAACTGGAATTCACCAGGAGTTTAACAGCACCCCTCATCTAGAATAAGAAATAAGTCAATGGAATTCGCCCTTTACCTTCCTTATTAGGGTGTAACAACCACCTTCTGTTAATTACAGAAGCTTTGTTTCATTTTTCCGGAAACACTGGTTAGGTCTGTTCTAAATCAGCAGCCAATCAGCTTAGCTACTGCTGGTAAACAAGGGCCGGGTTCTGCTCTCAACCTGCTTAGATTTCTGGAAGCAATTGAATGGCATTCAGCCTGGAAGATCTGGGTTTTGTTGTTGCTAGTTTTTTGTTGTTGTTTTGTAGTTGTTGTTGCTGCTGCTGGTGGTGGTGGTGGTGTGTGTGTGTGTGTGTGTGTGTGTGTGTGTGTAGGTAGGTAGGGCAGTGGAGAGGAAAGAATTTAATGGAAAATATCATTAAAGAAAAAAAGTAGTGAGAACAGAGCTACTGTAATGAAAATGTGCCTTTAGTTAGCAAATGTGAAATAGAATTAAAGGCACTGGCTCTAAGTTTACTGGGAAAACAAAGAAGGAATACAAATATTGGAAAAAAATAATACTCTGAACTAGAAGAATGGAAGTGGAAAACAAATGTCTAATACTGAAAATTTGTAATTTGCTAAGAAAATGTAACCTAATCTTTTCTAAACAGAAAGAAAAGGAACTAAGAAAGAGCAGAGATTTAGAAGCATGGTATCATATTTAAGAAAAAATGCCTGCAAACAATAGGGCAATAAAAGCAGTTGTTCATTTTACCTGAATGCTGAATTAGATTTCTTTTTTTCTTTTTTTTACATGAATGGCCTAAGGAATTTTGTACAACCGTGTAATTTAAAAAGGTAGCTTTTTTTTCTGGCATGCAAGAAAAATCTGGTAGAGGTTTTAAAGCTTATTATTATTATTATTTTTATTTTCAGTGTATGAATACTTTTCTATCCAGGTGTAAGCCTTTATCTTAAGTAGTCACCATAATTCACAATAAATAAATATATCTAATAACAGAGAAACATATGGATAAAGTAAGTGCAGTAAATTTATAATATGTTCTTCTAAAAAGCTATCTTTTAAAGTCGATTTTAGAATTAAAATAAGGTTATACAGGAAAGGTGAAGAGGAAATAAATTTTCCAAGTTGAAACTCATAAAAAATTTTCATCTCCATTGATTATACTTTTACAGAGAACAACTTTTAGAAATTATCAGCAGTTAAATGTTTGAATTTGGAGGAATTTATTCATTACGTAATTAAACTTTTTGAGTTTTCAAAAACACAGTCAATAAAAAGTCGGAATTATCAGTGGGAAATAAATAATGTGTAATCGAAATTCATAGATTATCAAAATTAACAATTTCGTTTTATTCCCTATGATATCTTTTAAAAGTAAATAATAAGTAGCCCTGGCCTGTGTGTCTCAGAGGTTAGAGCTTCGGCCTTCACACCAAAGGGTCTGGGTTTGATTCCGGGTCTGGGTTTGATTCCCGGTTAAGGGCGCATACCTGGGTTGCATGTTCTACCCCTGCCCTGGTCAGGGCACATGCAGGAGGCAACCAAATGATGTTTCTCTCTCTCCCTCCTCCCCTGCTTCCACTCTCTCTAAAAGTCAATGGAAAAATATCCTCAGGTGAGGGTTAAAAAAATAAAAATAAAAAAGTAATAAATAAAAACCCCCTCAATTGTACCTTATTTCTCATTCTATAAGGTTGTAGTATAATTAAAAGAGATAATATGGCATTGACTTAAGTGTTTTCCTCAAATTAATAATATTTTACTAAACAAAAAAAATTATAGTTAAATGAATTAGGAAAATTCTAGATTGAGTAAAATTAAACAGAGTTTTCCCTTTAAAATATTGCAGAGATTTAAGTATGCTAACTAACATTAAAGGAACATCTGACACTTAAACATATTTCCCAGTGGGTTTTATTGGATAACAGAATATCTATTCTCAGAATATCTTTTAAGTCTGGAGCCGTACACAGTATGTAGCTGTTGTGCTACATTTATTTAGGAGTCTTGTGAACAAGAAAAAAGGGACCTGGATGGAACATGGAAGCTAAATAATCCATGTCAAGGGTGGTTGCCCTTGGTGCTACTTATCAATATCCCGTTCTCTCCTTCCTGGCATGGCAAATACTGAACTTTCTAGTCAATGAGTTTTGTGGAAGTGATGTGAGTCACTTCTAGGCTGGAGCAGTTACATACCAAAGCAGACTCCTTAAAGCCCTCTTTCCCTTGACCACAACTCCTGGTCATATTGTCAGCCTCGGTCCCAGAATAAGGGAGAGCAGAAAATGGAGTAGAGGACTGAAGGGCAGATGTCCCAGCTGACTCTTCATGGACATATAACAAAAACAGGAGGAAAAATCTTGGTTGTTATAAGCTGCTGAACTTTGGGGACATTTGTTATCACAGCATATCTTCACTTATACTGAGAGCTATGCCAAATGATCAAGAGTATGTTACATTTTTAAAACTGGAAAATTAAATCTTCACCGTTTAGTTGAAAGAAAATTAGGTCAGAGCTTAATTGGTGACTTGACAGGCCAGAGCAGAGAAAGCAAGGATCCAGAGACTGGCTAGATCCACCAAGATGGCACAGGTTTTCAAGGGGGCTGGCTACAGAATGAACCACCAGGAAAGTCATGAAATAGAGTCTCAGTCAGGGAGACTTCATGGCTGCCAAAAAAGCCCAATGTGACCTGTTGTTTGGGACAGGCCCCAAAACTTCGGTTGGTCATAAAGAACAAAAGGAAATCCAATTTATTAGAACGTTTGAACTTTGTCCAAGATGATTAGATGATTAATCTACTATTATTAAATATTCTCTGACTGGAGATACCTTTAATTTCAGAGACTGCAAAGGGACTGAATCTACAGATGAAAAATAAGTGGTTCAAAATTAGAATAGCAGCAAGGAGCCAAGTGAGTTATTACAAATTAAAGATTTTGTGAATGGCTCTAGGAAATAGAAGAGTAGGATTTTGAAATAGATATTAGAAAAATGAGTTTCTATTGATTTATTACCTGTTAACTCCCTAAGATGAAAAACATTTGATTATAATGTGGTTATGGCTCTTTCTTAAACTTTAGGGTATATGGTAAAATATTCCAACTAGAGGTCCCTTCATGGACTTCTGATTGCACTTGCAGCACCTTTTATGGATTTGGGTTGACTTGACAAAATGAGGCCAGTTATGGGAAGTGTATTTGCCAGGGCTGCCATAACAAAGTAGTACCAACTAGGTGGCTGAAACAACAGAAGTTTGTCTTAGTTTTAGAAGGTAGAAATTCAAGATCGAGGAGTTAGCAGAGTTGGTTCCTTCTGAGGTCTGTGAGAAAGAATCTGTTCCATGACTCTCCTCTAGATTCTGGTGGTTTTCTGGCAATCTTCGACCTTCCTTGGCTTTAGAAACATCACTTTAATCTCTGCGTTTATCTTTACATGGTATTCTTCTTATTTGTATGCCTGCCTCCAAAATTCTCTTTTTTATAAGGACACCACTCAGGTTGGATTAGGAGCCCATCCTACTCCAGTATAAATTCGTTTTAACTTAACTGATAACATCTACAATGCCCTATTTCCAAATAGGGTCATATGCTGAAGTACAGGGGGTTCAGACTCCAATGTATGAATTTTGAGGGGACATAATTCAGCTCATAGCAGCACACATCAAAGGAGATTGTTTCTCCCACCACACCTACTTGTCCCCATTTTCTTTCCTTTGTAAGGCCTCTTACAGAAGCATTTATGTGTCTTTTTTTCTTTCCTAGACCATGAGCTTCTTAGGGTCAGAGACTATACTGTTTTAATCTGTCTAGCTCCTGTCACAAAGTAGAGTAGTCATATCTCCCCTGAACTAGTTACTGCAACAGCCTTCACTTTTGGCTTCTCCATTCTGATTCATTTTGCACAAACCTGTCCCTCATTAAAGAATGTCCTTTGCCAGTGGTCTACCTGGTGAACTCCCATTCACTCTTCAAATCTTAGATCAAGCACTACCATCTCTAGTGCCTTCTGTGACATTCCTGGGCAAAGTTAGGTAGCTAATTCCTTTACTTCCATCTAACAATGTGCATACCTATGCTAAGTATGAGGCACTCAATAAATGTTTGAATGAGCATTTGAATTAATTAAATAAATCATTTATAAAGCAAGTCCTATAGAGTAATTTTTATTCTAAAGATTTTGGGAAATATTTTCCTATTTCTGTTTGCACTGCTGAATTAAAGTGAATCACACTTAAGAATCAGTCTTCTGATACCTATATCACTTTTTAAAACAAAATTTGATTTAGAAATTGATATATAATTGACATATACTACATCACTTTTGACTGCAAAGAACTTCCCATAAATTTCAAAGAAAGTAATTTACAAACAGCACAGCATCAATGTACAATCTACAACTTTTTATCAAAGTAAAAAAAAATCTTGTAAGGCCCTTAAATCTTCTTTCAAATAAAGACTGGTATTCATAAAGTAGCTAAAAGAATGGTGTACCATTACAAATATGACTACCCAGAAATGCCATTAGCACCACTTGACAAATCAGAAAACTTCATCTGCAGAAGAAGGCCCTGGAATGTACCACTCCTTACCAATCTAGGCCACAATGATCAGGCGTCAAATCTTTGGGTAGGGCACACAAAAGGAGGCAGATGACAATCACGTTAACAGAGTGGACTAGGACAGTAAATGGAGCAACTCAAGGACGTGCTGAAAGCAACTTGAAAATCTCCACAGCATCTTCATTAGCAACAAGTAGAAAACTATTGCTCCTAGCAGAGCCAATTTGCATATGCTGAGTTTAGATTGCCTTAAAATGTGGAATATCTCACCTATAAGAAAATGCTGACAGCAAAGTCCAGGGATAGCCAACCCTTCCACCCGGTCTCATATCATCAATTTTCATTGCACTTATCTCCAAAAAGTCCTGCCCATTTGCTGTCCACATCTTCAATTCCCTTTCATGTTGCTTCAGTCCACTTCAGTCTGGCTTCTATCATCACAATGAAAGTGAGCTATATTTCTATTTTCTTTTAAAAAAATATCATTTTATTATTGTTTTATTCTTTAGGTATTTTACGAATTTTTAAAAAATAACATGAAATCTGCTCTCTTAAAATTTTAAGTGTACAGTATTGTTAACTATAGGCACATTTTTGTACAGCAGACCTTTAGAACTTTTTCATCTTGCATGACTGAAAATATATGCATCGAACAGCAATTTTCCCATGTCCCCCTCCCTCCAGACCCTGGCAACCAACATTCTACTTTCTGAAGCTATTTTTCTAGGTTACCATTGACTTCTTAACTGCAAAAAACCCAGTATGCTTTTCTGGCTTTTTGTTACTGGATCTTCTGCTGTATTTCACACTGATGATGAAGCTTTTCTTCTTGAAACTTTTTGTCTCTCAGCTTTCCTTATATTCTTTTACCATTCTCCATTTCCATCATGGACTCCTGTCTTTCTGCCAAAACAGTAAATGTTGGTGGCATCACAAAACCCAGGGATCTTCTCACTTTTACTCTCCCATATCTAGGTGGTTGTATCAGCAGCAATTTCTATTATATCTGCTCATTACTTCCCCAAGCATTGGAATTGAATATGCTGATGGCCATCTTTACTTGAAGGTCCCACAGGTACCTCAATCTCAATCTGTCTAAAATGAAACCCCAAATCCTCACCTATGATTTCCCTCAGTTGGTGACACTAACAGTTATAGTAACCCACACCAAAAGCTTGGGAATCATTTGGGACTACTCTTTTTCTTCCTCTCTACATTTACCAATTCTACTGCTTTTAATTTCTAAGCTTTTCTTGAATTTGTCTGCATTTCTCTATGCATCACTGATTTGGTTCAGGTCTTCACCTTCTCTGATCTGAAAATCTGAAAGCCTTCTAATTTTTCCCCCTGTTTTTATTTTATTTTATTTTATTTTATTTTATTTTATTTTATTTTATTTTATTTTATTTTATTATTTTATTTATTTTAAAATATATCTTTATTGATTTCAGAGAGAGGAAAGGAGGGGAGAGAGAGATAGAAACATCAATGATGAGTCATTGATCGAGCCCGCAACCCGGGCATGTGCCCTGACCGGGAATCGAACACCGATCACCTGGATCCTAGGTCGACGCTCAACTGCTGAGCCACGCCCGGCCGGGCTCTACCTGTTTTTAGTTATATCTTCTTGAACCGTTCTCCACAGAGCAGCTAGTTATATAACTAATACCTGAACCCAAATATGTTGTCTCCTGCTTCATGCCCTCCGGAGACTTCAGTCCCCGCCTGAGGGTCCTTGAGGCTTGGGCAACCAGAGTCTCCAAGGAGGACTCTTGGACTCAAGGCATGACTACTAGCAGTTTCAGTGGTTTAGAAGTCTATGCAGCTGTATTGATGTGTACCTGCCACACATGACATACTATTTCCTATCTGCACCTTTACACTTGCCCTGCCCTTCAACCTAACCTGGCTAATTTTTTCTATTATCCTTCAAAATCAGCTCAGATGTCTATTCCTCCAGAAAATATGCTTTTCTCTTCCCCTATGACATGCTTTGCCTCTATGTCTCCTGAATAGAAATGTCACTCTTTGCATTTTCGACATTAGTATTATAAACACCAAGACTGTGAACTCCTTGTATAGGGCCCATGTCACAAAGCCATGTTGCACAGAATCTGATATGTACATGCATGGTGAAGGTTACTGTGAAAGGGGTGGTCGGGTGCCTGGGAGGATCTGAGACCTAGACGAGTAATTCTTCATTTTCACTCCTACTCTTTCTATTACAATTTTTACACAGGCAAAATCAGGTCAACATGCTTATATATAAGAAAACAAAGCGAAGGAAGAAAGACATCAAGGACATCTTGAGGCATATGGTTGTGTAGGGGTGAAGGGCAAATCTACATCTTTGCTTTGGGAGACTGAGAGCTATAGTAAATAGGCCTTTAAAAAGTGTATTGTCTTTAACATCTGCTGACAAGGCCACCTCTTTCTTCTCATCAAACCATATCCTGACTTACTGCCTCATGGGTGCAATATGAGGGAATGTCTAGGTATTCCCAGGGACTGTCCTACTTCTAAGAAGTGTTGAAGTCTTAGGTAAAGACCTTAATAGTCAATATATACAGTAGATATTGTTTACTGATTGACTTATTTCCTGGCTCATTCTGAAAAGGATTTGAGGCTGATTATAATAAGAATGCATATAATCAAATAATAATAACATACAGACAGAAGTAGAAAGACTAAACAAAATAGTTAACCCTTATGATTTGCGTATTTATATGTCCTGGTATATGAACCACATAGAGGGGGTTCTCTGAGCAGGTTCAAAATGGATCAGAGATTGACAACGCATATAGCATACACATGTACCTAACTAATACATTTTAGTGGCCATTTAGTGGGAAAACAACAGACTTGAAATAAAGGAGATCTAGGATCTGTCTCAAGCTCACCAGCAATTGAATAAATTACTTACACCTCTTTGTGTCTTCAACCATAAATCGATCATCACTGTAATACTACTATCCCACCCTCTACAATGTTGCTAGGAGAATTAAACAGCCGTATAAATGCAAAGTGCTTTGTAAATTGTGAATTGTTATATAAATGTTATTTCTTTAAAATTATGAGCCCTTTCAAGGTAAGAAATGTATGTTATTTATTTCTGAGCTCTAACATCCCATGTCCTCACCATAGTAGTAGGCAAGCAACATGTGATTATTAAGAAGGAAAAAAAAAAACGGATGGGGAAGGGTAGGACAAAACCCTACTTTATGCCCTTGGAGATTATTTGACTATTCACACTTTTAAAATAATTATTAAAAATTTATATTTCTGAGTATCAAAACTACTGTCTGTCTACAGAATCAAAGAGTAATAAAACAGAAACAAGAACTGCAGTTTGTTTTACACCGAGGTTGGAAGATCCCTCCAGGGCTGGTAGGGAGCAGTCCCATTCAACAAGGGACTCTGCCTGAGGTCTGCTTTCCTCTCATGTAAAAATGGAACCCAGTGTGCAGTTTACACAGCAAGCTGGTATAAAGGTTGGTTTATCTTTTTTAAATAGTGTTTTTTTCTGCATATAAAATAAAAACTGTGTATTGTAGAAAATTTGGACTACATATTAAAGAAAAAAATTAAATCACCCAGAATTTGAACATTTAGAGGTAGTAATTTTTAACATTTTGATGATCACCTTCCAGTGTTTTTTTTCAATGTAAAAAGGAATGTGTGCACAAATTTGGCATCATCATATATACTATTTTATAACTCTTAGTCTCAATAAGACTAAAGATTCTTTTATAAAAAGATGTTTGATAGCTCCCAAGTAATTCATTTAAATCAACAATATTAGTTGCTAAAATCTACTGAGCATTGCTTTGCGCTAAAGCTAGATATACTTTAAATACTTATTTAATCCTCACAATAACTTACCAAGGTTACTTATTTTTATTTTGTTGTAGAAAACCAAGCAAGAATTTATTGGCTGCAGCAAAAACACACTCAGGACAGTGAAATAAGGAAGGGCAGAGAAGAAGCAATAGGAGAGACTAGGTTTGGCTGCTTTGGCTCACTGGGAAGTCAGAGAGACGGGGCACTTGGAGACAGGTTCAGGGGGTTAGCCCTGGACAAGCAGCTGCTACCTATTGCTCCCTGGCTGCAAGTTTCCTGGGGTCCCTTGGAGTTTAGGAGATAGGTACCTGCAGGGGAAGGAGAGGGGGAAGGGAATGGCATGGGCCCGCTCCCAGGAGGGAGAGCTCGCTAAGATCTTTGTTTTCAGGGGTTTTAAAGTCTTCACCAAGGTTATTTTAACATGAGGAAGCTGAGGCTTAGAAAAGTTAAATAACTTTGTCATTGTCACACAGGTAGTATGTGATATGAACTCAGGTTTGTATCACTCCAAGCACTAAGAATTTAGTCACTGTTGATGACTGGCTCATGTATGGCAATAACACACTGTATTTAATCAATTTTGTGTTCTCCTACATTTAGGTGATTTTAGGTGATTGCTAATTTGACGATGTGAATAAAACATATTATGGTTACCATATTTATAGGGAAATTTATATCCACAGGGAGATTATTTCTAGTTACATTGCTAGAAGTAAAACTGCTCAGTCAAAAGAACTGCACAATTTTAAGAAACTTTTTTTATGCTTATTGCCAAATTGCCCTCTGGAAATATTGAAACAATTTACAATGCCTCATCTCCTAAAATCACCTCAATACTAGATATTGTTTTTTCTTCAGCTTCTGGCATAAAGTTTTCAAGTTGTGCCCAGGAAAGTAATAATCCTATAGCTTTGAGGGAGTAGAAGATTGTCCTTTTTGAAAATTGGGTGGACTGGATCTTGATTCCATCTATGTGGTATTGTATCTGAGAAATTAAATCAATAAATAGTTTGGGGAGGATTGGAGCCCAAAAATCAGAATAGAGTTTGAAAATTTATGTTAGCAAGAATTTTCCCCTCTGATTTATTGAAGAACTTAAAGCAAATAAAAACTACGAGGAGGATTTGCTTTGTCTTGGCCCAAGGGGAATTTCAATGGCAATGCATCTTCTCTGTGATATATTACATTATATAGATGCACACAAACTTGATAGAAAAAGAGTGATTTTTCAATGTCATTTTTAGTTCTGTGAATATGGTATTACTATTTGATCTTAACAAAACTTTCCCTCTTCTCTCTCCAAACTTCTTTAGATATTTGAGGTCTAAGGACAGAAGAACCAAGGTTAGTGAAAATCAAAGAGAGCTAAGGGACAGTGAGGTCTAGTAAGATGATGACTGGGAATCTCATGACCTGGATTTTTGCCCCAGTTCTTTAATCCTTTGGGCAATATTCTTAACTTCTTTAGGCTATTTTGTTTACTTATAAAATAGGATTTGACCAATTAGTGGTTTTTGTACTGTTACAGGCATTCTAAGAACATTTGATTCAAATTTCACTTTTAAAAGGCAGTTTTTGACTATTAAAAAAATTCAATTAGTACAAACAAAAGGTGTTAAACCCCCAATTTTAGCATATTTGAGACCACTCAAACACTGTTACACCAACCTCTCTTTCTGTGTTAACCCTGGAATAAAGCTTCTTGTGCTTATATTTGACTGCCTTATAAATGTGTCATTGACTAAGTAGAATATAGTTCTTAAAAATTCTGCAAATTTCCTGCAGGTTCAGGCCCAGATCCTCTCATGGGAAACTATACAAGTGAATACAGAGGCTGCCATCAAAGAAATGACAAGTTAGATGCATACACATCTGCCTGGCCTGCTTCTGTTCACCATGTAATCGTCAGTGGTGCCATTCAAAGTGACTGTTTTCTACCTCCACTGAGAATGAATATGGCAGAGTGTTTTAATGCTTATTTTTTATTTTGGATGCTTGTTACTGGTCTTTGTGTTACCTATTTTGGAAGCTTTGTGCTTGACTTTTATATATATTAAAAATATTTATATTTTTAGGTGAAGCGGAATAATTACACCTACAACTAGAAATAAATTACTGGTTAAAAGAAGGACATTTAAAAAGCAAGTGTGAAGAAGGAAATGATAATATCAATCAGGCTCACATTTTAGGATAGATGTGCTATATTGATTAAGCTCAGAATAAAACAACTCATACTACAAACTACTAAATGCACCTTCAAATTTTATTAACCAAACTGACAGCAGTATGCAAATGAAAGCAATATGCAAAAAATTCTCCTTAAAATCACTATGATAAAGTTCATATTTGTTTGGCAGTTCAAGGTCCTAGTGAAATACAGCTACAGATTAAAGTGTCAGTAAAGATATGAAAACTTAAAACCTTAAAAGCACTATTTTAAACCATTATTTATCACTGGCATTGGGTTTTATGGTAATAAAAATACCCAAGTCTTCAATGTGATACACACATTAAAATTTTGCAAGATATTTCTATGTTCTATGACAAGCTACAATACCATTTCAAAATAAAGTTTTGTGAATGTAAAAATAAGAACTCCAAAGAGATGGAACAAGAAGGCAGTGTACCTGCTGCCTCCCCCAACCACATCAAAATTACAACTAAAATACAGAACCACCGTCACTCAGAGCCTCCTGAGATCTGGCTGCACAGAAGCCCCACAACCAGGGAGCTGAAGGAGCATCGAGACCGGTAGGAGGGGTGGGGACGAGGGCGGATCGGGGCAGAATCATGGTGACATGGCCGCGGGCCCACACCTGGTGCCGCGGGGTAAACCCTGGAGGACATCTCGGCGGTGGAGGTTTCCAGGAGGAGGGAGGGGTCCCAGCCCCACAGCAGGCCCCAGCCCAGGGCCCCAGGGCCAGGAAGAGACGTCCCCACAATTTCAGGCTGTGAAACCAGCGGGGACTGTGGCTGAGGGTCGCGGAGGCTGCGGGAGCCCCAGGTTTTCCTCTTAAAGGGCCCGCGCACGGACTCCCTCAGACGCTCCCTCTGAGCCCAGCACCGGGCAGCAGCTTGAAAGGACCCGGGACACTTGGGGAGGAACTAACCTGCCTGAGATCCGGGCGAGAGCTGGAGGGGCGGCTTCCTCCCAGGCAGAAGAGCTGGCAGAGGCCATGGCTCCTTTGGCGAATCCTACCCGCACACAGCCAGCAGGCAGGCGCCATATCTGAATCGCCAGCACCTGACTCACACCTTTGGCCCCGCCCCGTGATTCCCAGAAGCCCCGCCCCTCCCCACCTGCAGGCTCATCTGGGCCATTTCCAGGGGTTTTTCTGTGCAAGTGGCCTCTCCAGCCACATGCTTAGGACTTTCCTAAAATCTCTCAAATAAGCAGCAGCGGGCCCCATACAGCTTGATAAGTGACCCCAGGCCTGGCACTGGCAGCAGCCTGCATTGGCTCATAGCTTGGCCTCTCCTGGACACCTCCAAGCCCAGCACAAGCAGCAGCCAACTACCGTTTGCTGAGTAGCTCATGCTGGGTGGCCCTGGGCAAGGCACTGGCACAGGCTGATTTGGCACCTCCCGGAGGCCCCAGAGACAGTGCACCTGGTGGTCAGACTCGACTGCACTGGATTACAACCCTACCACATCCATGACTGACACACTCAAGGGGCGCACTTGGTGAACGCCAAAGCTCTACTGAAGTAAATCCTGCTCTGTAGAGGTGTCTTCGGCACAGCAGCTCTCTGGCTGTAGTTGCAGCTGGTACTCACAGCCAATTGGCCTGGGGGTCAGTTCCTCCCAGTGACGCCAACAGCAACCAAGGGTCAACTACAACAGAACAGTGCACACAGCCCACACAGGGGAGCACCTAGAAGGCCCAGCTCAGGTGACTGGAGAGGCTGAGCCACTGGACCCTGAGCCACTGGACCCTACAGGACACCTACTACACAAAGCCTCTCTACAAATTCCAGGAAACATAGCAGCTCTACCTAAGACATAGAAACAAATACCTGGAAGCAGCAAAAATGTGGAGGTAAAGAAACATGTCACAAAGGAAAGAACAGAAGAAATCTCCAGAAAAGGAACTAAATGAAATAGAACCAAGCAAGCTACTAGATACAGAGTTCAGAATTTTGTTTATAATGATGCTCAAGGATATTAGTAAGACTATTAAGAAAACAAGTGAAACCATTGATGACATAATAAAGTACCAATCAGAAATGAAAGCTACATGAACTGAAATGAAGAATCATTTACAGGGAATCAACAATAAAGTAGAGGAGTCTGAGAATCAAATCAGCAATTTGGAACATGAAGAAACAAAAAACACCCAACCAGAAGAGCAAAAAGAAAAAAGAATCCACAAATATGAAGACAGCATAAAGAGCCCTTGGGACAACTTCAAGAGGCCCAACATTGATGTTATTGGGGTGCCAGAAGGAGAAGAAAGAGCAAGAAATCGAAAACCTATTTGAAAAAATAGTTATAGAAAACTTCCTCTACCTGGGGAAAGAAATAGACTTACAAGTCCAGGAAGCCCAGAGGGTCCCAAACAAGAGGCAACCAAAGAGGCACACAGCAAGACACATCATCATTAAAATGCCAAAGGTTAAAGACAAAGAGAGAATCTGAAAAGCAGCAAGAGAAAAGCAATTAGTTACCTACAAGGGAGCACCCATACGACTGTCAGCTGATTTCTCAACAGAAACTTTGCAGGCCAGAAGGGATTGGCAAGAAATATTCAAAGTGATGAAAAACAAGAACCTACAACCAAGATTGCTCTACCCAGCAAAGCTATCATTTAGAACTGAAGGTCAGATAAAGAGCTTCTCAGACAAGGAAAAGCTAAAGGAGTTCATCACCACCAGACCAGCACTACAGGAAATCTTGAAGAGCCTTCTTTAAGAAGAAGCTAATGAACAAAAGAACCTGACGGACAAAATAGATCCAGAGACATTGATGCATGCAATAGCTGATCATATTTCAGAGGGAAGGGGGATGGAGGGTGGGAAGAGATTAACCAAAGAAGTTATATGCATATATGCATAACCCATGGACACAGTCAATAATGGGGTGAAGGCCTGGGGAGGGGATGGGAGCGAGGTGGAGGGGGTCAATTGGGGGGAAAATGGGACACCTGTAATACTTTCAACAATAAAGATAAATTAAAAAAAAGAGAATTCCATATTATTTCACAAGTGCTGTGAGCTTTTCCCATCCAGAAATGGAATATATTTTCCTTCTTCTTGAATCTGAGCTTGCCTTCTGACTTGCTTTAACTAATGGAATGCTGCTGAAGCTATACTGTTCAGCGGTTAGACCTCCAAAGCCTTGGAGGTCTTGCCTTTCCTTTTTGAAATGCTCTGGCTACCATGAAAAGAGGCCTAGCAACTGAATGCTGAGAAACTGAGCAGAAAGAATGGCTTAGCTAACAGCCAGCACCAAGGCCCAAAACATAAGAGTGAGACCATCTTACACCTCCTGGCCCCAGGCAAATCACCTGATCAGTACAACTACAAGAGTGAACTCAGACAAGACTAACGAACTTGTAAAAAATAATAAGTTATTTTGCCCAGCCCATGTGGCACAGTTGGTTGAGTGTCATCCTATGCACCTAGAGGTTGAGAGTTCAATTCCTGGTCAGGGCACATCCCTGGGTTGCAGGCTTAATCCCCAGTAGGGAACATGCAGGAGTCAGCTGGTCAATGTTTCTCTCTCATCAATGTTCCTATCTCTCCTTCTTCCTTCCTCTCTCTCTAAAAAATCAATAAAAACACATTTTAAAAAATAATTAGAAGTTACTTTTTTAAGTCACTGATATAGTAACAAGCATAGGAGCATATCAGTAACATTATCTGATAACATATTCTAGAAAGAATGTATATTGAACTTGTATTAGTTAAGAAGCTGACATTTAATAAAACATAAAAAATAAAAATATGGAAATCTACACTTAAAACCTATATAATCTTCTTAACCAATGCCACCTCAATAAGTTTAATTTTTTAAAAAAGCTGAGATTACATGACTTCTTTACAAGTCAGTAGATGATACTGCAAATACTCTGGATTTCTCAGTTTTGGCTAATTTATGGTAAGTTCTGGCATACAGATGTAAAGATGATCTAATACTCTGTCAAGCACATCATTGATAGGAGCCAGAAAGAAATG
The DNA here is from genome assembly GCF_964146895.1 of Miniopterus schreibersii. NCBI lineage: Eukaryota > Metazoa > Chordata > Mammalia > Chiroptera > Miniopteridae > Miniopterus > Miniopterus schreibersii. Next base: position 160,577,506 of record NC_138102.1, read on the forward strand.
ATGAATTCAAATCTGTTTTTAAATACTACTAGTGTAGAAATGTCTTCAATGACTGTGTGGGAGCAGTGGTAGGGGCAAAAAAGCATCAAAGAATTTGTGGCTCATAGAAAAGCTGTTGCCAAAATGTACTTAATTAGTCATCATATGTTGTATGAGACAACCACTACTGTTAAGGAGATTCTAGCATCTTTGCATACAGTGTTAGATAATTCCATACAAATCTCAATTTTATTAGAGCTTACATTTTCAATTGCAGGAATGTTTGTAGATATTGTTACTTATTAAATATTGAAATGGCACATTCCTTTCAAATGCCCTGATCGGTTTCCCTGAATATGGCGGCTTGTCTCTAAAGGGGCCACCATCAATTCCTCCAACTCCTTGTATGCACATGCCATTTCCCACATTGAGAGATAGAGTCCATTCCTACTCACCTTGTACCTGGGCTGGCCTTAATGACTTGTTCAATCAATAGAATATGTTGGAAAGGATGATCTGCACTTCTGAAGCTGAGTTACAAGAAGACTTGTAGCTTCTGGAAAGGCCTCTTGGAATGCTCATCCTGGAGCCCTGAGCCACCATAAAAAAGTTTCACTACTCAGCTTCAGTGAGCGCGTGGAGAGGCCCTCAGTCTGCATGGAGAGGAAGAAGGGCTCGGCTGAGCCCGTCTACTAGCTGTTCTTGCCAAAGCATCAGACATGTGAGTGAAGTCATTTCGGTCACTCAAGACAAGGTCATCTGTCAGCTGAGTATCAGTAAAGAATGACTCCAGTTAATGCCACACAGAGCAGAAGAAACCAGTCATCCAAATTCTGCCTGAATTCTGGACTTAAAGAATTGTTGTGATTTTTAAGCTACTAAGTTTTAAAAGTTTTTTTTGTTTTTTGTTTTTATATTGCAATAGATAATTAGAGCACTGAAGAATAAACTGAGATAAGAAGATAAACTATTAGAAAGTTATTATCATTGCCATCTATTTATCTTGTGAATCAGGCAACAGAAATGGGGAATACAAGACACTATGTTCTGTTCCCCTGCTAGAAATAAACAGCATCATGTCTGATTTAAGACCATTTTTCTGATTTAAGACTACAACCAACACCAATAACCTTCAATATTTTTTATATCTTTACATTGGTAAAATAGCTATACTGTTTTCACTGTTGTGTTTTTTTAATAATCAATGCATATTATAAATCTGAATTAAGAATAAAATTTTGTGCCTGGCCGGCGTGGCTCAGTGGTTGAGCGTCAACCTCTGAACTAGGAAGTCATTGTTCAATTCCTGATCAGGGCATATGCCTGGGCTGCAGGCTTGAGATCATGCAAGAGGCAGCCAATCAATTATTCTCTCATCATTGAAGTGTCTATCTCTCTCTCCCTCTCCTTCCCTCTCTCTGAAATCAATAAAAACATATTTAAAAAAAAAGAATAAAATTTTGTTACTATAACATAACTTTTATTCCTCGGGGTCACTAATAATATTCTACTTGTAATATTTTATCTAGGAAATAGTTTCTGAACTTAAAAGTGTTTGAATACCACTGGGAAACTATTCCTAGTTCTAATATTTATAAAATGTGTCACAGTGGGCATGATGGATTCTAGGTGGATTTTGATTTGAGCTAAGTTCTCTCTTTGTCAGGGGTATCAAAAAATTTCTTCTTGGTGTTCAGACAGGATATTTTTCTTAACAAGGAAAGCAGAGTGTCTTAGAAATAATAGTGCCCTAATAGTGGTGAAATCATTTCTATTCTATATGCTCATGGTGTCATAAATCCAGCCCACAGATCAAACTACGTAAGAAGCGTACCTTTACTTTTCAATAACTCAGTTTCTGTTTGAACACCCATTCCTATAGCACTGAGTTGTTGTTAATGTGGTCAGTTTCCTTATACCTCTATTTCCCATTTCCTTGGGTTGCATTTAATACCTGCAGGACTTACTTAGGTCTAAGCCCTCAGGGCCAGAAAGGACATTTGATCACACAGGCTCCTCTGAGCTACCCATTGCCCCATCCTGTTCCTGTACCTCATCACGCATGCATTTTTTATTCTGTCTGAATGAGGCCTTCTGATCTGGTAGGCTCTTACCTACATTCACATCTTTTTAGGGTTCTTGGAAATCACACTGCTGCTTCTGTGTCATTCTGGGATTTATAAAGCTCTGTGGAGGCTGCCAGTACTTTCTATGCCTGCTCAGAAAATAGGACTCAGTCTCCTTTGCTGTAAGATCCCACAAACTCATCTTAGAGTTGCTATCTCAAAGGGGATTTGTTCTAGAAAAAGAGCACTAAGGTTTGATTCTGTCACCTCCCTGTGCCAAGGAGTCTATGATAATCAGGGGCCTAGGCCAGGGGCCCTTACTCTTTATATTGTTTCCTAAGTTGTTATGCCATGAGTCCTTCCTGGTCTACAGAGGTTCTCCACCTGTCTAGGTTCATGGTGTCTTTAGTGTGTCAATAATTTTTTCATGGCGTTTTTAGTCTTAAGCAAACAAATGACAAGCAACCAAACAAATAAAATACCAAAAACTTAATGGTTTCATTTATTAAATAGTTAGATTCAAACAATTTAATAGTAGTAGTTGGTGTACTGACAGCTGAAAAATTTAAATATGCCACAATGGTCCTGTAAATTCACCGTGGTGCTTAGGATCCTGAGGGCATAGGCTACTAAAACACAATACCCAAGAAGATGCCCTTCTCTGCTGTTTTGTGCCTTCCTATGCACAGGAGCTCAGAAAGGCTTACCTATTTGATTGGCAGCTGTGAGTGATGGGCTGCTAGCAGGGGAACAGAACATAGTGGAAAACAAATGCCATAAAAACAAATGAGTTCAGTCAGGACACCAGAGCCATTGTAAGTACTATTGGAACAAGGGATTTATTATAGCAAAGGGAAGGAGCTTGGTGAAGTCAAAGTATGGAAGGGGGGAACGAGAGGAGTAGGTTCTAACCAACCTGTTGTGACAAGTTAAAGACTGCAGGATCCCTGGCCAGGTAGTTCAGTTGGTTAGAACATCATCCTGATATGCCAGGGTTGTGGGTTCAATCCCTGGTCAGGGCACATACAAGAATCAACCAGTGAGTGCATCAATAAGTGGGACAACCAATCAAGGTTTCATTCTCTCTTCCTCTTTCTCTCTGAAATCAATTAAAAACAAAAACAAAAAACAAGGACTGCAGGAAAATCCAAGAAGTCAAGCACACAGAAAACAAAGTGCAAGTTCATGGAGAGATCTGTAGAAAACTTAGCCCTGTGGGTCCACAGCCAAGTGTCAGGAGCCACTGTTAGTAAAGCAGGACCCTAGAGGAAAAATATGTCCACATATGTGCAGCGATGGTGGTTGGAGATAGTTAGGAGGAAAGCTGAACAAATAAAGAAGAATTTTATTTAGGCAGACCAGGGGAGGACAGCATTTTCAGGTATCTAAGCAAATAGCCCCCAAGGAGAAAAACAAAACAAAACAACCCACATTGGATTCTGGGGACTGGAAAGTTTTATAGACAGAATAATAAAACTAAAAATGCTCTCTTGAGAAGGATTACCTATTTTGCAATAATTTGCACCTCTAGTAGTTATTAACATCCTCAGTAAGAATGATTGTCGTGTCAGTTGCTAAGAATAAGGGAAATCAGGACTAAATGGTGTGAGGAGATTCCTGTTTCCAAGTTTATAAATACAAGAGGAAACCTTCCAACGCTCTGATGGTCACCGGAAAGGCAGTCAGTTACTCTACTGTCATATTTCCAGACAAACGGGGTTTATGAGTTCAATTTGAAACTGTCACAATTGTAAAAGCCAATGAGCATAGAAAGAACATGCCGTTCCATATAACTCAATTCTGACATTAATTACATGGGGTATATTACAGTGTAAATATGAATTAAGTATTCATCTCTTCAAGTCATTTTACTGGTACTAAAAAGCTGGTAATCTGCTGGTCTAATGCTATAATGAACTGTGATGATGATTTTTGGGTGATTGAAAATCATGGATTATAGTTCCCATTGCATAAAATCCTGACAAATTTGCACAGAGTCAGCAGAAGATGTGCATTAGTTAACTAATGCTAGATGGCAAACAATCATAAAATCTAGTGGCATAAAACAACAAGCATTTATTTTGTGTTTACCCATTTGTGGGCCAACTGGGGTTCCGCTGCTCTAAGCTCTGGCTGAGGGTTGGGTTCAGGTCTCCTCCTTGAGTATTCATTCCAGGGCCCGGGTCAAAGGGGCAATGGCTCTCCTGCGGAAGTTTCTCTCGTGGCAGTGAGGAGTGTGAGAGGGCAGGTCCAATTACACAGACACAGTTCAAGCCTTTGCTCGTGTCATATATCCAACCATCTTACTGGTCAAAGCAAGTCACATGGTCAAATCCAACATCAATGGGATATGGAAGTATATTCTCCCATGGAAAGGGGAAGAGTGAATATCTTCTTGGCAACAATCTAATCTACCATAAGATGCCTTATTTACTTCTTTCTATTATTCCTCAAATTTTAAATTACTTAAGTTTAGATTCAATTTTAAGTGATAAAAAACCTTGGATAATAGTAGGTTAAACTATATAGAACTTTATTTTGTATATATAAATGAAGCCATAGAAGAGCAACCTAGAGTGCATGGTATCTCCATAATCTCCAGGAAGCCAGTGCCTTCTCTCTAGCTTTATTCCTATTTCTAGGCCAGCTCCTGAGCCAAGAAGGCTGGTGAAGCTTCAGCCCTTAAGTTCCCTTTCCAGACGGGGAGGTGGAGAACTGGATGAAAAAAGTTGCATTTCGTCTCTTCCCAGAGGTTGCACATAATTCTTCTGTCTACATCTTATTGGCCAGAAATAATTTGCATAATTATGCTAGCAAGGGAAGATACAAATTTATACTTTATTCTTGGAAGTCTCCAGGTGGCCACGTTTCCTGTGAAAAATAATGGGCTTTATAATGTTAATATACGATTAGGAAAGAACAGCTGTTAGTGCAAACAACTGGTAGTCTTTGCCACAAAATTTCAAAAACACTGCATTCTCAGCACTACCTACGCTTTAAAGAGATATTTAATATCTTTTCCCAAGTTTTTAAAATAAAAATATAATTGTTAATAAAGACACCATAGACATCATCCCTTAAATTAAATTTCTGAATTATTTTTAGTTTTAGCTGACAAGCTGCCAAAAGAAAAGGGGAGAGGGAATGAAGTTTCTACCATGTACGTTTAGTCTCAAAGGAGTTATCTACATCTACCACCAGGTTGGCCCTGAATATGAATTCGGGGGAGAATCATACTTTATCTTTTCCACTCTAATATGTTGGGTCTAGCACGTGGGTTCTGGAGACATTTTAAAAAAGAGAACATTTCCTGTTATGAAGAAATGGTTAAAACTGAATTAGCCCACAGACAGATCTGGATTGCTGGTTTTTTGTCATGATCGTTAGCCTGTAATGAAGGTTATCCAAGATCTGTTCCCAATATATCTTTCTAGGCCTATCTTACACAACTCTTTTTCATGTATCTTTATAAAATTTGTGGCATGTTGCAAAATGTCAAATATTATATATGATTTTCTCAAACAAACTAGATCTATTGGTCCACCCAAATATATCCTATATCTTATTTTTTTGCTTATGCTTGAGCCATCTCAGTAGAGTGACCCCCATCATATCCACTCTAACTTTATCCACTCATTTAAGACTTAAAACAAAAATTTACTTCTCTCTCTCTCTCTCTCTCTCTCTCTCTCTTCCTCTCCCTCTCCCTCTCCTTTCTTTTTCTCCCCTCACCATTTACCTCCCCTATACCCTCTTCCAGGTCCACCCCCCTCACCCTGCAGTCACCACACTGCTTTCCATGTCTTTGAGTACTTTCTCTTTCTCCCTCTCTCTCTTTTTGCTCAATCCCTCAAAAATTTACTTCTTTAAAAAAGCTCCTCTAGAATCCTACAATCACAAGTGATTTCTCTCTAAATTCAATATAACTAGATGTCATAGTCATTCTTTCCTTTATTAATTCCCAGTACCTACTATGTGTCACTGTGCTAGGTTTCATTCATGGCATTTATAGCCTAGTGTGGGATATTAATCAACTAACATTTTCTTATGTATATACCACAATCTATCTCATATTATATTTCTATTGTTCTTCTTGGTAACCTTGCTTTCAGTGCCTTTAAGCACTAAAAAAGAAAACAGCTGTAAAACCGTGTCTGATCATCTGTATATCTTTTTGACACCTAATACTATGCCTTGCATTGTTAGTTATATGGTCAGCAAATATATTTGATGAGTGAATATTCTTGGTGTGTTTCATTTACTTCCTTTCCCTTTCCTCCAGAGAAGCAGTTCCAAGGAAGTATGTTACCATTAAGTTAACTGCTGTAGAAAAATTCATTTAAAATCGAAGCACACACTTTAAAATATGTATGTGTATCTTCATTACTGGAGTGGTGAGGATGGAGAGGAATCTACAAGATGAAAATCCAGCATTTGCCTTATTAGAAATGCAAAGTGTTCAAATATAAGATTACGTGCATTTCAGGAGACAAGTGTCAGGTGTCCTGTGTCCAGAGTTGTAAAAAACCCCACATAGATAACAGCAAAACTCTGCCTTCTGTAATTAAAAGACAGAAAAAGCAAATCATGAAGTGACATATTCAGGCATTTCTGGCAATACTTGCATCCTGTTATAATCACTGTATAATGTGTTTTCTGGCTCAGCAGCCTTGTCCTTGTTTCTTAGTTATTCAGGCTCCAGACCTGTGGAGAGGATCATAATTAGGAATCTGGTCATTCTTTCCCCAACTCGGATTCAATTAGCCATATGTTACAGGCAGCACACACAGTGGCTGTCAAACTTCTGCAATTACCAGAGGGGAGAGAAGGTTGTGGGGTCAAAACCGTGGACTTATAAAAAGCTGTTGAAGTACAGGCGACTCCTGGTTATGGAGCATTCATCAGAATTTTGTCTGGTCATTCATCAGTCATCTCCGTGGACCAGCTCTGGAAATGACAGCCTCTCCTACACGTGGGACAGAAGTGTGGAGCTCTTGGAGCAAAGGTATCAGAAAATGACATGAGCAAATATGCAATTCAGTTTACATTCTTCATCTCAACAATGAAAAATCAGTAGGCTCTTAGAATATGGCCGTTGCACTTTTAAATGAAGGCTCTCCAGAAGTTATTTAAATTTTTTTTTTTTTAACTTGTAAGGGCCGATTCCAAACAAACAAGTGATTTACTCCTCATTGTGGAGCTCTTTATGCTTAATTGGGGCTGTGCTGGGTCAACCCTGCAGTGGGAAAGCCTTACCATAGAGGGCCACCGTTAAATTCATTTTAGTTGGAAAAGGTGGAGTTGAATTTAAGCATTTGAAATTCAAAGCTGTGTTAGTTCAGAATTTTTCTTCTCTGTTACACGCTGATTTGTTAGAGAAAGGGGATTGGAAGCCCTGAGGGTAGATACATTAAAAAAAAATAGTTGAAAGAAAATGAGTATTGAAACATGTTCTTGAGGAAAAACATAATTAGGTAGGCTTTGTGAAGAAATCCACTGCTTAAAAAAACCAACCTATTAATTTTTGCCTAACCTACCCATTTATGCTCTTCTCCAAAGAAGAGGGAACTGAGTTACAATACAGCCACACTCCATTTAAGGTAACATTTATTCAACAGCAGGTCTGCCTCCTAGGCTTACTTCCTCCTAGAAAAGGCCTATTGTAAATCCCAGTAATAGTCCCATGAGTTCTACAAAGAGTGTTTCTTCGTGGTGGGTTTGAGTATTTTATCCACTATAATTTAAATGTCTCAAACGATGTCATTTCAAATCATTTATCTCTGGAGTTTGCTCTAGTCTGAAAATTATCTTCATTAAGAGATTTCTCTAGTATTTAACCTGGAATTTTTTTATTCTGTTTTATCTGCCAACTGAAATATGTCCTTTCCCCCCTAGCCATGACCACTGAACTTTATTCAAGGAGACAGTTTGCTCTAGCATGATAAAGGTGGTTGCCATTTCTTCATAAAACAAGTGACTTTCAGCTCAATTGTACTAAGCACATGAAAATTCCCTTTTGATTTCTTCTGCTCTAAATTTGTGTCCTTGTTTATAGATACTAGTTTTGAGAAACTGGTCAAAGGAAAGTTGAGATTTAGTTGAGGGGGCGGGGCAGTGGAGAGGATTTTTAAAAGTAAATTTTTATTTTCTCATATCAAATAGAGATTTATTTTATTATTGTTATTTTTTTTAACATTGAGAGGTTAAACTTTAATCCGGTGGAATGGAAATTGAGGAAATCAATGAAGCTACAAAAATATAAGTGTGAACCTTTAGAATTTTTTCTCTTTAAGGTAAAAAAATTGGGAAAGCATCTTGCTAAGGAGTCAGGGCACAGACTTCTGAGCCCTTTAAGAACTTCTACCAAAATGCCTTACCTTAAAGCACTTCTATTTTAATTTTAATAACTTAATTGGAATGACAAGGATGGCGAGGGTTGCCAAAGCCAATACATTAAATGCTTGTCAGGACAGCAGGCTGCTCCGCAGGAACAGATAATTCACTCAACAATGGCGCTCCCTCCTGTGATGCTGGCCACAGGGATCCGTTTTTATTGCTGGCTCTCATTGGTTTTAAGTGTGTGTGCATATTGATAGTCTATCGAAAGCAGAGCACTCCAATGGTCCTAGATAGAGGGCCCATAGGTGGAGCAGCAGCAGAGACTTTTTTTTTCAACTAGGAGAGTTTAATTAAAACTCCATGTGGTTTGAAATGGTTGCCGTTCTTTCTCTTCTGACAATCCTTGCAAATCACCTTTCACAAAAAGAAAACTCTTAAGTCCTTTATTTAAATCTGTGAGATGATACCTTTAATAAGAATTGCTGTGTTAGGCATTAATATAAGGTTACTGAGGGTACAATACAAAGGCCAGAGCTGAATTTAGCAGACCATTGGCTGCAAGTAGCAGTGTCACACACCACAAACTGGTTCACGTGAAAGGTTTCTTTAAGTTTTAAAATTTTGAAATTTAAAACACCTGCAAGGAAATCCTGCCATTTGTGACAACATGGATGGATACTGAAGACATTATGCTAAGTGGAATGAGTCAGAGAAAAACAAATACTGTATGATCTCATTTATGTGTGGAATCTAAAAAAACACACCAAAAACCAAACCCATAGATACAGAGAACAGATTGGTGTTTGCTGGGGAGGGTTGTGGAGAAAAGTACAAATTTCCAGTTATAAGATAAATACTTCTGGGGGTGTAATGTATAAGTGGTGACTATAATTAATAATATTGTATTGTAAGTTTGATTAAAAGTTGCTAAGACAGTAGATCTTAAAAGTTCTCATCACAGAAAAAAATAGTTAAAATTATGTGAGGTGATGGATGTTAACTGAACTATTTGGCATTCATCTCTTGAAATATAAGTATATATAATCATATTGTACACCTAAAACTAATACAATGTTACATGTCAATTACATCTCAATTTTAAAAAATCCCAAAACTTATTAATAAATTAAATTTCAAAAGGTACAATTTGAAAAAACACACACAAAATGTATAAAACTAAAATGTGTGACCTAATGATTTACCATAAAGCAAACCTTCATGTAACTACCACTCAGATCAAGAAACAGAATCTTGCCAGTAATTCCAGAGCTCCTCTCATGATTACTCCCTCTCACCCTGGCTGTTATGAATAACTTCCTTGATTGCTTTATAGTTTCAATGTATCCTCAAACTTTAGAGTTTGTTTATCTTAAATTTTATAGTAAATGTAATCATACAGTATGCTTTCATTATGGGCTGCTTTTGCTCAACATATTTGTAAATTTTTCTATTTTTAATTCTCACCCAGGATATTTTTTCCACTGCTTTTTCAGAGAGAGTGGAAGGGGGAGGGAGAGAGAAAGAGAAACATTGATGTGAGAGAGACACATTTATTGGTTGCCTCTCACAGGAGCCCTGAACCAGGGCAGGGAATCAAGTCTGCAACTGAGGTATGTACCCTTGGCTGGAATTAAACCTGGGACCCTTCAGTACATGCTCTAACCACTGAGAAAAATCGGCTAGGGCCATATTTATAAAATTTATCCAGGTTTTGATTGTTGCTGTGTAACCAAAACCAAGGTTCACCTGCCTACCACCACAAAAACCAAACTCATGACACAGATGCTTGTGAAAAAGAAAAGAGGTTTATTCAAATGCGGGTCACCTGAGAAGATGGTGGGCTCTTGTTGCAAAGGTCATCTTTCCATCTCAGTGCAGGCAGAGGTTTTTATCAGGAGGGAGAAGGAAAGCAGAACAAAGAAATCAAGTGAAGGGGGTTAAACACTTCTCTATGTGCAGGCCAGCACAGTCCATTCTGATAAGGATCTCAAAACTGGTCAAGTGATGGGCTGGTGTGTGTCATCCTAGTTGGTTCTATAAGTGAAGGTTAGCAAATCTCCTGGAACTGGGATGACTGAAGGTCAGAATCTGCATCTTCTTTTTTTTTTTTTTTTTTTTAAGTTTCTTTATCTTTATTGTTGAAAATATTACAGATGTCCCCTTTTTATCCCCATTGAATTGATCCCCTCTACCCCACATCCATCCCACCCCCAGGCTTTCCCCATTCCAATGTCTGTGTCCATGGGTTATGCTTATAAACATATAAGTTCTTTGATTAATCTCTCCCCACCCACTTGCCCTTCCCCACCTTCCCTCTGAGATCCCTCAGTCTGTTCCATGCTTCTATGTCTCTGGATCTGTTTTGCTTATGAGTTTATTTTGTTCATTATATTCCACATATAATTGAGATAATGTGGTATTTGTCTTTCTCTGACTGGCTTATTTCACTTAGCATAATAATTTCTAGTTCCCTCCATGCTGTGCCAAAGGATAAAAGATCTTTCTTTTTTAAAGCTGCATAGTATTCCATGGTGTAAATGTCCCACACCTTTTTCATCCACTCATTTACTGATGGACACTTGGGCTGTTTCCAGATCTTAGCTATTGTAAATTGTGCTGCTATGAACATAGAGGTGCATAAGTTCTTTGTGATTGGTATTTCAGATTCCTTGAGATATATTCCTAGAAGTGGGATCACTTGGTCAAATGGCAGGTCCATTTTTAATCTTTTGAGGAAACTCCATATTGAGTTCCATAGTGGCTGCACCAGTCTGCATTCCCACCAGCAGTGTATTAGGGTGCCCTTTTCTCCACACCCTCGCCGGCATGTGTCATTTGCTGATTTGTTGATAGTAGCCACCCTGACAGGTGTAAAGTGATAACTTATTGTGGTTTTAATTTGCATCTCTCTGATGATTACCAACATTGAGCATTTTTTCATATGTCTCTTAGCCACTTGTATGTCCTCTTTGGAGAAGTATCTATTTAGGTCCTTTGCCCATTTTTAAATTGGATTGTTTGTCTTGCTTTTGTTAAGTTGTATGAGTTCCTTATATATTTTGGATATTAACCCTTTATCCTATGTGTCATTGGCAAATATGTTCTCCCATACAGTGGGCTCCCTTTTTGTTTTGTTAATGGTTTCTGTTGCTGTGCAGAAGCTTTTTATTTTGATGCAGTCCCATTTGTTTATTTTCTCCTTAGTTTCTCTTGCCCTAGGAAATGTATCAGCAAATATATTGCTACGAGAGATGTCTGAGATTTTGCTGCCTATGTTTTCCTCTAGGATTTTTATGGTTTCATGTCTTACATTTAAGTCTTTTATCCATTTTGAATTTACTTTTGTGTATGGTGTAAATTGGTGGTTTAGTTTCATTTTTATTGCATGTACTTGTCCAATTTTCCCAACATCATTTATTGAAGAGACTGTCTTTACTCCATTGTATGTTCTTGCCTCCTTTGTCAAATATTAACTGACCGTAATGGCATGGGTCAATTTCTGGGTTCTCTGTTCTGTTCCACTGATCAGTATGTCTGTTCTTATGCCAGTACCAGGCTGTTTTGATTGCAGAGGCTTTGTAGTATAACTTGATATCTGGTATTGTGATCCCTCCAACTTAGTTCTTTCTTAAGATTGCCATGGCTATTTGGGGTGTTTTTTGGTTCCATATAAATTTTTGAAGTGTTTGTTCTAGATCTGTGAAATATGCTATTGGTATTTTAATAGGGATTGCACTGAATTTATAGATTGCTTTGGGTAGTATGTACATTTTAATGATGTTAATTCTTCCAATCCATGAACATGGTATATTTTTCCATTTGTTTATATCTTCCTCTATTTCTTTTTTCAGTGTCCTTTAGTTTCCCGAGTAAAGGTCTTTTACATCTTTGGTCAAGTTTATTCCTAGGTATCTTATTTTTTTAGTTGCAATGGTAAATGGGATTTTTTTTAGTTTCTCTTTCTGAGAGTTCATTATTGGTGTATAAAAATGCCATCTATTTCTGGGTGTTAATTTTGTATTCTGCTACCTTGCTGAATTCATTTATTAAATCTAGTAGTTTTTTTGGTGGAGTCTTTAGAATTCTCTATATACAATATCATGTCATCTGCAAATAACGACAGTTTTGTTTCCTCCTTTCCAATTTGGATGCCTTTTATGTTTTCTTCTTGTCTGATGGCTGTGGCTGGGACTTCCAGTACTTCCAGTACTATGTTGAATAAAAGTGGTGAAAGTGGGTATCCCTGTCTTGTTCCTATTCTTAGGGGAAATGGTTTTAGTTTTTGCCCACTGAGTATTATGTTGGCTGTAGGTTTGTCATATATGGCCTTTATTATGTTGAGGTATGATACCTCCATTCCTGCTTTGCTGACAGTTTTTATCAAAAATAGGCATTGGATTTTATCAAATGCTTTTTCTGCATCTATTGATATGATCATGTGATTTTTGTCTTTCAATTTGTTTATGTCACGTATCACGTTTATTGATTTGCGAATATTGTACCAGCCTTGCAGCCCTGGAATAAATCCCACTTGGTCATGGTGTATGATCTTTTTAATATATTGCTGGATCCTATTTGCTAATATTTTGTTGAGGATTTTAACATTTATGTTCGTCAGGGATATTGGCCTGTAATTCTCTTTCTTTGTAGTGTCTTTATCTGGTTTTGGAATTAGGCTAATGCTGGCCTCGTAAAAAGAGTTTGGAAGCGTTCTTTCCTCTTGGATTTTTTGAAATAGTTTGAGGAGGATAGGTGTTAATTCTTCTTTGAATGTTTGGTAAAACTCCCCTGTGAAGCCATCTGGGCCAGGGCTTTAGTGTGCTGGGAGCCTTTGATTACTGCTTCAACTTCATCAGCAGTTCCTGGCCTGTTTAGGCTTTCTGACTCTTCTTGACTGAGTTTTGGAAGGTTGTATTTTTCTAGGAATTTATCCCTTTCATCCAGGTTGTCCAGCTTGGTGGCATATAGTTGTTCATAGTATTTTCTTATAATCCTTTGTATTTCTGTTGGGTCAGTTGTTATTTCACCTCATTCGGTTCTGATTTTGTTTATTTGGGTCCTCTCTCTTTGTTTCTTTCTTTTTTCTTTTTTTAAAAAATATATCTCTATTGATTTCGGAGAGAGGAAAGGAGAGGGAGAGAGAGAGAGAGAAACATCAATGATGAGATTCATTGATTGGCTGCCTCCTGCACGCTCCCGACTGGGGATCGAGCCCGCAACCCGGGCATGTGCCCTGACCGGGAATTGAACCCTGATGGCCTGGATCCTAGGTCGATGCTCAACCGCTGAGCCATGCCCGGCCAGGCCTCTCTTTGTTTCTTGATGAGTCTGGCTAAAGGTTCATCAGTCTTGTTTATCTTTTCAAAGAACCAGCTCTGGGTTTCATTGATCTTTTGTATTGTTTTTTTAGTCTCTATGTCATTTATTTCTGCTCTGATCTTTATGATTTCTTTCCTTCTACTTTGGGCTTTTCTTGTTGTTCTCTTTCTAAGTTTTCAAGTTGTAGGGTTAGAGAGTCTATTAGAAGTTTTTCTTGTTTTTTGAAGTAGGCTTGTAGTGCGATGAACTTCCCTCTCAGGACTGCTTTCATTGTGTCTCATAGATTTGGAGTTGTTGTGTGTTCATTTTCATTTGCTTCCAGGAAGTTTTTGATTTCTTTTTTGATCTCTTCGGTAACCCATTCATTGTTTAAAAACATGCTTTTCAGCCTCTATGTGTTTATATGTTTTTTAGTGTTTTTATTGTACTTGATTTCTAATTTCATGCCACTGTGGTCCGAGAAGATGCTTGATATGATTTCAATCTTCTTGAACTTGTAGAGACTTGTTTTGTGTCCTAACATGTGGTCTATCTTTGAGAACATCCCGTGTGCACTTGAGAAGAATGTATATTCTGCAGCTTTGGGGTAGAATGTTCTGTAAATGTCAATTAAGTCCATCTGATCTAGTGTGTCCTTTAGGGTCACTGTTTCCTTGATTTTTTGTCTGGAAAAATCTATCCAGTGAAGTCAGTGGGGTGTTAAAATCCCCTAGTATGACTGTATTGTTGTCGATCTCTCCCTTAAAGTCCTCTAGAAGTTATTTTTATAAATGTAGGTGCTCCTATATTGGGTGCATATATGTTTTTCAGGGTTTTATCCTCTTGTTGGATTGATCCCTTTAATATTATGTAGTGACCTTTCTTGTCTCTCGTTATGGTCTTCATTTTGAAGTGTATTTTGTTTGATATGAGTATTGCTACCCCAGCTTTTTTTTCATTTCCATTTGCATGGAAAAATTTTTTCCATCCATTCACTCTCATCCTGTGTGTCTTTTGTTCTGAGGTGCGTCTCTTGTAGACAGCATATATTTGGGTCATGTTTTCTTATCCATTCAGCCAACCTATATATTTTTATTGGGGCATTTAATCCATTTACAATTAGGTTATTATTATGCCTATGTTTCTCATTCTCTTTATTTCTACTTATAATTATAGCAGTCCCTTTAACATTTCCTGTAATGCTGGTTTTGTAGTAATAAAGTCTTTCAGCTTTTTTTGTCTGGGAAGCTCTTTATTTCACCATCTATCTTGATTGATAATCTTGCTGGATAGAGTAGTCTTGGTTTCAAATCCTTGTTTTGCATTATCTTGAATACTTCTTGCCATTCTCTTCTCGGCTATAGAGTTTCTGATGAGAAGTCAGATGACGTCCTTATGGGGGCTCCTTTGTAGGTAACAGATTGCTTTTCTCTAGCTTCCTTTAAGATTCTCTCTTTCTCTTGAATTCTTGGCATTTTTATTATGATGTGTCTGGGCATAGGCCTCTTTGGATTCCTCTTGCGTTGGTCTCTCTGTGCCTCCTGAACTTGTGTGGCTTTTTCCTTGACCAGGTAGGGAGGTTTTCTGCCATTATTTCATTAAACATGTTCTCTAACCCCTGCTTACTTTCGACCTCCTCTGGCACTCCTATAATAAGAATATTGTTATGTTTCATGCTGTCCCACAGCTCCCTTAGACTGTCCTCCTGTTTTTTAATTAGGTTTTGTTTTTGGGTCTCTGATTGAGTGATTTTTTGTACCATCTTCTAATTCACTGATCCGATCCTTAGCTTCCTCTAATCTGCTGTTTATTCCTTCCAATGTGTTCTTTGTTTCTGCTATGTCATTCTTCATAGTTTCCATATCTTTTTTCATGCTGTTGAGCATCCTTACAATCAGTATTATGAACTCTATATCTGATAGATTGCTTATCTCCATTTCATTTAGCTCTTTTTCTGGAGACTTCTCGTGTTCTTTCATTTGGGGCTTGTTTTTTGGCCTCCCCATTTTGGCTACTTTTTTGGGTTTGTTTTTAAGTGTTAGGTAGATCTGCTAGGACTCTCAGTCTTTTTGGAGGGTCTCTGGTACAAGCCAATGTCAGATGCAGTTTGTGACTAGCCCTAGTACCCTGTTTGGAGCTATCGACAACCCTTGGCTTGAGGTCTCCACTGCTGGGGCTCGGTGCATTTGGACAGGATCAAGATGCACACCAAAGTCTGCTTTTCTAAGGCCTGGGTCCCTTAAGCAGACCAGGCAAAGATTCAAAGCACCCTGAAGTCTATCTCTGCCTGCAGACTGAGTAATCTGATTCTCTTAATTAGCCTCAGGCTGTAGAAGCTCCACAGGGTGGGGAAGCTGGTTGTTATCAGTCTCATAACAAGCCTCAGGCTGTAGAAACTCCTCTGGGCAGGGTGAGAGGATTTCCAGCAGAGTGGGGCAGTTGCTTCTCCCCTCAGGCGAAAGATGAAGATTTGCTGCCTGAGAAAGATGTCCTCCACTGTCTGGGGGAATGACTCGGCACAGAAATCCAGGCAGGCACCGTCTGCTCTCACTCTCTAGAGTCCACAACCCTAGGCTCTCCCCACACAGCTCCAGTCCACTTCACTCTGCCTCCGCCGGAACCCAAGGTGAGTGACTGCACACGAAACGTTGTGCATTGGTTCTTCAGGAGGGTGCTTGCGGTTCCAACTGCCTCTCCCTGGCAGACAGAAACCCAGCTGCTTTTCACAGCCAGATGTTACGTGGGCACCTTTCTCAGTTCTGGTGATCTGGGCTGGGAAGCTCAGCCTGGGGTTTAGGCCCCAGAGTCCTCAGTGGGAACCCCCACAGCTGAGATCTCCCTCGAGACCTTCAGCTGCTGCCTGTGGGAGCCCAGCCAGGCCTCTCGTGTCTGCACTTCCTACCAGTCTCTGTGTAATTTCCACTTTTCCTCCTTGGTTATGAGGGTGCCTCCAGCTCGTCTTCAGTTGGTTTTCAGGATGGTTTTTCTATGTTTTAGTTGTAAGTCCTGATTGGTCCCAGGAGAGTGTCAGTGTAGCCTCCACTCAATTCGCCGCCATTTTGGATCTCAGAGTCTGCATCTTCTGACATTAGTACCTAGGATTCTTATACAAACATGCTGTTGTTTTTTTGTTTGTTTGTTTGTTTTTTAATTTATCTTTATTGTTGAAAGTATTACAGGTGTCCCATTTCCCCCCCCAATCGACCCCCTCCACCTTGTTCCCACCACCTCCCCAGGCCTTCACCCCATCATTGTCTGTGTCCATGGGTTATGCATATATGCATATAACTTATTTGGTTAATCTCTTCCCACCCTCCACCCCCCCTTCCCTCTTGCCTCTGAAATATGATCGTCTGTTACATGTGTCAATGTCTCTGGATCTATTTAGTTCATCAGATTCTTTTGTTCATTAGCTTCTTCTTAAAGAAGACCCTTCAACATTTCCTGTAGTGCTGGTTTGGTGGTGATGAACTCCTTTAGCTTTTTGTTGTCTGAGAAGCTCTTTATCTGAAATTCAATTCTAATTGATAGCTTTGCTCGGTAGAGTAATCTTGGTTGTAGTTCCATGTTTTTCATCACTTTCACTATTTCTTGCCACTCCCTTCTGGCCTGCAAAGTTTCTGCTGAGAAATTAGCTGACAGTCGTATGGGTGCTCCCTTGTAGGTAACTAATTGCTTTTCTCTTGCTGCTTTCTCTCTTAGTCTTTAACCTTTGGCATTTTAATTATGATGTGTCCTGCTGTGGGCCTCTTTGGGTTCCTCTTATTTGGGTTCCTCTTGTTTGGGTTCCTCTGTGATTCCTGGGCTTGTACATCTATTTCTTTCCCCAGGTAGGGGAAGTTTTCTGTCATTATTATCTCAAATAGGTTTTCAATTTCTTGCTCTCTTTCCTCTCCTTCTTTCCCCCAATAATACGCATGTTGGGACTCTTGAAGTTGTCCCAGAGGGTCCTTATACTATCTTCATATTTTTGGATTTCTTTTTTCTTTTTGCTCTTTTGATTGGGTGTTTTCTGTTTCTTCATGTTTCAAATCGCTGATTTGATTCTCAGCATCCTCTAGTCTACTGTTGATTCCCTGTAAATTATTCTTCATTTTGGTTCATGTAGCCTTCATTCCAAATTGGTACTTTATTATGTCATCGATTTTCTCAATTATTTTCATCGTACTCTTACTAATATCCTTGAGCATCTTTAAAAACAAAATTCTGAACTCTGTATCTGTTAGCTTGCTTGGATCTATTTCATTTAGTTCCTCTTCTAGAGATTTCTTCTGTTCTTTTCTTTGTGACATGTTTCTTTGCCTCCACATTTTGGCTGCTTCCTGGTGTTTGTTTCATGTATTAGGTAGAGCTGCTATGTCTCCTGGAACTTGTAGAGTGGCTTTGTATAGTAGGTGTCCTGTAGAGTCCAGTTGCTCAGCCTCCTGTTACCTGAGCTGGGCCTTCTAGGTGCTCCCCTGTGTGGGCTGTGTGCACTGTCCTGTTGTAGTTGAGTCTTGGTTGTTGTTGGCATCACTGGGAGGAATTGACCCCCAGGCAATCGGCTGTGAGGACCAGCTGCAACTACAGCCAGAGAGCTGCTGTGCTGGAGACACCCCTATGGAGCAGGATTTACTTCAGTGGAGCTTTGGTGCTCACCAAGTGCGCCCCTTGAGCGTGTCACTCGTGGATGTGGCAGGGTTGTAATCCAATGTGGTCGAGTCTGACCACCAGGTGCACTATCTCTGAGGCCTCCCTGGAGGTACAACGTCAGCCTGTGCCAGTGCCTTGCCCAGGGGCACCCAGCATGAGCTACACAGCAAACTGTAGTTGGCTGCTACTTGTGCTGGGCTTGGCGGTGTCCAGGAGAGGCCAAGCTATGAGCCAATGCAGGCTTCCGCTAATGCCAGGCCTGGGGTCACTTATCAAGCCGTATGGGGCATGCTGCTGCTTGTTTGAGAGATTTTAGGAAAGTCCTGAGCATGAGGCTCGAGAGGCCACTTGCACAGAAAAGCCCCTGGAAATGGCCTGGATGAGGTGCAGGTGGGGAGGGGCGGGGCCTCCGGGAATCAGGGGGCGGGGCCAAAGGTGTGGGTCAGGTGCTGGTGATTCAAATATGGCGCCTGCCTGTCGGCTGTGTGCAGGGAGGACTCGCCAAAGGAGCCATGGCCTCTGCCAGCCCTTCTGCCTGGGAGGAAGCCGCCCCTCCACCTCTCGCCCGGATCTCAGGCAGGTTAGTTCCTCCCCGAGTGTCCCGGGTCCTTTCAGGCTGCTGCCCGGCGCTGGGCTCAGAGGGAGCGTCCGAGTGAGTCCGTGCCGGGCCCTTTAAGGGGAGCTGCCGGGGCTCCTGCAGCCTCCGCGACCCTCAGGGACAGTCCCCGCTGGTTTCACAGCCTGGAGTTGTGGGAACTTCTCCCAGCCCTGGAGCCCTGGGCTGGGGGCCTGCTGTGGGGCTGGGACCCCTCCCTCCTCCAGGAAACCCACCGCCAAGATTCCCTCCTGAGTTTACCCCACGGCACCGGGTGTGGGCCCGCGGCCACGTCTCTGCGATTCAGCCCGGATCTGCCCGCGTCTCCGCCCCTCCTCCCGTTCTCAATGCTCCTTCAGCTCCCTGGTTGTGGGGCTTCTGTGCAGCCAGATCGCAGGAGGCCCTGAGTGACGGTGGTTCTGTATTTTAGTTGTGATGTCGATGTGGTCGCGGGAGGCGGCGGGTGCAGCTGTGGCCTACGCGCCATCTTGTTTCCTCTCCCAAACAGGCTGTTAAGCTACAAGCTGCCTGTTGGTCAGAGTCAGCATCTACAGAAACAATGTCAAAAGAATGGTGAGGTGGGTTGCAATTCCCTACTGTTACAGCTGTGGTTTTCACTCTTTTATAATCTTCTGCTGTATAAATATATCTAAATTTTATTTATCCATTTTACTCTTAATGTGTATTTGGAGTTTTCCAGTTTGAGGCAAAAACAATACTGTTAATGCTTTTCTACATATCTGTTGGTGCACATATGCACACATTTCTCTTCTGTCTGGGTCCTAGGGTGTGCTTGTATTCAATTCTATAGATAGTGCCAATGTTTTTTTCTAAGGAGGTTGTACTAACTTACTTGCCAAACAGCAGTGAATGAGAGTTCCTGCTGTTTTATATTTGTCTCAATGATTGGTATTGTCAGTCTTTTAAATTTTAGTCATTCCGATGAGTTTGTTGTTGAAGGAAAACTTTCTCTACTCACAGCACAGCACTTCTGACACAAAATGTGTGAGTTTTCCACACTAAGTAATTCTCTGATTATCTATGAACACCAAGAGGATGTCATACAATTTAATTCAGTTTTGACACTTCCTGGAATTAGTGTAGACCCTACAGCTTAAGGCCTCAGTCCCACAAGACTACCTCCATTTCACATGCCAATTGCAAGTAGTGGTTCCCAGGTTACCCACACTTCTGTCTGACTTGGCTAAAAATTGGGGGTTCCTACACCCCCCCCGCTCAGGTTTAATAGTTTGCTATATTGGCTCAAAGAACCCAGGAAAACATTTTATTAGTATTCTCAGTTTATTATAAAGGATACAAGTGAACAGCCAGATGAAGTGGTATATAGGGCAAGGTAAGGGGAAGGAATGCGGAATTTCCATACTCTCTCTGGTGTATCACCCTCCCAGCACCTCCACATGTTCACCAAATGGGAGCTCTCTGAACCCTGTTGCTTAGGGGTTTTATGGAGGCTTTATTACATAGGCATGCTTGGTTAAATCATTGATCATTGGTGATTAACTCAATCTCTAGTCTCTCCTCTAGGGAGGTCAGGGGGAGGGGTAGTGGTTGTGAGGTAAGGGCTGAAAGTTCTAACCCTCTTGTCATGCCTCAGTTTTCCTGGGGACCAGACCTCAACCTGAAGTCATCTAGGGACCCACTCACTAATCATCTCATTAGTATACTAGAAAATAATCTTATCACTCTGGACATTCTAAAGGTCTTAGAAACTCTTGTGTCAGGAACCAGAGACTTACACCAAATATAAAAAGATGCTCCTCACTGTCCCATCCACCCAGAAGTCACCAGTTTGATCCCCAGTCAGAGCACATGCTGGGGTTGCTGGTTCCATGACCAGGAGGGCGTGTGCAGGAGGCAGCCAATCAATGTTTCTCTCTCTCTCTCTCCATTCCTCTCTCTAAAATAAACAAAAACATACTTAAAAAAAAGATCCTCCTATTATTCTGGTCACTCAGCCAATGACAAGGGTTTTAGGAGCTCTGTGCCAGGAACTGGGGACAGAGACCAAATATATATTTTTTATTATGTTATAGTAGTGCTGTCTCATTTAGTATTAGTTTACATTTCCTCTGGGCTTATGTTAACTCATGAGTTGAGTGCTTTTCATATGTTTATGTATTCATTGGCTATTTGGATATCATCTTTTGTAAAGTGGCTATTTAAATCTCTTTTCCATTTTCCTATTATCAACCTTTATTATTATTATTATTATTATTATTATTATTATTATTATTGATTTGTAGGATTGTTTATATGTGTCAAAATATTGTGTCCCACTCTGTGGCTTCCTTTTTACTCTCATAATGGTTTTTGCAATAAACTTAATATAAATTTTAATATAAATATAGTAAAATTTAATATAACTTGTTCTTTTATGATTAGGCTTTTGGTGTCTTGTTTATGAAGACTTTCCCTACTCTAGGTCATGAGGATATTCTCCTATCTTATCTTCTAGAAGCTTCAGAGTTTTGTTTTTCACATTTAAATTTGTAATCTATCTGAGCTGTTTTTCTGAATGGTGTATGACTGGATTCAAGGTGAATTCTACCCCTTTCTCCCCAGAATATCCAATGTGCTCAGCAACATTTATTGTAAAATCATGCTTTCCATTCTGAAGATCTGTCTTTGTCATTCAGGAATCTATATATGCATAGGTCTATTTCTGGAATCTCTTTTTGTCCCATCTTTTTATTTCTCTGTCCTTTCAACATTACCATATTGTCTTAATTATACATTAAGGGAAGTATTAATGTCCTGTAGTATAAGTCTTCTCACCATGAATTTCTTTAAGAGTATCTTCACTATTCTCAGTCCATTGCATTTCCATGTATTTCCATTTTGGAATCAGGCCAACCCATTATATTTTAATATATTTTCTAGAATCAGCTTTTTGAATTGCCTAAAAACAACAACAAAACAAATACAAATACACATAAATATAAACAGTATACATAAACATATACATAAATTTAAAAACTGATTGGGATTTTAGCTTGGAAGCATTGAATGTATAGCACAGTTTGAAAAAAATTGACATCTTTATATTATTCAGTCTTCACACTCAAAACATGGTATGTCTCTTCATTTAATTTGGTCTTCTTTAATGTCTCTCGGTAATATATATATATATATTTAAAATATATCTTTGTTGATTTCAGAGAGAGGAAAGGAAAGGGAGAGAGCTAGAAACATCAATGATGAGAGAGTCATTGATTGGCTGCCTCTTGCATGCCCCTGACTGGGGATCGAGCCCGCAACCGGGGCATGTGCCCTGACCTGGAATCAAACCCCAATTGCTTGGGTCCTAGGTCGATGCTCAACCGCTGAGCCATTCCTGGCAGGGCTCTCTCAGTAATATTTTATAGTTTTCTGCTTAGAGATCCTGTGTATATTATGTTAAATTTGATATTTGATATTTTCCATTTTGCTATAAATGGTATTATTTAAAATTCTTATTTTCTGTTAATTGGTGATATGAAGAAATGCATTTGAGTGTACTGTATCTTTTAGAAGTGAACAGGGGAATATTCTTCATGACCTGGGGGAGAAAAAAAATGCTTTGTGTATTTTTATGTAACACTTTTTCTGAACTATCCTGTTAATGCTAATTATTTATAATTTTTTTGGAATTTCTTTTTTTTCAACTTCACTGAGATATAATTGACATATAACATTTTGTAAATTTAAGGTGTACAATGTCATAATTTGATATATGTATACAATTCAAAATGATTACCACAAAAAGGTTAGTTAACGTATTCATCATCTCACATAGTTACATTTTTGTGTGTGTTGAGAACTTTTAAGGTTTGCTCTCTTAGCAACTTTTAAATGTAAATACATTATGGTTAACTATAGCCATTGTGACATACATTTCATTCCCAGAACTTATTCATCTTATAACTGGAAGTTTCTACCCTTTGACCACCTTTACCTATTTTTTCCTTGCCCCTGGCAATCACCAATCTCTTTTCTCTTTCTGAGTTTGGTGTTTTAAGAGTCCATAAATAAGTAAGATTATACAGTGTTTGTTCTTTAAGAGTCCATAACTAGGTGAGACCATACGCAGCATAAGCCCTCAGGTTTCATGCATATTGTTGGAAATGGCAGAATTTCCTTCTTTTTTTATGGCTGAATAATATATATGTATATAATATCACATATATACATATACATATATACATACACATATGTATATGACATCTTTTTTATCCATTCATCTGTTGACAGACACTTAGGTTGTTTCCAAATCTTGGCTATTCTGAATAATGCTGCAATGAACCTAGGGGTGCAGATATGTCTTTGAGACAGTGATTTGATTTCTTTCAGCTGTAAAACCAGAAGTGGAATTGCTGGATCATATGGTAGTTCTACTTATAACTTTTTTTGAGGAACCCCCATAGTGTTTTCCACAGTGGCTATACCAATTTACCTTTTTCTTTTGGAATTTTTATAAACACGTGCACATATCACCTGTGAATAATGAAGGTTTTATTTTTTATTTCTTTCCAGTGTTTTCCTCCTCTATTTTTTCTTTTTTCTTTTTCTGTATTAGCTGTGTTCTCTTTCTGGCTAGGACCTTCAATTCAATGTTGAATAGGAGTGATGATAGTAGCCATACTTGTTTTATTTCAAGTCTCAGTAGGAAAACTTTCATTATTTCACCACTAAGCTTAATGCTTACTGTATATTTCCTGTTGATACATTTTTGAAAGAAAGAAATTCCCCTTTTTCCTGGTTTGCTAAGAATTTTTATTAGGAATAGATGGTGAATTTTTTCCCAATATACTTTCCATTTATTAAGATGGTCATATAATTTTGCTCTTTTATTCTAGTAAGGTGATAAATTCCATTGATTAATTGTTTTATGTTCAACTAGTCTTGCATTCCTGGAATAAACCCAAATTTTAATATTTTGTTAGATTTGATTTGTTAATACTTTATATTTAGGATTTTTCAATCTGTGTTCTGGGTGATATTGGCTTGGAATTTTTCTTTCTCATAATGTTTTTGTCATGTTTTGATTTCAAGGTTATAAAGCTCCCTCAAAAATGATGGGAAATAGTCCTTGGTTTACTGTTCTGTAGAAATATCTGTTTAAATGTTTGGTAGAATTCACCAGCAAAGCCATCTGGGCCTGTCATTTTTCTCTGTGGGAAGGAATTAAATTGAGAATCCAGTTTCTTAATAGTTATAAAAAATATTCAATTTTCTATTCTTGTGTTAGATGTGGAAAATTATGTTTTTGTCCATGCATCTAAATTTTAAAGATAATTACATGAAGTTTCTCATAACATCCCGTTAAGATCATTTTAATGTCTGTATGATCTAAGATAGGGGCCAGGAAACCATAGTTCTCAGATCAAGTTTGGCCCATGGCCTGCTTTTGTTTGAACCCATGATTTTTATATTTTAAAGCACTGATAAAAATAGACAAAACAACACAACACACATAAGAATACTTGACAAAGAACTTAATTCCTGTTCTTTCCTTAATATTTCCTTCCCTTTTATTTCTTTGATTTAATTTCCTATTCTCACCTATCTTCTTTTTTTAAAAAAAATATTTTTATTGATTTCAGAGAGAGGAAAGGAGAGGGAGAGAGAGAGATAGAAACATCAAGGATGAGAGTCATTGATTGGATGCCTCCTGCACGCCCCCAATTGGGGATTGAGCCCACAACCCCGGCATAGGCCCTGACTGGGAATCGAACCCCAATTGCCTGGATCCTAGGTTGACGCTCAACTGCTGAGCTGCACCTGGCCGGGCCTCATCTATCTTCTTGAGAGGCCAATTTTTGTAAATATTCTATGTATATTGGAAAAGATTAAGTTTGCTATCATGTTATTGGAAATCTTCTCTATCCGTACTGATTTTTTGTTTCCTTATACTATTAGTAAGAGTTATGTTAAAAATCTCTCTGTTTTATTGTGGCTTTGAATACTTCTGCTTGTAGCTCTAATATAGTTTTGCTCTATATACTTTGAGATGATGTTATTAGATTTATATAAATTTAGAATTGTTATACCTTTCTGATGAATTGAATCTTTTATCATTATTAATTGGGATGAAGAAGTACCTTCTAAGAAGTGGAGCACTAAATAAAGCACAGATAGAAGAAAACCTGAAATATATTTTGGGACAGGAAATAATACCACTTAATTGTATTGTGAGGTCCATTTAGAAAAAAAAGGAAAAGCAAGCTATAAAATTAGAAGAGACCACCAATCACCTGGATACAATTGAGATCTACGGAGAATTTCATCTAGCAAAAAAATACACATACTTCCCAAGCCCCCATGGGACCTTCACTAAAGGAGACCATAAAACAAACCTTAAATAATTCAAAGAATAAAAATAATACAGTATTTGCTCTTAGACTAGAATGGAATTAAACTAGAAATCAATAACAGAAAGATAACCAGAAAATCCAAAAATATGTGGAGATTAAGCAACACACTTAAATAACACATGGGTCAAGAAAAAAAATCTTAAAAAAATTAAAAAGTAGTTTGAAATAAATAAAAATGAAAATACAACTTATCAAAATTTGTGGGATGCAGAGACAAGCACTGCTTAGAAAAAAACGTTATAGTATTGAATGCATGTATTAAGAAAGAAGAAAGATATAAAATCAATTATTGGAGATTCTATTTTAGGTAACTAGAAAAAGATGAGCAAATTAAGTCCAAAGTAAGCAAAAGGGGAAAAAAGAATTAGAGCAGAAATCAATAAAAATGAAAACAGGAAATCAGCAAAGAAAAATCAATAAAGCCAAAGCTGCTTATTTGAAAAGGTCAATAAATCAATATGCCTGTAGTGAGGCTACAAAAAAAAGAGAGAACACAAATTACTAATATTAGAAATAAAAGAAGAGGACATTCATACTAGATAATATGAATATTACAACAATAATAATGAAATACTATGAACCACTCTGTGCCCACAAAGTTGATAACTTAGATGAAATTGAGCAATTCCTTGAACGATAACAATTTGCCAAAACTCTCACAAGAAGAAACAATCTGGACAGACCTCTATCTATTAAAGAAATTGAATCAATAATTAATAACCTTCCAAAAAGTAAGCATTGATCCCAGATGGGTTCACTGGTAAATTCTATCAAATATTTAAGGAAAAAAGTATACCAATTCTCTACAATGTCTTCCAGAATACATAAATATTTCCAGAGAGTACTTACTAACAAATTGTATGAGGCCAGCATTACCTAATTACCAAAACCAGACAAAAACATTACAAGAAAAGAAAACTGCAGACAATATCTGTTATGAATACAGATGCAAAAATCTTCAACAAACTATTAGCAAATTAAATCCAACAATGTATAAAAAAGAATTAT
Organism: Miniopterus schreibersii; assembly: GCF_964146895.1. Taxonomy (NCBI): domain Eukaryota; kingdom Metazoa; phylum Chordata; class Mammalia; order Chiroptera; family Miniopteridae; genus Miniopterus; species Miniopterus schreibersii. The sequence continues at coordinate 160,603,797 of NC_138102.1, forward strand.
ACAGTGAGGCATGTGCAGGGAGTCAATCAATTGATGTGTCTCTTTCACATCAATGTTTCTCTCTTTCTCTCTCCACCTTCCACTCTCTCTGAAAAGCAATGGAGAAAAAAAAGAATTATACAATAAGACCAAGTGCGATTTATCCCAGGTATGCCAGGCTGGTTCAACATTCAAAGCTTAATGTAATCCATTACAACAGGGTGAAATTTTAAAAAATCACATGATCTTATCATTAGATGTAGAAAATGCACTTGACAAAAACCAACACCCATTCATGATAAAAACTTTTTGAAAACTAGAAATAGAGGGGAACTTTTCCAACTTTATAAATAACATCTACAAAAACCTTACAGCTAACCCCAAAGTTAGTAGTGAGAAATCTGAAGCTTTCCCAGTAAAATCAGGTACAAGACAAGGATGTTCACTCTTACCACTCCTTTTCAATATTGTACTGGGGGAATTAGTTAATGCAACAATTGAAGAAAATAAAATAAAATAATAAAATAAAATAAAATACAGACTGGGAAGAGGGAAATAAAATTGTCTTTGTTCATAGATTACACAATCATCTATGTAGAAAATCCAAAAGAATTGGCAAAAAAACCTCCTGAACCTGATAACTGATTATAGCAGTGTTGTAGGACAAAAGGTTAATATACAAAAGTCAATTGCTTTCCTATATTTCAGCAACAAATAAGTGGAATTTGAAATGAAAAACACAATACCATTTATATTATTGCCCCCCAAATAAAATAGTTATAAAATAACAATATGTACAATATCTATAAGGGAAACAACAAAACTCTGATAAATGAAATCAAAGAACTAAAAAAATGGATAGGTATTCCACATTCATAGATAGGAAGACTCAATATTGCCAAGATGTCACTTCTTCCTAACTTCATCTAGAGATTCAATGCAATTCCAATCAATATCCCAGCAAGTTATTTTGTGGATATTAACAAACTAATTCTAAAGTTTGTTTGCAGAAACAAAAGATCCAAACTAGCCAACATAATATTGAAGGAGAAGAACAATGTCAGAGGAATGACATTACCCAGCTTCAATATTTACTGTAAAACTACAATGATCAAGACAGTGCGGTGTTGGTGAAAGAATACACAAATAGATCAGTGGAACAGAATAGAGAGCCCAGAAACAGACCCACATAAATAATAGTCAGCTGATCTTTGACAAAGGAGCAAAGGCAATACAATGGAACAAAAAAAGGAGTCTTTTCAACAAATGGTGCTGGAACACGTGGACATCCATGTGCAAAAAAAATGAATTTGGATACAGATCTTATACTTTTCATAAGAATTAACTAAAAACCAGATCATAGACTTAAATATAAAATGTAAAGCTATAAATCTAGAAGATGACATAGGAGAAAACCTACATGACCTTGTATATGTGATGCTTTTTTGGATACAACACCAGGGGCATGATTCATGGAAAAAATAATCGATAAGCTGGACTTCGTTAAAATTAAAAACTTCTGCTCTATGAAGGACACTGTCAAGAGAATGAGAAGACAAACCACAGACTGGGAGAAAATACTTGCAAAACACACATCTGATAAAGCACTATTACTCAAAATATACAAAGAACTCTTAAAATTCAACAACATGAAAAACAACCAGATTTAAAAATGGGCAAAGTCCTAAGTGGAGACATCACCAAAAAGATATTCAGATGGTAAATAAGCATATGACAAGATCTACATATCACATGTCACTAGGGTATGCAAATTAAAACCGAGATACCACTAAACACCTATTAGGATGGCCAAAATCCATAACACAACACCAAATGCTGGTGAGAATGTGGAGCAACAGGGAATCTTGCTCATTGCTGGTGGGAATGCAGAATGTGACACCCACTTTGGAAAACAGTTTAGTGGTTTCTTACAAAACTAAACATACCCTTACCATACAATCCAGCTATTCTGCTCCTTGGTATTTACCAAAGGAGTGGGAAATATATGTCCACACAAAACCTGCATGTGGATGTTCACTCATAATAGTCAAAAGTTGGAAGCAACCAAGATGTCCTGTAGTAGGTGAATGGATAAATGAACTATGACCCATCCAGACAATAGAACATTATTCAGCAACTGAAAAGAAAGAAGCTATCAAGCTATGAAAAGAGATGGAAGAAACTTAAATACATATTACTAAGTGAAAGAAGCCAATCTGAAAAGGCTACATCCTGTATGATTTCATCTATTCAACATCCCTGAAAAGGCAAAACTATGGGGCCCAGCTGGGCGTGGCTCAGCAGTTGAGCATCAACCTAGGATCCAGGAGATCGGGGTTCTATTCCCGGTCAGGGCACATGCCCCGGTTGTGGGCTGCAGCCGATCAATGACTCTCTCATCATTGATGTTTCTATCTCTCTGTCTCCCTCTCCCTTCCTCTCTCTGAAATCAATAAAGATATATTTAAAAAACACACAACCAAGCAACCAAAAAACTATGGGTACAGTAAAAAGATCAGTGTTTGCCAGGGGTTAGGGCACAGGGAGGGGTGAAAAGGTTGAGTACAGAGAATATTTAGGGCAGTGAAAATACTCTGGGTGATACCATAATGAAGGATACATGTCAATATACGTTTGTCTAAACCCATAGACAAATGTACAACGCTGAGAGTGAATGGTAATGTAAACTATGGACTTTTGGTGCTTATGAGGTGTCAGTGCAGGTTCATCGGTTTTTCCAAATGTGCCACTTTTGTGTGTGGGGGGGTGATGTTGATAATGGAGGAGGCATATGCAAGGGTATGTGGGAAATCTCTGTACCTTCCTTTTAGTATTGCTGGGAATCTGAAATTGTTCTAAAAGAAAGTCTTATTTTTAAAAAAATAGACTTTATTTTGATTTGCTTTAAGTGTCAGAGGGAGGCGTTTGTATCTAAACTGTTCACAGAATTTTGAATCTAGTTTTTCTTACCTAAATTCAAGCTGGTCATAATCACAAGCAATTTATAGTTATAAATTACTTTATGATTTATGATTATAAAGACTTTAAAGCTTTAGACATCTTTTTATACATTTATCCTCAATAAATGATCTTAACCATTTAATCTTGAACATTCAGTTTTAATAATTATTCTGCCATCTCATTTCACTTTTCTCAAGAAATAGGGAAGTAGGTATTTTTAAACAAAAATATGAATGAGAGCCTATTTATTATCCTTATGTGAAAATATTCATGCTAGGTTTTCCTCTGTTTTCTTCTAAACAATGACCTTTGAAGTGAAAACAACTGATGGGAAAATGGAGTGAAAGTCTTGCATCAGAAGTGGCTCAGTGCCAGAGCTTCATGTGTCCTTATCTTTACCTTGAAGAATGGCTGTGGTGTGATTCTGGTTTGGTGGGTGGAGATGCTAGGTTAAGATTCAGGTCAAATTCAGCTGTGCCAGAAATGCAGTGACTTAACAACACTAGGGTGGAAGGCAACTAAAGGAGGGTAAGGCAGGAAGGCAGTGGAGGAGGGTCCCGGAAGGTTTTATACACAGTACACAGTGCTCATCTAACGAACAGAAAGCTTCTCTGGACTTTAGATGAGCCTCAGCTCCTGTCTCACCTAACAGCCACCAAACCCACAGCAACCATAACTGCAGTGATTTTTCTGAATGACTGAACTGTTCATTTTTTACTTCTCTTAAGGGGGCTCCATCTTCTCAGCTTTCCATCACTTGGTACTAAGTGTTCAGAAAAAAAGCAGGTTCCAGCTGGGATGAGATGCTGGTGTCCTTATCTGACAGGAGAGAAATCTATTATATGACCAATTCTATTCCCTTACGTGTAATGAGACCACAGAGAAGTGCTTTATCTGTCTCTGCTTTCTTTTCTGTATCTGTCATCTGAAGATAATAGAGTTATACCTCCTCTTTACGCACTTTAGCGACATACTCCTGAAGATAAATTGAGGCTGAGTTGCAATGTGTATGCTAAGTTCCAGGAGCTCTGGGAATAAAGGTTATGTATAAATAAAAATGTATTATGAATGCCTGAATATTAATAAAGGCTTTTATATTTTACCCTTATGACACTCTACAAAATCATAACTGTTGAATGTATCAAGCAGATCCCCCAACCCCAGCCAAATAACACTTTCCAAATTCTTTAAGTTAGTCTCTAGGAAATAACCATGAAGAAGATAAAGTTTGTCTCTGTGCTCCCAGCCCCCCGTTTTCCTTCTCAGGATGATGCATCTATGCTAGCAAATGAGTTCAGGGCTTTCATGGACTTTCTACCACCATTAAAATAGCCTCTCAGCCAAGGATTTCATAAATGTTTCCATTGAGGTAGAAACAAATGACTCACAAACCTAATGTGTTATCTTTCAGTATTTTTTAAAATTTAAAATAGAATAGTCTTTAGCCAAATGGTTTAATCTAAAATAAGATTGATCAGGTTTCAATCTGAGTATAAGGAGGAGGTGTGTTTTTTTTTTCTTCTTTTCTTTCTGATGGTGCTAGGGGTAAGGAAAGAAGGGAACTAGCAGACTGGAGCTTCCAAAATCTTACTGCATAGGTACAGGTATTAAAAAACAACTGCAGTGCTAAATACTTTATATAATATCAACCATATTTACATACAATCAAATGCAACTCTCAGGTAGAGAATATTTCCTTCATTTTATAGCTGAGAGTACAGTAGTCTTTCCATATCTATGATGGATATGTCCAAACACCCAGTGGTTACCTGAGACCATGGATAGTATCGAACCCTATGTATACTATTTTTTTTTTAACATACATACATATGTACCTATGATAAGGTTTAAGTTATAAGTTAAGCACAGGAAGAGATTTAAAATAATAACTAATAAAAATAGTACAATTATAACAATATACTGTATTACAAGTTATGTGAATGTGGTCTCTCTTATTGTCTCAAAATATCTTATTGTACCGTACGAACCTTTCACTTAAAGGAAGCACTTTACAGCTCCTCTCTGGCATATCTGAGTTGCCAGCATCACTACTCTTGCACTTTGGGCTCATTTTTAAGTAAAATAAGGGTTACTTGAACACAAGCAGTACAGTGATATCATGACACTCAATCTGATAACCTAGACAGCTACCAAGTGACTCACAGGCTGGGATTGTATACAGGTAGATAGATACTGGACAAAGGGATGAGTCACATCCCAGGCAGGACGCAATGAGAGAGCATGAGATTTCATCATCTTATTACTCAGAACTGCCCACAATTTAAAACGTAAGAATTGTTTATTTCTGAAATTTTCCGTTTAATATTTTTGGACCTTGGTTGACTGTGGGTAACAGAAACCTCAGAAAGGGAAACCATGGGCAAGCTACTGTACTGAAGCTTGAAGAGATTAAATAATTATCTGAAGTCACAGGGCTAAGAAAAGAATTGAGTTGAGCTCAAATTTGAACCCAAGTTTGATTGACTCCAAAGAGCTTTTCTTCAACAAATCCTAATTATGTAAAACTGCCCCTAGGTTTAACTTTGGACTCACCTCCTTCCGTTTCATTCTTGCTGGTTAAGCTCACATCTTTTGATGCTAACAGGTCTCCATGTCCCTGACTCTGCAATTCTTGTAACTAAAATAGACATGTGTATACTCAGCATGTTCTCCAGAAATAATTATGTTGTGGTGAAATGTCATCAATAGATCTTTGGTATTTTCCAAATGCGTTTCATTATTTCATCAAATTTAATGATGAATGTGTTTCATTATAAATCAGAGAAAAATTAATGCTGCAGTAATACATTTATGTATGACTCTGTGCAAAGGCCTCTTTTTTATCAGCGATTCTCTTGACACGTGTACAGCATTTATCCCAAATCTCTCTTTGCTTCCATTATAGCGTGTTTTTACTTCTCTTGCTTCTCCTTCAGTCTTTTCTCTTGTTATTTTCTGCCTGCTCTTCTCTCTTTAACACTATGTCTCCCAGGGCTCTTATGTAAGAATTCTGTTATGTTCATCTTTTCCAATTTTCCTTAAGTGTTTGCAATCTTCATGTAGGCTTTTATTTGTTTCCAGCATGAACCTTGATTCAGGCAATTCAGATTTGAATTTCCATTTATTCTTTCTCCTTGTTTTTCTGTATACTTATGCTTATCTCTCACACACACATAATCACCCCCCCCCCCCATTCAGTCCAGTCTCTGTGTTGCCCACAGTATGGTAAATTCCTGTCTCACAGAATTCATAAACTTTGAGTGGTTTTTATTCTTGCTATAACTTTAAAAAAATTAAAGTGAGCCCTGGCTGGGTAGCTCAGTTGGTTAGAGTGTCATCCCGATACACCAAGGTTGCAGGTTCGATTCCTGGTCTGGGCACAAACAAGAAACAACCAGTGAATACATAAACATGTTTTTGTTTGCTTGTTGTTGTTTTTCCGAAAGGCGGGCTGTCATTTGCAGCTACTCATTTGGGTGTGTCTGGAGTCTTGGAAGCTTGACTACCCTAAGTTCTCCTACAAATGAATCTTGAGAGCTTGTTTGGAGGTTCTAGTAGGGGCGCACAGCTACTTGTATAGTCTTGCCCGAAGAAGGTCTTCTCTATTGGGGAAGTTCATCCTCTTCCACCGAGCTTGAAGCTTCAGGGGGGAGGAACGTGGAGTGGCAAGGGAGGAAGGGGACACCCCCTTACCCAGCAAGATCAGTCAAATCAACCCTGGCAATCAGTGGGGTGACAGATGTCACAGCCAGATTGCCCTCAAATCCTTCTTATGTAATCTTCTCTCATCCACAGTCTCCTCTCTACTTCACAGTTCTTCACTCACTGTCATTTTATGACTCACCTGCCTGTAAACAAAAGTATTAATTGGGGCCCTTGATGACGTATTTTCTTGTCAAATCTACTCATTCCACTGCCATTACTCTGATCATTTGGTTTTTATCCAGAGTTCTCCCTAACCTAGAGAAATTTAAGATTTTTTTAGGCTTCACAATATGTCAAGTTTAAAGCCCTTGATTTTGTCTATTAATATCCTTCTTACTAGCTCTTGTCCTAAAGTAGAGGGACAGTCTCTCACATCAAAAACTACATCTTTTTCTTTTAGAATTTGTCTCCCATTTTCCCAGAATATCCTGAAAATATTTAAAAGAGAAAATAGTTTAAAAATGTTTCTTTACAAGTTGTGTGGTCTGTTTCTCAATGTAGCAGAGAAACACCCTATCGAATTTTCTTTTCACATGTAGCTCCATTGAAATGAGAAATAGTTTGAAAATTATCTCATGAAGATTTACTTTTATCTCTAGGGTATTCTTTCAGTTACCCTCATTATGATCAATAGAAACTGACTGCTGTTTTCTTAAACACAAGTGAATTTATTTAAAAATATGGCAACAGGGGATGTTTATGGTGCTTGTGTATATAGGGATAATAGGCTAGGCTTGGGAACAAAGAGAAGCAAAGACAACTCTATAGAACCGGGGATCAGGAAGGACAGCAACTACCCCATGGCAAAAGATGCTCGGTTAGCACACCTCTTCTCTTTTGCTGGCCCTGAGATGAAATCATCTCTACGGTGTTTTCTTCATTCTTGCATCATTCACTCAAGATTCATAGTCCCAGGAGAGAGAACCTGGTTGGCTGAGGTCACACATCTGACCCTTTTACCAGAAAAAGCACCTGGGTTTCTTGGCCTCCAAAGACAGGAAACTGTCCTTCTACCTACAATGAAGGAGAATAGTTTCCCAAAGAATAATAAGGGGAAGGTGAGTGGATTGGGCAGCCAATAAAGATCAATGTCTACAAAGGAACAAGCATCTTGGATTGAGTTGCTTATCAGTCAAAAAGTCATAAGGAAGTAGAGTCTAAAGACAACTTTATGAATCAGTCAAATAATATCCACTATGTACTTACTTGTCAGAAGTAATTCAAAATAACATATATCTTAATATGTCTGCCCTATAGGAATTTACAATAGTCTACACCAGTGATCTTCAACCTTTTTCATCTCATGGCACACATAAACTACTAAAATTCTGAGGCACACCAAAAAAACACTTTATTTTATGGTAATCTGACAAAAAAAAAAGGTATAATTTTGGTTGATTTACGAAAAAAAAAAAAAGTAATTAACTACCCATTTTGCTACAAAGTGACTTTAAAAAAATCAGGTGTTGCCTGGCCAAGCATGGGGTTGAGCATTGACCTATGATCCAGGAGATCATGGTTAGCTTCCGGGTCAGAGCACATGCCCTGGTTTCGGGCTTGATCCCCAGTGGGGGGCTTGCAGGAGACAGCTGATCAATGACTCATCACTGATGTTTCTATCTCTCTCTCCCTCTCCCTTCCTCTCTCTGGAATCAATAAAGATATATTTAAAAAAATATATCAGGTTTGGGCTACTGGTCAAGATGGCAGTGTAGGTAAACACAGTACCTGCCTCCTCCCATAACCACATCAAAATTACAACTAAAGTACAGAACAACCATCATTCAGAACCACCTGCAGTTGACTGAATGAAAGTCCTATAATTAGGGAATTAACAAAGAAGCCATGAGACTGGTAGGAGGGGCAGAGAGGAGGAATGGGCTAGTCCTACACCCACATGTGGTGGATAAAAACTGAGAGGGATATCTTGGTTATGGAGTTACCCCCTGAGAAACAAGGGGTCCCAGCCCCACACTAGCTCCCCCCCAGACCAGGGTTCCAGTGCCAGGAAGAGAAGTCCCCATAACTTCTAACTGTGAAAACCAGTGGGATCGAGGCTGAGGGAGATAGAGTCTTCTGGAGTCCCAGGCAGTTACTCTTGAAGGGCCTGCACATGGACTAACTTGGATTTACTCCTAATGAGCTCCAATGCTGGGGCAGCAGTTTGAAAGGCACCAGGACATATGGGGAAGAATTGAATTGTCTGGCATCAGGGAAAGAACTGGGGTGGAGCATTCTTCCAGACAGAAGTGCTGGCATAGGCCATTGTTCCTTTGATGAGCCCTCCCCCAACAAAGCCAGAAGGCCTGAAACATAATCTAAGTCTCCATCAACCTGGCTCACACTGTTTGCCCCACCCTAGTGATTTCATGATGCCCCATCCAAACCAACTTGCAGGCCACCAAGCTGTTTCCAGAGGCTTTTCCATAAAAATGGCCTGTCTTGGTTCATTTTTCAGATTTTCCTAAAGTCTCTCAAACAAGCAGCTTCTGGCCTCAGGGAGCCCTGTACCTCTAGCTAAGTGGCCCCAGGCCTGGCACTAGCAGCAGCTGGTTTTGGTTCACAGCTTGTGAACCTGGGCACTTCCAGGTCCAGCACAGTAGCAGCCATCTGCAGATCACTGTGTAGCTCATGCCAGGTGGCCCTGGGCAGAACACAGGTGGTAGCTGACCTTGGCCTGCACCTCCCCAGAGGCCCCAGAGCCAGCACGCCTAGTGGACAGATTCAACCTCATTGAAGCACCTCCACATGTGACACACTCAAGGGATGGACTCAGTGAGCACCAGAGCCCCACAAAAGTAAGTCCTACCCTGTGGGATAGGCCCCTGCACAACTGATCCTCCATAGTGGTCAGAGATCAGTAGTCAATGGTCACAGTCACTACTTGCAGCTTATCAGCCTGGGGGTAAATCCCTCCCATTGACTTGCCAACAGCAATCAAGGCTCAACTACAACAGGAGGGTGTATACAACCCACATGGCAGTGGGAGAAGAGCACCTCAAGTGCCCAGCTTGGGTGATCAGGGAGGCTATACTACTGGACCTTACAGAACACCTACTACATTAGGTCACTCTACCAAGCCTGGGAGACATAGCAGCTCTCCTTAATACATAGAAACAAACACAGGGAGGCTGCCAAAATGAGGAGAAAAAGAAACATGTCCCAAATGAAAAAACAGAATAAAACTCCAAAAAAAGAACTAAACAAATTGGAGACAAGCCATCTACTAGATGTAGAGTTCAAAACACTGGGTATAAGGATGCTCAATGAACTTAGAACTTAAACAGCATAAAAAATGACCAGTAAGAAATGAAGGATACAGTAACTGAAATGAAGAATAATTTACAGGGAATCAACAGTAGAGTAGATGAAGCCAAGAATCAAATGAGCAATTTGGAATATAAAAAAGCAAAAAACAATAAAAAAAAATAAAATAAAAATGAATCCAAAAAAATGAAGATAGTGTAAGGAGCCCCTGGGACAACTACAAGCATATCAACATTTGCATTGGGGGAGGAGGGGTGCTAGAAGGAGAAAAGAGAGAGCAAGAAATTGAAAAATTATTTGAAAAAATAATGACAAAATTTTCTTAATTTGGTGAAGAAAATAGACTTATACAAGTCCAGGAAGCACAGAGAGTCTCAAACAAGATGAACCCAAAGAGGCCCACAGCAAGACACACCATAATTAAAATGTCAAAGGTGAAAGACAAAGTGAGAATCTTAAAAGCATCAAGAGAAAAGCAGTTAGTTACCTACAAGGGAGCTTCCATAAGACTGTCAGTTGATTTCTCAACAGAAACCTTGCAGGCCAGAAAGAATTGGCAAGAAATATTCAAAGTGATGAGAAACAAGGACCTAAAACCAAGATTACTCTACCTAGCAAAGCTATCATTTAGAATCGAAAGACATATCAAGAGCCTCCCAGACAAGAAAAAGCTAAAGCAAACCAGTGTTATATGAAATGTTAAAAGGTCTTCTTTAAGAAAAAGAACAATTGGATCTAAAAAACAAAATAAATGAACAAACAGAACAGAAATAGATTCATAGATACAGGGAACATTTTTGATGGTTGCCAGATGAGAGAGGCGTTGGGGGTATGGGTGAAAAAGGTAAAGGGATGAAGAAGTACAAATTGGTTGTTACAGAATAGTCATGGGAATGTAAAGTACAGCATAGGGAATATAGTGAATAATATTGTAATAACTATGTATGGTGTCAGATGGGTGCAAGATTTATTGGGATGATCACTTGGTAAGTTATGTAATGTCTAATCACTGGGGTGTACATCTGAAACTAATATAATAATGTATGTCGACTGTAATTGAAGTTTTTTTTAAAAAAAAGTCAGGTGCCTATACTCATATATAAGGATTTCTGATACCAAGAATTAACTAATCAGCCTGGCTGATGTGGCTCAGTGGTTGAGCACCATCCCATGCACCAAGAGGTCGCCGGTTTGATTCCCAGTCAGAGTACATGCCTGGGTTGTGGGCTCAATCCCCAATATGGGGAATGCAGGGGGCATGTCTATCTTTCTCTCTCTCTACTTTCCTCTCTCTCAAACTATCAATTAAAAAACGGTATTTTTTAAAAAACAGAGTTAACCAATCAGATGCAGCCGTATTATGCGACATGACCAGTAAGATGCAATTCTGTTATATGACCTATGTATTTATGGTTCAAGATAGGGCATTCACACCAGACAGCTGTGTGAATTGTTGTGTTGGCTATTGTCTTTTTTTTAAAACTTTTTATTTGATAATCTAAGGGTCAGTGCCCCTAACTAAATAGTCGGGTATTGCATGTTTTAAGAATTCTTGTGACACATCAGTTGAAATCACAAACAAGTAATTCTCAAGTGTGCATAAGAGATGGTTTCTATTCTTCTACATATTATGTAGGATGCTGTTGGAAATGTTATGGGAAAGGAGGAGAGAAGAAAGTTTGAATGGGGTGGGGGCAAAAGACAAGAGAGGCTACATAGAGAACAGATATGAGTGAGTCAGCATTTTACATATGTAGTCTGCAGGTCTAGTTATTTGTAGAAACTTAGAATGGATTTTAAGCCCTTTAGGGAAACTGCTTCCTTTTTTTCTATTCAACTTTCTTCCTCCACTCTAAAAGGTAGAGTTTTCTGCATAGTGGATCAAGCATTTGAATAGGTGAAGAAGCCAGGTATTTTACCATCCACTTTTCTCTTCAGCGATTTCTCTCCCTATTTTTTTGCATGTTGCTCATACGTTTCATTAGCAATAAAGATTCATTTTTCAGGATGAAGCATCAAAACTAAAAGAACTGTAAAAACCATTCAGCATCCATCATTCATCTTATAATTAGCAAGGAATGGGCTGAGGGCAAGATAAAGCGTATATATTTCTGACATCTTTTTTTGGTTTCCTCTTTTTGCAAATGAGAAGAAAGATTAGGCTGTTTTTTGTCTAAGTTGACAAGCTGAATATTGTCAGGCAGATGTCTTCATTAAGCCTGTGTAGGAAGAGGGAAGAACATCAAAGGGAAGAAGCAGTGAGTTTTCTTTCTGATACTCTGGATAGGGGTCACGTATTTTGGAGGATAATCTATGAGTACAAGGGTAGTTTATAGTATTTTGTGTGAAATGGTAAAATTTTTTAGGATTAAGAACACCTGTGGCAGCCCTGGCTGGTGTGGCTCAGTTGTTGGAGCATTGTCCCGTGCACCAGAAGGTCACCGGTTTGATCCCCGGTCGGGGCACATGCTTCTTTCTGTCTTTCCCTTCCTCCCTCACTAAAAAAACAAACAAAACAAAAACAAAAAAACACATGCCTGTGGCAAACATTTGTTGGGTCCTGACACTCTATTTTGTGGTCTCAATATATGCAGTGTTATGACTCACTTCAGAAAGCAATAACAATTGAGACAGACTTTCATTTTTAGGAATTTTAGTCATGCAGTATAGCAGAGAGGTATATGGCAGTAAGGTGATATTAAACAAAGGTGGGGAAAACTGAAAATGAGTTGGAATAACGTCCTCACCTATAAGGCTTGATATAAAAGACTTCTACCACTTGGATCCTTTCTATAAGCAGTATCTACTCAATACCAATCTTGTCCATCTCAAGTTAAGGAAATAGCTACCCAAATGCAAGTCCTTTTTCCACTTAGTATTCCTCACTTTACTTTCTCTTTCTCCACTCCCAGTTGGAAGACCAAATAGTCTTCCCTCTATAATTTCTTAGATTTGCTTTTTTATGTTCCTAAAAGCTTGTCAAATACCCATTCTCAGGATTGCTTCTTATGTTTGATTCTTTGGTTCTTTCAGGTTATTCACATCTTTCACATTGGTCAGATAATATATATATATATTTTTAAGCAGCAAAGAATCTCAGCCACTCCTGAGGCAGCTCTCTTTCTGTAATAACTAAGTTACCTCAGCAGGATGGAGTGAAAGTGGCATCACAGCAAGAAGCTTATATTCTGCTAGTTAAGCACAAGGAATGACCAGTAGTATACAATCAGAGAGAGGGGACTAAACAACACGGCAGCTATTTTAGACAAATTCCTGCTCTGCTAATTCGGTTATACATTTTGATAACTACTATGCATCCCTAACAATAAACTGCAGATGATCAAATTATGCCTCTCAATCATCATGACAATAGAGGAGGACACTGTAAGAGCAGCACTTATAAAATGCCCCATACTCTCTGAGTAATGCAAGAATCAGGGTGAAGAAATCAGTGCTGTGGGGAAGAGCCTTTTTTTTTTTTTTCTTTCTTCCTTTCCTCTACCTTTAAAAATTGCTGTTTCCTTCCAAAACCACTAGGAAAATGCCTAGTAGAACTGATTTTCTTCCCCTTCCCAAGTAGTACAAATCTTGAGAAATGAAGTAAAAAAAAGAAAAAGAGCATAACACTGCATGTTATGATTAGAGTGTTATCACATTTAAAATTAAATGAACTAATAGAGATAAGGACAGGGAGGGAAGGAATGGACAATGAGAAGTCATTTTATATTAAAAAAAAAAAATTTGAGAGAGAAACAGATTTGTTGTTCCATTTATTTTATGCATTCACTGGTTGATTATTGTATATGCCCTGACCGGGGATTGAACCAGCAACCTTGGTGTATCAGAATGGCTCTCTAACCAACTGAGCTACCTGGCCAGGACCAATGAGAAGTCCCTTTAAAACAAAGCACATAGCCCTAGCTGGTATGGCCCTAGCAATGTGTTCACATGGTCAGATGATTTTGTAAAATTCGCAAACTTTTATCTATACCTGGTTAAATCTCCTGTGTGCACTCAGACTTTCTCTCCCTCACACTTCCTCTGATGTCAGGCATTGTAGGGTTGCAATAATTGACCAGGAAACTTCTGCTGCCCATCTGGCCTTGTGACACAAACATGTAAGATCAGAAGTCATATTGTGATTTGAAATGTGTCCTAATGTGGATGGTGGAAAAGGAAAGGGTTTAAAAAATAAGAAGCCAGAAGCTAGTCTGTGGAAAAGGAAAGGGTTTAAAAAATAAGAAGCCAGAAGCTAGTCTGTGGAAAATACTTTCAGTCATCAGAAGTATAGAATTGTAAGCAGAGCATCCACTCCTCGTTATTGCCTAATCACAATGGTTTCCTCCTGTCAGGCATATAATTAATGTTTAATGCAGTGCGTACAATGATAAATGTACCACAGTTTTTCCTTTTTTGGAGATCACACAAAAGAAAATTTATCCAATCACACCTATATTTATAGGTCATAAAATTTAGTAATAATACAAGTAAGTCTCTTGACATACTGCATATAGCATTCTAATATATCAGGTCATGTCTGAGGGTATCTGACTTATCTTGTCCTTGGAAAGTTAAGTAATTCCAGATGAAATAGCACACAAAATTGCCAATAATGCAAATACAGACTGAAAAAATAGGTGCTCTGATGACAAAATATCTACACATATTCATCAACTTAGTCAATGTATGTAGTCTAAGAGTAATTTGATTATATATGTATGCAGCCCAATGTAATGTAGCAACAACTTAAAACTATATTTTAATTCCTTTTGTGTTATCAATTTTTTCAGAGAAGCCAAAACAAGAAAAGTTTATTAGAGAGGTTTATCAGGCAATTAATAAATAAAATAGTATGTTATTTTTCTGTGTTGTGTGATGTTTAACCTATTTACCCATTTTTAAATTGCATTTTGTCATTTATTTTCTCTTTCCAAACATATGTTCACCTTTGTTCCTAGTCTTACATTTGTAATTTTCTTAAAAAGTGCCCTTTTTAGTTGAAAAACTTCAGGCCCCACAAAAACTTGGTCTTCTTAAGGTTAGATAAACTAAAAATGTTTCTGAGCAATAAAAGTCAGGCGTTTTACTGTTAATCATACAGATGATTGAACACACATACTGCCGTTTCTCAGCTATATTCTCCAATATTTATGAGGTGACCATCCAGCTATTTATGTTGCATATGTCTGGATTATGGATTCACAGAATTGGGCCAATGGGGAATTTTTAATCCCTCCCCCATCAGAGATGGCCTTCTTTCCCTTGGTGAAGACGTGCAGCACCCAGGGGAAGGTGAGTCAGAGGTCTGCGCCAGTCAGAATAACAGGGAGATGGGGCGGATGAAGAACTAAATTCTAAAGTGAGCAGAGCCAGAGTCCTCCAGCTGAGACTGGTATTAAAACTACAGCTAGAAGACGTGCAGCAAGCCAGTCAGAGAGACAAATACCACACGCTTTCACTTACAGGTAGAACCTAAAGAAAAATAAATGGGCAAAACTGAAACAGACTCGTAGGTACAGGGAACAGACTGATGGCTGCCAGAGGGGAGGGTGTTGGGGGACTGGGTGAAAAAGGTGAGGGGATTAAGAAGTAGAAATTGGCAGTTACAAAACAGTCCCGGGGACGTAAAGCACAGCATAGGAACTATGCTCAGTAATATTGTAATAGCTATGTATGGGGCCAGGTGGGTACTGGAAATATCGGGGGGAACACTTTGTAAGGGATGTGATTGTCTAACCACTGTGCTGTACGCCTGAAACTAATACAGAATAACATTGAGTGTAAACTATAATTGAAAAATAAAATTAAAAAAAGAAAGAAAATGAACTCAGAAGAAAGAAAAGAATTACTCAGATAAAAAAAATATGTATGTGTATATAGCTGAAAGATATCAGATGCCTAGGATACTGAATACAAAGAATAAAACAAGCTGGCGTTTCAGGAATTAGGAGAGGCAAAAGCTAAGTATCTATGTAAGCAAAACACACAAAAACCCCTACAAGAAATAAAAGGTGTAAAGACAAAAGGTGAGCTGAATGGAGGGCGTGTCATTGGGTAGGAAGCTCTCTTGGACATTATTTGAGAAGAACAGTTGGTCCCCTCCTGACCAATTTCCATATGTAAAGTCAAAGCCTCTGGCACTTGTTTTTGTCTAGTTTCAGATCTGGCCTCCTTCTACTGCGCTCACGTGCCAGTGAGCAGAATAACATTGTTCTTCCATAATTCCCACGGAGGCTTTGCCATTGGGTCTCTTTGAAGCTCCTACTCACCTTTCCTTCTGGGGCTTATTCATTTCTGCTCAGGTGGAGCTAGAACTTGCAGTTTCCAGCTGGCAGCTCAAGTGTCTGAAGCTCTTTGATGTTTTCATTATTGCAGAACAATTACACTAATCTACAGATAATGAAATATGTGCTACAAGAGTACGTGGTAGAAAGGATTAAAAAAAATTCCAAATTCGAGGATAGGGCACCAAGTGCTAAAGTACACAAGTTAATTCCAAAACAGCATTAAAAGCTATCAAAACACCAGAAGCTTCATCATTCATTGTTATGTCTTTTTACAATCCCTCCTATCTTAACTATAACAAGATTCGTTAGAAATTTTGACAGCAATCAGGTTAACAATAAAATGTAAAACTAGTACCTGAAATATTGAGAATTTTGAGCTGCATTAAGAAATAATGGGTCAGTATTTTAGCAAAATATCCCTAAGTCTCTGCATGACAAATTACCTCATCTGGAGAGCTGTAGCAGTCTGCCCAGTATCACATGATGATTGTTTTGAAAATATTCTGCATTTCTTAGATGAAGTGCACGCTTTAACACTTCAGATTACAGTGACATGGACTTACATTTCAGCTACTTTAATACACATCAATCTCACAATTTGGCAGATACATTTTTCACCCAGTCTGTATTTGTTGTGGTCCTTTGAGAATTCTATTTTTAGAAAAAGGTGTTTAAAAAAGAGCCACAAACACAGATTTTAAAAGATGTCTTGAAATTTATCAATGTTTTCCAGATTTCAGTCTCAGGAAATGAGATGATAGTTAATTTCCGTGGAAGGTCCTATCTTGCCTGGACTGGAAAATAAAAAAACGAAAGTAAAAGAAATGTTTGCTAGAAAATTTAGTGAACCTTGTTGCTTTAACTCTTTTCTTTCAGGAGTAGAGAAAGTGTAAGGGTAGAGAATTATTTGCTGTATCGTGCTAGGATTGTATTTCATATATTGATTTAAATTTTGCTCATGAGTTTACTAGTCTCTTCATAAAGAAGAATAAAACCCCCAAATACCCAGAAACATTTAATCTAACAGCACACCAGCTACAGATTAAATACTAGTGGGCTCCTTGACTCATAACACTTCTTTTCACATCCCAATATCTCTCTTCACTGAGGTGCATTTTTACTGCAGGAAATTCAGAGAAATATGGGAGTCAGACATGCGGACTAGTGAAAAGCAAACAAACTTAAAAAATTAAACATTTAAACAAAAAATCTTTATTGATTTCAGAGAGAGGAAAAGAAAGGGAGAGAGAGATAGAAACATTAATGATGAGAAAGTCATTGATCGGCTGCCTCCTGTACGCCCCCCACTGGGCATGGAGCCCGCAACCGGGGCATGTGCCCTGACTGGGAATTGAACTACGATCACCTGAATCATAGGTCAGTGCCCAACTGCTGAGCCATGCTGGCCGGGCAGAAGTAAAGATTTTTAAGAAAAAATTTGAGCTCACAAAGCTTATGATATTTGCTGCCATAAAACATGATCCTGATTCTTTTGATAACTGCGTGTATCAGTGCCTCAACAACACTGGAACTTTTAGTGGAACTGTTAGAAAAAATAAATCTTACTTTGCCATCTCATGAGAATATGAACTAAATCTCTCTTTTGCTAAAGGGAAGATCTTCTAGATAAATACTTCACCAATGTAAGTTATTTATTGTAGTTTATTTTCATAATCCCGGCAGAATCACCATAGAGACACTTTTGGAGGGGGGGGGGGAGGGATCAGTTGAGGACCCTGACCTAGGACAGAGCTGAAACCAGTGAGGTAATCAACCGCTGAAGTGGGAGGAGCTGGGAGAAAAGTGATATATTTGGGAAGATAGTGCTATCCTAGGAAGCCAATGCTGCAGGTATAGTAAACTGCAGAATTTAGGGACTGAGGTCAGAGGAAGGTTTTAGGAAAAGGCTGCTGTATAGCAAAGGAGGGGAAAACAAAACAAAGCAGCCCTGAAACAACAGCTGGCACATGACCCAGCCTAACACAGCTGTAGTGGGGGAGGCCGTGGCCTAGTGGCATGGGGCATGCAAGGCACAGGACTTCAAACTTGGCAGCCAGATACAGTTTTGACTCTGCTGCCTGGGGCCCAAGTCTTAGTTCTATAAGCAATCTGCATTGATTAAGAGTATCCTGGAACTCAAATTGTTGGTGTCGATGAGAAATTTGGTGAAGTTCCTGATAAGAGCCACTTATGTGGTCTCCGTACATCAACATCTGGACCATTCCAATCTGTTTTTCACCAAGAAGTCAGGAAATCTTTAAAAATATGCCTGATAATTTTACTCCATTTGAATTCCATAAAGGTGTTGCTCCTTCTGCCCTTTAGGTTAAAACCAAACTGATCATGGCCTACCAACCTCTACATGAGCGCACTTTCTGAATTCATCTAGCCATTCTCCCTGTTGATTTCTGCCCTCCAGCCACAGTTCAAAGCATTTCCAGCTGTTCAGTGCCCATGCTATGGGCAGTGCAAAGTTGCAGCTTCCAGGCGAAGCTGCCCAAATGACATGCCTATAATGTCTGGCTTTCCCCTTTACTCCTTTCCTCTTGTTAATAACTAGCTAATTACAACAGTATCACTTCTAGTTCTCAAACTTTTCTCATATGAAGCCACTCATCTGAAGTGTTACTAATTCTCTTTCTCTTTTTCCCAAGTTAAGAGCTTCATTTTCTAGCCTCACAAAGCCTCTACCATAGTATATATGGAAAGAAATGCAATCAAAATTGATCATATTGCACTGGGATTATTTGTTTATGTTTCTCTTTCACATTAAACTCCAAGACTCTTCAAGGGAGCCTAGTACATAGGAGGTATTGCCATGAATATTTATTTAATTGATTACTAGAACCGTATCTGATATTCCTTTAGCATTTCTTATTGCAACTGGAAGGTGAATGAAAATAAAAAGAAGTGAATTCATTGCAATTGAACTTTTAGCTCTGCATATCACAGCGGTCATGGCAAAAGAGTAAGGCTGTTGTCATAGTCTCTGGTACAGTTTTCTCCATCCCTGTTCCCCTCCCCCCCATTATATTCCACCACTTTTTCTTTGATACCTGATTTAATGTCCTAATTGTTTGCATTTTCTCACTTTCTATTGTGTGAATGTCTCAACCTTTTTAAAAAAAATTGGTAGTTTGTAAATAATAAATAGCCTAAACCAAATAGCATATTGCTTTTTCCCTCAAGAGACTTTACTTGTAAAACATTGCCTTTTTGTATAAGACTAAATATTGTTTGTTTTTTTTTAAATGACAAGAAAAATATCTAAAATAAAGAGGATTCAAATGAGCTACTACTTCCTTTTGTCTTGCCTAGATCTCCCCCCGCCCCCCCCCCCCAACAGGGACAGATTTCTAAGGTGGATGCCAGAAGTTAGAAGAAATAACATCAGACAGGCACTTTCTTGAAATTATCCCTCAGTTGGCCCTAGCTTTTCATAGTGAGAACCAAATTGATCTCCAGCTTCAGAACTCTGAAAAAATGGATGCCTTTCCATCCCACAGCCCTGGGCAATGGATTTCTCCCTGCTGTGAGCTGTGTGCCTGCTGGCTGTGCGGGATGGGAGCTCTCAGAGCTCTGCCTCCTGGCCTTCTAGCAGACTCCGTATTCAGTGGACAGGCTCTCCTCCCAGATCTCTGGAAGTTTAGCCTTTAGAATATCCTTCTTCCTGATTTCACAACCTCTCTAGCGTCTTTGTTGACTTCCCTGATATTTGATTTTTTTGTCAGTTGACTTTTTCCCCCCTCCCAATTCAACTTAAAGTTTCAGTTCTTTGTTACTCAGTTCTTAGGGCAACAGCTGTGCAAACGAGGCCTTTTCTTTGTTGCTAGTGGCAGAGCCTGAAGAAGAAGGGGAGAAGCTGTCAACTTCTTTATTAAGGCAGATCCTCCTTTGTTTATTTTAGAGAACCACACCATTTCTCCTAATGCTTGATTTTGTTTTCCTTTTAAAGTTCTCGGGTTATTGGATTTAGTGAGCTTTAAAATTGTTTAATCCCACCATCTTCCTCCTAATTGCTTCTGAACACGGTAGAAACTCCAAACCTGTAGAGAATTTTTATGAGTTTACTTGAGCCAAACTGACGATAGTTGCTGGGAAGCAGAATCTCAACGGATTGAGAAAATGCTTCAGAGGATGGCTGTTTTGCACCTTATTTTATTCATAAGAATCAAAGGAGAAGATGCAAGGGTGTTGCATGAAATGCGCTGGTGGCAGATTAGGGAGGTGAGAGAAAGTAAAATGGGGAGACCTCTGGAATTGGATAGAGTAAAACGGATAGACACTTACTTCTTTTACATTAGTGGGTGTAGGAGAGTCAACAATCAACATTTACAGCACAGAGATGGTATTCAGGAGGCAAGATAACAACGAGGGGTTCTCTTGTGTCCTCTTGTGGGAGACTGTGCCCAGAAGGGTCTGGAAAAAGGGGGTTATTCTGACATTCCAAAGGTATATTACCATAGATGCAAAATGACAATAGACAGGCTCAGGTAAGGTAACGATTGACCTTTGTCAAGAAAGATACCGGCCTAGGACGTGACTACCCACCGTGACTTGCTTTTCGTTAGGAAGTTTTAATTTCAGACCATTCTGTGTGGTTACTTTAGGTCTCTCAGTTGGTAAGCCCCACCATGCAGGCCTCCTCTGAGATTGTCAGGTTTAGTATGTGGCCTCTTTTTTATCCACACTTAAAAAAATGCTGTTATGAGTGACTGAGGAAGTGGGAACGGATGTAAACCTATGGGACCTCCACAGAATCATTCTTTTGTCTAGTGATTCTAAACCTTTTCTTTGTTAATAGGTATATGAGATAAAGCTTTTTGCTTAAGACAAGGTGGAATGGAAGCAAAACAAGCCACCTAACAGCAAAATAGCAGCAACAAAAAAGACTTCTTTTCATAGTTTTCAGAAAAACAAAGTCAAAGCTACCAAAAGAATATTGGAATCTGTTATTTTACATCTGTTGTGGTCAGAGTTGATAGCAACTAGTTTCCCTCCTTTACTTGCATGCACAATATCTCTAATCAGGATAATCCCAAGAAACAGCGAAACAATGAAAAGCGGCCTCATGGCTGGGCAAATAGTAATCAAAGAAAACTTGACATTTAGTATGTTTTTGATTAATTATTACTCTACAATAACACATGCCTTAAAATTTTTGGTTCAAGTTTTGTTTTCTTCCCGCCCTGCCTCTAACATTCCCAGTCAGGCTCTGCTGGTATTATTTCACCAGATGCTTGGTATCAGTTTTTCCTGCTAGCTGACATTTAAGTCCATAAAAGCAATCAACTTAATGCAACACCCTGTAAATGGTAATTTTATTGGATGTAAGTGAAGTTGGTAAATAGTTTCATGTCCCTTTTATTGTTATGCACTCTAGATGCTGAGGAAAAAAATGTTTTAGTCAGAATTCTGTCTTTTCTTTTTCTTGCTCTAAGGAAGACTCAGTAGGTAGGGACACAAGTCCTGCAGATGGCCTCATGCAGAGGCCAAGCCAGATGGAGATCAAGGTGCAGAAATAACACACAGAGTGATGAAGGTGGCAGTGATGAGAGAGGAGGTGTTCTGGAAGGTCAAGTATAAGGATGCAGCTGTTTCCTGGCCAGGTATCTGGCTACCCTCTATCCCATTCTTTCAAAAAAGAAGAGAGAGAAGGAAAAGTTTATATGTAAGATGAAGAGTTCTTGCATATTACAAAAATATGCTACCTTGTTTCAGAATCAGACCAGAGTCACCAAGTAAAATAAACTTTTCCTTTCACTCAAGTAAAATAATTATTACCACCTAATGGGTATTTACTATGTGCCAGATACAATGCTAGGCACAATGTGTGCATTATCTAATTTAATTTCCATTATTATATTAGTTGCATTTTATAAGGGAGAAAACAATCTCATTGAGGTGAGGAAACTTGTCCAGTGGGATACAGCTAAATGAGTATTCACATCCCTTTGATTGACACACCTCTTTATGTAAACTTAACAATTTAGCAATAAATCTATATTCACTTCATTTGAGAATCAGTTGTTTAAGAGAGCAGGCATTTAAAAGTAAGTGATACATGTAATCCTTGTTACAGGCAAAGAATTCTTTCAATTTAATCGTTGTTTGTTGAGTGTATATTATGCCATACTTTGTTAAAATAGGTGCTGGGGACATAGTAAAGGGGGCAGAATAGACTGTCCCCAAATGTTCCATTTTGGCTTGTGGATTATTTTGAACTGAAGACCCAGAAGTCTCAGAAAGAGTTCTTAACCTCCCCTTAACTGCCTAAAAGACTTTAGATAGAGGCCTGGTCCAGGAAGAGAACTATCACAGAGATAACTACAAAGAAGTAGAGGTTAGGTATGGTGGGCTGGGGGAGCTCAGCAGAACCTATTTGTTCAAAGTCCTCTCTGTGTCTTATTGTCCTTAACCAAACATTTGCTCTTCCCATATTCCTGTGAATTATCTTCCTTCCCTTTGAAGCCCCCCAAATTTTCCCTCTTCTCCTTAGCTCAGAATGGTGTATCATAAGCCTCAAATACCTGCCTGTCTGAGAGCCTCTGATGTCTATCTGAGGCTCCTGTAAGTAAAAAATTAAATTTGTTTTTCTCCTGTTAATCTGCCTTATGTCAATTTAATTATTAGGCTAGCCAAAAGAACCTAGAAGGGTAGAGGAAAATATTGCCTTCCCTATAATAGTGGTTAACAACAGCTGATCAATTCTATAGTTTTGTCATAAAAACCTACAAAATTATTGTACTATGAACACAGTACAGATATTTGACTTTGTTAACTTACTTTTACAATGTCATACATACAAAGGATCTTCAGGTTGTCTTCTACCCAATTGCATTTCACATTACGTATCAAACCCAGGATATATAAGAATCATAACATCTAAGAAAGGTATTGGATATTTCTAACTCAGATTATGTCCACATTTCTACAAGATTTCTTCTTGTGGAGTTTAGTATTAGCCTATTAAAGTAAAATATGGGAAATTAGTTTCTTTTAAAAATTAAAAGCTTTATGTTAATTACCTTGATAAGAACTGCTTTTATTAATCTTCTTTGTAAAAGATTTTAAAAAGCAGATAAGTACTTATTAGCAAATTCAGTCTAATGATGGGTAAATTTTTGTTTTGTAATGATAAGATTTTAAGCTTAAATGGAGAGGAAAAGATTTTTAATGAATTTCTTACAGCTTTGCTAGTGCCCTTTTCCTTTGTTGCTACCACTATGCAAAAAAGATGACCTTTTCTAGTGATGCTTTGCATCAGCAAGAAACACCAAATCTTTGGGAAGTGAGCTTGTTTTTAATATGTAAAAGATTTTTGAATTACTGCAGAGTGCAAGGACTGGAGCAGAGAAAAGTTCTTAATTGATAATGTCCCCAGTGGGGAGCTTATCCATTTAGTATAACATTTCAGAAGCCACAGGGGAGAGGGAGAGTTTGGGAGATGAAAGAATGCTTTTGAAACTTTGAGTACTTAACAGGTGAAAAGTGATGCCATGTATTTGGTTAATGTCTCAGTCTCTTCTTGCTTCTGTTTTTTAAAAAGGGGACAATATATAATAAAGATTTGGAATAATTTTACAACATATTGAAGTCATACACATACCCCCCCCCAAAAAAACCCAGGGGAACTATACAGGGAATTAAAACCATAAAGGCTTAAAGGCTCATCTTTTTGCTAGGAATAGGTAACTTCTCCAAAATGTATTTGAAAATCATTAGGAACTCAACTGAGATAGTGAATTCAATGATCCAGTGAATCAAAGAGGCTTCAGTGATCACTTTTAACCAATTCTTTGTTTAAATTAAATTGAACAAACAGCCTTCCTTGGCAGTTTTGATATTGGACTTTTTTTTCCCACTTAGAGGAATATATACTAATCAATACCTCTTATCTAAGTTATTAGGACTGCTTGAGAAACTTAAATAATTAAAGGGAAGACCTTTGGAATTCAAAGAGCTGTGCCCCTAACAATAGACATGCATGGAGCTGTTCCTCTGGCCAAGTACACTACATGGGTGTTACCTTTGAGAACTTTTGCATTATGATATTGCACATAAGCAATACATGTTTTGTGGTGATTAATTTGGTCTTTTAAATACTCCTGGTTAAACTATGTCTCCCTATGTCCACATCTCCAACAAAGAAGATTTTACTAATTTAAAGGCCATTTGAATCAAATAGTGGAATATTATATCATTTTAGTGACTTTCTAATAGCCCCAGGAACATGACAAATACATACATTACTATATATTATTAATCAGAAATAAGTGCATACAGTCACACTGTTTTTCTTTTTTTATGTTTCAATGCTAGATGAATGGAAAGTTTTTAATTCATTTCAGGAGCTGAAATAGAATTTTTTTCCTGTGTGACAGAAAAGAAGAGCAAAATCGAGCTTTTGATGCTTCAGGCATTCATAGAATAATAAGAATATGAGTACTTGTCACTCTAAGGGAGTTCTGCATTTAATATTATCTTTCATATTTGAAGACAATGCTTGACAGGTTGGTTGACCATGATGCCAAAAACACATAAACTTTCCTGTTTTCAGTAACTAGTATTTGTATCACTATACGACTAGCTAAGTGGTTATAACTTGGAGACTTCAAGATAAAGTGGTATAAACTAGATCAAAGCTTATTTCTTTTTTTCCTACTAGTCTGGAGATAGGTGAGCTGACCGAGGCAAATAGAAGGCTAGGTTCCACAAAGTCATCCAGGGACCCACCTTCCCCATCCTTAGGTGAGACCTTCCCTTAGGGTGGTGCCTAATCACCACCACATCTATGTTCCTAAAAGGTAAAAGGGGAGTTACAGGGGAAGCAGGTTTCCTTTAAGGTTATGACAATGTTGAACTTTACCTGAGCCCTGTGATACTAGAAAACAGCAATGATTAGAGAAATCCCGCCACACTCTTTGTGTCCTAGGAAACAGCTTACTGCAAACAACCACCCTTACCCTTGATTCAAATAAGACTCAAGGATACCCCTCTTGTTTATGAATGACAAGGCCAGACACAGACTCTCCAAATTCCCATTCTTTGCCTCCTAAATGATGAGCTGAACTGTTTTGTCCCAAGTGATCAATGGGAACAAAATGCTTATTAACCAAGCTTTGATTAACATTTTCTCCTTCCCCTAGGCCCCTCAACTTTGACCTGCCCTCAGCCTGAGCCAGCACATAGCCCTCCTCTGTGGTCTCTCCTGGAAAACAGGCTGGACTCAGGGTAAAACATTGTTTGATCGGCTGTCCAACCTTGCCACCCTTCCATCCCACTTCCCTGCACCTGTTTCTAGCCTTGTTTAGTACTCTCTATGGAAAAAAACTCTTTTTGCCTAATACTTGCAGATCTTATGGTCAGAGTGTTCTCTTTATTGTAACAGTCCTTCCTCCATTGCAATAGTCCTTCCCCTACCCTTTGCAATTATCCTTTCAAATAAAGTTCAGGTTTGTTTTTAATCTAACAGATATGAACGAGAAAATCGATTGGTTTGAACCTAACTGCAAAGGGGGACCAAGAAGTGTAGTATTTAGCTGAATAGCTAAATCCACCAAAACCTCAGGGGTTCTGTTACTAAAAGAAAGAAGGGATAATGGATATTAGAGGACAATTACCAATATCTGCCACACTCTTCATAAAGACACTATTTGTAATTCTACATTCTTTTCTCTTGGGCTCTTTGGTACTTTTGTTCAAAATAGGTCACCCAGAGAGTCTAGCTGTTACATGCCACCTGAATCTTCCCTACAAAATTTCCCTGAACTACTCTGCCATATTTCTGAAATTATGTCAGTATGGTCTTTCTTTTGTGCAAAATGCTTGGGGCTTCTCAAATTCATGTGAAGACTTTAGCATAGAACTTGGGGTTTTTAAACTTCAGTGTTTAAAACTTAATCAAACTTTGGAAAATGCATTTTTGTGGAAAGGGAAGGGCTTTCGCAGGACCATGGTATATGGTTGTGCAGGTAGAACAACCCAATCAGGCAATCCTGGTTTTTAGAGATGTATAGATGTGATATCAAATCCTACCTCTTCCATTTACTAGCTGAGGGACCTTAAGTGTGACATATAACCTCATGAAGATTTGTTTCCTTAACAACAAATGAGAGTACTTAAGACCTGTCTTAGATAAAGTTATTGTAAGAATTAGAGATAAAATTCATAAAGTGTCTATAAAGTGCCTGGCCTTTGGCATATGCTCAGTAAATGGTGGGTGCCATTTTAATTATTAGATAAAACTTTTCTTTGGAGTTCTCCCATCACATCTCTTCTTCCAGATGCTTCCTCATTCTGTGCTGCTTTCCCTAGTCTGGTTCCACACCCACATCTCATCTTCCCAGGCAACATGCTATGCTGTTCTTAGCGTTGTTTTCTCTTCTCTGCTATCAAAATGGCCTAATCTGGGTTTAATAACTTCAAGTCTCAGTTTCTGATTTTAGATACAAAATTCCCTTTAAGAAAGTAATTCTGGTTCTGGCCAATGTTGTTCAGTGGTTTAGAGCATCCTACTGTACATCAAAGGGTCATGGGCTATTTCCTGTCAGGGCACAAAGCCAGGCTGCGGTTTGATCCCAGGTCTGGTGCATGTGCGCGCCAGGCAACCCATTGATGTTTCTCTCTTACATCAGTGTTTTTCTGTTTTTTTTCCTCTCTCTCTCTCTCTCTCTCTCTCTCTCTCTCTCTCTCTCTCTCTCTCTCTCTCTCTCTCTCTCTCTCCTCTCTCCTCTCTCCCACAAAGATGTTTAAGTAGCCCAAAAATATTGCCTGCCTTGGTAGCCTGCATTTTGATGGAATGTGAATCATGTGGTGATTGAGTTTGCAGCTGACCCTTGAACGATGAGGATGAGGTGTGCCCATCCCTGCGTGGTGAAAATCCAGATATCAATATTGACTCTAGTCTGGCCCTTCGCATCTGTGGATTGAAAAGAGTATTTGATCCGTGGTTGGGAATCTGCTGCTGGAAATGCAAAAGTACTGTTTTTAATCGCAGTTGGTTGAATCTGAGGACAAGAAACCCCAGGATACAAAGGCCGACAGAGGCTGATTGTATTTATTGAAAAAATAAAAATCCATGTATAAGTAGAAGCTGCAGTTCAAACCTGTTTTGTTCAAGGGTCAACTGCAATTACAGACTCGGCTCCCTCACTCAGACTTCTCATGGGGCTGAGACAGTGTTTGTGGATGGATGGGTTGTAGGTGGTGAGAACGACACTGGGTGTTAATCTGGAGGGGTCAGCCCGGACTTGGGTTCAGCAACCTCACTTACTTGCGCCCTGGCTTAGAATTCAGAGCCAAGACCCACACTGTAAGAGAACATTTATTTATAAAAAAACTATAGAGGTAGAAGATGCAATTCCTAGAAGAAATGGGCTTAGGAAACAAGTTATAGAGGCAAAGAAGGGCTCTTGGAGTTTGGGAGTGAGGAAGCTAATGGTAATGTGCCTGTCTGGTGGGTGAGGGAAAGGGGAAGGCAGGGGCTTGCTCCCTGGAGGGAGATCTCTGAGTCCTCCCTCCTAATGGTTTTAAGGGTGGAGATTTTAGGGGAGGTCCCAGGGAAGATCTCATTATAATATTCAGCAGCTTTCCAGGCTTGTCCTTTCAGGGTTGGGGTCTCCACTAATTGGTTGGTCTGTGTGGGGTGGTGGGGGTATCGGTCATTATCCTGAGTACTGTGCAGCTGGTCCTGAGGTCAGCTGTGGCTGGTTATGTTGCTTTTCTGGGCCCAGAGCTGAAATACTACTGAGGCCTAGATGTTCTCTATGGGGAGGAAAGGTCAGAGGGTCCAAGCCGCATGACCAGTGATATGCCAGGGGAGGAAAGGCCGCCCTGGGGGCAAGGTCCTGCCCTACAATTGTCCTTTGCTGGGCACCTGGGGCTTTCCACCCTGGTGACCTTCTGTACCTAGCCCATAGTCCTTGCTCTGCTCACCTCTAACTGCCTACCACAGACACACATGGATTCTTCAGGTAGGTATGGCTTTAAATTCAGATGTGCAAGGAATACTGTGTGCTTCTTTAGGTGTTCTTTTAGTATAAATCATTAGAAGCTTAAAGTCATGGCAGTGGGTTACTTGCTTTTCTAAGAGTAATGCTTAATCTTTGAGTTTTCGCCAAATTCAGCCTTAATCATTATGCAACCAAATATTCCACACCATTCGGTTGGTGTTGATTACAAGGGAATGAAAGTAAGCACATACGAATTTGAAACAAAAAAATTTACCTTGGAAACGTTGTTATCCATTTTATAGGGAATTCTTGAAGCTTCCAGGTAAGGCAAAAAACAAATTTCATATAGGGGAGGCTCAGTAATTTTTTGTTGCATTAATATATAGGATTAAAACAAGACTCATGCTACTAGCATCTTAGCTTGGTGCTAAAGTTTTCCTGATGATGAAGCATTTTTGCTTTTCCCCAAATCTTACTGTAGGATTTGGGGAGTACTGACATAAATGGGAAATGTGTTAAGTTTCTGAGAATGTTGCTAGAGAATAACTGAATGATTACAGGAAAATATTTAATGTTATCTAAATTTAATGTTATCTAAAATTATTACTTTGCCACATCCTCTTTGTGGAGCCTGAAGGCTGACTGGTGATAGATATGGGGGTGCATATCAACAGGAAGACATTCATGTCAACCACAACACCTCCCTCCCCCAGTCAATGCCATGGTAAGATTTGATTTTACTATTTTTATAATATATTTCAAACCCTGTTTTCTCTCCAGTGCCCCTGCCACTATGTTTAAGACACCATATCTCCTGCTTGAATTACTACAGTAGCTTTCTAACTTGTCTATCTACTTTTGCAGTTTTCCAAATTATCAGGTGATAGCCAGAGTAATGTTTTGATAACAGAGATCTGATAAATCATGCCACTCTCCTCCTTAAAACTTCTCAATAGTTTCCCACTGAACTTAAGGTAAAATCCTAACTTCTTCCCATGTCCTACAAGATGCTATATTTTCTGGCTTCTGAAAATCTTTGTCTTATCAGTGCTTTTATTGAGCATGCTCCAGACCCATAGCCTTCTTCCTTGTGGTGAATTTGCTGAACACTTCCCTGCTCAGCCTCTTCTGTCTTCTTTCACTCTTCATTGGGCATTTTCCTTGTCTTTCAGGTTGCAGCTTAAAGATGACCTTCTCCAGGAGGCCTTTCCTGATTACCCCATCTAAAGTAAGTCCCCCTTTCTCTGGTACTTTTTATCGTAGCACCTTGTCTTCTTCATAGCCTTTGTCACTATTTGTAATTCTGTGCTGATTTGTTTATTGTGCGTCTCCCCCACCAGAATGTAAGTTCCACAAAATTCGAAGACTACACCTGTCTTAATCACCACTCATTATTCAATGTTTAGCACATGCTGGGAACATAGTAGGTGCTCAATAAATAGTTTTTGAACAGTGGAATGAACAACGATTGCAATAACAAACATCCCTTAGACCCTTATTATATGTTGGGTGCTTGACCTGCCATCATCCTAACATTTCCTCCTTATAAGAAACGTATGACAGAGACTAACATCCTGGCTTATGGATGAACCTGAGGTTCAGAGCATTTCAATAACTTATCCAAAATTTCACAGCTAATAGATGACAAAGCCAGGACTCAAACTTAATTCAAACTTGCTGTTTACCACTATGCCATTCTGATGTCTATCCAGGTATCCTGCAAACATTTATTAAGGATATAAAGTGAATAAAATTACTGGAAAATAAGGAGCAATAGTAGTAATAGTTCTTTGTTCCAAATTTATAAACTACTTGGCATTTGAAACATTTATGGATGAAATTACCAGGTGATATTTGTCAAGCAGCGTGGAATCCAGCACACTACTGACTGCGCTGTGCTATACAGAGGGATTACAGAGCAGAGATCATTGAGGGTGCTCAGCGACTGAGGGGAGCAGGCTCTGCCATCAGGAAAGTGAAGACGTGGCTTGAAGAAGCCTCTAACTGAGCTCATTCTGCTGCTAGAGGGTAGACAATGGCCATCTTAACAAATGACAAGGCTGCTTCTAGTGTGATGGGGGCAGGGCTAAAGTCAGGTTTTCAATCTTCTTTTGTGGAAACTAATGGTAATGTTTTCCTTATAAATGTTTGTAGCCTCTGTGCAGAAAATGTCCTTTCGAGCCATTTGAAAATGTTCCGTGGATGCATGTTGTTATGGCAAGGCAATGGAGCAGCTGTCGAATAAGATTTGTGAAGGGAAAACAAAATCCAATCCTAATGCTCACAGCCTGTTCTATCAGTCTCATTTATTTCTCTTAAAAAATATGGAGGGGTTCGCAGGGAGGGAGAAAATGTAAAGCCATTGAGAAGTTGCTCTAGCCTTTGGATATTCTTGGGGTCAAATTGTTCAGTGTACAATGAAATGAAAGCACAAAGATCTCTTCTAAGTTTATCAGTATTAAAGCAGCAACTTTAGAGATTTTCTTTAAGAAAGAATCGCAAACTAATTAAACAGCAGAAAGTTTTGTTTGACCAAAAGGTCAAGATTCTTAAATACATCTCTTCTCTTAAAATATCCACGTAACTATGAAAATCCCAGAAAATTTTATTGTTTTTGTCAGTTGTTTACTTATTTGCTTTTAAATTGCATTTATTACATTTAGGCCGAGAAATATTTTGTACAAAACCACATTTCAATTAAATTATTTTAACACCTCCACTTAGGTGTTTATTTGTAGACAGAAATAAGACATTTCAGATGCTGATTGGACTTATTAATGGTGTTCATCAGGAAGAACTAAGGGATCATAATTAAACACCAAAACTACATGGTCTGTTGGTTTTATGTTGTATAAATTATGTATGAGTTTGGTATTTATATTTCATGAAAAAAATTACAGTGTTGTTTTCTCAATGCATTGTCTACATCAAGAATATTATATGTGTGTGAATGTGAATATGAATTTACAGTCCCTGATGTACTATTTTTTTTTAATAAGCAAAAATTTCAAACAAAGATTTGATACTCTCTGCTTGAGACTCCACCTCTGTTTTCTACAGCATGTTCTAAACTACTGTCAGCTATTTAAAATGAAGAAGATAAGAATGTATCTAGACACTGTTACCTTGTGAGGCTGTCTTCCTAGACTTGCAGATTTCTTTGAATATGAAGGGACACTCCAGAGTCAGGTGAAAAATAGCTCCATTTTCAGTGTAATAGAGTAGAGACCTTTTGATCTTTTTAGATAAAGGTATTGAAAATAAAGCCAACTATCATCACTATTATTTCAAAACTAGTAAGGGCATAATTATAAAATTCAAAATCAAATGTATTTATCTTTATTAACAACTCTCTATATTGTCCTTATCTTTCTTACTGGACCTCCAAAAACTTATTTATTCACAGCTTGGCACCAACCTGTGGACTGGCTTTTAGAAATTATTGCTTTATGTGTCATTAACCTTTACTTCCTAGGTAGTGTCTACACATTGTTGGCGATTGGTAACACGGGGACCGTAGCTCCGTATGCCTAGCTGTTCGAGATATGGGTTCTGGACTAGCTATTAATAAAAACACGAGGCTTATCTCGCAGTCTGTACCACAGGGCTCTCCGGCTTGCTGACCAGGCCCAAGCCACAGCAGCTTTCTTTCAGTTCTTAGAATGTGCAGGTCCTCTCCTGCTTTAGAGGATCATGCTGTGTTCCTCTGTCCATAGCATTCTCTCCAGCATTCTTCACCTGGTTAGTACCTCCTGATCTTTTAGGTCTCAGTTTCAGTGTTTATCAAGAAACCCTCCCAGATCATCTATCTCAACTAGGTTTCCTTGTTAGGCTTTCTTACAAAACCTGTAGCTTTCCTTTGCTGAACTTAATACAATTAATAGGGTATAAGATCCCTGGAAGTACAGTGCAGGGATATGCTTACCTTGTATTCTCACCTTCCAACATGTGCTTCTCACATAGCTGATGGTCCATAAACATCTGATAAATAATCACAGTAGTTCTCCATTATCCGTGGTTTCACTTTCCATGGTTTCAGTTACCTGTGGTTGGTTAACCATGGTCAAAAATATTAAATGAAAAATTCCAGAAATAAACAGCTCACAAGTTTTATATTCTGCTCTGTCCTGCCTGGGAAGTGAATAATTCCTTTGTCCACCATATCCATGCTGTATACACTATCAATCTGTTAGCCACTTAGTAGCCATCTTACTAGGCTGACTGTCAGGGTATCACAGTGCTTGGGTTCAAGTAACCCTTATTTTACTTAATAATGGCCCCAAAGCGCAAGAGTAGTGATGGTGGCAATTTGGATAAGCCCAAGAGAAGCCATATAGTGCTTCCTTTAAGTGAAAAGATCAACGTAGTACAATAAGATATTTTGAGAGAGACCACATTCACATAACTTTTATTATAGTATATTGTTATAATTGACCTATTTTATTAGTAGTTATTGTTGTTAATCTCTTACTGTTCCTAATTTATCAATCAAACTTTATCATAGATATGTATGTATAGGAAAAAACAGTATATAACAGTATATATAGAATTTGATACTATCTGAGGTTTTAGGTATCCACTGGGGGTGTTGGAATGTATCCCCTGTGGATAAGAGGGGACTACTATATAAGAAAATTATAATAATAATTACTGTTACCATTTATTGAGTGCAGATTTTGCTTCTGGTACTTTATATATAATCATTATCCTAATCTTCAGAATAAGCCTGGGAGGTGGTTCTTCGTATGCTTATTTTGTGAATGAAGAAATTGAAGTTCACAGGATGTTTTTTTTTTGTCCCTAGTAAATGATAGAGCCAGAGTTTAACCCAAATATGTCCTGTTTCAGAGCTCACGATCTTAGCTCTATAATGCTAAGATATCCTTTTACTGAAGAACAAGGAATTATTAATACGCCAAAAATTCCTTATGTTCAATTTTCAACTAATTATTATACAGAACCATTTATTGATTGTTTTGGTTATCTGCTGTTGAATAAAATAACACTCCAAAACCTCCCTTAGTGTCTTAAAAGAACAGTTATTTATTCGTTGGTGTTAAAGAACGACCTGTTTTTTTAAGTCAAGACTTTGAAGTTGTTTACAGCTCTTTTTTTCCTTCTGTTTAGAGCCAATTTCTGAAAAAATTCCCCCACAATGTTTTTTGAATGTTCTTATTTCTCTCTCTTTTCTAGTCTAAACTCTGTTACCTCTTGTATAGCAAAGCAGTAGGTTTCTACTTCATTTCTTTGTCTTAAGTCATGCCCTGCTTCCATTCACTTTACATATCATTTTCAGAATAGCCTACTTTGATCACCAGTCTCTATATATCATTTCTGTACTTGGTCTAACATGTCCTATTATTTCCTAGCCTAGCTTTTACATCTCTGGACTTATTACTTTTTACCTGCTCTTCCTCCATAACCTCTTTCTCAATTTTCATTATGATTAGATGTCGCCTGTCTAATCCAGCAGAATATACCTGATAGTTGCCCATTACTATATTCATCTTCGTAATTGTAGCTCAGTGCTTTTGTCTGACATTTCTACATGGAATGTTCTCCCTAATAATTCATGTCTTTCTTTAATGGTTATCTCAGAAATCACCTGTCCAGGGAAACTTAATGGATAACACTATCCATACTACACTTAACCTTCTCAGCAGTTACTTAGTTTATATTATTATTATTATTACAATGATCTATGCATTGTGCTAAATGGTCTATATAAATTATTTAATATAATTCTCTTGCCAGTATCGTAGATAGTATTATTCATATATTTTTTAGATAAAGCTTCAGTGATGTTAAAACCTATTGAATTTTTAATAGCCAGAGTGATCATGATTTTAAAAAAAATCACTTTAGGTATAATTTATATAAAATGCACCAATTTTAACAGTAAAGTATGATAAGCTTTGATGTGTGTGTATTTTCTATAATCATCACCTTAAACAAGATATAGAATATTTCCATATTTCTCATAGTGCTTTGCAATCAACTCCCTATCCCCAGGCTCAATGATCTGATTTTTGTCACTATAGATCAGTTTGACTTGTTCTAGAACTTCATATAAATGGAACCATATAGTATATTCGCTTTGGTTTTGGCTTCTTTTGTTCAGTATTACAGTTTTGAGATTCACTCATGTTGTGTATCCATGAATAGTTCTTTCCTTTTAATGCTTAGTAAATGTTCCATTATATAGGTATATCATAATTCGTTTACACATTTACCTGTTGATAGTAATTAGTTTCCATTTTTTGGCTTTTTAGAATATATCCACTATAAAAATTTTTGTAGAAGTTCTTATGTTTACATATATTTTTCTCTTGAAAAAATACCTAGGAGTAGAAACGTTGATTAGAAGCTACCAAACTACTTCCCAAACTGCTTACATCATTCCCACCAACAATGTA
Source organism: Miniopterus schreibersii (assembly GCF_964146895.1). Taxonomy (NCBI): domain Eukaryota; kingdom Metazoa; phylum Chordata; class Mammalia; order Chiroptera; family Miniopteridae; genus Miniopterus; species Miniopterus schreibersii. The sequence continues at coordinate 160,638,366 of NC_138102.1, forward strand.
TCAAAATTCCAATTGTTTCACATCCTTGTCAACACTTAATATTGTCAGTTTTTAAAATTTTAGTCATCATGTAGTGGCTATGTAGTGATATCTCATTATAGTTTTACTTTTAGTTTTCCTGATGGCTAATGATGTAGGGAATCTTTTCATGTGCTTCTCTTCTTTTGAGAAGTTTCTGTTTAACTATTTGGCTATTAAAAAAGTTAACTTATTTGACTTCATTCTGAGCTGGAAGAGTTCTTTATATATTCTGGGTACAAGGGCTTTGTGAAATTATAAATTATCAATTATAAATATTTTCTTTGAGTATGTGGATTGCTTTTTTATTTTCCTAACATTTTTTTTTTTTAAACAGCAAGGAAAAATTAACTTATGTTGAAGTTTAATTTATTTATTTTTCTCTTATGGGTAGTGTTTTTTTGTGTGTCCTTGCCTTTCCTAATGTTTTGAAGAAATCACTAGATTGTGTCTTTCACAAAATTTGTTGAATTTATCTAAGCTTTCTAATTTATTGACATAAGTTTTCTTAAATACATCCTTAATATTATCAAAAACTGTGAAGGGCTGAGATTTTACTGTACATGCAAGGTAATGAGTTTGCCTGCTACAATGTCATGGATGCTGGCAGAAGACACTAGATTCTTGGGTCAGAGATGATGGATAATTTATTATTCACAGAAATAGCAGTAATTAGAGTATTAGCATTTCTTTACCAGTTCTTCAGACTCTAGTTACCATAGGGTGACATGCAGAAGGCCAGATGATACCCACACATGCAGTGGGTTGTATTACAGAAAAGGAATACTAAGTTTAGGGAACTCCTAAATTTTTCAATAAACAGTAACCATATCTACACTTTGTTCCAGAGGACATCACCATCTATATTTTCCAAGGCTATAAGCAGGCCTCACTATCAGAATCTTAATCAGAAAGTTCATGAGTTAGCATAGATTAGCATACAATTTAATATATTTAATAAATACTCATATAGCACTTATTATTTGCCAGAAACTGATCTTAGCACTTTGTAAATATCAACTCATTTAACTTTTGTGATCACCTTACAAAGTAGGCATAATTAGCATTCCTATTTTGTTGATGAGGGAAAGGGGTACTGAGAGTTTAAATAACTTGCTCAAGAATATGGGCTAGTGATGGCACTGTCAGATTTGAATCCAAGTCGTCAAATCCCAGAGTTCGAGCCTATATTCTTTTTTAAAAATTATTATTAATTTGAGAGAGAGGAGACACAAAGGGAGATATATAAAGAGAAACAGACAGACATCGATTTGTTGTTCCACCTATGCATTCATTGGTTGATTCTTGTATGTGCCCTGACTGGGGATTGAATCCACAACCTTGGCAAATCGAGATGATGCTCTAACCAACTGAGCTACCCAGCCAGGGCCTAGAGCCTATATTCTTTATCTTTATACTATTTTGCCTGTGTTAGGCACATATTTTATTGGTGAAATATGTGATATTTAAGATATGTCTATTGACTAGAAATAATATGCAGATATCTATAAATGTTGCATAACAATATTACATCATCATAATATTATGTACTCTAGTAATCTCCTCTTATCTGTGGTTTCAGTTACTTGCAGTCAACCAAGGTCCAAAAATATTAAATGGAAAATTCCAGAAATAAACAACTCATAGGTTTCAAATAGTGCACTGTTCTAAGTAGCGTGATGCAATCTCAGTCTGTCCTGCTTCATCCCACCCAGGACTTGAATCATCCCTTTGTCCAGCACATCCACCATGTATTTGCTGCTCGCCTGTTAGTCACTTAGTCGCTGTCTTGGTTATCAGGCCGATGACTATTATGGCATTGCAGGGCTTGTGTTCAAATAACTCTTATTTTACTTAATAATGATTCCAGTGCATAAGAGTGGTGATGCTGGCCATTTAGATGTGCCAAAGAGAAACTGAAAAGTGCTTCAAGTGAAAAGATGGGTACAATACAATAAGATATTTTAAGAGAAAGACCATGTTCACATTACTTTTATTACAGTATATTGTTATAATTGTTCTATTTTATTATTAGTTATTATGAATCTCTTACTGTGACTAGTTTATAAAGTTCATCATAAGTATGTATACATAGGAAAAGACATATATAAGGTTTGGTACTATTTGTAGTTTCAGGCATCTACTGGGGGAAGTCTTTGAATGAATCCCCTGTGGACAAGGAGAGGGTACTATAGTAACAATTAGGAAGTCCATTAGCCTGAAATTCTTTGGAAGCACTCTGGCCAAGGATTCCATTTGGTCCAACCTTCGACCACTTAATGGAAGATTCTGTTGTCTGATCCAAGTAGAAAATGAGCTGATTCAGCTGCTAAAATATTTTCACATCTGACATTCTTTCAAGATACATGTTTGAGTGCCTAAATTAGGTCTTCACCAATCTCATTGGTTGTATGGCATTTTTAGTGCCTGCTTACTAATAAAAATTAGTATGTGTCACAATATTCGGCCTTAGATTTGCTTTTATTTTAGCAGCTTACATGTTAGTAGGACTGTGGATAGAGTTCTCATCTATTTTTAATCACCAGAGATTATAGACACTTGCTGAAAAGAACCAGAGAATTCCAGAAGTCTTAATTGGCTTAGGTCAGTTCGCAATGTCAGGTTTGTCTGACTGAACACCTTTGCTTTTGTTTAGATTATAACAAAGTTGTAATCCTTTATTCTGTACTTCCTTTAGAAAAAGACAACTCAGCTGTTTTGCTTCTGAAAGGGTAATGCAAATACCTGGCAAAATGTTTAAATTGTACGAATGGCTAACAGTTTAAGAGAAGGCATTCCATTCACCCCTGTCATTCAGGCCTCCTCTGCAGGAGAAATTACTGTCCTTATATATTCTCCCAGAAGTATTCTGTGTCTTTTGTGGCATATATTCTTGATCTATTTCTTTTTTGTGGAAGAATTTATTTGTTATTTACTGAGTACCCATTATGTGCCAGGCATTGCAGACACAAAGATCTCTAGGGCACAGGACCCTCAGTGCTGTAGTGGAGCCCAAAAAGCAGCCAGTCACGACACAATGTGGAAAGGGCAGTGGTGGAAATGTGCACGGATCTTGCTGACACACGAGGAGAGCTTAGAGCATGCTGTGACGTCAGGGAGAAGGGAGACATTGACCTTAAGATGGAATTGGGGGCCTGCAAACAAATGCAACATGAAGAAATCCAGTTTTTCAGCCGGCCTTGATTTAGAAAAACAAAACACTTTCTAAGGATGAAAACGTGTTACAGGAAGTGTAACCTATGAACTTGACTCAGATCAGCTTTCAAACACACAAAAAACTCATTTGGTTGAGGAGCAGAATATAACTTTCTCTAAAGAATAAACATTTTTTATTTGAGTGAAGTACTAAGGGAGGCACTAAGATTGCTGAGGGAATTCTATGTTCTACGGCTTATATTATCGTCTTTCTAAGGGAAGGGAAGATAAGCTTCTACTACCAAGTTTACAAAACACCATTCAATGATTGCAATTCATTTTCTCTGGCATAGGAAAACCATCACCCAGCTAACACTGATAATATAAATTACATTATGTACAACTAAAAAAGGGGGGCCAAAGAATCAATCATAATTCAAAAGCAATAGTCTGTCCCCATAGCACATGGTCCTCTGCAGGAGAAATCACTGTCCTCATATATTCTTCTGGAAGTATTCTATGTATATTGTAGCATATATTCTCGATCTATTTCTTAATTCTCCCTAATATGTCACCTCATGCCCCTAAATACATTTTGTGTTCATTAAGGGAAGACTGTTGATTTTTTTTTTCTTTTTTATTCTTCCACACTGCGTAACATAGTTTCTCAAAAAGAAAACTCTCCATAAAAGCATATTAGTGTCTTCTGCTCGGAAAGGATGCATAACCAAGAGAACAGTGAGTTGGATCAAATTAAGGGTGAGATTCGGGTGTCCAAATATCTGAAAATATTAGGCTCTTAAGGGAAATCACACATACACACACACACACACACACACACACACACACACACACACAAATGATTAACTTTGAACACGGGCATGGATTTATACATTTATGACCATATACCAAATAGCCTCAGATTTCAGTAGCTTTGGTTCCAAATGAGGCCATGTTAGCGTGTATATTTATTTCCTTAGCTGGTTAACTCACACCTGCATAACCTCTAAGACCCCCCGGTTATTCCTGGGATTCACATGTGCTCACAGCATCTCTTTCATGCCACTCCATTTATGTCTGCTTATTGAGAGCTGCTGACAGCAAGGTGCTTTCAACTGGCCTCTGTGGGAGCTCTGCTTCTCTACCCAGCAGACTTTCTCACAGTGCTTGCAAAGCCACAAAGTCTCCAATATACCAAACACTCCTGGATCGCTCTGCATTTTTATTGTCACATTGGAGCCGTACTGTGTTATTTGCAGAAATGATAAAATGCCCTTTCCTCAGTTCTGCCTTGGACTGTTAACCTGGGTACCAATCTCATGAAGTCCTTGTGTACACAGCCAGTTCTACCTTTCTCTGTAGCCCATTTCTCTGTGATAGTTCAGACTGAGTCCCTGGGGCAAGCTGCAAAATGGACTATTATCCTTTGCATTTGTTTCTCTCTGGACCCAGGAATGCACATATAAAACTGTTCTTTTTTGTCCCCAGTTTTCTATCTGGCTCTTACCAATGCATGTTGAAGCTGGGTGGTGCAGGGATGGGGGGTGCCAACCAAACAAATCCTTCTCAGCCATGCAACATTATTGTTGGCTTTTTTAGTGGAAATATAGAACAAGGCTTACCAAAATAGTTGGCATAATATAAGGCTTTACATCTCATTTGTTGATATTTAGGACTTTATATTTTGGAGTACCTTTTTAACATCAGCATTTTTCTTAATCTTTTCAAGGGAAGGATCTTTGAGCACTGGATTGTAACTAACAGTGGTTTTGTAGTTCACATATTAAATACTATGCTGAGATCAATGGAGACATAGTCTGAATGCTGATTTGATAGAAATGCTTCATTGATTTTACTAGAGCTGAGCCAAATTCATTAACAGCCTAGATTCATTAGGAAGGCACCATTAATTCAAGGAAAATAAAATAAAGATCAAGCTGTTTAATTGTATTTTATAAAGCATTACCCATTAATCAGAATTTAGTGTATTTGGTTTTGAGATTACTTCTATTTCATCTATGAATCTTTTCAGAGAACACATTTGTTAGTTTACTTACCAAATATTTATTCATGCTAGTGATTGTGTTGAGATTTTTGGGACTATGCGAATTGCAGGATGGGTTTTTAAAATCTTTACTCTTTCATAAGTAAAGTGCTTACCCTCTCCTCCTGGAGTTCTGGCTTATTATAACCTAGGATCATAGAAAATGGTACAATAGGAAGAGAAAGAAATTCTTTAGAAAATCCATCACAGCTATGCAATCAGATGAAGATGTTTCGTCTGGTTCTAGGTAAAGAGAAGAAGTGTCCCTTTGTTTCTGCTTTGGCGCACAAGACACAAGCTGGAGGGGACAGAGGGTGGAATTAGAAGGGATGGGCAAAGGGGTAAGAAATAATGGGAAGAAAGAGAGGAGATAGAGAGAGAGACTTCTTGACACTTCTCTGAGCTGGACTTAATAGGAACTGGCTGTGACTCCATGGAAATGTAAAAGGCTATGTTCACTATCTCTAAAAGCTGGGTTTATCCCTGTTGTTCCCTTAATAAATTAATTTTTGTGCAGTGTGCTTATCAGCTGAGGCAGTGCTTAGGCATGTAGGAGTCTTTGTAGCCGTCAAAATCTCCACCAGAATCTCGAAGCCACTTAAGCAGCCTAAGTGAAAACAGTGTGTTAACCAGGTAAATGACACTTCAGACAAAGTCACCCATGTTCTCCCTGCCTCCACAGCCAGATGTCTAAATCCCTTCTTTGTAGAAATTCTGGAGCCTCCTTCTTTCTGCCCTACAAACACTTACTGGCACACCTATAGGGTTATACCATATGAATAAAACACAGTGTCTTCCTTTCTGGAATATACAATTTAGAAAAAAGAAATGACTACACAAATAGCTAAAATAAAATCAGAAAATAATCCTTCTTAAGTACTGTTATATGCTAGGAACAGTGTTAAAAAGAAGGTAGAGATTTGAAAGCTATTGTAAGCTTGACTGATTTGAAGTATGGGTCAAGGGGAAAGAAAAATTAAAAATACTATGGGCTAAATTCCAGAGGGTGGGTTTAAGATCGTGGTGTCGGAAGATCTTGAACTAGTCTCCTCCAATGGACACAGTAAAACTACACTTACATATAAAACAACTCTCTCTGAAAAAGACCTGAAGACTAGCAGAACAGCCATTCCACAACAAAGGACAAAAGCCATCTCGAGACGGGTAGGAGGGATAGAGATGTGGTCTTGTCAGGACCATACTCCCTGTGTGGTGATCTGCAAGCAGGAGAGAGATAAAACATAGGCTGTTCCTCCCTGATGAGTGAGAGATTTGAGCCCCACATCAGGCATCCTAGCCTCGGCGACCTCTACCACGGGATGTATATCTGGGACGACCAAAGGGTTTTAGGAAACTGAGACTCCACTCTTCAAGGGTTCATGCAGAGACTCACTCACTCTTGAGTCCCAGAGCAGAGGGAGCAGTTTAAAAACACGTGGGCCGTGTGAAGGAGAATCATTGACTGATCTTAGTGTGTATGTAGGGGCAGGAGTCTGGGAACCTTCTGGGAAAGGGGGCGCTGGTGGGAGCCCGTGTTTAACTCTCTACCTTGTTAGCCTGGTGCTGGCAATCAATTACAAGTTGGAAAACCACAATATGTGAGACTAAACAGCATACTATTGAACAATCAATGGGTCAATGAAGAAATTAAAAGAGAAATAAAAAAAATACTTCAAGCCGAGCCAGCATGGCTCAGTGGTTGAGCAACAACCTATGAACCAGGAGGTCACAGTTCGATTCCTGGTCAGGGCACGTGCCTGGGTTGCAGGCTCCATCCCCAGTAGGGGACATGCAGCAGATTAATGACTCTCATCATTGCTGTTTCTATCCCTTTCTCCCTCTCCTTTCCTCTCTTTAAAATCAATAAAAACATATAAAAATTAAAAAAAAGACTTCAAGATGAAATAAAAATGGAACTGCAACATTCCAAAATCTATGGCATGTAGCAAAAGTAGCTACAGGAAGGAATTTCATAGTGATCCAGGCCTACCTCGAGAAACAAGAAAAATCTCAATCTGTCTTCCCCTTAAAGGAACTAGAAAAAGAACAAACCCCAAAGTTAGTAGAAGAAAGGAAATAATAAAGATCAGACCTGAAATAAATAGAGACTAAAAAAAAAATTGAAAAGATTAATGAAACTAAGAGCTGGTTCTTTGGAAAGATAAATAAAATCAACAAACTCACTAAAAACAGAGGGCTCAAATAAATGAAATCAGAAATGAAAGAAAAATTACTACTGATACTACAGAAATACAAAAGATCAAGAAATACCATGAACAATTATATGCCAACAAATTGGACAACCTAGAAGAACTGGATAAATTCCTGGAAACATCATCCAAGATTAAACCATAAAGAAATACTAAATTTGAATAGGCTGAGCACTAGTAAGGAGATTGAGTCAGTAATTAAAAACCAGCAAACAGAAGTCCAGGACCAGATGGCTTCACTGGTGAATTCTACCAAACATTCAAAGATGATTTAATACTTACCCTTCTCAAGCTATTCCAAAATTCCGAAGAAGAGGGAATGTCTCCAAACTCATTTTACAAAGCTAGCATTACCCTGATACCAAAACCAGACAAGGATACCACAAGAAAGAAAATTATAGGCATATATTCCTGATGAACACAGATGGAAAAATCCTCAACAATGTATTAGCAGTTCGAATTGAACAATACATTAAAAGGATCATACACCATTACCAAGGAATGCAAGGATGGTTCAAAATCCACAAGTCAATCAACATGATCCGCTACATTAACAAAACAAGGGATGAAAATCGTATGATACTCTCAACTGATGCAGCCACTATTGAAAACTGTATGGAGATTCCTAAAAAAATTAAGACTAGAACTACCATGTGACTCAGCCATACCACTTCTGGGTATTTATCCAAAGAATACAGAAATAATAAGTAAAAATGATATATGCAGCCCTATGTTCAATGCAGTGCTATTTACAACAGACAAATATGGGAAAAAACTAAAAGTGCCCATTGATGGGTGAATGGATAAAGAAGAAGTGGTATAGAAAAGGAAGTGATACACACATACACACACACTGGAATACTAGTCAGCCATAAAAAAGAAGGAAATCTTGAGTAATATATGTCAGAGGGACAAAGACAAGTACTGTATGCTTTCACTTATATGTGGAATCTTAAAAAAAATTACCAAACAAATAGAACAAAACAAACTCATAGATACAGATTAGTGTTTACCTGAGGGGCAGGAGACTGGGTGGAGGACAAGATGAGTGAAGGGGATCAGCTGTATGGTGATGGATGGTAATTAGACTTATGGTGGTAAACACTATGTAGTGTATACAATATTGAATTATTATGTTGTACACCTGAAATATATATAATCTTGCATACTGATTTTACCACAGTAAAAAATTCCCAGGCTGTGCCCCTAGAGGTTCTGATTTAACTGGCCTGTTTTGGGGCCTGGTGATTCTATTGTGCAGCCAGGGTCGAGAAGTAATTCGTTATCAAGTGCAGACTTCAAGTCAAAATATCCTTATTAATTTATTGATTAACATGCTTATGGACTATATGAAGCCTCCTAGCCTCCCTGTCTCTATGTTAATAAACCCATTTTCTCTGAAAAGCAACAACAGCAACACAACCTTGAACTTTTGTGTCAGGTTGATTTGAAAGTTAGTTGTATCGTTTATAGAAATGTCATGTGGAGTTGGTGTCTAGGGGAAGACTAAGGGGATCTCCATTAGGGATGTGTTGAGTTGAAGGAACAAAGGGATATATTGGTGTAGATATAGGGTGGGCATCCAAATGTTTGGGTCTGGAGATCAAAAGAATGTTCTAAGCAAGAGGCACAGATTTGGTGTCACTGGATATGGGTGAAGCCTGAAGCTCTGGTAGGACAGTGGGTGTTACAAAATGAGACAGCAGAGAAGGGGTGGAACATTGAAGCATGTGTTTATCAGATTAGGGGAGGAAGAAAAGATACAAATGAAACCTAAAAGAACAAGGGTAGTAACGTTTTTACCAAAGCCAAATGAGAAGGGAGAGAAAGAAGAGGGAAGGAATCAACTGTGTGAAATGTGCCTGAACAGTTAGAAAGGATGAGCGCTGAGTATATAGTCCATTAGGTTTGAGAATAAGGAGGCCGTTGGTGCTGGGTGGCACTGCACTAAGGAGTGATGATTGGAGAGGAAGTGGAAGCAGTGAGTGCAGATTTCAAGACGATTGTTGCTAGGACGTATTTGTTGCATGAGTGAGTATATTTAAAGTTTGTATTATTTGTATTTCTAAGCTCACCAATGGTGAGCAAGATGAACAATTAAAATGATTTTCAGATGCTGTGAAACAATAATTATTTAAAATGTTTCAGATGCTGTGAAACAATAATTTGTCTATCAAAAGAGAATTGGTGTCAGAATTGCTGTGGAGAGAGAAAGTTAACTCATCTATAAAAGGTCAAATAGCGATCATTATATGCAGAACGTTTTTAAACAAATGAGTCAATGGTTCTTTTAATCCCGTATGTGCCTTACCTGAATTGCTCAAGATATCAAAGGTACGTGTTATATCTTTAGGGGGAAGTAATTTTATATTATTTTATAACAGGGATAAAAAGGTAGTTTTGATTTCAATTTCCTTAAACCAAAAATAAGATAATTAAACTACCCATTTTCCAGTATTATTTTTTAAAGAGTAGGTTTCTAAGGTCTGCAAACTTATTAAGAAATAGACCTTTGATATGAATTTTTAAAAAATACATTAGATTTCTGGAAATAATTAGAAAACTAATGTAAAAGAAACTTAATTTAAAAAGGAGAAAAGTTCTAAATGTTTAGTTGCTCTTCTGTGTCTTCAAGCTGAATTGAAAATATAACTTGATGAGAAAAATCTAATTTGTCATAATTAGTTAGGAGACACTTAACATAGCTCTAGGAAAAATACAAACTAATTTAAAACATAGGAACACATATCAGCCTTGTGCATAGGGAATCTTGGTTTTAGTGAACTAGTTTTGAAGTCTCTACAATCCTCCTCTTGAGTCTCTAATACTGCAATTGAGACCATGTCCAAAATTGTAGAGGGCAGGGTTATTTTTCTAGACAGACATCACATGGAGAGAAAAACCTAGCTGGAAACAGCCTGAGAAATCTTCAAGAAAAATTTTGCAGCAGAAAGTCTCACTCCTGAGCTCTGTAGTGTGTAAGAAAGCTATAGTGCTCATCTTAATCTTTTCTGGAAGGAATAATCCAACGTACTGAACAAATATGAAAATTGTCAGTCCCCAAGAGTGCACAATCTACAATCTACTGGATTCTGAGTGAACTAAATTAGGAAACATTTGCATGGCCATATCACACACATGTGACAGATATTTGAAAATATCAATCTATTACTTAATTATTTTTACAAGGAGGCAAGGATTGGCTTTCTCCAATATGGTCCATTGGGGCAGGAAACAGTCAGTAAGGGTTTGCATCCTGCTACTCTCTTCACTGCTATGTGACCTGGCAAGATTCTTTTTTGACCATCGGTTTCCACATGTAAAAAAACGAGGAAATACGTGTCTCATAGGATTGTAGTGAAAATTAGATGAGACAACAGATATGTAGCTCCTGACTCAAAGATCACCTCTTTGGTGATCTTCCACGCCATTTGTTTTCTTTTTAAATAAATAATTAAAGCCAGAAAGTTTTCAGTTATTTGCTCACTTAGCAGAAGCTTTAATTAAACAGCCTACTTTGTCCCAGTACTGACGCCTTATTCATGGATTTCTACTCCCAACGTGCCCATTGCTACAGAATCCATACTTTATTTCCATACAGAAGAGACTTACTCAGGTGGAACCATATGAAATTGCTAATATTCAACATTTTTTTGACCTATGAAAATGACAGTTTCATATGATTCAATCTAATAAATCCTATTCCAACTATAAAGTCCAGGACACAGAGATCTTTTCCTGTCATATTTCCTCTACCATTTTTTGGGACACTTCTTGCATATTTTGTATTGTTGGTGATATTTTCATGTGAATATGTCTTGTTTCCTTACTACTTTGTATATTCCTTAAGGTTGTTCCTTGTCTGTTTTCCATTGTGGTAACTGGCATAATGCCTTCCATATAACATTTGCTGAGTAAATTTTTTATGATGCTAATAATAATAATAAATAATTTAAAATTATTGACCTGACTGCTCTGAGGATAAAAAATTTATACTGTGCTTTCTTCCAGCATTTAACCTTTTCATCTATGTGTCTTCCATCAAAGAAGGGTATTTCTTTGGCTTTGAGAAATGTTCTATTGATAATAGAGATAATAATAATGCTGCCCTTGATACATAAAAATGATGCTAGTGATCAGTAGTTCAGCTTGAGTCTTAGGCTATTGTCCCACTAAATGTCCTGTAGCTTCGTTAATCATTAGGCTGTCTCTTTAGGTTTCACTTGGTTAGAGAGCTAGGAAAGTTAGGAGGTTAGATGAGGTGGAACAAAGTTAAATGAACTAGTCTGTGTGGGAATCGATCACTTGTTTTTGGTGTGATTTATATTGTACTTTAATCAACAGATAAACATGAGCACCAAATTTATTTAAGACACAAAAATCATATTTTTCTTTAAGATTCTAATCTCGTATTTTTATTAAAGATGATGAAAGAGGCCCTAGCCAGTTTGGTTCAGTGGTTAGAGCATCAGCCTGTGGGCTGAAGGGCCCCGGGGTTCGATTCCAGCCAAGGGCACATACCTCAGTTGCAGGCTCAATTCCTGGCCCTGAGGCAACCAATTGATGTGTCTCTCTCATATTGATGTTTCCCTCTCTCTCTCCCCCTTCCACTCTCTCTGAAAAGCAATGGAAAAAATATCCTTGAGTGAGACTAAAAAAAAAAAAAAGGAATTATGGAGGAGTCAGGGTTGTTGTATGTCCCCTGGGGCTGGAGCTGGCAGAAAAATTCTGTCTTCTATGGGGTCAGGTTCGATAAAACTGGGGAAAAGTGAAAATCAAGAGCTGAGCTTCAAAGTTAAAGGAAAGGGTCCAAGTGAGTCACCAAAATGAGCAGCTGGGCTTAAGCCAGGACATTGCTGAAGTTTGCGGGAGTCAATGAATCATACACCTTTCTACCCTGAGTTCAGTTTTATTAGTAAATATGAATTTGAAATGTGCCTTGTGACTAAGGCATAAGCAGTTCCTGCTTTTTCTCCCAAGGAATCAGCCTGATTTGGCGTAGGGCAGGCAGAGCAGCTGGGCACCTGCAGGGCGAGCCCTGTGCCTCGTGGAGGACAGGAGGCCTGCAGCCTGGCTGCCTTAAGAGAACAGAAAGCACAAAGGAGAGGCCACCTCCCTAGAACAGCTCCCCTCTCAGTCTGAGCCACGAGTTATAGAATCTTTCTTCCTATGTGGAGAAGCCAGTGAGAAGTAGAGGGAAGGGAAGCAGTTTCTCCTTGAAATTCAGTCAATGTAAGAGATCCTAGTTTCAAGGGTGGCAAAACTTCACAGCTGGGAGAGTAGGGAGAGATGCTACACCTCCTTCCCCACCCTATACGGGTGAATTTGAAGGATTGAGGAGAGAGGTTGAATGTCAAACTGGCAAGCAGTCTGGACAAATGCCAGAGAGGGACTCGGCTGAAGCAGCAGTTACGGTCTTTCTGAAGAATGAATGTGGATAGCTGGCCTCGTAATAAGAGTCTGAGACAAAGCAGATGTCAGAAGTCTATTGAATTTTCACTTTGTTGTTTCAGCATCCCGTTATGGTTAATGTCTTCAGTCTGCCTCTGGCTATGATAAAGTTACTGGTACAAGGCATGTCTCCCGCCATAAACAACCATGAGACTGGTTGAGATATATGTGGCATGCTTTTCAGGTTTGGAGGACAGGCTGTGCAAGACTGTGCTCCCTGGAAGAAAGGACACTCACAGGATGAGTCCCAGGACTGACCTAGATGTTTGCCCGGGAAACATTTCCTAATCATAGCACAGGTTGCTGGAATTCCCAGTAGTTATGCTTTGCTGAAGAGGCAGAGATTGGAGTTCAAGACAGCAGAAAGTTGGAATATGTGAGCCTGGAGAGGCAAAAAGCTGTGCAGAGGGGGAAATTCAGAAGTCTGTATGGGTGCTCCTTGCCAATCTTGGTTGAGGACTGGGCTGCCTGTGTGCTGGGTGAGACTACTTAAGTCCTACCAGAGAGCTGGGCTTGCTGCTCTGGGGTTGGAGAGTATAGTATTACAAATACTAGCGGTTGAACACTGCTGGGGACATTGGAGGTCCAGCCCAGCCATAGTAAGAAATCTAGTTAACATCTCATCAATATTTGTTAAAGTCCAGCTAAGACACCAGGAATGCCTATAGGACCATATCCTGGAGTAAAGCTTCCAGCACAGCTCGCATAGTGAAGCTGAAGACCAAGCCTCAGTGAGGTAGACAAGGGAGACAGATTGGAAGTTGAATTCTGTGAAGTTAGAGGGGCTTTGGAAAAGGCCTTGTGCTTGCCACAGACCCTCCCTATAAAGACAAGCACATAGGTTTTCATACAAGTTTTAAGAAAAATATCTTAGTAAGAGCAGATAGAAAATTTTAGCAGATAGTTTTGACCTGTAAAGGAGAGCCAAATGGAAATTTTAGAACTGAAAACTAAACTTTCAATGGAAAGTTCATGGAATGGTCTTAATAACTGATTGGAAATTGGCAGAAGAAAGGTTCAAGTCTTCAAAATAAAAATTCACCCAAATCAGTTTTGATCGAAATTTCCTCAGTGATCTATGCTGAATTTTTTGCATTTATTTTGGAGACAATTTACTCTTTTAGTAATCATACTCAGTTACTAGGACCTATTGATCTTTTCTTCAATGTATTTTCCATATAGGCACTTTCCTCTCCATTTCTATTTCTACTTCCTTGGCTCAAGGTGCCATTCCCTTGTGCTAGATTACTGCTGCAGCCTAACATCCCAGTGTCTAATCCTTTTTCGCATATTATCCAATCCATCTAGTCTTACTGCTGTAATTGTTTATTCTTTCAACAAGTCTTTAGGAATCACCTACTCTATTTCTGATACATAGCTTTATTCTGTTATGAAATGTTTAATAGTCCCAATTTTCCTTCAGTAGGGCCCTCGAAGACACACAGAGATAGATTGCGGCAGTGGCAACACCTGTCCAATTTCCAGAGGCATCTGCGACAGTATCTGGGGTCAACCACACAAACAGAGGTGTTTGTGCCCATCAATGGCTGCAGTAAAATCTTCTAGACCAGTCTTGCATTATAATTTTGGTCATTGACTCTGGCAGCTTAGCCTCTAAACCTGGCTCTGTGTTTCTCATGAAGTTTCTGTGAGCTTCTGAATCCTTAAATTAGCTAGAGTTGCTTTCTAATGCACACAGCTAAGAATTCCAACTGCACACATACACACGTACCTTACCCTAGACAGGTCATTCTTCCCATCCCCAGAGCATGCCAAGCTCATCCTGTTTGGCCAGGGTTGTTGGAATCACAAGGGATTCCTTCATTTTCCTTTGTCTCTTCAAATCTTCCATATCTTCCATTCTGCTGCTTTAAAGACATTTCTTTTCCGACCTTTTTAGGCCTGAATAATCATTCTCTCCTCTATATTTACAACTTAACACTGGATTGTATACAGTTTTCTGCTGTTTATTAATTTAAAATATATATTAATTATTTTAAGTTTACTGAAGAGATGACAGTGCATGCCCAAGACACCTGTGTCTCTCATCTTGCTTAGCACTGTGTTCAGAACATTGTAGTTATTCATTACGGGCTAAACGGAGGGTAAATTTTATGAAAGACTGCTTTATTTAGTATTTCTCGAGAAGCAATAATATCCTGCATCTTATTAAAACATGATAGCCTTCGTGTAGGAAGATAACACTTTTGACTGGTTGAAGCCATCTGACATGAGCTTTCTGGTTTCTTCCCTTTCCATCTTAAGATTCCTTAAGGCCAATCTTTCCTCTACTCATTTTTCCTGTCTCAAAGAGGGGTGAGACTCTTCCTACCTTAACTTCGTTTTAACTCTTTTGAAATTTTATTCTCTTAATTTTTTCCCCTCTCACATTTTTTTCTTTCTTGGGCTTGCTTCCCTATACTAAAACAACAACAAAACATCTCACAATTTATTTCTGTCTTCTATTACTTTCAGAGTTGCTGAATTCACTGACACGATGATCTTGCTGAACACTTCACTTTTTCCCATCCTATCCTTTCTTAGCACATGCAAGACAGACTTTTCCTCACCACTTCAGTGAAGCTGCTTGCTTGATGGTTACCAAAAATCCTGCTCTATTGGTCAGTAAGGGGTCAATCTTAGCCACGTAAAACTGCAGAGCTTTGCCTCCCCCTGCGGCATTTTGGGGAGGCTGGGGTGCCTCTCCATGGCATGGTCACTCTGAGATCCAGGCTGATGAAGCCGCCCATATTTGGAACGCTGCAGGTTACCTTGGCAAAAGAAGAGAGAATTCCACGGGGTTTTGCCTTAGCAAGTTGCATTTTCTGGCTTGGAAATGTGACATGTCACTTTTGTTCAAACTCATTGCCTTAACCAGAACTAGTCACATGGCTCCAGATCAGTTGAGAAAGTACAAACCCACCAGATGCCCAGAAGTAGGAAGAGTGGAAATAAATTCAGTGAGCTATCGGTTTCCTTATTATCAAATCAGACACAATTTTCTGTCTATTCACTCGCCTCCTTTATTCTTCTGTAGCATTTGGTACTATTGACTCATCCCTTTTTACAGCTAAGGGCCTGCTGTACAAGTCCAGCTGCGTGTTTTGCCAATATTTCAAATGCAGTGAACACACACACACACACACACACACACCCATCATCATCATTGCCAGCTTTCCTGATTCCTCCTGGCCAATTTCAACCCTTTCGTTTCTATTCTTTATTTCTGTTTATGGTACCATGTTTCCTATCACTGGATTTTCATGAATTTTTAATTTCCCTTCCTTCATTAATTTCTTCCATCATATCCATTGCCAAACCCTGGTTATTTCCATTTTCCTAGTGTTTCCTCTATGTGTTTCCATTCTCATTGAGGTCTTGTGCACAAGCTATCACAAAAGCCACATTTTGGCTGCTTTTATCCAGATTCCCTATTGACAATGTGTCCTATGCCACTACAAGTTTTAGGTCCTCAGAGTTCTAATCAGGTCATGGCTGTATTTTTTTTTAAATATATCTTTATTGATTTCAGAGAGAGGAAAGAAGAGGGAGAGAGAGATAGAAACATCAATGATGAGAGAGTCATTGATCGGCTGCAGCCCTCAACCCGGGCATGTGCCCTGACCAGGAATCAAACCCCAATCGCCTGGATCCTAGGTCAGTGCTCAACTGCTGAGCCACGCCCAGCCGGGCATGGCTGTATTTTTTTAAAAAATTCAAATAATTCCGTTTCTTAGAAGATAAAGTTCAAATTATTTATTCAGTATTCATGGCCTTCTATTATCTAGTTTTGACCCATCTTTCTAGAATTTTCTCTCAATTTTACCTGTAAGCTCCAGACTAGATTTTACTTTTTCCATAAAGTCACTTTTGGTCATGCTAACGGAACATGAACTCTCTGTCCTTTGTAAGACCATGAAGCTTTTTAAATTTCATTATGCTTATTATACATCTTATTAGGCCTACTACTTACTTCTTACTTATATTGTAGTTTCTTTTTATATGTCTCAACCTCAGACATCATGTGCCACACAACAATGTTTTGGTCAACGATAGACTAACTGCATATACCATGGAGGTCCCGTAAGATCATAATACAGCTGTAAAATTCCTTTCACCTAGTGACATTATAGCTGTCATGACACAATTGTCATAATGTCATAGCACATTATGACATAGCATTACTGTCATAGCATTACTCACAGTTATTAATATAAAATAAGTATATAAAGATTTTTGCATATCTGTACAATGTGTTTGTGTTCTAAGCTAAGTGTTGTCACAAAAGAGTGCAAAAATTAAAAATATTAAAAAGTTGAGCCCTGACCAGGTGGCTCAGTCAGTCGGAGCATCGCCCCCTACACCAGAAGGTTGCGAATTTGATTCCCGGTCAGGGCACATACCTGGGTTGTGTGTTTGATCCCCGTTAGGGCATGTCCTCCGGGAGGCAACTGACTGATGTTTCTCTCCCACTCTCCCTCCCTTCCTCTCTCTCTAAAAATCAATAAAAACATATACTTGGGTAAGGATTACAAGAAAATTTAAAAAGTTTATGAAGTAAAAAGATTATACTAGTAAGATAAGGTTAGTTTATTATTGAAGAAAGAATAATCTTTTTAATAAATGTAGTGTAGCCTAAGTGCACAGTGCTAATAAAGCCTACAGTGGTGTGTACAGTAATGCCCTAGACCTTCACGTTCACTCACTGCTCACTCACTGCCCCACCCAGAGCAACGGCCAGTCCTGCAAGCTCTCTATTCGTAAGTCCCACATACAAGTGTACCATTTCATAAATCTTTTATACTGCATTTTTACTGTACCTTGTCTATGTTTAGATATGTTTAGATACACAAATACTAACAACAGTCTTAAAATTACCTACAGCATTCAGTATACTAATATGTTGTACAGGCTTGTAGCCTAGGAACAACAGTCTGTACCACACAGCCTAGGTGTGTAGTAGGCTCTACCACCTAGGCTTGCCTAAGTGCACTCTATGATGTTTGAACAATGACAAAATTGAATAATGACACATTTCTTAGAACATATCCCCGACGTTAAGTGACGCATGGCTGTATTAGACTTTTTTTCTTTGTTAGGCAGGACATCTCTTGAAATTGGATGCCAGACTGTGAACTGCTCTATCCACCTTAGTCCCTCCCCTCTCCTCCCCACTTACCTGGCACTTTACATTGCACACTGCAGAGATGGGACATTTATAGCTGAATGAATGGCCCACCCATTTTCCTCTTTTCTCTAAGCAATGATGGTTGCTTGTACTGAGCTAACACACCCTTTCTCTTAATATTCTCTTGAGTTCACTGGCATGGTTTTGCATGGCTGTCTGGGTTTAGAAGTTCAAACTGCATCTGTGGAATGGTGGTTTGTCTAAATAAAATTAATTGGCTCATGCACAGATTGAATCCCACCTTTGCCTCATTAGCACCTTGTTCTAATCTTTTGACTTTCTGGCCCCATGCTAGAAAATATTCACAAAAGACATAAATATAGATATGTTTTAACCAGGCTCATGTTTTCCCTTATGTACTACGGCAGAGGTGAAAATTAGTTGCCCATTGAACTTGAACACGGATTTAAATTGAATAGTAGAATTAATAAATGCAATTTTAAATGAATAAATTAATTTAATTGGGTCAGAGTAGGCTAATTAAAAGCAATGGAACAGACTGAGTCTTTGAAATACATAAGAAAGACAATTTCACATGATGTTTTGCATCTTGCCCACTTTTGAAAAGTGCCAGACAACTATTTACTGGGGCTTTCATAGTTTTGAAGAAATATGCCTAAATACCAAAAAGTGTTCCAGCTCAGCAAGTAACTTCTCCAAAGCCCCAACTTGCCAGCTTTTTGTTGGAGTAAACTTGAAAGCAGCTGAAGCTTGGTCATGTTGGGTTGGGGCCAATCTTGTGCCACAACTATAAAGAGCAGTTTTGATAGGGTTCTTTGTTATACTAATACGGCAGCTCTTTAAAGGTAACACACTCAGCTCTGGGCTAGGGAAAGTTACTGGTGGGGAGGACCATGTCTGACTTCTCTCTAAACTGTTGCTTTGTCTATTCACAGCAGACAGTCCAGGGCCAGCAAAGGACTAGATCACAACTTAACTCCAAAATCAGATGGTAGGAGCCCATAGAAGGGCCAGGCACCTGGGGTCTAACAGTGTATTTGAAAAAACTCTACTGTTATTTATTTGCCTGCTGGATGTTTAAAACTCTTATGTCATAGCTTCCTGAAAACAGCTCATTAACTAATATCCCAAGTTGAAATTTTAAGTATTTATCATGGATACAATGATTTGTTTATTTACACGTCTCCTTGTTACAGATTTAGGGTGGAATTGGGAATACATGTCTAAATTTGATACAGCGTTAACTTTGCTTTAGGACAATAATTGCCAATTTTCCCCTCATGTACTTGAAATATTGAGAACTGATATATTCGAAGTAATTTTGTTCTGAATATGGAGCTCTGAGGGCAGCATCACTATCTCTGAAGTATGAACTTGTGCATTTGAGGGCCCTTTTAATAAGACTGAGAGGTTTGTGATAGGAAAATGTTCATTAAACCTAGGATCTGGGGGGAAAAGTTCAGCCTAGGTTATTCAGAGAAAACGTTTAAAAGGGATCATGCAGTCTTCACAAAATCAAAATAATTGGCAGAAAGAATATTGAAAAAGAATGAAATTTTGTTGAAAAATCTGAAATATAGCAAGGAGTATGAATTTCTTTCCTCTGTTAAAAAAGAAGCAACAGGCCAAAATGGAGTCACTTTTGCTAAGCTACATCATCAAGCCAAAATTTAATAATTAACCTTATTGTAGTTTCAGCTTCTCCCAGGAGTGGAATTTTAAAACCACCAGTCTGGAATTTCCTGAGTGAGGTAATCTGCCTGATAAAACCCTTCCATCCCCTTCCTCCTCAAAAGAAAATGTCTTGGCCTTTCTTCTGTTAGTAGCTCCTTGCCCTACCCTTCTTCCTATAAAAACCTTCCATTCTGTAGACCCCTGCATGAATTGCTTAGTAAAGTCAATTAGATCTCCAAATTTCCTCAGTTGAATTTTGTTTTTGAATATCTTATTTCCTACAATAAACAGTTTAAATTACTAGGAACAGTTTGATAACCACACTGCCTCAGATATAATTTCTTTTTTATGAGTTTGTTTTTCCTGATTATAAAAGTAATCAATGTACATTGTAGAAAAATGAGACGTTCCTAACATCATTTCAAATAGAATGCTGAAATAAGCTTAAGAGGAAAATGGAATCAGAAAAAAGTTAATAGATTTTAATACTATCTCTTTTGTACTAAATGCATCAAGAGTTTTTGGAAGAAAGCATATGGTTTAAAGTGATTTTCAATCTTTCTCATCCCATGGCACACATAAACTGATTATTAAAATTCTGCAGCACACCAAAAAATTTACTTTTTGACAATCTGACAAAAATAATAGGTATAATTTTGATTCATTCACACTGGATGGCTCTTGTGTTGGCTGTTGTCATTTATTTCTTTGACAATCTAAGGAGAAAGAGGTCAGTGCCCCTGACTAAATAGTTGAGTATTGTGTGTTTTAAAAATTTCTTCCGGTTTGAAAATCACTGGCTTAGAGGGAAAGAATCAAAACCTGAACTTATCTCCTGAAATCTCTACTGGCTAGTATTGATTCAGTTTAGAAGTGGGGGATAACCACTTCAGTGAGCTGGGCAGGAGCGCTAATTTGTGGACATCAGCTTTCTGTCTTCATGTGATTCTGACAAGAGCCTCTTCTTTCTTTTTTCAACTGCTCCGATTATTCCTTCCAGGCAAAGGCAAGCAGAACTCCGCACTCACAGCAGTCAGTGTTTCCTGTTAAGAGACTGCAGAGTCATCCACTTCATGGGCACTTCAATGTTCTCTTTCAAGAGAACCAAGTAGTCATTGCTTTCACAGTTGGACCTGTTACTCTATAACTACAACACAGTATGCTTTTCTTCGGAGCTGTGCTGATAGACCAATTTTATTTTTAAATCTACGCAGTGGACTAGATGCTGTAAAGAAGCAAGGCATTTTCTCTCCAATAAACACATATATGAACTAATAACCTACATAGCAACAGGATATGATGAACAGAAGTTATTTTCATGGAACTATAAATAATAGGAAGCCTTGTCAAGGACTAGGAGTCAGGTTGAGAGTTTTTTTAAATGCTGTGTTCTTAGGACTGGTAGGTATTTTGTTAGACCTTCTTTTTGACAAACTAATTATGACTTCATTGAGGCTAAAGTGATTTTTAGTCGTAAAAGGGTTTTGAATAAAAGGCTTTGCTGGAACAGTATTTTTCACTGAAAATAGTGGGGTCTTTGTTTTTTCTTAGAAGTCCCTTCTGCAGTGCAGTGAAACACTGCTAATATACCTGTAGTTGCAATGAGGTGCTACAGGTCAGTGTCAGAAGAGTAAGATAAAATAAGAATAATAGTTGTGTGGGTAACAAGTGCAAATGAGTGAGCTTATTACCTAATGAACGTCATTTAAGAGAATGTCAGGAGTGGGTTGTTTCTGTGACTTTAATGGTAATTCATCTTGAGGTGCTTTCAAGTAGTGAAACTATGACTCCTTTGTTTTGTGATCAAAACAAAACCAAAATATGCAGGTGCAATATAGTACGGAGTTAGACTTTGCTTTATCGCGTAAATGAGAGGAGTTGCTGAACATTTTCTCTTTTCCTTAATGTAGCTTTTGTAACTATTTGCAAGTTTAGAATAAAACATCGTGGCAAAGGGAACAATTTACATGATGAAATGTTGGTTCTGGAGTCATCCTAATGCTACGGCTTTCTTACATAATCAGGAACTCTTAAATTAGAGCTCAGGCCCTGCTATAGTTTCAATGTCATTAAGCCTATCCTAGAATATACCTTAAAGGACTGAGCCAGATGTGGTTGATGATTTACCCTCTTCTAAATAAATGTTGAGCAAATATCATCACTTGACCTGGGAACCAAGATTGGATAGATTCCCAGGATATATCCAGGTTTTAATCAATTTCCTGCCCTTTGTATTAAGGAAGAAGCTGTTTGTTTTTTGGTTTACCTAAGTAGCTGGCTTCCTGTTTATAGAAGGCCAATTTTTAAAGCCATAACTTGTATCTGGCTAAAATTTATTTGGATGAAATACAATGTGTATACATAATAAATAATGTGTAGTAGAACAAACAAGATAATTGGTGTCTGATGATTAGCTCCCAAATTGATTTTCATAAATGTAGTAATAGTGTGACTGAAAACTAAGGTTTCGGCTGCCGGCCACATGAAAGCCAAACTCGTGAGATAGTTGCTGGTGCAAAGGAAAGGTTTTATTCAGGTACCCCAAACCTGGGAGAATGATCACTCCCATCTCAAAGACCATCTCCCCTTCCTGCTCAAGTCCATAGTTCTTATAGGGATAGGGAGGGGAAGGCTTTTTTCCCCTATTGATTCATCTGTCTAGTTTCCTCCCCTTGCTCTGAGTCCTCTCCATTCATCTTTCTAGCTTTGGGTGCTCTAGGGCCCTGTCCATTTATCTTTCAAGTTTTTTGTGCACTTGATGTAAGAACCTCTCCCTGTGCCATCTTAGCCAAAGGGGGAGACTCTCCCTTCCCCTCCCCCCTCCCCTCCCTCCCCCCTCCCTCTTTTCTCCTTCCCCCTCCCCTCTCCCTCCTCCCCTGCCACACTTCCTGGCAATCCCTGACCCTCTTAGGTAGTGAGGAGGGTGGGGCTGCAGACTTACCATCAGGAAGCCTGGAGATGCCAGAGCCCTCAGCCCACCTCCCACTGGCACAGTGTCCACACATCTGGGGGAGGTAGTAGAGACCCTGTGCACTCTCGTATCCCCACGTGGCCCCTCTGAAGTGGCCAGTCAGGCCTGCAATCCAATTGACAACTTCCTATGGTAACAGTAGAGAGTATCTTTAGACTGTTAAACATAAACAGGCACACAAAACAACAAAGACAAAAACAATTAAACATCTATAAAACGGAGAGCAAGCAGGTCTGAGTGTAATAAGCCACAGAGCCATGGTTTACAGCATAATTATCTGATAGTCATATTTTCCAAGTTTCTAGTGAAAAATATCTCACTTTAAAATAGCTTATAAAGTCTAACTGAGAAGTATAGAAATTTCAGAAAAGGTGATACTATGCAATTAGCACATTATCTGAGCTGGTGATAAACTCTTCAATAGCCCTTCCAGGGTTACTCTGTAGGGTGAAGTCCAAACTACTTCCCATAGCCAAATAGGCTCTGCATGACGTGGCCGCTGCCTTAGGATTCTGGCCTCCTTTTTTCCAAGGGGCTTCCTTCAAACTTGTTTTTTTGTCTTGGTGAAATCCTGCATTTTCCTTAAGAATCATTTCAGGAACCCTTTCTGGGAAATGTTCTCTTGTCTTTTTGCAAACATGGCAACACTCAGCCATAGTGGTTATTACTAAAATGTCTATACGGTAGCTACATTATGTTGGGCTCATAAAATGCTCCTTCCAGAGTGTGCAAGTCAGCCAGCGAGTTAAGGTTACACTCTGTGCACATGGTTGTCTGGTATTTCACTCTCAGAGTGGACATTAGAGCAAGGATAAGTGAATATAACAGCTCTGAAGAACTCTTGTTAGATACATAGCCCAAAGAAGTAGATTTTGGGCAGGATAAAGCAACTAACCATCATTTTAAAGTTCCTTTTAGAGTGGTATATTAGAAACCTTCTTGATCCAGCTTTTTTCTTTAATAATCTTGCCAGCACTTAATGAAAACTTGATTAGAGTGGTGAGAAACTGTTAGGTTCTGTTTTTCCCCCTAGGAATTGAGTATTTAACTTTGTGATCTCATTTTTCCTTCCATTCCTTTTGGGATCACATAGGCCTGTTTCCATAGACTTCTCAATTTTAATGTTAAGTCATTTTTCTAATATTGTGGAATTCTTAAACCCTCAAAATAGGAGAGTGTGTTGCTTACTCTGTTTGTATTTTACCGATAAAGCCCACATAAGAAAAAATATCTGGGTTACTGTTTTAATATTCTTTCAATAATTCAGGAGGTAAATATATATCCCTATCACTCTCATCAGCTTTTAGCTATTTGGCTATAGCCTTTGACAATGCTACAAAAACAAAAAGCCAACAACATTGATTTTCCCTTCTCTTGATGGATGAAGGAAAGAGGGGGCAAGTGGACTTTTGAAACAACTTAGTCAGTGAAGACTTTTAGGGAGCTAGGCTTTCCTCATGCTTTTAAGCCTTCTCATATAATATTCTAATATTCCCTCTTAGAGTGGGAGGAAGAGATGAATGGAAATTCTGTTCAAGTTGCATGGAAAGCTAGTGGAAAAGGCCCAAAAGAAAAGGCACAGACTTCTTTTCTTTATGCCCTTTTACACTGTAAAAAATGACAATATCATATCCTATATTTACAGGACCAGTCCTTTCCAAAGCACTTTGCCTTATATTATCTGATCTTCACAGGAAGGTTAGGACAATTCATATGATGCATTTCATTAGTCAAAGGAGGACATTTTACTGGTTGTATTTTCTCAAACACAAATGAAGATAAAATTCTAAGGTTCTTTCCAGTTCAAAGATGCATAAATCTACAAGGAAGGATTGAAGTGAGGTTTATTTTGAGCTGTCTCCAACTCAATAACAGCTTTATTGAGATATCATTCACATACCATAAAATTCACCCTTTTAAATTATATAGTTCAGTGGTTTTCAGTATACTATCTAATT
Organism: Miniopterus schreibersii; assembly: GCF_964146895.1. NCBI lineage: Eukaryota > Metazoa > Chordata > Mammalia > Chiroptera > Miniopteridae > Miniopterus > Miniopterus schreibersii. Next base: position 160,662,997 of record NC_138102.1, read on the forward strand.
TTAGAACACATTCATCACCCCTCAAAAAGGAATACTTTACCCATTAGCAGTCATTCCACTTCTGGACCTTCCTGCTCTATTTGTCACTTCTGCATCTGACACAGGTCCCTTTGGAGACAGCTGTTCTGTGGGTACTCATTTCATCAAATAAGGTACTCCGAGTTCTGCAGAAAATCACTGTAAAATCTTTTAGAAAGATTTTTGCTATTTCAGAATTTTTTTTTTTTTTTGCATTTGGGAACATTGTTTTAATATGTTTTGAAAAAGTATTCCTTACCTTTTAATAAAACCGGATGGCTGTAGCCTGGACTTCAACTTTTTTTTCTCCTTTAAGCTAAAAAATCTGTCAATCTAATGGCCTCTGAGCCTTCTAGGGGATATCTGAATTCAGCTTTGAGGGTAAACTGCTCTTTTGTTTTGGGAAAGATCTCTTGACTTAGGTTTTTAGATATGCAAATGAAAGCCTTCTGTCAAAAGTTGTCCTCTCCCTCACCCCCACCCCTCTGTTATAGTTGGGGAAGGCCTAAAGGTGGTGCCTGTAACTGAAAGCAGATGTTTCATTGAGATGGTGAGAGTTCTGAATAGTCATGAAAATTGAGTGTCCTTTATATTTTCTTTAGAGAATTCCGTTCCCCCTAAATGTAGACCCCTGAAAATTATTGTTTGCTTTTGTGGGGACTGAGTGTGTACTCTCACTCATGCCCTTGTCCAAGCATTTGCCAAAGATTAAAGGGCAGGCACCATTATAGTACAAAAGGTGCAGATGGACACCTCAAACTGGGAGAGGAGACCCTAAAAATGATTTAACTGAGGTTGATGAAACTTATTTTTCTGGACTGTTCTGTTGAAGCCCTATAAAGGATGTTATTAAAAATTCAATAACTTTAGAAAATGTGCAATTATTTAATTATAATGGATTGTTTCATTACAACTCTTAGGGCAAGGCTAACCTCCAGTGATTTGGAGATGATAGATCCCTTACAAATTACTGTGGGAAGAGGCCAATTTAGGGGTAGAGAAATAAAAATTTTTGGAGACAAATTTTAGATTCTTGCTCTGAGTCAAGCAACAGTTTAGCTTGGACTTTGGGGTGAAGACAGTTTCTGAACCTCCTCTGTGGTGGAAAAGGTGAGCTGGCTTCTGTTACCTGGAGGAATTATGGGAACCAAGTAAGAGATTCTGAAGTTGAGTTTGTGTTTTTAGGTTCTAAGAAGAGTGGTCACTTCCAATTGCAGTTAAAGCCACTCTTTGTTTGGTTTGTCCCTTAGTTATTCTAAGTCACTGTTAAAAATGTTGATATGGTTTTGAACTATGGAGACTTGGGGACAAGACTCTCCTGTGCTTAAGAAGGAGGGATGGAAGTATCATGGCAGTCACAATGGTAGACATATGTGCCCAGCAGAGGAGACTTCTCATGAAGGAATTTGTACCTACAGTTCAACAAGATGTGGTAAGAATTTAATTTCTGAAACAGACTGGTAGGAGCCTGAGCTATTATTATTTGATGTTAAAAAATATGACCTTCTTTTGGTGTTCTCAGTTTACAAGGCCTATGAATATTCACTTATTCAGCAAACATTTATTGAACTCTTGATGTGTGCCAGGTACTGTTTTATGTGTTTGAGATATACCCAAGAACAAAGCAGACAAAAACAGCTGATCTCATAGAGCTTACCTTCTAGTGTGAGGAGACAGAAAATAAATAAGTAAATTACATAGTATGTTGAAAGGTGGTAAGTGCTATTGATACAGTTGTAGTTAACCTAGTTATTAATAACAGGAGAGGAGCAGAGGGAAGATAGACCCATGCCCAGTAAAGTTGGGGTGACATAGGGAAGGTGCTGTCAGTCCCACCTAAGAACAAAGGTCATTGGCCAGAACGGGCGTGACCACTGCAAGAGTGGGAAATTTGGGATATTTAATTCCCTGAACAAAGGAATTCAATCTCTTGTGCTCTTACTCTCCTTGGGACTCTTGTTGCTTGGGTGCACTCTCCTGCATTCGCCCACATTGCCTGCAGCCATGTGGACCCCCACACACAATGGACCAATGGACTGCAGCTAGCCTGATACTGTACTGGGCCTGGCTGTAACATGGAAAGGAAACTCTGGACACTGACTGCTTCTAGCTTTACTGAAGGGATGTAATTCCACATAAATAAAGTTTCCTACCAAAACTCATCCTCCCATGGAGGCCTCTGGAAATGTTTATTTCAGCAGTACCCCAAGAACCCCACTCCCACTAGCAATGGAGAAAGACCACCCACACTAGTCTTCGATAACACTATGAGAAAAAGTTAGAGCAGGTAAGGTAAGGGGATAGTAAAGGGAATCAGAAATACTGGGGTGAGGAGTTGTTGATTGTTACCATTTTAAATAGGGTTATCAAGGTTGGCCTTATTGAGAAGGTGACCCCTGAGAGAAAACTTGCAGGGGTGAGGGAATCAGCCATATGGATACTTAGGATAAGAGTGTTCCCTGCAAAGAAAATATCCAGTGCAAAGACCCTGAGGTGGGTGTGGGAGGCTGAATAATACCCCCTCCCCTTTCCCAAATATTAGATTCCTAATGCCCAGAACCTGTGAATGTAATATGGCAGAAGGGAGTTTGCACATGTGATTAAGGATGTTGAAATAGGGACATTATCAAGATTATTCAAACAGAACTAAAATAATCCCAACTTTCTCTATAAGAGGGACACAGGAGGAGTCAGAGTCAGAAGAAAATATAATGATGGAAGCAGAGGTTGGGGTGATGGAAGATGGAGGAAGGGGCCACAAGCCAAGAAATACAGGTGCCACTAGAAGCTGAAAAAGGCAAGGAGATGGACTTTTCCCTCAGAGCCTCCAGAAGGAACCAGCCCTGCTGACACCTTGGTGTCAGCCCAGTGAAACTAATTTCAGACTTCTGCTCTCTAGACTATAAAAGAATACATTTGTGTGGTTTTAAGCCACTAAATTTGTGGTCATTTGTGGTTACCATGGCAATAGGAAATTAATACAGTGTGAGCCTGCCTCAGATTGTTCAAGCAACAGAAAGGTGAATATGACTAGAAGAGAGTGATAGCAAAAGAGATTAGAGAGATAAAGGGGGGGAACGGCTCTCATGAATTCAGCTGGGGCTTTTGTGCAGAGGGGTGAAGTGATCTGATTTTTGAAATAGACTGTGTATGTTTGTGTGTTGGGAGGAAGTTGGGAGCCTACGATGGTAGAAGGGACATCAGTAGGAGCCTATTTCAGCAACCAAGGAGAGAGATGATGGTAGATCGGATCAGGGAGGTAGCTGTGTAGGTGGAGAGATCAGCTTTAAAGATAAAGCCCACAATATGTCCTGACAGACTGAATGTGGGCTATGAGAGGAAGAGAAGAGTGGAAGATGGCGCCAAGATATTTGGCTTGAGCATCTGGAAGGGTAGAGCTGCCAGTCAACCAAACTGAGGTCTGTATTGGACCACAGGTAGAATGTGGATCTCAAGCTTGAGTATGATTAGACATACAAGTGAGAATATTGAGTAGGCAGACATACAGGTTTAGAGTTCAGGGGGTGTTGGGGGATGGAGAAACACATTTGGGAGTTGTTGACAATAGAAATGCTATTTAAGCTGTGAGGTTGGATGAGACTGCTGACGGGTGACAGCTGGCAGAGAAGTATTGTGGCCTGGAGCACGCCAGCGTAAAGACAGTGAAGAGGAAAACAAGTGAGATAAGAGAAAAAAAATGTTCTCTCGTCCAGGTGGCGACAAATTCCTGTATTTTAAAAGGAAGGTACAGCCTGGCTGGGCGTGGTTCAGCGGTTGAGCATCGACCTAGGATCCAGGAGACTGTGGTTGGATTCCCGGTCAGGGCACATGCCCGGGGTTGCAGGCTCCATCCCCAGTTGGGGGCCTGCAGGAGGCAGCTGATCAATGATATTTCTAGCTTTCTATCCCTCTCCCTTCCTCTCTCTGAAATCAATAAAGATATATTTTAAAAAAAAAGTTTGCATATTTACAATTTTAAAGGATAACCTTTCTAAAATTGATCACATATCTTCCAAAGAGGGAGGTTCTGAAATAATCTTTGATGTTTCTGGGCTTAGTGTTTGTCAGGCCTCAACGGCCTCCTGAGTTATGTACAGTTGCCAGTGTTGACACCTGTGATTCTCAATAGACTCACCCTATGTGCTTGTGAACATTGTACATGCCCTCACCCCCAAAGACTGACATGGGGCTCAGGATCTGACCTTTTTAACAAATTCCCAGGTGATTGTAATGTCTGTGCTTCAGGACCACACTTTGAGAAACTCATGCAATGGCTCTGGATGAGCAAGGGCTTGACTTCTTTGACTGCATCTTAATTGTTTACCCCCTTCCCTTGCCGTCAGCAGCGCGCTATTGTTAACAGTGTGGCTAAGTCTAGCAGTTTCTCACTCCTTCGTATTTTCTGTGTCCTAAGGAACATGAGGACAAAACTTGTTAGGATTCTCTCTAAGTGAAGTTTTAAAACAAGCTTTAAGTGAAGGGCAGAGGCATTCGCCTGGTGCCAACCTGTGTGATCTTTGCTGCAAAGCTTTTGTAACTAGGTTTGAACTGTTTAGAGTCCTTTTATTTTACTTTTTGGATTATCAAGTGTGTCTTAGAAAGTCAATGTTGCCATGTAAGTGCTCTCCGGTAAAATCAGCGAATTTACTGATTCCAATTCCTTCCCCAAAAGAACTGCAAGTAGCTTTTACTATGTTTACTGATAACCAGTAGAATTTACTAATAACAATCCTTCCCCCAAAAGAATTTGAAGTAGCTTTTACAATGTTAATGAAAAGATAATAAAATAGAAATAGAAAATCATAGCTATGGAAATTGAAGAATACAAAATGATGCCATAGGGGTTAACTTATTGTCATATTGAACTTCATACTCAGTTGTGAGATGCCTGGCAGTCAGTGAAAAAGGGGAAATACAATGAGCTACATGTTTTTTCTTATTTAAAAACAAGGATAGGTCTTAGAAAAGATAGTTTTTCTGGTAGCATTTTCTAGAATAAATTTTGTCTGAGGTGTTTAGGGTTAAGGGGCTTGTTTTTCTTTTAAATCCTCACCTGAGGATATTTTTTCCATTGATTTCTAGAGAGAGTGGAAGGGAGGGAGGAGGGAAGGGAGAGTAGGGAGAGAAAAAGAGAGAGAGAAACATCCACGTGAGAGAGACACATTGAGTGGTTGCCAATTGGTTGCCTCCCCTACTCACTTGGCCAGGGATGGGGAACCTGCAACCGAGCTACATGCCCTTAACCAGGAATCAAACCCAACACCCTTCAGTCGTGGACCAATGCTCTAACCACTGAGCAAAACTGGCCAGGGCAAGGGGCTTTTCTTTATAGGAGACACTGAGTGATAGATTTGATAATCTACCCAACTATTTTTCAAACAGCAAATGCAAAGGCAATTTTTTTTTTTTTACTGTTTCTTATAGCAATATTTCATGACACTGTACACATTGTTAAAGCATAACTCAGTCAAAGCAATGCTGTGAGGTGCTGAACTCCTGTAATCCCAGTATATATTATTTTGGTAATTTAATAAAGTGAGGTATAACTCTGTTTAATTTTTGCAGGAAAAAAATGTTTGCAGAGAAAATGTTCACATTTATCTTCTGGGATGAATGACTGATGTACTATTTCTTAATGAGATAATCATGATATATAATGTATTTACTGCTCTGATCCACTCATTTAGTTCATATATCCCACATTACGTTGCTTTCTCTACATAAGGATCAGCAAATACTGCATATGGATCCTGGCTGGTTATGGCTTTTGTTTTCTAGATTGTTGTTCTGCTCAACGCATTGATTAAAAACTTTTAACTCAAGCCTTAGAACTTCAGGGTACTCTTGCACTGTTATTATTTGTGCTTGTGCTGTATGTTTTGAACATGCCATTCATCACACAGTCCCTTCAGGCACTGCATAAAAATTATCACCTTGACTGTAAGATATTATGTTAGCCAACTGCGACTAAAAATGGTGTTTAGATACTAGCTGTCAGCATGGTTTGATACTCCCACCTAAAGACGGAAATTGCAGCAACAGCAAAAAATGCAACGCGCCTCTCAACGCAGTGGTAAAGAAAACAACCGCTCCCAATATCAGTCAAAACCGAACAATTTTAGAAAGAGAAGAACCAGTGAATAAAAATTCGCAGTAAGTGAAAGAAACATGTAGTCATTTGTCTTTGTAAGCATCCTGCTTAAGTTGGAAATGGACAAATGGTTACACAGAGCTTTATGATGTGTTACGTTAAGATAAAAAGTTTCTGCTAGTTTCAGGTTTTTATTGCTGGGGGCAGAGATAAACTCTTTTGTACGTAGTAAACATTTTTGTTGTTGGAAAGTGCATTTTTCTTTATACTTTCCTATAATTCTCTCAATATGTACCAATCAACTTCCTCCTTAGGGCATGGAGGCTTTTTTCCAGATCGAAAAATATTTGTGTTTTTAATTGGAGAGCCAGCACAAAATATCTCTATTTCTACTTAAGGTTTTCTGTGTTATCTTGATATGCTTTTTAGCATTCACCAGGAAGGAGTATAGCAACCAAGATAATTATATAAACAGTCTATGTAAAAATATTCTATCTGAATCTGTGTAATTATATAATAACATAATATAGAAAGCTATATGTTCAGACTGCCTCTCAGAGAGACATTGCAAAAGCTCTTATACAGACTTGCTCAGGGACATATAGGAATCTGCAGACAAGAAGGGATTTTAAAATTGGCAGCAGGTTGAAAACAGTTTCCATTTCCAGATTTCTCAGTTGCTGCCTTGAATATTAAAGTTCATAGCAATAAAAAACAAATTATTTTCTACTTCTCAAGAAAATTCTATCTACTTTCTTATAATGATAATATGAATCAAATGGTTAAACATTGTTGTCATAAATTCTTACCCTCTGAGTGTGCAGGTTAGATATTTTCCAGAGTGCTTCACTGGGCATTAAATAACCATTTGGGGCTGTCGTGGTGAGCAAAACGGGGACACACAGAGGTGGTGAGCATGGCTTCCAGCAGCTCAGACAAGTCCCTACTAATTCTTGAAAGCCAGGACAATTGAAAAAGAGCCCCAGTAGGCCAGAGAAAGTAGAGAATCAAAGTAATTAACAAGATATACAAAATGGTTTTGTAGGTAACTGAGTGATAGATAAAAACCCACTTAATAGGTAAAAAGCAATCTGCTTTTCTCTGTTCAGTTTTTGGAATGTATTGATCCTATCATTAGTCTGGGGTTCATGAAGCAAGAAAGAAAAGAGTGAAATTGAAAAGAAAAAACCCCATATTATTTTAATAGGAAATTCAATTAGGAGGATTAACCGCTCAGTTTGATTTTTCTTCCTTTGACAGCTTTTTGTTAACTTTGTTTTTGTCTATTGGCTTGTATGAAAGTAAGTAAGAGCCCTTTCAAGCCAAATTATATTTAGAAATAAGTAAAGCTACTATTGTTTGAGCATTACTCTATCTTTTTAATGAGGGCAGCATCATAAATTATCTTGAAATTTTACTAGAGCAAAGTTTTCTATGTTACCTTGACTCACTTTTCCCCATTCATAAAAGCTAAGAAAAATATAAAAAGCTCTACTATGTAAAAGTAACTTACTAAGCAAGAGTGTTCATGTGACTCTGTACTCTGTTATCAGTTTGGCGTGGGCATTCTACCCCGTGCCATGCTCCATCTTCATAGATTAACAAAATTGAGGGTAAGTGGATTTAAGAAATTTACTCAAGTCCCTGTGGTTATTAAATATATTGTAGGAATTCATACTCAGGTTTATCTAAATGGGGCATTTAAGCCTAGGTTGACCTAATTCCACGGCTGGGTTCTTTCCATGAATTTCCTAAATAATGAGCTCACACAGCTTTAGCTTGATTGATTATATTGGAATCAGCTAAGTAGAATGACTTTCACTACAGAGCGCTTTATGAAAAGAATAGTCAAAGAGACTCACTTCATCAGAGGTGTTCAGAAGAAAACAGATGTACTCCAGAGACAGTTCAAAGGGTTCAAAAGTTCAAAGACCCGTAGGAAGGAGGCTTTCTTTCTAAAGGGAGGATTTAAGTTTAGGACAAATGTTGCTGTAGGGCAGCATTTCCTAAATTTACCTTATAAGGCTCACTTGTGATGCTTGTTAAAAAAAAAATACAGATAGTTACCCCCTTCCTTAGAGAATCTGATTCAGTAGGCTTTATGTGGTGGTACCCAGAAATCTGTATTTTAACAGGGACCCTTCCTTGCAAGGCTGTTTTTTCAGGCAAGTTTAGAAAACATTGCTACTGAGCTCCCAGGATCTAAGTGAGATGTGTATTTTAAATAGATGTTAGAAGAAGAGTCTAACAAAAAATCATCAAGGAGATTTTGTTTCAAGGTGGCTGTGAACAGCAGACTGTGTGAAAAAAAAAATCTGAGTAAATGGGGTTTAAGTAAAATAAAAGATGGTTCACATGTTATTCAGGACCTTTTCAGATGCATGTGACGGGAGACCAGCTCACCCTGGTTTAAACAAAAGGAAAAGTTTGGGGGGTGGGTGGGATTTACTGACTCACAAATAAGGGGAAAGGTCGAAGGGCTTAAATAAAGTGTGGATTCCACTTCCCCGATTGCTGCTTCACTCTCAGGAAAGGGTGTGATCGGCCAGCGTGAGCCACCTCCCCGCCTGGTGGTGGGTTAGGGCAGTGATTGACAGTCACATGGACAGTGATTGAGAGTGGACCACATGCACCACGTGGAGAGAGGCAGGGCTATTCAGATGATATAAGAGGAGGGCATGGGGAAAGAGATCTAGGGGTGGGGGTGAGAGTGATTTTAGGTCAGTCAGTACAGTACCCTCCACACTGTCATTATTATTTTCCATTTATTTTGTGCCATATTTAAGAATTTGCATAAATCATAATACTGACTGCTTAAAGTATTGCAAATAAAATTAAGTGTTGTAATTAATAATGTATGCATATCCCTAAGGCATTTTCCTGTAAATTTCCTATAAAATGATACCCTGGAACCCAAGCTTGAATTGACCATGTTACTTATTTTTTCATTGCAATTGACTAAAGGATATGATTTATAGGAAGACTAACAAGCCGTTTCAGGGCTTCCCCAACTACTAGATATGGGAACATCATTATTTCATTTCCTTTTACACTCAACACTTCCCTAAAGGACCTTTTTGAAGTGATGAGTTATTTTTGGAAATGGATTTCTTTCCAAAATTTAAAAGCATCAATTTTGTTAGAGTTTTCCAGCGATGTTTCCAATAAAAATTCTGAGACTTTACTTCCTTGCCTATGCATTAACCTCCTGCCCCTGAAAGGTTTTATTCTCAGTAGTTGCAATGATAAAGCAATAAAGTAACATTTGAACACTTTTTACTAAAAAGTTGCGAAGATTTTAACATATTTTTAGGAGACTGAAAAATATTGGCTATCTTGGTAGTTTTTTAAAGCAACATGTCCTTTAAGATCAAAAGAGACAAAGAAAGAGAAACCATTCGTTCAAAAAATATTAAATAAAAAAGGCTACTATTTGGCACATTACAATGAGTACTTTGGGAGTCCTGGTGTGTGCTGTTCATTACAGTAAGATTAGTGTTTCTAAAATATTAGTTCTCTAAGTCTCTCAGAAATCTGTTGCTTAACAGCCTTTGCTTAATAGAATTTATAGACCCATGAGTTGTTGCCACATGGGTAGGCGAGGTTCGGCATTGGTGCTGCTGCGTTCCCTTTTGGCACCCCCTCCTTGCCTCCTGCTCCTGCTCCCTCTCGTTGAATCCCTGCCCCCCCCCCCCCCCCCCCCGAGCGCTGTCCCTTTGGGGCCTCACAGGGCCTTGCTACTGTCTCCCCACCCAGCTCCGCTCTCTAACAGTGTGCTGTCTTCCAGAATTACCCCTTTTTACCACTGTGATGAGTTTGGGTTGGCGTGAAGATGGTATTATGGTTAGGAACACAATAATACTTGACTCCTGCCAGGCTTTCAGGCACCCCTTTTCTCCAAGTTCCCAAGGAGGGTGCAAACATTGTAAAATAAAGCAAGGAAATGCTTTGCTCACTGTGCTGGGGAAAAACCTGGTGAGCGAGGCAGGACTTGGTGGCTTCGGCTAAAGGACCAAGGAGCTTCCTCTTCTTTAAACCTAAACTAGAACCTTGGCTCTTACTGCTGTCGAATACAAGGCCCATCTAACATACCAGCTCTGAGACGGTGGCGCTGGAGAGAGACACCTGGCAAGAGAAACGTCAGTGTCCCTGCTCTTCCAGGAGGCCCTGGCCTGGCTGCCTTGTGGGATAGCAAATCCTTAAATGTGTCTGTAAGATTTGTCTCCCCTCCAGGAGCACATTTTGGGGATGGTTTTGAACAATGAGTTTCTCCTAATAACCATGAATTGTTCTGCACTAGTTTTTTCTTTATACTCTGCACAAACTAATATTTGTGGATTGGACCCCACTTCTAAAATGCTGGCCATAGGCATTCCTGTGACAATCTTAAATAAGGCGCTGGTACAGTACAGAGAGGATGATCCGGAGGCAAGCAATATATTCTAGTTCCCTTTCTGCTACTTGCTGCAACTCAACTAGGCAATTCACTCAAATTCCCTGAACCTTAGTAGCTCATCTGTAATCTAAGGATACTACTGACATCCCTATTTTTTCCCCCCATTCAGATGTTTTTCTTAAGGCAAGAGAAGCTCTTGACATAATCTGCCATCTCTAAAATCCTAAGCCTCTTATTTATGCTTTTGAGGATCCTAAAGAGTAAGGATTTCTTTCTTTCTTTACTTAAAAGAGAGTGAAAATAAAGGTGGAGGACTCATCTTCTTCTAAGATTTCAGAGCAGGTCGCCCTTGAGAGGCTTGCTGGCATCGAAGTCTCCAGGCCTCCTGGGAGAACAGATGCAAAGAGGCTGTCGGCCTTCTGGCATGCCCTTAGGACAAGATGAAGACATTTTAACAAATTGGTAGTTACAAAATAATCACGGGGAGGTAAGTAAAGCACAGGAAATATAATCAATAATATTGGCAATGTCTGGTGCCAGTTGGGGTACTGGAAATATCAGGGGGAACACTATGTAACATATATTGTCTAACCACTGAGGTGTATGCCTGAAACTAGTGGGGGAAAAAGAGAACAGACTGTTTACCCTGCGTCTGAGAGCAGTGCCTCCAGCGGCAAGAAGCTGCAAGGAAGAGCCAAAGTGCTCAGTTCAGCCTCTGGTTGCAGTTGCAGAGATTTTGAGGATGGTTTTCTCAGGAGATAAAAGATAAACAGATGAAGGATAGTAGAATAAACTCCTTCCTGATTGAAAGTTCACATAGTGTAACATTCTAGAATATATAAATCCATTTCTGAATACCTTTGTGATAACCTGAATTTGTTGGGGGCATGGAGAGTTGAGAACCCCTGCTCATAAAATCGTTTAGTATTTGGAGAAAGGAAAGTTACAGAAGAAAAAGTTATTTCTTAGAATAAACTTTAGCACAGAGAGATCCTGATTAGTTTTTAATGAGCAAAGGGTTGGTAACATAGCTGAGAAGGACAGCCCTGTCATTCCTAAAACACTGACTCGCGCTCCCTGGGCCTCCCCATCTGTGCACGCACACGGGGTTATACTGGTGGTCATGACCACATTTCTCTGGCTCCTGCCTTCGCCTGGGCATGGGCCGCTCTTTAGCACTCCAGTACTTCTCATCCACTTATTTCTGGCGGCATCTGGCATGTGTCTCCTTTGTGCTTGAGAACAATTCTATTGGCTAAAGATGATGCCAAATCTTCCATGTTCTTCTTTCCCTCTCTGGTGCTTTTGGTCATTGTGACATTGGGCGTCACCGCTGCAAGGCTGCTGTGGCTAGAATCATTGGGGGTGCTCCAAATGTAGTCAGTGAGGTCACCCAGCATTACAAAAGGGCCACCTCTGAAGTTTCCAAGCAACAGGTTAGAAGTAGGGGGAGACTTCTTTCCCCACCTCTGGGTCACATTGTTACCCAGTGTTACCTGGTACCTGGTACCTGGTAACAGTGTAGGACTTCTACCCTGTGATTTGCAGAATCTCTCATTTAACCTGGGCCTACAGTCTATCTCTATAAAATAGCTCAGGACGAGTCCCTGTGGCTAGCCTGGGAATTAGACAGGTGACAAGGGATAGCTGCTATAGTCTTCTCCTTTCTTCCTCCTCTGTTCTTTCACCTTTCCCTCTCTCCTTCTCCCTTTCTGTATGTGTCTTTTCCTACCATGTAAATCAATTTTTGAAAGTAGATGCTCGCTGGCTACTTGCCCCTTTTCATATATATGCCTTGACCAGTAACATTCTAGAATTTGGGACCCCTGCTATGCTCATTGCTATATTTATTCATATATGTTGTCTTAATTTAGAGTTGTCAGGTAAAATATTGGCTTTTCAGTTAAATTTGAATTTCAGATAAAAAGTGAATAATTTTTTTTAAAAAGGTTTTTTATTTTATTTATTTATTTATTTAAAATATATCTGTATTGATTTCAGAGAGAGGAAAGGAGAGGGAGAGAGAGAGAGAGAAACATCAATGATGAGAGAGTCATTGATCAAGCCCGCAACCCGGGCATGTGCCCTGACCGGGAATTGAACCCCGATCACCTGGATCCTAGGTCAACGCTCAACCGCTGAGCCACGCCCAGCCGGGCTAAAAAAGGTTTTTTAAAATTGATTTTTTGAAAGAGGGGAAAAGAAAGGGAGAGAGAGAGAACCACTGATGTGAGACAGAAACATTGATTGGCTGCCTCCTGCATGTCCTCTACCAGAGACCAAGCCTGCAACCCCAGTGCATGCCCAACCAACTGAGCCACGCCACCCAGGGTGACAGTAAATACTTTTTAAAGTATAAGTATATTCAAAATGTTGTATGGGACATACTTATACTAAAAGTTTAACTGTTGTTTATCTGAAATTCAAATTGAACCTGGTGTTCTGTATTTTCACTTGTTAAACCTGACAACTCTAGGCAGGGAAGACTGGCTTCCAACAGGAAAAGGAAGGTGATCTGAGGAATTTGGAAATCTCGGATATTTTCCAATAGAGGTTTTGGGAATCAGAGACCCCTGTGATATCACTCATGTTCTTGGTTATTGCTCAGAGAAGGTCTGACACGAGAAACCTGTGAGAAGAACACCGTAGCCCTTCTGATATTAATAGTCATCTCTCTTGAGTTTTAATATTCTGTGTTGAAAAATTCTGAACTAAGACTGTGAATTTATATAAAATGACAGAAAATACTTTTCCCTTAGAGAGATATGTATATAGAAATCGTGCTCTAAAAATGTTAGTCTTAGAAATATAGTCTCTATTGATCTGAATTGCTAATACAAAAATATTGTGTTTTTATTTTTAAATCTATAGGTCTCTGCCTTAAAATTTTCATAAATATTGTAGCAGAATATTAACTTTCATTATTTATGAATCTGTTGAACTTTGCAAAGATTTGCTGACAGTTAAAAGATTACAATTTTAAGGGTAGTTCATTTTACATCATAAATAACCTAAAAGGTCATTCAGTGTTCTACAATAACATTCAAAGAGAGCAGATATTGAGAGTAAGTATTAGAAGTTAGAAGAGTTGACAATTACCTTTAAAAAACTCCATTGATTTTTAAAAAAAAACTGGAAATAAAAAATAGAAGTTCAAGCAGGGTTAGTATGTGTTGACAGGTGATTGATTGTTTTTGCTTATATCTGTTCTGTATTTTTTGAAAGTCCACTGGTTTGGTAGTATTCCTTTATTTGAGCTTGTTTTTCGGTTTGTGGTATTAATTAGGATATAGGCTAGGCTAATCTAACAAAGAAAGTCTAAGTGGCTTAAACAAAATAGAAGTCAGTGTCTCTCTCTGTCTCTCTGCTTCTGTCCCTCTCTGTCTCTGTCTCTGTCTCTGTCTCTGTCTCTGTCTCTGTCTCTCTCCCTCACGCGTGCTCACACAGTGTGTATGCAAGCCTAAATGAATGTCCTGGCAACTTTCCTTTTCTCAACCTGTAGTCTCTAGTGTTTTGGTCCAAGCTGG